>NC_136815.1:49089211-49813301 GCF_951394365.1 Tetrao urogallus | reverse complement strand
TGAGGGAGGGAAGATTTAGGTTGGGTGTCAGGGGGAAATTCTTTACAGAGAGAGTGGTGAGGTGCTGGAACAGGCTGCCCAGAGAGGCTGTGGATGCCCCGTCCTTGGAGGTGTTCAAAGCCAGGTTGGATGGGGCCCTGGGCAGCCTGGTCTAGTATGAAATGGGGAGGTTGGTGGCCCTGCACGTGGCAGGGGGTTGGAGATTCATGATCCTTGAAGTCCCTTTTAACCCAGCGCATTCTGTGATTCTGTCAGATAAATGGCAGTTTTGTCTAAATATAGAGATTGCTTTCATGCTGTCAGTTTCATGCACACTGTTTCATTCAGTCCCTTACAATGTAATAAAATTTATTTAAAATATGACAAACCTCTAAAACAACTAATTTTAAAATCTTCAGTGTTTCCAGAGATAATGGTTTAACTTGGCATTTGCTTCTGTTTTAATTAAATATAAGAGATGACAGTGATGTGAGAACAACGCTCATAGATTTTCAGGTTCAAGTTGAATTTTCTATGGAAACTAGTCTGTAATGGAAGTAAGGTTATTGAGGAAACTGGATTTTTTAAATGTTTTGAGTGAACCACCTCCACCCCACGACAGCTTTTAAAAGAAAAAGTGTAAAAGTCATTAAACTCAAGCTGTTTCTGTCATTCCTTTCCTAAAGAAAAAGAATTTGTATTGTTTCTTAGTTCAGTATAATGCGTGCATCCCTGCAGAACCACGATTGTTTGAGTGGAGCCCTTTTATGGCTTCTGTGAGCTGAGCTGTTCAACAGCTGTTGATGTGCTAGGGAGGCATTCTGATACGCCCCATTGGGCAGAATGGGTGCCTGAGATGAAATGGTAACAGCTGGAGCAAAGTGTTGAAGTCAACACAAAGAGGCGTTCGCCAAAGTTTAATTTCTCAGTGGGGGGAGAAAAATTGGTCTTCACCAGAGATCTTTTGGTCTCTGGAAAAGCCTTCTCCTTTGTGATGACTACTCGGGGAGGCAGCACTGAACCGCCTATACTCTGCCTCCACTTCTCTCCAACCACAGCATGTTAATTTGGCTCTCTGCTCTCCCTTCCCCCAGAAGACAAGATGTTGAGAGGAACAGGAAAACCATTTTTGAAGCAAGTCTTGTAATTTGCTCTTTTGCTCATTTTATGGATGAGTTAAAACAGGCAATTTGCACAGCCTGTGAGGCTGAATGTTTGTGAGAAAGGTAGTCTGTTCAATCTCCTGCTTTGCTTAAGTAGACACTGATCCACCTGCTGCTCATCTGCTGTAGCGGTCGGTGTTTTCTGACGGCCCCCACACGTGTTGTCATTTCTGTGGAACTTCTTGGTGAAACTGTATGAAATGTAAAAGTTTGGCATTCTTATTGCAGGATTTCATTAAATAATTACCTATAGTTGTGGAAAAAATGATGTTCTCACAGTGTTCCTTGGAGTTTTTATAAACTTTGTGAAGATCTATTGAAAATAAATACCCTTTTCTTGCTGTAGGACGTTGTACCTCAAGCCTTGCTAGATCAGTATTTATCAATGACTGATCCATCTCGCGCACAAACTGTTGATACCGAGATTGCCAAACACTGTGCCTACAGCCTACCAGGTGTGGCACTCACATTAGGCAGACAGAACTGGCACTGCTTGAAGGATACCTATGAGACACTGGCATCTGACATGCAGGTAAGCTCAGGAAACTCCAAATAAAGAATAATGTGAATAATGATCATTTCTCTTTTTTGCTGGTTGTTGGGTTGCTCTGCTCTTTAAGTGGAGCTCTCTGTCACTGATGCTAGCTATTCGAATAACGAGTTAAAGTATAACTGTCATGTCAGGTGAAGCTGGGAGTGTGTGGTTCTCAAGCAGTAAGAAAATGGGCTGTTGGACACAGTGCATTTGTGGAGATGGATCTTCAGTAGGAATGTGAGGAAAGGTGTCTGATCTCTTGAGATCTCATGGCAGTGCTTGGGATTCTCATCGGTCAAAGAATTTGGGTTGTGCTGCGGTGTGCAAGCAGACTTGTGTCCCTGCAGGCATGTCTGGAGCTCAGTGAGTCAGCCTCACGCCGCGATCTGGAGGCCAGTTGATGCTGCACTCGGTCAGTCATAAGGGGATTAACATCACTATCGCAGTGCAGCATTGCTGTTTTTAAAACAAACCCTAGAAATAGCAGCGTCTTCCTTGTTGCTAGGTGGTAGGGAGGTGGTTCTGTGCATTTCACTGTTGGTTTGCAATTGTTTCCCAGTCCTTCCTTTCTTCCTTTTTTGGAGATGCTCACTTTTTTTGAGCATTCTCAGACTGCTTCACCTCTCTTGAACTTGCTGCTTGCTATGTCAGTGCTGCAATTCTTAGTGGTGCATACTGAGTAATTTTATACACAGCCATTGCTCATATTTTCCAAACTGTTGTGCAGCTTTTAAAAACAAGTGGCTAATAAATTTAAAACATGCATAAAAATACATTACTCTGTCTTCAACGCTGTTCAAAGTTTCATTGCCATTCTAATCCAAATTAAGACTGAATCACCAAAGTAGGGTGGAAAAAAAACAGTACCCATACTCACTGGAAGGTGCTAAAGAAGAGATGCTGTTTAGCTTTTAAAAGCACACAGTGTGAATAGTTACTTGGTTTTGGTTAAGTAAAAGCTCCACTGATCCTTGGACTTCTAGGAGCACTCCGTGGGTGAATCTTTACTTATTAGGGAAGTTGTAAGGGGTTGGAACTTGATGATCCTTGAGGGTCCTTTCCAATCCAAGCCACTCTATGATACTGAAAGATCCCAGGTGAAGTACTGTGGGATGTCTTTCATGTTCTGTTTTACAAGTTTTGAGCGAAGGAACAGTTGTATGGGACTGATTTAAACAAAAGGATTTGTAACTGAGCTCCTGAATCTTCAGGTGGAAGAAATGACACCTCATCATTTGTCTGGGATTTGTAAGTGTTGTCGTTCTCTGGAGAGCCAGCCAATATATTGACCACCAGGTTAAAATAGAGCACTTCATCTGATCCATCAGTCAGATTTATTCTTCTATTTGTCAACTTCTTTCAGTGGAAAGTTCGTCGGACGCTGGCATTTTCTATACATGAACTTGCTGTCATCCTTGGAGACCAACTTACAGCTGGGGATTTAGTTCCTGTCTTCAATGGCTTCTTAAAAGACCTGGACGAAGTCAGGATAGGCGTGCTTAAACATTTGCATGACTTTCTAAAGGTATGTCTGTGTTCATTTTTGGCCCAGTGGGACCACACATTTTTGCTTTATTTCTCTGTGTGCTTATTTAACATAGCAGCAGTATAATCCTTTATGGGCGTATGGAAAGAATATTGCATTTCATCATGCCCCCTGGGACTTTACTGATGTAAGCATAATAGAGTTTAGCCCAGCAAAGCATCGTTATTGCTAAAGGTGAATTTTTAAAAATCAAAATAAGTGTTCAGTCAATTGTACTGTACAGCTCTTTTTCTGCCTCTGGATGTTTGTAACCTATATTTCTTCCTATAAATTTGTATTTATTTTTACAGCTGCTTCATCTGGACAAAAGAAGAGAATATCTTTATCAGCTCCAGGAATTCTTAGTGACTGATAACAGCAGGAACTGGCGTTTCCGTGCAGAGCTGGCTGAGTATGTGGTGCTTGTATTCTGGGTGCTTGTTGTGGGTATCTAAAAATGTCAAAATTATAAAAGCCAGTGTCTTAAAGTGTCATTCTTCATCCAGTTAGAATTAGTGGACTGTCTTTATCTTCAACTTATCTCCCTTGCATAAAAATTCCCTGTAGTTGTATATCATTTACAGTAGTTTGAAGCTGAACGTCTTTTCATCACTGTGTTGAAAACACTGGTGTTTCTTTCAAAAAAAAAGGGGCCAGATTTGGTCATAGGAGTGTTCTGGTAATTCATATTGCTGAGTCTGAGCTCATGACCATGAAACCAAGATCTAGAGCAAGCAAGCAGCAGGAGTACTGGACCATGTAAGATGACTTTGGCTTCTTCATGGAATTGGTAGGTGGGATCTTATGGGAGGCAGCTCCAAAAGGCCAAGTTGCTCAGGAATGCAGGTATTTTTGGAACAGCATCTTCCAAATGAAGGACAGGTCTGTCTCGGTGCTCAGAAGAGCAAGATTTATTGAGAGCTCTGCTTGGCTAAGAAGTGAACTCAGGGCTGAGCCTGAATGCAGAACGATTATAGAAGAGGTAAAGACAGGGTGTCAAGTGCAGGGTGCACAGAAGGTGTTTGGAAACATTACTCAGGCATGCAGGATTGTATTAGGAAAGCCAAAACTGAACTGGAGCTGAAATTTGTGTGCTATCAAGGGCAACAAGAGTTTCTACTGCTGCATGAGCAGTGAAAGAACAAACAAGGAAAACACAGAGCTGTTGCTGAAGAAGGTGGATGATTTTGTGACGAAAGCAGTCGGTGTATTGAGGGAACAGATAAACCTCCTCGTATGGTCAGCACTCACTAGATCTCATCTGAAGTAATGTACATTTCTAGGGGGCCACCAGTACAGGAAAGATATTGATAAACTGGAACAAGTTCAACAGAGGAGGAGACCCCAGGATGATCAGGGCTGCAACACTTGCCATGTGAGAAGAGACTGTGGGACTGTGGCTTGTTCAGCCTGGCTATAAGATGAATTTGGGGACACTAAGAGTAATCTGGAACCCTATGGGGAGATTATAGAGTAGACAAAGCTGGACTCTGCACAGTGGTGTGTGATGGGAGGATAAGAAGCAGTAGATTTAAAGTGAAATGAGAGATTCAGACTGGAATTAAGGGAAAAAATTTCACTCCAAGGACAGTCAGGCAAGGGTGCAGGCATCCAGGGAGGCTGCGCAGGCTCCATTCCTGGTGATTCTCAAGACCTGAGCAGGCAGATCTGTGTCACAGCTGACCCTGCTTGCGCAGGCATCTGGGCTAGAGTCCTCTTGAGGTTTTCTACAGGTCACTTATGTGTTGCTGCTGCTATGGCAGCATTCAGTTGGCTGCTTGTAGCATGACATGACCCCTCTTTTGGCACGCTTTTTACCATTTGGACTTGTATCTGCAACCTGCTCAAATCTTTATCAACTTGATGCACACTGGAGAAAACGGACAAGTTCTCTGTCTGCCCAGCATGCTCTGAAGCAGAGTTCGATTAAGAAGGCTACTTATTTTGATAGGTATCCTCAATCACTGAAGTCACTAGAGTTGGTCTGTAGCTCTGCAGGTTGTCTGTGCAGGGTGCTAGAATGCCTGTGCACACTGCTGTCATCCACAGTGGTGCGTGGATGTTGTGGCCCATATTTGGATCCCTGTCTTGAAAGTGCAACTTCAGATCCCTTGCCTCTTCCCTAGTTTTCCATTTGTTGAGCTCATTCAGCATTTTACTATTATGGTGAACAAATGACAATTTTAAAATTTGCAGGTGACCCCCGGTGAAGCTGACTGTGTTGAAGTATAGAAGGTTTTACTTCTCAGTCACTTTATTATGGCTCTATTGTATTATGTATTATGTGGCATAGAATGGCCTGGGTTGAAAATGACCACAAAAATCATCTGGTTTCAACCCCCCTGCTATGTGCAGGGTCACCAACCACCAGACCAGGCTGCCCAGAGCCACATCCAGCCTGGCCTTGAATGCCTCCAGGGATGGGGCATCCACAGCCTCCTTGGGCAACCTGTTCCAGTGCGTCACCACCCAGGCAAGTGTAATCAGTACAAGCAATCGATACCTTTCTTACTATTCTAATACCCTCTTTCGTTTTTCTTCCATCTTGTAGGCAGCTGATCTTACTTCTAGATCTGTACAGTGCCAGAGACATCTATGACTACTTGCGACCTATTGCTTTCAGCCTCTGTGCAGACAAAGTGTCTTCTGTCCGCTGGATTTCTTACAAGCTGGTAAAGCAATCTAAGTCAGTTCAGGATATCAGACTCCTCAGGGTTGGTGGTCAGAAATAATTTTTATATTTTTTATCTCTGTATTCTTCTAGGTTAGTGAAATGGTAAAAAAGCTGTACATGGCCTCAACGTCAACGTTTGTGGTAGACCTCATGAATGAACTTGTTGAAAAGTTCTGTAGATGCCGCAAATGGTCTGGCCGGCAAACTTTTGTCTTTATCTGCCAGGTGAAATGTCTTTGTTATTGTTTGTTTAAAATTATTATTATTACTACTATTATTTTGATAGGTAGAATTAAGGGGGAGTAAGCAGCTGGAAGTATTTAAGTGTCTATTGATGTTGATTGGTTGTTTGAGATCCTGTTGCCAAGGGAATAGTTTTTATGGCCGCATCCTTCAGTGTTGCTCCATGCAGGAGCTTACATGCATCTCTAGCTTAGCTTAGGTCAGTTTGAATATCAAACAAACACTGAATGAAAGAATCCTTGAATTGGGACTCTTCCTTGCTCAGCATGAATTGGGATCTTCTTAATGTGATGCAGCAGCCTGGCGCTTTGAGATAATCATTGAGAAATGAAGTTCTCAGAGTTGCCTGCACTTCCTTAGCCAGCTAGTGCAAGTTGGTTGAGAACAATGTGTTCTCAGCAAAATATGCAGAAGGAAATCATAGAATGGCCTGGGTTGAAAAGGACCACAATGATCACATAGTTTCAACCCCCCTGCTATGTGCAGGGTCACCAACCACCAGACCAGGCTGCCCAGAGCCACATCCAGCCTGGCCTTGAATGCCTCCAGGGATGGGGCATCCACAACCTCCTTGGGCAACCTGTTCCAGTGTGTGAAAAACTTCCTCCTAATATCCAACCTAAACCTCCCGTCTCAGTTTAAAACCAATCTCCCATGTCCTGTCACTATCCACCCATGTAAACAGTTGTTCCCCTTCCTGTTTATATGCTCCCTTCAAAAATCGGAAGGAAATGGTCAAATCTGGGGCTGTAGCAGAGGTGCTGACTATGAGTCAGTGTGACTGTTACTTAAACAGGACAGTTCTTTGAAGCATTTGGGGGAATGTGAGATTCGAGCTTATTTAGAGACGCATTGGGATAAGCGGATGTTAATTGTGATGAACCATCCTCACCTGAATATGGTGCCTAGTTCCAACAAAGACAGAATCATTCTTAAAAAATCAAGGGGAAAGTCTTTCGCTTTTTTCCCCCGATTTCAAATGTTAGTGTTTGAAAATAAAAAATAAGAAATTGAGACTTCATACAAAATAAAAGGGGCTTCCAGCTAAGCGTGAGTTTTCTCAGCCCTAATCTAGTTCATTGTGTGTGACTGTGCTAGAAAATATTGCATCATATTGTAAAGCATAGTGACTGCTACACATTGTATTCATGCTAGAAAGGTTATGAGATCTGTCAGCTCTGATTATGTGTTGGGATTTTTGTCTTCACCGTGCTGAAATGTAATGAAATTGCATCTGTCTTCTTGCCAGACTATCAGTGAAGATGACTGCCTGCCCATGGACCAGTTTGCTGTGCATCTGTTGCCACACTTACTACACTTGGCATCTGACAGGGTTCCAAACGTTCGAGTCCTGCTTGCAAAAACATTAAAGCAAACACTCTTAGAGAAAGGTTAGTGGTCAGAAGTAGTTGCAGTGGGCTGACTGCATGTCTTTTTGTCCCTCCGCTTTCCTATAGCCAGCTGGGAAAAGATGAAACAGCATGAGATGTGGGTCACAGTTGCCTTTCCAGTCTCCTTGGGGTGGGGCGTTACCTTAACTGAGATAAACCTTAAACCTCATTGTGTCATCAGAGCCACAGTTCTGTAATGCTGGAAAGTATGAGGTCACGCTCATGGCTTTTCCTGCCCCATTTTTTTTGAAAGAGTTGGGTTGTAGGAGTAATCGGGGTACAGAAAGTATGCATGAATGATGTGCAAGTGTGATTGAAGGAAAAAATCCTTCAACACAAATCTAGCATCTGTTCTCTCACTGGGGTGGAAGAGATGACTGCTGTTTGTTTTTATGGTTTATGGTAGCAGTGAGAAGGAAGTTTCTCTGGTGTCTGTTCAGGGGAACTAGGACACGCTGTGTTCAAATTGCAGACTGTGCTTAGGAAGGGATCCCCAGGGTGTAGCAGGTGCCAGAAGAGGCAGCAGTGCTCACATTCCAAAGTACTGTAATGGAAAATAGCATTAGAGAGTTTGTAAACCTGCAGAGTCTGCACTTGAACTACTTCATTTCTGGCCACTTTCTTCCTCAAAATACATACACTGGCTTGAGGACTGCCATTCTATCATAGAAGACTTTTGGGAAGATGGAAGTGGTGTGACTGAAATGCAAAATGTTTAGAACAGCACAAAGGATGCCCACTCAGTGAGCAGTAGGCTATCACTAGCTGTCATGTGTATGCTGGAGGCTCTGAGTAAGCATATGCAGTTTTGTGGATCAGCTGACGTGTGGTGATTTGTCATCCTCTGCTAACTGTGCCAAGGCTGCCCTTCTTGCTGTTAAAATATTCTGTTGAGATTTTTGTTGGCCTCAATATTTCTGTGTTCCCCTCCTGGATCGTACAACTCCATTCTGTATTGCCACTGTGTGAGCCCGTCACGCAGGCAGTCCCTGCCTCAGGGACACACACAGTGTGTGTGATAGGGGTGGGGGGCAGATTATGGAAGGTAGATATAAAAAAGTAAACTCAGAAGTCCTTTGCACCTCAGATCTGAATTGCCCTTCCTATGAGCAATCTATAATTATGTGGTTTTTGTGCAACTTGTGTTGCATAGTTTGTGAGAACTGTCGAATACTGGGGCTTCTTCCACTCTTATTAAATATTTTCTTTATTCTGTTTGATAACTATTTGGCAAGTCTACCAGTAAGATGGAATGGCATGACTGCGGGTTTGTAATACCTTCCCTTCATCACAAATACAAGCACGCTCCTTCCAAGTCTAATGTGTGTGCTGTTTACCCCTTGTTGGCCATGGAATCTGTTCTTCTTTTATTGATGGGCCGTAGAAATCTTGTACTTTTACCAGCGCTGTTAAGGAAACTCTGATTAGAAATACAGAATGATGTTTGTTTTGTAAATGAACGTAGGGATGTGTTGGAGCGGAGCTGTGGGCCTGCTCAGACATTGCAGTTTGACCGTACGTGTGCACTGTTTGTCTCCTGGATTTTGAGCCCTGTGGACTGCATGCTGAGGTTTGCCTTGAGGTGTCTGCTGCCCTTCGTTCCTCTAAGACTTCTGCGTTTTCTCTTACAGAGTATTTTCTAAATTCGGCCAACTCTCATCAAGAAGCTGTGGAGCAGACAATCATGGCGCTTCAAATGGACGACGACAGCGATGTCAAGTACTTTGCAAGCATACACCCTGCCAGTACCAAAATAGCGGACGATGCCATGAGCACTGCTTCATCAACGTATTGAAAATCTCCTGAATGTTGCTGTAATTAAAAACAAAAATTGAAACAAAATATCCTCGTGCTTCTAAAATGGTTGATAGAGGACAGCCTCTTTGGAAGGAGACATTTCTTGCCAGAACGAACAGGTGGATGTTATCTAAACCTGATGCCAGGGATTTAAATCAAGAAAATGTAAGCCTACTTATGTCAGCTTGACTTGAGAAAAAACACTGCTCAGAGGATTACTTTTGCCACCGAAGCCTTAAATCTTCTGTCTTCCTGAACAAATAAAACTTGAATTGGCAGATCATTTTCATTGTAGAAAGGATGTGATTTCCAGAGACCTGCGTTGTTTCTCCTGAGGAGTTAACTTAGCAAGTATTTTCTGTAGCAACTGATAGGTGAGATGGCTGGAAAGGCAAATCTGTACCGGGACGTGAGACCTCCAGTATTAGCGCTCAGAGATTTTATCGTTCAAGGACTCGATCTGTGTGCAGCTGGGCACACCCTTAAGTGGGAATAGCTTTCATGTGTGTCAATGGGGAAGGTAAAAATTTGGATTTCTCTTAAGGGCTCAGTGCTAACACTAAACTAGAATTTGATTTTAATCCTTAAATGCAGCATATTGCTGTGCCCATTAGCAGAAAACTTTGCTGAGTACCTGTGTCCTAATTATTTTCATGCTGGTCATGACCTAAAGGAAATTTATTAGCACATATACTTTAAGTCAGGTATTTTTAACTTGATCGTGATCAGCTCTGAGGTGCAACGTTTTTCTTCATTTACTGTACATATCTGTGAGCCTCCTTGGAGCGCTGCAGTCTTTAATCATGTTGTTTAAAGCTGTTGTGATACAAGTTGTTCTCTACTTGTCCAAATAAAATTTAATAATAAGATTGAAAACAATCTTGTGACCTTTTTCATACATTAAAAGAGTAAGTTTAAAATTCGTGTCTATTTTTTCCCCGCTTTCCTTACTCTGATGACTGCATGGGGAAAGGGGATTCTTTAAGGATTTTGTACTTTGAGATGATGCATACAGCACAGTGGATGCACTTTGGTCATGCAGGTGAGGTTTTGCTAGGTTCTCTCTCAAGAAGCTCAGATTTGCTTGGGCAGCCCACTGCTCTGGTGTGAAACCATGTCTTTGCCGAGGTGAACCCAAACAGCCGCCTCTGTTCAGACTTTAAACTGTAAGCCCACATTGCTTTTAAAGTGCATGCTGTTCTTTGGCTGCTTTTACTTCCTCTCCTGTAAGATGACTGCTACAGTGTCCACTTCTTTGTCTTCCAGGGGCAGCTGCTTATGGCACCTTTTCCTCCAGCCTGCGCAACCTCAAATGTGAGAAGCGTACTTTCCTGAGGAGGTAGAGGTGGCTGTGGCAGCTTTGTCCTTGATGTATTTTGGCAGAACGTTTTCATTTATCAATTGGGTGCCTGATCCCCTGACAGGTTAAGCTCAAGGAGGTGTCTCCTTGTTTCCCCCTTGTTTTCTTGGGAAAACAAATTGTGTGGCACTTTCCTCTCTAGTAAGTAGGAAGTTGCTATTTATTCCCCACCAACCCACTGTTTGACTCCTGAGTGCCACCATGGAGTTGGTTAAGAAAGAGTCACTTCTGTCTGCTTTGAAGCTTGGGTTTGTTGTGACTGGTGGTGTGGTTTGATTATGTTTGTTAGGCTTTTCCTGTACTTCTCATGTGCGGCTGTTCTGCTGCCATTCTGACGTGGTGTTGCTGTAACCCAGTACAGCCAAGCATCACCTCTGCTGCCTTCAGATATTCTCCAGCGTTTAGAGGTAAGATACATTTAAGTTGGAAAAAGTGATATTGGTCTTCAGATGCTGTTTCTCTTTGCTTTCTATTTCTTCAATTCTGGTGGAAGTCCACGCTTCTCCCTCAATAAAGATTCAGGCTGCATATCTACGTTTGTTCTTGGTCAGCATTGAACAGAAGGAGAGGTAGCTCCTAAACTGTCATCTGTTAGTCCATCTTTCCCAAAAGGAGGAAGTTCTGCCACTGCCTTCAGGGGCCAACTACCAAATTAGTATTTGCTATTTTGAACAGCAAGGGGCTGTTGTACAAATTCCTGGTCTTGGGGGTAAGATCCTGTTCTCGTGAGGGCTGCAGAGTAGCGGGCAACGTTCAGCCTGACCAAAAGAGGTGTTTGCATGAGTCTGGCAGCCCTCCTGTCTGAATGCAGAGCTGGCTGTCATGTCAGCTCCCCCCATCAGTGCTTTCAGACTCTGCCTTTCAGTTCTACTAAACAGAATTTGGATCAGAAGAAATGAGAGTTTGAGGTGATGGAAATGCTGTAGGGTTTGATTGTAGGACCATTTCCAGCTGACTGAACTGCACTGTGAAGGTAAGTAAACAGTTTTTTAACCATCTCACAGCTCTCCAGTCATAAATAGTTTGCTTTAAGTGCTGTCTATTTTTGCAACCTATTTTTGCTGCAGGGCAGTGATATTTCTACATGCCAGCTATTTCTAAAGGCGTAGCTGCAGGTGGTTCCAAATCCTGACTGTGAAAAGCAGAGGCTGCCAAGAGCAGGAGAGCTGCACTGTTTGACTGTCAAGAGAAACTGGAGTTAGTTTTAATTATTTGAGGTTTTCCTATAAGAATGAACCCAGCAGACTTGGTTTGAATCAAATGGCAACAAAAGCTTAAAGGAGAGTTGGGCTATTTCTGTCCTCTTGCTGTTTTGCTGTGCCTTCTTTTGATCTCTTTGTTGAGAGAGACCACTTCAAGTAAGTGAGCTTGGCAACATCTCACAGTGCTTCTGCCTCCAGCTGCTGGAGGCTGTTGTGAACAACAGCACTGTGGGCTTTTGCTGCTGATGGTGAACTGTGCTCGCTCCAGCTGCCATCTTCCCAAATGTGGGTGAGGCTGAGTTGCATGCTGAAAAATGACAGCCTTGTCAAATCTTTCTGACAGATTCAGATTGGTGGGTTGTTTTCTTTTCATATTCTTGGCTTCAAACCCCAGCATCCAGCACACCTGTCTGGGCAGTAGCAGGTCCTGGTGCTATGTGGGGCTGCATTAGAAAAAGACATTGTACATTATGAAGCAGATAATCTCCAAACTCCTTTCAAATGGCTGTTGAATTTATTTGCTTGATAAATACAATCCTAACAAAATAAAAGTTAACCAGATTAAGAGATTTTTCTGAAGAACATTAGAAAAATCTGTGACAATTCAATAGGAATTAGTGTGAAAGAAACAACAAAAAAAAAAAGTTTAAATATTGCCAGCATATATAAAATGTATGTAACGAAGGCAAGGGAGAATGCTCTATTTAACATCTGTCATCTGACCGCTTTTTGTGTTTATAAACTTCTTTCCAAATTTTAAAAAAATACTATGCAGTTTTCTATAACATATCAAAGCATTATTTGTACAAAATCAAATCATGGCCAATGCTTCACAACAGTGCAATAGATACAGAATTATAACCACGTCCAACAGGTGCTGAAAATAAATACCCCGATTGAGAAATAAGAGCAGCTCTCTGCACCTGCCCCAGGGGCTGAGGGAGAGGTTGCTTGTGACAGGAACAACGTCACGTCACGAAGAAACAGGAACTGCCCTCAGCTGCCTGCAGGGCCAAAGGTTTCAGAGGGGTGGAGGCAGGAAATAAAGCAGCCACCAGGCTGACTTACAACGCCAGCCCAAGGCTGTTGCTGGGCTCGGCGCCTCCAGCTGGTGCCGCTCCTTCAGGGAGGAACGCAGCACTGCCTTGCTGTAGGGCAGCAGCACAGACCTGTCTCACCGCGGGTGTGACGATTGTTTGCGAGTGAGCAGATGCATCAGCTGCACTGCCACACACCAACAGCTCTTGGTGAACGTTTCCATCATACAGAGACATAAGTAACATCGGTCAAGTTTTACATTTATTCAGTACACCTTGAAACAAAAAAAAGAAGTTTAAGGGCATGTCAGGTAAACGTGATACCCCACAGTCTCCCACCTTTTCAGCCAACCAAGGATAAATTTAAAGCTCCCATGTATATAATCTGCATCAGAAAGGTATCAAAGGCACAAGCAAGAAGTGACGAGGTTAATAAACAGAAATAATGGTGAATGAGTAGAATCGCGGGGCAAATAATGAGTACGTGTCGGTGTTTGCGCTCATCTGCTGGAAATGAGACCTTCAGTTCTGCTCTGATGAATGTAAATAATGGGTTTGGTTTAAAATAAAACTGTTACGGAATTATTGTAAATCACCTGAAGGAAACCAGTCTTGAAATAATCTGATAGAAGCTGGAGAACTCTTCTGGCCTCTCTGCACTCACCTGAGTGATGAGCAGAAGCCACAAGGAGTAGAGACAGCAGTCTCCAGGCTTAGCAGACAAAGTTCTTTACAGGATGCGCACAGCCAGCAACCAGTTGTGCAGTTTGACCCAAATGTCAGTTATTTGCACACGGTGGTTGATGTTACGTTACAAATACCCAAGGAGCCTGATCAAATAGGAGTTTCTTTCCTGTCTTTGCTTGGAGATGGCTTCACTTGCTGCTCCTTGCTTGCTTTTGGCTGCTCTTTGGCTGCTTTTGTCTCCAGGACCCCGTCCCTTTGCTGCTGAGAAGCAGCCCCACGCTTTTCCGCTTCCTCCTCCTCCTGTGCCTGCTGCTCTGACTTGGCTCGCTGCAACAGCCGGAGCTGCACGCGCAGCTCAATGATGGCCTCTCGCTCCTCGTGAATTGCTTGGTTCAGATGATTGTTCTTTATCTTTTAGGTAAGGAAAACACACGTCAGTGCTCCTCAGCCAGGCTGTACCTTGCACACAGCACCGCTTTGCTGCTAATACAGCAATGTACCAACACAAAATGATCTGTCCCCTATGGGGGAGAGTGCCCATTAATCCTAAGGTTCAAGTTATCTTACCTCCAGCTCCTCATTCTGCCTCTGCAAATCCTCCAGGATGACCTGCAGCTCCTCCTCATCCTCACTCTCACTTTCACTCTCTGAAGAATACTCCTCTGTTTCACTCCGGCCATGCTGCTGGCGACTGGAAGAGCAATGACAAGCTGAGATCACAACACTTGCCTACATTTGCCAGGACTGGAACACATTAAGTTTGCTCACGTTCACTGAATAATCTAAAGTGGCTTTGAAAACAAAATTAGGGTTTGGTTTAACAAATCCATGATTTCCTGTGGGGATGGTTTTTTGTGGTGCAAAGGTGTAGCTCCCATTAGATCATAACTTTGTTGCTGTACTATCAGAAAATATCCCAAAAGGTAAAAAGATGCAGAGGTTTCAATAAAAGGAATCAGCTTGCAAACGTGCTGATGTGCACAGAGTGATCTTTTAAGTGTGCTTTAGTTTTGCTACTTTTCCCCAGAGTGCATGCCTGGCTGGGGAGCTGAGGCAAGCAGTCTCCCTTTTACCTTTGTATTTCAGCTATTTCTGCACGAAGGCGATCAATTTCTTCCTTCTCTGAGGCTATTTGTCTCCGCAGAAACTGCTCCATGGCCAGCAGTTCTTCTTGCTCTGTTAAAATCTCATTCTCCTGCAACAAGCAATTAGTTGACTTACAGCCTTGGCTTTATGTTCTGTGGGAACATGCACTGAGGATTACTCTAATGCTGTGCCCTGGGAGGCAGCGATGCTGTTCCCTGAACTGCTTTCAGAAGTACTTAGCGTGCCCGCTTGGCACTGAGTCAGCAAAGACTTCAGCCCAACTCTAGGTTCAAAGCCACCAATGTCTGCTCTGAATCCTCAAGGTGATGGCTGTGCTGAACAGCTGTGGGGATGACGCACCGAGTTCTGGATGTGCGGCTGCCTGCTGCCTTAAATCACAGGGGAAAGCTCTGGGATAACCCACAGAAGCTAAATTCAAAGCTAGGTCTTTGAAGATTTATAGTGAGAGAAAAGTGCAGCAGAAGGAAGATCAAAGCTCTTGAGGCAAGTCAAGGCAGGCACAAACACCAAAAGAGCTGCCTTATTTCCCTTTGATCAGCAGGAAAAGAGTTAACAGTCCTAACTGTGGTCACTGCTTTGTAAGCACGTGAACAACAAAGCCTACTTGTTGCTGCACACCATCTCCTCTCTGCCTGAACAGCAGCCTGCTCAGCTTCAGGCGCACTCCTGCAGTCTGCATGCTTTCCCTGCTTTATTTAGTACTCAAACAAAGCCTCGGATTTTAACAGAGAGACTGAGAGGCCCATTTAAGCCCCTTATGTTTTCAATTATATTAGAAGGAATAAGTACATGCTTAGTAACTGACAGATGCGGAACACGAAAATACAGCATACAAACTGCTGTGTGCTTGCCATTTACCTGAGCAAGTAGAATATTTATAACTTCCTCATTCTCATTCATTTCTTCTTTGGAGACATCCTCCTTGGAAAGGCTGGCAATTTCTTGTGCAATCTTTGTTTCACACTCCTGCCAGAGAAAGAGGACAGTTCTGAAAAGGCCACCTGCCCCACTTACTAGTCACTGCTATGGAGAGGTTTTTTTCAACATACTATTTTTCAAATTTAGAACCATAACTCTTGTTTTGAAAAGTTTTCAGGAAGATGCTTTTAATTTCAGCATTTGCAAAACAAAATGGCTGCGTTCATTGCTCACCCAGTGCTCTGGGTCACAGCACAGTTTAAAAAATGCTGCTGGAAGTTCATTACCTGAGCCTTCAGTCATCCCTTTTGTTGGGCCAGAACACACAGTGTTAAGCATGGAGTGGATATGAGCTCTGTCAAATGTTGTTTTAGTCAGGCACTGTTTTAAAAACAGCTGGAGGGTGAAGGTGCCGCTCCTCAGCCATTTAGGAATTAAGATGGAAAAAAGAGACATGCACTGAAAAGATTGAAAGGGGGGGGGGGGGGGTTGATCTAATTCCCTTGCATTCTCATCTTTTGTGAGAATGCTCAGATGTTTTGTTTTGAGTCATATGAAAAGTAAGAATTGGGATATCTGCTTCACCTACAGCATACCAGCCTGAATACAAGTGTAAGAGACTAAGCTCGTGCTCCAGCAAAGGCTCAAATGATTCTTTTTTCCACTGAGCCCACAGCATTATTAAGCCATGCTACACCCACACCCCCCAATGCCTGGTTTATCTGTGTCTCTCTGTGTACCTTGGGGAATGCTTTCACAACTGTCACAGCTGTATCAAGTCATTAATGGCGCACTTTTCCCTAAAAATCTAGTTATATTCTTACGTTTTCACAACTCAAGAGTACTGTAAGTAATACCAGAAATCTGCAAATTTAATTCTAGAATGTAACTTTATGTTTCTCTTTAGAATTTGCATGCTAAAAGTCACAGAGCAGAGCAGGAAAGCATAATGAAAGGCTTTGGTGGCAGCCACGCTTTCTAAATCCAACTTAAAACCCCCAGAGTACCAAAAATCCCTACCTGTCACAATCTGTGAGCATTAGAAGCCCCCAATCAATGGTTATAGAACCATCTCACAGTCGTTGCACTCTGAACTACTGGGCCAGGCAGTAAGGCTGAATGATGCACCCCAAGAAATGGGGATGAGCAGTGAATAGCCGATAGTCATGAAACTTGGGCAAGAATCGCTGCAGTTAGAAATACTCCCAGCTCATTTTCATCTATGATCTACCTTTGGGCAATAAATTGCAAGCTACTCACTTGTCTCTTGGCTTCTCTTAGCTTCCTCTTAAGAGCTGTTAAAATTCTTTGCACCTCCCAGAGTCTCTCTTCTTTGGATAAGTCTTTTATCCCTGCCTGCAAGTCTCGGTGTAAACAGTTCAGTAGGAACTCCTAGAAATATTACCAAGGCAATTAGTGTCAGTGTATCAAAGCAGGGGAAAAAATACAGCACTGGCTTCATGACAAAAGGCATGGAGTTCTGCTTTTCAAAGCAGGTGGCATCCCACAACAGGACAATTGTGACACAATTACACTCTTCTGAAAGTTTACTGCTGAATTTATTAAATCCAGGACAAAACCAAACCAAACAACTGAAGTATTCACCAACCTGTCGTCTGATTTCTTCTTTGATGCTTTCCTGTGTCTCTGGTAGTGCCGGCATGGTCGCCATATTTGACCAACGAAGAGGTTTTGTCACCTGTTTTAGGGTCACATTCCCAAAGAACTCTTGAACGTGTGTAAAAAATACGTACAGGACACGGTTGCTGATCTGAAAGGAAGGGCATGGAAGATGAGAACTCTGGTTAGGATGATTTCTTCACATAATCTGCACCTGTGAAGCACAGCATCTTTCTCCAGAAATGCAACAGCCTTCCATCAATTGCAAATACATAGAATGGGTTTGGATTGGAAAGGACCTTTATGATCATCTATTTCCAACCTCCCTCCTATAGGCTAGGACACCTCCCTCTAGACCTCCCCATCCAACCTGGCCTTCAATGCTTCCAGGGAGGGGGCACTCACAGCCTCATTGGGCAACCTGTTCCAGTGTTTCACCACCCTCACAGTGAAGAATTTCTTCCTAATATTTAGTCCAAATCTACCCTCTGCCAGTTTAAAGCCATTTCCCCTTGTCCTGTCCCTACCTGCCCTTATAAAAAGTCCCTCCCCAGCTTTCCTGTAGGCTCCCTTCGGGTTCTGGAAGGCCACTATAAGGTTCCCCCAGAACCTTCTCTTCTCCAGGCAAGAGAGCCCCAGCTCTCTCAGCCTGTCCTCATAGGGGAGATGCTCCAGCTCTCTGACCATCTCTTTCTTTTTGCTCACACAAAGATGGAAGTGATAGCAACAGGTAAGCAGGAACACCAAACATACTGCGCTACAGATGGCTGCCTTCTCTCTCCTCCCAAAACTTCAGTATTTTCACCAACTTCTCTCTCAGATTTAAAACAGTTTTTAAAAAAAATTGTTTGAAAGGAGCTGCTACCATATTCCTTGCTTTAAAATGAGACAGAAGCAAATATTTATTCTGATGCTGTACCTTCCATTAAAATTTAAAAACACGGCCTGAAAGAAGGATTAGAATTCTGTCTCTGCCTGTATTTTACTTGCTAAAATCTACTCAACAATGAGGCGTGATTGGGCCTGCATCATTTTACATTAATTGTTGCTTTTTGATAGAAAACAACTGGCACAGCAAAACAGCAGAGAAGAACAGCCCTTGTCCCACTAGGCCTCCACACGGACTCTTAATAAAGCAGTGCTTTTCTGACAGGTGGACTTTCTTCTAGACCACCCACACCCACTGCCCTGTTTCCGGTGGCATGGACAGGACTGATTCTGAGCTGCATTTAATACAAAGTTGTTTATTAAGGAATTAACCAGTCCAGAAACCACCAAAACCTTCCTAGAAAACACATCAGCAATCTGACTGCAGACACCACAGCCATTATACCCAAGTCATCACAAGATCTGTTTGCAGCACAGGGTTCCGTGGCTTGATAGTGAAATTAAGCAACAAATTAGTCTTCATTAAGTCATCACTGTGTCAGAAACCCAGAAATTCTTCATTCGCTTGAATTACCAGATGAATTCAATGTTGAATAAAATAAAATAAAATAAAAAAGCCCTGTCAGCAGTCTTTGCAGTGTTTTCATAGCTGATACCAGGCCCACGCTATGCAAACTCACCCTCAGAAAGCCTTCCCCCCCCACTTTCTGTGCATTTTATGTTCCCAAAGTATAAAGAAGAGCTTTAATTCAGCTTAACTGTGTCAGACGGTGCCTGACTCACACCTGCAAGAGAACCCCTATAAAGAAGCCTTTCTTGTGCTGACGCTCTGCTCTAGCACTTGTGTGGGGCACGTACCTGGACAGTAGGGCTGAGCACTATAGAAATATTCTGGATGTTCATTTTTGTTTCCAGTTCCTTTGCGATAACGTGGTCCATGTGCACAATGAGCCAAGAAATGAGGAGATGGTTACACTCGGGCAGCTCCTTCAGCAGCCTCTGGCACTCCTGGACTTTCTCAGCTTCTGTGCTCTTTCCACAAGCATCTTCAAAGCGGGGCATTAGCTCTTTGGTAAGCAGGTTTTCAGGCAGTTCCCGTAGGTACTGTTTCAGCAAGCTGGCTACTGTGTTGGGCTCGTATTCTTCCAGGTTGGGAGATTCTTCTCGGTCATAGGCTGCTTTCAGCTCGTCAACTTTTGACTTTATTCCTGAAATATTTAAATAAAGAAGACAATTCTTCAACTCTGTGTGCATAATAGTTATGTCTTTTTTTTTTTTTTTTGAGAAGCACTTATTTCTCTTCTCCTTGCAAATTAAACTAATTGAAAATACCTTTCAAAGTCTATTCGTATGTGACAAAGTTAAAACTGCAACTCAGGATTAACTTGGTTAATACTGTATCTAAAAGCACTGAGCACTGCTATGAGGCCCAAACCCAGCACTGCTGTCATTCCAAATCAGCTGGGCCCAGCAGCTCCTTTACATCGAAGAACATGAAATAGGTGAGGAACGAGAGGGTAATGCATGTTTCAGAGAATCACAGAATTGCTTGGGTTAGAAGAGACCTCAAGGATCACCAAGTGCAACCCCCCTGCCGCAGGCAGGGCCGCCAACCTCCAGATCTGGTACTAGACCAAATTGCCCAGGACTGCATCCAACCTGGTCTTGAACAACTCCAGGGACTGAGCATCCAAAGCCTCTCTGGACAGCCTGTTCCAGCACCTCCCCACTCTCTTTGTGAACAGCATCCCACTGACATCCAACCTAAACCTTCCTGCCTTGAGCTTAAAACCATTCCTCCTTGTCCTATCACTGTCAACCCTTGTAAAAAGTTGATTCCCCTTGTTGTTTCTCTCCATTTAACTTCTCTCGAGTTACTCAATAACAGCCCTAAACCAAACAGCAAATATGGCCTTATCAACTCCAAGACTGCGCAAGAAATTCTACAAGAGCCTTCTTCTCAGAAGAGCCTCTGTGAAACCAATCCCACACAATTTAGTTTCTAGGTCTCCAGCTAGAGGAATCTCACATAGCATTTTGGTTTAAGGCAAAGTATAAATAAAGAGGTGTTCATGTCATTATTCAGCCTTGCCAGTACTTTTTGCACAGTAGTTTTACAACTCAGTGACATTCAGATCTTTCGTAAGTCAGAAAAGTTTCTTTCTTAAAGCTCAAATACCCATTTGACTTTCTCTGACTTACTGTACCTGGCTCTGGTACAATGAACAAAGCTGGGTGCACCCAGCCCACAGTAAATGCCAGCTAAAATGTGCTCTATTTCATGTCCAGATATGTTACTCATCACAAGTGCTGTACACTGCTAGGCCACTGCCTTTCAGAGCTCTCAATTTAAGTACTCTTGCACACACCAGAGGGTGCTATTGCACTGGAGAACACCTGGACATCATAGAAACATGTAAACCTGTATAAACATCAAGAACACCGTGTGGAAAACAAACCTTCTGTGAACATTTCCAAACGCAGCATACCCTGAAAAAAAAGTACTGCCAGAATGATCCCACAGATGAGAGAAAGAAACTGCTGAGCATCCCTACCAAGTACCATGCAGACCATCAGCATAAGGACAGCTTAATGAAGCCTTTAGAAATTGTCTGATTACTGCTTTGCAGCACTGGCAGTAACTTGTCCCAGGTGCTTTCCCCCAGGTTCCTTTTCTCACTTTTTGTTTTTGCTCCCTTAAACGTGCAAGCTGAAGTCCTTGCTTGGGTTTCACTGCACAGAGTTCACAAAAGGACTGCTTTGTTTAACACGACTACAGACCACGCTGCTTTATGTAAGTAGGTGTTACACAACTACTGTGGTTAATTACCCTGTTGTGGCTAAGCTAAAATGTGAAACTTGCATTTTCTGCTTATTAGTGACTTTGCCCAGACAAAAGAAGCTTTTAAGAAGAAAAATATACACAGGAAAAAGCAACAGTGAGAAGCTTAAGTCACAAAATGGTTATTTCTCATCTTTGCTTTTGCCATCAACTAGCACAGCATTTCTCATGCAGAAGTAATAAAAATAAAAAAAATACAAGCTTGCCAATGCAGCGCATTTTATTCATACTTACCATCATCCTATCACAACAGGTCAATTTAAAGATATTTTTACTGCCTTTAAGCAGTACCATGACATGAGCAACTTTTCTGGTATTTTAGGGTTTGCTTAGCTTTAGCCACCTGATTATCTTTTCAATAATTAAAATCAAAGCAGCTTTAAATAGCATCTCTAGGTGTTTAAAGTGGTAAAACAAGAAGACAAATGCAAACTAAAGAACCCGTACATCAGCACACTCAGAATACCTGAAACTCTGTAGATGCCTTCACACTTCATGCCATACTTCTCTACGTAATCTATACATTCACGGAAAACTGCAGGCAGGCGGATGCCATCATACATCATGGTCCTGTCTACTGCGTCAGACAACGGAATGCCAAACACAGGTCTGTGACTTGGAACATCCACTTGAGGTATCTCTGGCTCTTGAATTGGCTTTTTCTTTTTCTTCTTCTCTTTCCACTGTTTTACAACATCTGCTGCAGTTAAGTCTTTCGATTTCTTCTCTTTGTGTTTGTCTTCCTTATGCTTGTCTTCCTTGTGTTTTTCATCTTTGGGTTTCTCTTTTATTTTAAAATCCTTTTCCTTTTTTTTGGAAAAGCTGGGTTTCTTGAAGACATGTATTCCCTTGGACCGCTTCAACTTGGAAGGACTTTCAGCTTCATCGCCAGAACTGTCCTCTTGGAAGGCAGCATAACCTTCCGCTAGGAGGCAAAGGAGGGAAAGGCAAGAGGACAACTGTAAGTTGGTTTGCTTTGTGGATATTCAGCTAGGAGAGAAAAAGTAATATCTAAGGAGGAGAGAGAAGTTACAGGTAAAAACATAGTGTCTGCCTCACTCTTCCAAAGGCTTCTTGTAGTTGTTACACAATGAAGTGGACGAAAACTAAACTGAGATTGCAACAGTCACATCAAAGATAAGCCACACTGCTCCTGCATGATCTAAACAATTCATGCTTTACATACTTACTCATAATTGCAATGTCCATCTTATGTGCTAGTTTCCCATTTAATAGTCAAGGAAACGCAAAAGAAAAAGAACCGTCTCGCAACTT
Organism: Tetrao urogallus; assembly: GCF_951394365.1. Lineage (NCBI taxonomy): Eukaryota > Metazoa > Chordata > Aves > Galliformes > Phasianidae > Tetrao > Tetrao urogallus. The sequence goes on along the minus strand of NC_136815.1, from coordinate 49,791,058 downwards.
CTCTATGTTCCTGCAATCAACAGTATAAGAATCATTAAGGATCATCTACTACATACATATAAGCCTAAAAACCCTTCTAATGAAGAACAAACACAACTTCAGTCACTGAACTCTCCGACCCCATTCCAAAATGTTATGAATTTTAAGACAAGCATGAAATTAGTCAAGTTACAGTCTCAAACAAAATGCCAAAAAAAAAAAAAAGAAAGTCCAAGCAAACTTACTTTTCCATTTGAAGAACAAAACAACTCCAGTAACACTACCACTGTACCTGTCAGTGAAGTTGTATTTTTGTCTTAAAAACTGTACGTGAGATCTCCAAATGAGTCTGTGGCACAGCACGCTGTTTCAGCACCAAAACACCAAGTGTCCTTTAAAGCATCTGCACCAGCATTTTCATTAACTACGCCTCCGCAGCTGGCCCTGCCTATCCTTCAGGCAACAACAACGAGGTGGATTACAAAAGAACAGCCAAACAACAAAAAACTCCATTAACTAAACAAAAAACCCCAACCAAAACCAACAACATAGAAACCAATGCAACTTCCAAGTCAATTCATTGCGATTTTACACACAGTGTGCCCCAAAGAAAGCAAGCCTGAAACTTGTTCAACAAAGAAGGCATTTCACCTGCATGTCACCTGCACGGCCTACATCCCCCAATGCAGTGGAAAATAAGCTCTTTGCCTCAGTGTTATACAGATGTCTTGACACTCTTCCATCACCTGTAGACAGTGCCTCTGCCTGAATGAAGCACAGTGACAGCCAAGTGCTGCTTCTAACTGAACAGACCTAGTTGGTGGAAAATTACACCCTTCCTTAAGTGATGTGAGAAAGCCTAATGGAAAGATGAGAGGTTGTATGTCTGCAGGCGAGACACTTTGTGCAAAACAACCTTTATTCACCTGTTCCAAAAGCTGCAGCTAGTTTACCGGCAGAATTTCAGCACATCCAAAGAGCTCTCTATATTTTGAAGCCTTCTTATATGCTTTGTAAGTAGCATTTAATAGAGAAAAACACGAAATGTATTAAAACGTGGGGCTACAATCAAATAACTACAATCACTTGACCAGCTTTCCCATCCTGGACTCTTTCCTAGGACAACCAAACACATGTTCCATGGAAGAATGGAGAAAGACCTACTGGAGAATGAACAGCAACCAGGTCTTGACCTCCCCATATCGCTATATCACTGCTCACTCTTCTTGTAAACTAGAAATGAAAATGGGTACGGAAATCTGCAATGCATAAGCTAAGGATTCAGTTCTGGGATAAGGACAGCACTGATGTATCAGGTGCAGGACAAAGCAGTACACCTCACCATCACTTCCTGTCAGAACAAGATAGGGCTGGCACAGATTTAAGATGGGGTTCCCAGATGTCACCCCTGAGCAGAAATCTAAATCTTCACCAAAGGGAGACTGGAACAATCTGTCCTCAACACCTCCACCTGGGTAGCTGTAACAGTGCCCCATCTAACAAAGTGGGGTTCTTCCCAACACATGCACCATGCCCAGTGTCAGCACACACAGTGCCAGTCAGCACAAGGAGCCTGCACTTGGAGGCTGATTCCAGCAATAAGCAAAGCACCACATTGCAACACTCCATGCTGCAAAACAAATTCTTAATGCTCTTCAAGTCCTTCAGTAACACCAGTAACAGCACGTTACTGAAACTGGTATTTCTTGACTTCATGAGAAGACATGAAGCAGCAAGTCACATACAAAACCAGCCTACTTTGTCTCAGCAACGTAAGTTTATAAATGTATACTAATGAGAGATTCACAGAGAATCTCTCACCCATACCACAAGGGAGTTTCTATGTCTTCCAGAGTAGGCTAATTTTATTTAGAAGTAACCGTACTTCTGGTAATAATATTACAGCACCTCTTTCACCAGAGACACAATATATTGAAACACAACCCAAATTTATACAGAAGAAAAATAATTGAAAGCACATGATAAATCAGGTAATTTTAAATGTAGAACGTTACATTACATCACAGAATATCCCAACTCGGAAGGGACACAAGGATTGAGCACAACTTCCACAAAGGACCACAAAGGACCACCCAGAACTGTTCTCCAAACGCTCCTTGAACTCCAGCACTCAGGGCCGTGCCCACTGCCCTGTGCAGCCCGTTCCATGCCCACCGCCCTGTGCTGCAGCCCCTGTCCCTCACCCCCAGCTGCCCTCCCCTCACACAGCTCCATGCCGTTCCCTCAGGCCCTGTCGCTGTCACACGCAGCAGAGCTCAGCGCTGCCCTCCGCTCCCTGTCAGGAGCTGCAGCTGCCATCAGGCCTCCCCTCAGCTCCTCTGCTCTGTGCCGAGCAAACACAGGGACCTAAACTTGCATGGCACACTCTAGATCCTTCAGTGTTACTGTAGCCCTCCTCTGGATGCCCTTGGATGGTTTGATGTCCTTTTTATACAGTGGGGCCAAACCTGCAGCCAGTGCTGGAGGTGAGGTGGCACAGCACAGAGCACACAACCCGTTGCCCGGTGGCAGTGCTGGGCCTGGTGCAGTCCAGGCTGTGGGTGGCCCTTCTGGCAGCCAGGGCACTCTGCTGGCTCAGGTCTGAGTTGCTGTCAGCCATAATCCCAGATCCCTTTCTGTGGGGCTGCCCTCCTGCCTCTTGTCCACAGGCTGTACATCTATCTGGGTTGGCCCCATCCCATGTGCAGCATTCGGCACTTCTCTTGTTCGGCTTCACGTGGTTGGTGATTGCCCACTCCTCCCACCTGTCATGATCTCTCTCCAAGGCCTCTCTGCCCCAAAAGGATTCAACAGCTCCTCCCAATTTACTGTTGTCCACAAACTTACCAATATAATTTGAAGTCCTACATCTAAGTAATTGATGAAAACGTTAAAGAAAACTGGCTCTAAAATAGAGGCCTGCAGCACCCCACTAGTGATGCCCACCAGCCTGATGTAACCTCGTTTACTAAAGACTTCCAACCCCAACTTGAGAGTTGGCTGGGAGTTTATTGTTACTGCAGTCATAGTCCTCCAGCTCAGGGCTCTGGGGGTCTCACGGAGCCCATCATCAGTGTTGAAGACAAGTGAAGGCGTCAAATGTTTCTCATTAAAGTGATCAACAAGTAATTGTTTAAACACCAAATTACATAACCATAGCAGGTTGTGTATTGTCCAAAAAATCGAAACAGGCGGGCAGAAAAGCCACCAGATACCCCTGTTCAATTACATAAGTAGAATGTTCCGGGTATATCTGCAGAAATCACCATGTTTGGATTGTACAAGAGATACCAGAAGCTTTGTATTCAACTCAATCCTATATCTGACTGGTAATTACAAGACATACATACAATAGGGTTAGGATACGCTGAATGCTTTTTATGTTACAGCTGCAAGAGAAGATGTGACTGTTCCTGCATTTTGCATGTACGTCATTTTTATACTTCACCTCTAAACTCCTCTAACAAAAAATTGCTTTGCATCAGCTGTACAATGTGTTATAATCTCTTGTGGAAAAGAGCAGTTACGTTGCTAGCAGTGTACAGATCTGCAGGTACTTGCTGAAGTAGCATTCTTCCTCTTCAGCTTTCAGTCTGACTACTGCCATGAGACATGCAGATTACACCACAAAGAAAGCCATACTGTATATAATGCTGATCTCTCACAATTCTAAATTCATACGCGGCATTCACGGCATACATTTAGAGGCAGGAGGGCAGCATTACCAAAGTTGATTTGCAAAGACGAGAAAAGCCCTACAGACAATGGCTTTATTTTAGAACCAACTAATACAGATTTTATCATAGGATTATAAATTGGCCTGGGTTGAAAAGGATCCCAAAGATCATCTAGTTTCAACCTCCTGCCACGGGCAGGGTCGCCAACCAGGCTGCCCAGAGAATCAGCAATTCAGTATTAGTATTAGGCTAATGTTATTTACAAGAGGAAAAATAAGGTATAAGCTTTCTTAAAACCTGTAGGAACTTTGGTTGTTAGTTTTAACTAGAGGGTAACATGGTTTTGAGTTACAGTACCCTTTAGGCACAGGTCTTCTGAACTGTGGTAGAAGCAACAATTCCTGCACTCCAGGAAATCGCTTTGATTAAAAGTAGTGCAGCGGCTGCAAATTCTTAATGAGTAATTATTTGAATGTGTGCATGTTTATTACAAATGGTCATCATATTCATTCCAAAAAGCCATAATGTGGTGTGCTGTCTCAATGGCTTTGGTACTCCCAGTTTCACTTCTAGGAATTAGCAAGGTACAAAGGCATCCATAACATCCAGAACTTGGGCCATGTACAAAGGCAATGTAAAACATGGAAAAATATTGTGAAGCTTTGTCAAAAAAAGAAAACAACTCAATTGGGTGGCTGTGATACTTAGGTTTTAGAGGGTTGGAATTGGATTGGAGAAAACTGCATGATTAGACTAAACTAAGAAGCTAATGCAAAAAAGGATGCAGGTTATTAGTCTCCAATGAGTGGTGCAGTGTGCATACGAAAGCTTGAAATGTTAAGTAATAACAAACACTGAATTCACAAGGCATGAAAAAAGAGACAAGCTCAATGCTGTTTAAACCAAGTCTTTCAAATTTAGAAGTGTAAAATTCAGGTCAAATTTAGAGCTTTACTTTCGCTAGTGTTTCAGCTAAAATTTCAAATAGCATCTATTTGGAAATACACTTGGAAATCTTTACTCAGGATCTGAACTGATAATGCTATAGGACTATCATGCCAGGCAATTACCAACACACTGCTAAAGGCTTTACATAAATACGTTTATCAGCAATTCTGGCATGTGCTCGGTGCCTGTACAACAACGAAAAAGTCCTTTTCATGAAGAGAAACAGGTATTGCACAAAGTGTGTAAGTTGTGTAAGTTCACTTCCTTCACACCTAAACAGGTTTAAAGAGGAAGAAACCACAACAATAAAACCAACACTGGGAATACCAGGCAATTTTGAGAAAGAAAGAGAGAAAAAGGACTTAAGCATGAGATAAGAGGTCGCCTACTCACTTCTTTTTTCTTTCTTTTTAAATTTTCCTTTCTTCTTCCCATGCTCCTTTTCATCATCAGATACTATATCTGGAGGCTCATGCAAGCTGTCGTGAGGTGGCGAAGGCTCACCAGTACGGTACAACCCAGGGAATTTTGTAGGGCTGATCTCTTCAGAGCTGGGAGTACGAGCAAGACCCCCACTGTGTTCTACCCGACGGTGTTCACTGGGGCTGCTGGTGGGAGGCAGGAAGCACTCGGTCATTCTGATTCCCTGATATCAAAGTGAAATCTTCTGCTACCTGTCCATCACACCTGTAGCAGGAAAAAAAAACAAAATGAAAAACCATGAAAAAAATGTTAACAGTCATTTTCAAAGCACTTCGTTTAGAGCTCTACCTTGGAAATGTAACAAACATCAATGCCTTTTACAAGGAACACTCCACCTGATGTCATGAGGCAACAATAAAACAGAGCAGGCCTTAAGCTTAGTGCTTGCAGAATCTAGCATTAGCTGCCAAGTCATGCTAACACAATAGGAGAGCTGTTATTTTAACCAGCTTTGCTTTACACCACACCAAACATTACGTATTAAGTATCAGAATATAGATATAGATATAGAGAGATTCTTACAAAATTCAGAGGCAGTTGTTATGAAACAGCTAACTTTGCATCTTGAAATAAAATAGGATTGTTTGGAAGCTCAGAGTATCTATGAAGACTGCATTTGCACCAAGACCACTTTCATCTTTCTCAAGCATATTTTATAAATGCAAATAAGAACTTGCCTAACCTGTTGCAGGAAGAGAGGGGAAAAAAAAAGTCCTGAAATCAAATCCATCATCTAATTATGCAAATGTAAAGAAGATAGAACAAGTAGAACTGTTTTTTTTTCCTGGTATGCAGCAATCAGCACTCAACCTTTGAAGAGGCTACACCAGACCCTCTGTACCCAGATCCTTCTGCGCTGTTTCATAGGGAGTTCTGGCAAAATTAAAACTAAGATGAAGATTGCTAAAAGAAACCAATACGTAAATTCCCAGTAATGGAACTCATTAGCAAAGAACAATTCCCAATGTAGATGAATTTCAGGAATTCCACAGGACAGTGATGCCACATGGAATGTCAGCTTTCTGAATTTGGCCCTTTGTGACTGAACACTGCTCTGCCTGGAGCGAGAAGCTGCACTCCATGATCTCTGTGGGTGCCAGAGTGTTTTATGGTTCTATGAAAAAATAGAGTAAATCCCAAGGGTGGAAAACAGCCATTTCCTACACCTGTTAATACACTTAAATGACAGGTCAAGTCACAGTTACATGCTAACATTGAACTTTAATCTAACTTAAGTCTGTGCTGCCTTGCTGCAGCTTAAAAGCCTGCTAAATCTACTCTAAGATAAATAGAAGGGAAAACAATCATTTTTAAAGCTGCCAGCTCCATAACCTGGTTGTCTGTGCAGCCATACAACGTGCCATAGCAACCACAAGGATGAGATTAGGAAGGAGGTGCTCTGCAGACAAAGAGATCAAGGTGACTGTGTAGCCATTGCCTCAAATTGCCTCAAAGATTCCACACAAACACAAGGTAAGACCTATCTCCATGAGAATTATGTTATTGTAACAACATATCCAGAAATAACAGCTCAGGCTTCTGCACTAGCCATTAGACTCTGCAGTCATCTCTGGTACTCCTGCTGCTTAATGTAGACATGCTGAGTAAACATCAGTCAATACTTTGCTAAGGAAGAGAAGCAATCACAGATACTCAGTATTTTATAAAACCCATTTTTAGGGAAACGGGATACCTACTGGCTAAGCAGGAACTCCTGACACATCACACACACTGAACTAACTTGTAGCAGAAAGCCTCTTTTAAGGAGAACAGCATTAACACGACACAGAGCCTTTTTCTTTTCCGACATGCTGCTTGGGTATTTTGATATTTTTCACGGATACTGAATATTGCGCTGCTGTACTAATTTGATACTGTGTTTAACGGGTAAGAATACATTTTAGGAGAAACATCTTAGCCTTTACAGCTCCAGACTTAGACATACCAAAAGACCTTCAACTACGTTAAAGCACGTTCAGTACTACCAGCGACACAGACTGGCAAAACTGTTGCGTCTCACCCGGATCTGCAAAATTTGTTTACATCACCTGTTCTTAACCCAAAAAAACTCTACAAGCCCAAAACCAGAGCTGAAAGGAGCCCTATCAAAATCTACCAGAAGCTGTTAACAGCGGACAGCACTTCAACAGCAGCTCAGGGACGTAAATTAGAAACACATATTTTGTAGCAAATAGGGTAGACCATGTCTACAAATGGGTCTGTGCTTAATGTGGGAAAGAGAGGTAAGTGCAAAGAGTCCCTGTTCAACGCAGAGGAGTTGGATGAGACAATCTTACAGATCCCTTCCAGGAAGATCCCTTCCCTTCCGGAAGGTCCCTTCCAACTCATCCAACTCTGTGATGGAGGGTGAGAACGATGTCACTGTAAAGGCACACACAGCAACCTGGAAAACATGTCAGAATCAGCCCATCCGTTACATCCGTTACACAGCACTCTGCAGTTGTGTTTTCCTCAGTTACTCAGCTCCTGGGGGCTTATTTACAGATTGGCAGAATAAGGACAAACATAATATGGAATGGTATTTTGCCAGGCTAATAATCTAGATGCGTCCTGCTAAGCGGCTTTTGTCGTTGCTTTTGAATTGTTTCTAAACTCTCATCTTTCAACTGCCTGTATGCAGACCAGAGTGAGAAATTAATTACATATGAAGAGAAGTACCTCCCGCAGATCACTCACACAGTGCTTATGGAAATCAACAGTTCCTCAGATAAGAACTCAGATAGGGCACAGTAAGGCACGGGGTTAAGATAAGAAACAAAGCAGTCATGAGATCTTTTATATGATTCATTCTTTATTTCTGCTAGCATAGAGACACTAAGAAAAAATAACAATGTATATTTGTAAATGCAAAATGACAATGCACCTGTGTTTGTTTTGTATGTTTTGTTTGTTTTACAGCCTTAAGAAGGCGAAGGCATTACTATCCTATACCATAACTTCCCACGCCTTGAAATAAAGGAGCAACTCCATCGCGCTCAAACTACACCATGGCTTATCAGAAGCAGACCCTTAGGCCTACCACAAACATCTCTTCCACTCCTACTAATGGATGCTCACGTACTATTACCGCACAGATCTGTGCTTCTCCTCTGGCTTTTACAGGTATTTGCTGACAGCAAGACATGACGTGACTGAAAAATCACGGGTCTTCTCTGCATTTTGAGAAGGAATGCTCCTAATGGGCTGATTCTCCTGCCAAACTCTCCCTCACACTTGACCCCTTCTTCCCAGTCCGTGACTGCTCCAGTCCGAGCCTGCTGCTCTTTGCTTCCAGTTGCTTCTTTTCTCACTCAGTCACAAGGTTTAACAGCCCACTGCTGACACATTAACACCCCTTCTCCTTCCCCCACCCCAACTGCAGTAGATCAGTCACAAGACCCCTTTGTAGCATAGTTCAGCTCGCTACCTGCTCCAGCAGGTTCCTTCTGCTGAGCTGGCTGGTGGAAGAGCTCAAAACAAGCACTGTAGACAGAAAGCAGAGGAGCAGCAGAACCATGGTGTCACAAAGGCAACCTCCCCTCTTTGCACAGTTCATGTTCGTGATGCTGCAGACACAGCTTCATGACCCAAATTTCACCTCGTTCTTGCTATTTTCCTCATAACTACAAGCTTCGATTTCTTTACCGCTCACTGCTGGTACTCCCACAGTTCCAGTCTGATTTCTTTTTCATCCTCTGCACGTCACAACACAGCGTGCTTTGACCTCTGTGACCCACACTTTTTGCACAGTCTCACCCACTCCTCTCCCTTGATCTTCACTCGGTCAATTCAGGCTGTTCGCTTGCAGATAACAGCTCTACCTCTTCTTCCTCTTTTTCTCATTAGCTACTGGTTCCCATTTCCTCCAAGATATTCTTCTCTGCTGCAGTCATTCATTTCCTTCTGACTACAGACCTTCTCACCTCGTTCTCATTTCTCCCACCAGCCTTCAGTCTCTCCCAAGTAATGTAAGAAATTATCATCTTCCCTACCTCCCTTCCCACAGCAGACTCCCACCAGTTCCTGCTTGCTCGATATTTCATTCTTCTTCCCGAGGAAGCCAATAAAATTGTTATATGACAACAGCAGAGAACTTTTCCCAGTCCCAGTGCCGGCTCAGATGCAGCTACTCTTGTCAATATCCCAAAATGCAGTTTCAGAAAGCATCTTCCTGCTCAGCACGGATCTGATATTCATCACTGCACGTAAAAACAAAAACCTGTTACTGAACACGTGCAGAACTGTGACCTTTCCTCTGTTCCCCAAAGAAGTGTCAAATCCAAATTAAAAAGGGTTTTAAACCTGGGAGACAAAGGTATATCCTTAACACAAGGACTCCAACATCTTTCAAGACCACAAAGACAGGAACATGGGCTAGGGAGAAAAAGAGAGATGCCTACAGAGCTAAAACAACCTTGTTCTTGAAAATAGTTCAATTCTCTTCTAAAATAAAATAAAATAAAATAATCAGCCCAAAGAAAAACAATGTAAACAAGTAAAGTTTGAGAAATCCGTAGGAAAAAAAAACCAAAAACAAATAGAGAAAGACGTAACAGACAGTTTTAATACAATCTCACTTGTTACAGTGTGACATAAAAAAATGGCATTAACACATTAAAGAGAGGCAGAGTTGAAAGACCAAACTTACAGTTCTTTCATGCAGTATAAAAGTATATAAGTATACTTATAAAAGTATAAAACCATTATTCAATTTTGCACCACATTGAGACTTTGCACCCCGTAACCAATTACAACAGCTGAAGTAAATTAAAGCAGGTGATTGCATGCACAGATGCTGTTTTGTAAAATTACTGAGCAGAAAAAAGGCCACTGGGAATTCTGCTGCAATAACAGTTATGTAAGACCACATCCGAAGCGTAGCGGGTGTCCCCCATGTCGTCCCATGTCCCCACACACAGCTATACTGAGAGATCTGGATGATGCGCTGAAAATAGTGCCAAGAAGTCAGCAATCAGAGGAAGGAGGTCAGGTGAGAACACTCAGCTGTCAAAACGCACTGTCACAGCTACACAAAAGCAAGATCCACAACACAGCAGCACCTCATCATTATCCGTCTTCAGCCCAGAAGATGTGGCCGTATGTGACAAACTGATGTTATCCAAAGACATGCAGCATGCTGCACTGGGGCCAAAACCACCCCAGCAATAAGCAGTGTTCCATTTTTGGAAAGCAGTGAGCCAGAAAAGAAGAAAAATCACCAGTTGTGGTCAAAGCACTTCAGAAACAAAGATGACAGAGTACTAAGTAAGTTACTGCAGTTCATGCTGTCACATAGCAAACTGACATCTATTTTATTTAACAAACACTGCCCTTTTCTTTGCTGAACGGGGCAGCGCAGCCCCGTTCAAGAAGAAGAGAGGGAAGTGCATCGTGTAGGCAGGTAAAACAAGCTTAATATTTCACAAGTTGGAGTAACCACACAAACAGCATTAAGCAACTCTCTCATGAGTCATTCACTTACCATGATTGGGATTAATTAAAGCTTCAAGAAGGGTCTTTAGTTTGGATGTTGGCTTTTTTTGTAGAATATCATTCAACTTCTAAACCTACAAGTACTATACAAGATATGTGGTACTGTAAGAATGATAAAAAATTTAATTTAAAAGTTTGTAATCACATAATTCAAGTTACACACGGGCAAACGATCTTTTTTCCAAAACTAATGTCAGCATCAGAACAGCTCTAAAAGCAATATAAATAGATATATGCATTTTCTCATTTAACTGCATTCTGCTGTGATCACAGTACCATGCAAGGCATCTCAAATTCTACTCTGAATCCATACCAGCTCAAAGGTGGTGACAGATAAACACATAAGCTATCCAAGAGAGCTACAACACATCCACATTTGAATGGACTGCTGCAGGACCAGCTCACATTCCATATAGCAGTATCTGAGCTACTCCCTTTCACCGAAAGTATTCAGTCCTTCTTTACTCCATTCACTAGGGAGACAATCTGCAAATAAACACTAAAGTAAATAAAGCAATATCCTAGACATTTCAGAAACACCAGAAACGTGCTTTCCCATCACACGATGATGAAATCTCCAGATATGTGGTAACATACACCCTTTAATTTAGTTCACTTCAGGAAACGCAGTACGATAGCCTCTAGCCTACTAATTCTGTAGACCTCATCAGGATGCAATTTACAGGCTATTTTCTATATCTATCTTGGGAAAAACAAATCTTGAGATCCCTGGGGGAGAATTAAGTGCTTTCCTACAAAGCGTGCCCCTAAAACGAAAGAGTGTAACTGCAGAAGTAAAAGTCCCTGACCACTCTGTGATTCTGCCTTCTGCCTTGGCCAGGAGCGAAGAATATTCCTGCAGCCCACACTGCCTGTTCTGCTGTACCACCTTCCTTCCCTGCTGCAGCCTACCATGACATGTACATTCAACTGCCTGTTCCACAGCCAGCTAAAGCAGGTAGGCCAGGGGGAAAACCTAGGCATAAATAGAGTGCAACAATCAATCCCTTATAGAAACATAGAATTGTTTGAGTGGGAAAGGACTTTTAAATGTCATGTAGTCCATCTCCCCTGCAACGAACAGTGATGCCTACAGCAAATCAGACTGCTCAGAGCCCCATCCAGCCTGACCTTGTGTGTCTCCATGGCTGGAGCATCCACCACCTCTCTGGGCAGTCTGTTCCAGTGCTTCACCACCCCTTACTTCAAAAAATTTCTTCCTTACATCGAATCTAAACCTCCTCACTTTTAGCTTGAAACCATTTATCCTTGTCCTGTCACAACAGACACTGCTAAAGAGTCTGTCCCTTTCCCTCTTACAGCCTCCCTTTTGATAATGAAAGGCCACTATCAAGTCTCCCCTGAGCCTTTTCTTCTCCAGGCTGAACAGCCTCAGCTCTCTCAGCCTGCCCTCGTAGAAGAGGTGTTCCACCCCTTACATCATTTTTGTAGCCCTCTTCTGGACGCCCTCCAACAGGACGCCCTCCATGTCTCTACTGTACTGAGGACTCCACATCTGGATGCAGTACTCCAGGTGAGGCCTCACCAGCACTGAGTGGAAGGGCAGAATCAGCTCCCTAGACCTGCTGGCCGCACTTCCTTGGATGCAGCTCAGGGTACGGCTGGTTTTCTGTGCGGCGAGTGCACAATGCTGGTTTATGTCCACCTTCCCATCCACCGTTACCCTCACGTCCCTTTTGCCAGGCCCTTCCCCATGTCCTCCCCCAGCAGAATCTACTGTCATGAAAATGGCTTCAAACTGGAACATTATATTATAATCACAGCCATAAGTAAGAGATACCCTTGGAAATAACTGGCAAGAGGAAGTGCTGCTGTTTAATTTTTCTGCATAGCATGTTTCCATGAAGTTACAAGCAGAATGTCCGGACTCAGCCTCATGAGGCAGACAGGTGCTGTAACTCTGCTTTTGCAGAGTATCTTGACTAGTTGGATACCTCCATCACAACTGCTGCTGCCCACACAGAGAATAATTCCTCATTTTTCAAACTTCTTGGAAGACAGCTGGTTCAGCGTTTGGGATTTTCCAATCCTTCTACATAACCCGCTCCCAGTTCCCATGGTGTTGCTGCCACAAAATAACCCAATCCCAGCACCTCCCCTCATCTTGCTCAAACCCAGCATACTAATTGCCCATTCAATGCTTTTGTGTCTCCGTTTCCCAGGCTGAGCTGCACCTTGTCTTTCTCACAACCTCCTTCTCACCACCCAGGTGTTCAGCAGTGAGAGCCGTGCAACTTCAGTTTCACCATTCCACTTCACACCCAATGTCTCACCTAATCTCAGCTCCTGGCTGCTCACCGTTTCCCAGGTTTTCCCTTGCCACCTTCTATTTCTCCCACATTCAATTCTAATCACGGCTTCTGAGAAGTACAGCCCACCCATGTGCAAGGAAATGTGGGAGGTCATCTCTTGTAAGACTTAAGTTGTCCCTCTAAAATACAGATGGCATTAACAAGGCTAACCTGATTACTGACATGTTTGTTCATTACAGAAATGGGATTTTTCTTCCCTGCCAGCTTAATTCTCAGAAACAGCTTGAAGAATTTGGTTTGTGCTTTTTAAATTTAGAACAGGAAATTTTACTTTTACCACATAACAGATAAAGAAAAATGTAGTAAAAGGTTGTGGGTTTGTTGGATCTTCTTTTTTTTTTTTTTCCACAGAATGGCCTGGGTTGAAAAGGACCACAATGATCATCTAGTTTCAACCCCCTGCTATGTGCAGGGTCGCCAACCACCAGACCAGGCTGCCCAGAGCCACATCCAGCCTGGCCTTGAATGCCTCCAGGGATGGGGCATCCACAACCTCCTTGGGCAACCTGTTCCAGTGCGTCACCGCCCTGGAATTCAAACAGTTTCAACAAATATGGGACTACCTCAGGTTTTGTTTGCCCTCGGGACTATACACAAGTTTTGTACAATTCTCATCTCACCTCTTTTGAAGAGCTCTCTGGCCACCAAAGGAATGCAGCCAGTCATACAGCATGACCTAGAGAATTTAAACTAATTTTTATACTTCCATCAGGTGCTGGACCAAGATGACAAATCTCTTATTACAGAGATTTCAGCTAGTGCACTCACTCACTCACACTCCACTCCCCCATCTCAGGCAGCTCCAGGACAGCAGTGCACTTAATGGAGTCAGTTTAAAAAACAAAAACAAAACCACTGAGTGACTGAACTATTAAAAGTGCCAAGAGTCTGGGTTTTTTTTCTTATTTTTATTTTAAAGCGTCCCTGTTCACTGCAGGGGAGTTGGACTAAATGGCCTTCAGAGGTCCCTTCCAACTCTAAGGATTTTATGTTCCTATATGGACTATTCAACTCTAAGGCCTGCAGTTCCCAGAAATAAGTTGGAAGTAAAAATAATGCCATACAAACCTTTACGGTTAAAACCACGAAAATTAAGATTCTTGAGTTTCATATTTCCTTTTTGCTACCACATACTAAACAGACAAAAAGTTCTGCAAATTGCAAGCTGTTGCTTGAACTGACAATCCTATAACATAAGGAGAAACTAAAAACAGCTTTACTTGGATGCCTTTACAGTGTGACACATGACACAGATGATCAGTTTCTATGGATGATTTCTTTCAAGTTTAAAACCTCGCACAATGCAATAAAATGCAGGCAAATCATACCAATGGTGAACACCAAAATAGAAGTATGGTGGCTGAGACAGAGCTCATTCTGCACTGGCAACAGAAGGGAAAAACAAAGGAAGACTTTGATCTAGAGAAACTGTTCATATAACAGCTTCTCTGACCATTTTTTAATGATTATTTACTAATTCTGTCTCGGCCAAAATCAAAGATGTTGTAGAAGAGTCTTGTATAATATCAAGCTAACGCTGGTGGCTGCGACCTTGAAACCAAAGAAGGAAAAACCTCCCATCCTGCCTTCACCAGCATTTTATTAGGTCCACAAGTAAAATCCACACTAAGATGGGATTCCACTCAAATGCTTTCCTAACTGAACTGTAATAGACAGGAGTGACATTTTTCTGTCACAGCAGTTTTAACAAAGTCTAATTACGCAGTTTAATACACCAAAAGATTTTTTTTCTGGTCTAGCTCATTTCATTTGGAGATCCATTTCGAGTCATGCCAACAGAGTAATGGTTTCACTGGCCCATGTTATACCTATAGGATTAACACCTGCTGGAGTAGATGGTGATGCCTATCTAACTAATGCTATATGCAAAAGGATTTTTGTTTAATGCAATAATTTTTGCGAGTTTCCCCATAAAAATGAAGACCATAAGATCACCTCTGTTCAGGCACATTCCCACTAAGGTCAATGACAACTCTTCATCAATACCACATGAAGCACTTGGCCTTTATGCAAATTTATAAATGGTGTTATTTTGTTCAGTATATCTGGAGCTGGGAGTTTGCTACCTCTGCCCTAGATTCACTCAACAGCCAAGGGGAAAGTCAGTGTAAATATGTATAAACTTAGTAGATTATTCTAATCAACATCACCACCTCCTGGGCTGAGATGTTGCAAAATGCCACACTTGAGCACTGAAACACCCACAAGCATATACAGGGCAAGGAGGCAGTAAGGCAGGAATTGCTCCCTGCAGCCAGCTGCCACCCAAGGGGCTCTCCCAACCAATGTCCCCAGCACACACAAGTCTGCCCTCCTGAAGGCCAAGGTGGCAGTTTTGCTGATCCCCTCCTGACTTCATGAAGAACAAGGAACTCTATCATTTCACGGTTGCTATGCCCACCAGCTCTCAGCCACATCTCCCACCAGTCTCTCCGTTCAGAAACAGCGGGTCTAGTGGGGAGATTCCCCTGGCAGGCTCTCTTACCAGCTGTGTCAGGAAGTTATCTTCCACACACTCCACAAACTTCCTTGATTGTCTCCCTTCTGCTAGGTTGTACTTCCAGCAAACATCACGTAAGTTGAGGTCCCCTATGAGAACAAGGGCTAGCAATTAACCGACAGTGTGCCCAGGTGGCCAAGAGGGCCAATGGCATCCTGGTCTGCATTAGAAATAGTGTGGCCAGCAGGAGCAGGGAGGTGATCAGCCCCCTCTACTCAGCACTGGTGAGGCCGCACCTTGAGTATTGCATTCAGTTTTGGGCCCCTCACTACAAGAAAGACATTGAGGCCCTGGAACGTGTCCAGAGAAGGGCAACAAAACTGGTGAGGGGTCTGGAGCACAAACCTTATGAGGAGAGGCTGAGGGAGCTGGGATTGTTTAGTCTGGAGAAGAGGAGGCTCAGAGGAGACCTCATTGCACTCTACAACTTCCTGAAGGAAGGTTGTGGTGTAAAAGGGTCTGGCCTCTTCTCCCAGGCAAATAGTAGGACCCGAGGAAATGGCCAGAAGTTGTACCAGAGGAGGTTTAGGTTGGATATTAGGAGAAACTTTTTCTCTCAGAAGGTGGTCAGGCACTGGAATGGCTGCCCAGGGAGGTGGTGGAGTCGCTGTCCCTGGCAGTGTTCAAGAGGCGCCTGGATGAGGAGCTACGAGATGTGGTTTGTGGTACTAATAGGAATGGGAGGGTGGTTGGACTAGATGATCTTGCGGGTCGTTTCCAACCTTGCGATTCTGTGACTCTGTAATTGTGTGACTTCTGCCAGCTGCTTTTAAAACATTTCACATGCCTCTTCATGCTGGTAGAGCAGCCTATAACAGACCCCCACCAGGATGTCAGCCTTGTTGGTCTTCCCCCCAATCCTCAACCATAAGGAATAAACCTAATCATGAGCTCTGAGCTCTACAAAACCAAACCACTCCCTAGCACACTAAGCCACCCCACCGCCTCTCCTTCCTTGACTGTCCCTTCTGAAGAGCTTACAGCCATCCACTGCAGCACTACAGTCCTAAGAGGGATCCCACCATGTTTCAGTGAGGGCAATTAAGGCATAGATTTCCCGCCACGCAATTGGCTTTCAGATCCCCTTTTTGCCCATGTTGTGTACATCAGTATAGATGCACTTCAGCTGGGCTATTGGACACGTCCCAGCCATGGTATGCTGCCCCAGGCTCACATCTACTGAGTCTCCACCTCTAACTAAAAAAAGTTGATTAGCACACAGCACAGGACCACACAAGCTCTGGCTGCCATTCCCAACTGTTGTCTGCACAAGAAGAGTCATGCTACTTCAAATTAAATCAGTGCATGTAATTTAATGGAAGCCTGGTATACACCAGGCCAGTATAATGTCATCATACTCCCCCATGTCAAAACCAAAGTATCGTGACTCAGTTAACATAAAGCATTTTTAAGAGTGGTGAAATCCTTGCTATTAAGTGCTAATAACTGCTTCGTGTAAAGTACCTGTTAAAAATGTCTGTGTAACTGACTGCTTTAATGATACACACCAATCACGGACTGCACTGACATATGGCTGCACGCTCTAGATGTTGCAGAATTAGGATTTCAATCTGCATGTAGGTATAGCAGCCACGGTAATTTGCTGAACCATCCAGGCAAAGTAAGAACTGCCTCAGTTCCTCTTTCACCTGGAAAGCTGCATTTCATTTTCTCCAAGAGCTTTTAAAACCATTTCCAAAATAAGATAGATAATAATCATTTGATCTACGAGCTACGTAGATTCTGGAGAACTGCAATCCTAATTCCGAAGCACAACCTGGGAAAGATCATTTAAGGTTAGCTTACAAGTCCCTAGCACACAGAGCACTTACAGAATTTGGAAAGATTAAAACGTGTGAAGAATAAGAAAAGGTAAAACCACTAGGCTGAAATAATCCAGGAAGCTTATGGGGAAATCTACTCATCAGTTGTTTGCTCCCCAGAGTCCTCCACTTTCAGTCCATTCAATCAATGAAAAGAAAAAAAATAACCCTCCACTGAATATGAAAAGTGCTCTAGATTGCTTTAGAAGAACAGCGTCACTTCTGAAGTAACCATAAGCGAGAACTAAAAGAGGAAGGTGACAGAAAACCATGTGTTCAACATTCAATTGAAAAATACGTCAGGCTTCATAAAGATCGGTGTTATGCTTTTATGTAACAGCTGGTTCACAATATTTTCTGATTTCTGTAGTTTCAATATCTCCCAATTTACAATGTTACATCAGGCAATATTACATTTACCCTCAGTATTAATTAAGCTATTAATTTCAAGTTATTAACATTTTTTTAACAAAATTGTTATTAATTAACTCTGTTTGAAGGAAAAACAACCAATAATTAGATTTCCACAGATAGCATGATAGGACAGAAGAACACTATTAATACAAGAAATGAGAGTTTCAGTACTGGTACATTTAACTTCAGAATTTATATTTTGCATTCAGCGTACTTCATGTTAATAAATATCTGAGACAACGTATTTTCACTGCAATATTCAAGAAAATGCTGCACTCAGAACAGCGATATAAATTCATATTTAAAACACACGTGGACAGGCTGGAAAGCCTAGTTATCAGGGTGAGCTAAATGTTACATTTCACTAAAAGATATTACAGAAATTATATTGTAAAATTACAGTTTCTAACTCTCAAATGTAACTCCTGTTTTAAAAAGGTAGGTGTGGTTTTAAAGAGAAGTACTTCCAAAATCCTTGCTGAAGTTTTTGTGAAGAAAGCACACTGCAGTTTTTGTCTCTGATATTTCCTTTCTTATAGGTGTCACACTGACAGCGCTGTCATCAGCTCTGGTGCCTTTAAACCCATTCATCCCATTCAAGCCCTGGCTGTTCCACTGATCCACGCTCAGACCCAGAAGCTCCTCCTTCCTGCCAGATGTCTTTTCTCCAGCAAGAAGCTCAGTGATACCACATACAAAAGCCCAGGCATGCTATCGGAGCAACAGAACAGGAACTAAGTTTCGAGCACTGACTTGCACCAGATCATACAGACAGAAGCACGGAATTTTCAGATGACAGAGCACAAAAATGAACCCTTTCCCCCAGAAGCTAAATCAGTGCATCTCTACGCACTCAGGCAAGGTCTTCAGCAGGGCAGATGTCTGTGTGATCTGCATTTTTGTTTGCTTTGTGTCATGGGAACTACACAAGGAAAGAGATACCTAACTGTATTCTCTGCTTAAATACATTTATTTACTTATCACAGGAAATACTACTGGCAGGCAGTGTTTGGCTGCTCAGCTATTCACTGAACATTGTGATCTCATGTTTTTAAATCGGCAGATCTCAGTCTCTCATACATGCTTGGAATTCATAGATTAGATAAGGAAAAACAAGCAACTTTTTTTTTTTTTTTTTTTTTTTTTTTTTTTTTTTAAATTTTAATTTACAAGTAATAAGCTACATTAAGAACCCCAATCACATCCCCCAGTTTGGTCAAACAATACATGACTGTTCCTGGTATGCTACTTTCACATAACACGGACCAAGCCCTATTTTTTTTTTTAAATCTGCTCCGGAAGAATGGAATCATTGTGTCACCACCCTTACTCAGGTGATACCCCCCTTTCCAGCCCCTACAAGCAGCCATCCCTGTTACAACACAAGTGAGACTCCTTGCTGCTGCCAATATTAGAGGTTCTTTTGTTGCACAGCACCCTCACAGCTTCACCCAACTTTATATTTGCTCATGTCAAGACCAAAAGGTGAGGGACAGGTCCTGTTGGCATCTCTACCTGTGAGCGCTTGTGGTGGGCTTGGCAGGATTTTCAAGCCCTACAAATACCTTGGGCAATGGCACAGGCTGCGCAGGGAGGTGGTGGAGTCACCATCCCTGGAGGTGTTCAAGAATCGCGTGGATGTGGCACTGAGGGATGTGGTTAGTGGGCATAGTGGGGATGGGTCGGTGGTTGATCTCAGATCTAGATGATCTCAGAGGTCTTCTCCAGTCCTAATGACTCTGATAGGTTGTTGGAATGGGCAAACAGCCTTCCTTTTGCTACAAATCAACCTGCATCCTCACCTTTGTCGTCTCTGCCACAGCAGGCAGAAGACACACTGGCTACTTGGACAACAGTCACCTCTCAGCATCACCATGTCTGGGATCCTGTCTGAGCACTGGCTGATTGCAGGCTCCTGTCAGCCTGACCGTGTGCTCACTCCATTGTTCTGGTTTCCTGTTACTGGTGTGTTTTTTTAAGCCAGCAGTTTGTGAGGTGAGGTCCACAAGGCACTGGTGAACAGAAGAGCAAGCTGGTAGATTCTTTAGGTGAAAATCTGAAGCCAGCATATGGCAAACTGACTATTTTTAAGGGTGGTGAGTCATTCACTGATTTAAAATAATCAGACGTGTTAGTTCAGAGAAAGGCTTAGTATGTTACACCAGGCATACAATTAATGAAGATAAGTGTCATACTATACTTTATTGTGACATTTTGAGGCCAGCCACCTGACACCAAGCTTTGTAGAAGGAAACAACATTTGCATTTGTGGGTATTTATTACTAAACAACAGCATTTCTTCATATAACTCTGACATAGTTTCATCAGAAATAGCAGCATGTGCTCCACAAGCATTCAAAACCTTGCTGTTAGAAAACACAGCCGGAACATATTAGGGAAGTGTCTAAAAGGTACAAGCGAGATCAGAACTCTAAAGAGTACATATGCACATCAGTTTCAACTACACCTACAGCTTGGAAGCAAGAAAGCAGCCACTGCAATACCAACGCAACACATCACAATACAGACATAGAAAAAATGGAAACAAGCCACCATACAGAAGAAATACCTGTATAGCTACAGTAACACTTGGAGCTCTACAATGAAATCATTACTTTCCAAGGAAGATAACAACACCTCCACTCCCCCAGTTGTACCTTTGCTAAGAGAGAACAATGCCAGAATTGCACTGCATTCTAACTTAGAGGCAGCTCTTTCTACCATTTATTACATGCATGAGAAGAGTAAAAAACAACTGATTTTCTCAAAGTTAGAAATAAGAGCCCGAGAACAGATAACCCAAAGCTCCCTGCTTATCCTTTATAAGCAGCCTATTCTTTCTTATTTTCCTTCTCTGTAGAAAAAAGCCCCTACAGAGCACGTGTCACACTGACTGTACAGGACTACGAACTGAAGAAACAGCACACCATGCTTCATAAGAACCTGTCCATGACATTTCAAATGGCATCAAAAACAAAATAAAAGGGACTCCTTCCTATTTCTGTTGTTGTTTAAGCTTGCTAATAAACTCACATCCATTACAATCCTGGATCATATCCAACAGAGCCTCACTGTTATGCTCAAATGGGTGCATTATAGCTGAGGTTCACAGCTCATATCATCACAGAGCAGTTTGGGTCGAAAGGGTCCTTAACGCTTATCCAATTTCAATCCTGCCTTCCAGATGAGAAGTGGGAATAAGAATTCAATTGCTGCTGTCTTGAAGCACTAGAACCAAAACGTTTACACAAATCTGCTTTATGCAGCCAACAAAATGGTCCTACCTTTCTATTTTTTATTATCTTCTCATTAAGGATGGCCAAGGTACTGCATGAACTGAGGGTGGGGGATGAGCACGGCGTTCTCCTGAAGGGATGCTTTCATTTGATCGGTGTGCTCGTGCCCTAACACACGCAGTCAGATCTGCTCTATTACTCACGCACCTCACGCTGATATTCTCCGCCTGCCGAGACACGTTTTCAAAATAACACCACGAAGTAGCCGACAGCGTGCTGAGCACTCGACAAACGCACAACAAACTCAACGCAGACAACTTGCCCAACACGCGGAAAAACGCCGATAGCGGTAAGGGCTGCTCGGACGGGACCTCCAGGTGAAGGCGAACGGGCGGACGGCTGTCCCCAGCCCCCACACGCCGCCCTCAGCCCGGCGGCAGCCAACGGGCCAGGTGAGCGGGAGGGGCCTGAGGCGGGCAGCCGGCCGCCGGGGCTGAGTGAGGGGTTAGGCCCCGGGTCAGCCCCTCCCCCGCCCCTTATCCCTGCCCCCCTCCCCCGTGCCAGCCCCGGAAGCGGCTCCCTCGCCCTTCACAGAGAGGCGAAGGGTCCGAGACCGGAGGCGTCCGCACTAACCGTCGGGGTCCCGCTCGCTGGCGCAGCGGCTCCGCCTCGGCCTCACGCACGCGGCTCCGCCTCGCGCTCCATCCCGCCGCCTCCGCCGCCCGGCCCGCAAGGACGGCTGAGGAGAGGCGCGAACTCCACACCGCGCAGGCGCCGCCGCCCTCGCTCGCACCGCCGCTCGGGGCAGCAGCTCCTGCCGCCGCGCATGCGCAGGGCGCCCGGGGGTGAGAGGCGGGGTGAGGGAGGGAGGCGCTCTGCGCGCGCGCGGAGGCGCGAGAGAGAGGCGGGAAGGGGAAGGAGACTCCCGCGCGCAGAGCACTGTGGGCATTGTAGTTCTCGGGGACGCCTACCGAAAGCGGAGTGGGGCGGCTTCCCGCCAGCCGGACTACAACTCCCGGCGACGGGAAGAGGGGAGAGAAGAGCGACAGTGCAGCAGGCGGCGGCGCTGGGTGGAGGCGTGGCGCTTTAGTCCGTTCGCCTCGTCTCGTTTCTAACGCCCCGCAACGGCCGTGCTGGGGGCGGCAGCTGGTACTGTGAGAAGCAGCGTGCCCTTGCTATTCCAGTTCCAGCGGCCTCCTGGCCGAGATAAACTCACAAAGCTGGGTTAAGTTCACAGAAACCCTCGGGGCAGACAACCCCATTTGAGCAGGTTTACAAGGAAACGTAAGCATTAGCGATGTCTGACTGAAGCCTCAGTAAGCCACAGTCCTTAGAATTTGTGACACAACCGGCGAGATACACGGCCTGTGAATACAGCAGCTGGCACAGCTCCATGGATGTTTACACCCAGCCCGCCTCGATAGCCTTGCTGCTGAGTTTTACGCTGATAGCCCGGAAGCGAGCAGCCGTCATCCTTGTGTAACCGCTTTAAACTTGAATTGTCTGCGGCTCGTCTTTGCTGCTCTGTGGAGGGTGAGAAAATGGAGAAACGCTGGATGCGGCATGAAGAGACCTGTGCCAAGAAACACATCTCCATCTCCACATGCATCCTGTTTACAGAGATATTCAAAAGAATTTTGTATCCCTCGTCTTTTCTGTTACGTGAAGCACCTGCGTATCTTGAATCCTTTTCAGGATTCCTAACCAACAGGGGAATTTGTTTCAGTCAGAAGCAGCCCGATTCATTCCCACAGCCTCGGACATAATCCCTGAGCTTTTGGACACATTAATACAGTGGCAGCGTGCCACCTGCTTCATTTATTCACTTGAGATTCAATGCTTCTTAGTCCCTGTCAAATGGGCTCTTTGTGCAACCTTCTGTGGTAATGTAAGAGGTCCCCCACAGGAATTTGTGCTATTCAGTAGGAAATACAAAGGGGAGGGTTGTAAACACTCCGATTAGTGTTGGAGCACAGAGATATTGTTGGAGCACAGAGATATTGTCTCCACAGCGTATTACATAACCATGCGACTTCCAACTTACCTCCTCCCTTCCAGAAGAAACAGTTTAACAGCAAGTACTTGCTGGTGTATTTAACTTAACATCACAGCTAATGTCTTTGGGTTTTTCGCTGCACAAAGGCTGTATTACTTCTGGCAAAAGAAGAGAGGAAGGTTACTTCAGAAACATCCGTAGTAATTTGAGATGATTGCCTGTAAGGATCTCCACTTGAAGTGAGGTCGCCAGAGGCTCTCAGCTCTGAAGAATAAGCATTATCAAGGCTGCTGCCAACACAAGTTCACACACAATGGGCTCATCAGCTAACGAGCACAGAACGAATCTTCTCCCATTTTTGGATAAAGACAAATGAGTGATTGTGTGCAGAGCTTAGTATAACAGTTTACTGCCGTGTGAAACACATTTGGATGACTTCTGACTTCACAAAACTCACTGTGGTCTGAAGCTTACTTGAGGGAACATTCTTACCCTACACACCCTATGTTTATTTAATTCTTACTGTTTTAAGGACAAAGTTGAGAAAAGATGGCAAGCAAAGTGGCAAGCTCTCTGCTGTACCTGACCCTCCTAAATGTGCTAAGGAGAATACTAGAATTTTGGAAAGCCTTTTTGTTAGAAAATAGGTGGGAAAAAACAGCTGTGTAAATTAGTAATTCCCTGCCATTTTCTCAAGAGATGCTGAGTTTGCCTTTTTATTAAAGATAATGACTACATTTTATGGCTGGCTGTCTAAAATAGTGCCTCAGAAGCCATTTTAGTATCTCGGGTTCTAAGTTTGTCCATTGTTAGAAAAAATTGCTCCTTTGAACAATTAAAAATGCCAAATAATAGCAGATTAATAGGCAGAGCAAGTTCAGTATCTCATTGGCATTTGGTCTGTGTGATCGGATCTGCTGGTTCCATGATGAACTCCATGGCAGTGAAGCACTGTGAAGTCCTTTTTGCTTATACAGTTAAAAGAGCTGTGCATACAGTGGAAACCAGAAGTATCTTCCAGCAATCAGTTCCTTTACATCACCAAAGGCCAAAGCAAGTACACTCATGTTAGCACAGAAACCATCAATCTTACTTGACTAACCACATACTTGAACTGAAAGCTGAATGTGAAATATTGCAATGAAACACCTGTTCCTTTAAAGGTGAAGAAATGCTGTGGCAGAACTTGAAAGAAGGGCATTCTGTTCAAAGTGAAAAATGCTCACTCAAAACCCCTGAAGGGAAGGGTGTCTACATGGGATGTACTGTTCCAGAATACAACAGAACACCTAGAAGAAATACTTTAGTTAATGTCTTCAGAAAAAAAAAAGTATCACTTATACATCACAAGTACCCTGCAGCAAGAGAAAAGACAACCAAAAGAGCTGCCTGATACCAAACTGAGCCTGTGGTTGGATGCCTGTAGGGGTTCAAGACTCCTTATGGAATGTACAGGAAATGCATTTTGAGATCACAGAAGACCTACGATGGGGTTTGTAGAAGGACCAAAGGCAGAGAAAAGGCAAGATCAAAGTTAACACAGAAAAGACTTGAAACACGTTCTGAAATATTCCTAAACATACGTAGCTGATGCTTTACTGATGCTTTAGCTTTAGAGTTAAAGGAAAGCCCAAAAATAAATTTGCAGTATCTTTTTTTGCAAAACAGAATAGGACAAAGTACGCAACCATCCAAAACAATTAGTTTTCTGTCAGAAAGTACATTTTGGCTATTGAGAAGATTCTATTTTATTAATTTATACAAAGAAAAAAACTTAAAAGGAAACTACAGTTTTAGTTTTGGAAGAACAGTGTTGAAGAGTTAATTCTCTGTATTATTCCAGCTGTTTAAATTAGTAACTTTTATAACTGTGCTTCCTGGTAACATTTGCCCTGAGAAAATCATGAGAACAAAAAACACATGAAACAGTAATGTCTTTTTATTAAAATACCTCTCAAAACACTCATCATAATAAAATACATTTGCTGTTACTGTATGACATTGGCATACAGGCAACGCTTACAGCAAACTCTAGACAGCATCAAGAATTACAAAGTTAAGGCAAGCCCCAGAAAGCGTGCATCCTTGCTACCTACTCTCAGGCCATTACACAGACAAGTGTATTTACATTTTTATGCTGTTCCCCAGGCTTGTTTCAGGCGAGTCCTCTCCACCCGTGCTGCTCCTCTGACTTGACCTCCCATTGAAATTCTAGTGACGTCAATGTTGTCACAGATGGAGAACAGCAGGCACCTAACCAGAAACATCAGGCCCATCTTCCACTCTCACAAGATTCAGTGCTTCAAATCATTTAACACTGCAAGATCTTAACCGTGCTAGTGAGCTGTAGGAATGCTTACTGCCCACTTCCTATCTTGGTGAAGAACAATGCATCATCCTCCAACCAGAAGCAGTCACAACTACTTTTAACAAACTCTCCCCCTCCACTCATTTTAAGAAAGCCAAGAAAAAGATAATATGAATCATCAAATATTCAAAGATCAGCTCCTTCATTGAAAGCAAAGATTTTCTGTTCAAATCTATGATTTATCACTTAATTGCAAGTTTAAAGTATGCAGGTACTTCATTATCTACTAGCTCAAAACAATAAACACCTTTCAAGTACTTCTTTACAGCTGAGAAAAGAGATTGAAGAAAGTAACATTATTTCACGACAGTATATTTAATATATATGTTTATTTTGTCTTGTTGAAAGAGCTGTATAATGAGAGAAAATAAAAAAGCATTCAGGCAACCTTTTCAAGAAAATATATTTAAAATGACTGCTTTCATTTGTACATGGTACAGATATTCAGGTGTGACTAGAAAACAGTTTAATCCCTCTAGACAGAGGGCAGTGAGAGAAACATGAATAGGCAAATTCTTTTGTGTGTGTGTGCATACAGATATATGCATATATGCATAAAAAAGTCAAGGCACTAAAAAACACATCATTATAAATACCAAAAGCTGATCATTAACTACTCATACACTTCATTTTTGCACTTAGTACCATTATCAATGGAGTCTTAGTTGGGGCATAACATTGCCACGCAACCGTCAACATGCTCAAATTCTTTCTTAGAAAAATGGACAGTGTCCTATGCTCAGAACATCCGATTTTTGCCTCTGGGGGCACATCTTCCCTTCTTTGGCGATGACATCTCATGGGAAAACAAAAGTAAGACTTATGGCTTGGAATAAATATTCATAGCAAACTGCTAAATGTGAACGCATCTGCGGCCAACTGTTCAGCTGATAACCCTGTAGCACCTGCTAGTTTGTGCTGTTTTGTTTTCTCATTTATTCGTTATATCCAAATAAAATGTCACCTTCCCTTTACTGCACTGAATGTTCAAAGATTAAGTGACCCTAGAGAACAGCGCAAAAGGGAGGAGATGCAACTGCACCTAACAGCCTTGCTTTGGTCTCTCAGAGAAGACTGAAAAGATTTTTTCAGTTGCTAATGTATGTAAGAGAACATGGTAAATAAAACTGGTAAGGGAAGCATCCCACTCAGCATTTTGTAGGGCAGCCCTTCTAAGAAGTCAGGATTTTATCCATGACGGCCCATGATTTAGACTTGAAGCATTAATTATTCTTTCTCCCCAAATAACATTTTCACAATAGAAGGCTAAGCTAGAGGGCAATAAAGTTAAAAAACAAACAAACAAACAAACCACGAAGACCAGGCACCTCAAGAACTCTCTCCCTGCAACTCAGTATCCATTTATTTATTTGTTGAACTTGGATGGTGAGAAACTCATTACCGTATTCTTAAGTTTTCCCTACTCTAAATACAAGATATTGCATTATATTCTGAAAACCAATATAGTCAATAGTATCAAATCAAAAGAAAACAATCAGAACAGCAAGGATGAGCACGGCTGTACCATTTGAGCAGAAGAAAAAGAAAACATAATGTTGAAAATTCTACAAGTTAGCCTTGCTTGCACGGATTTAAAAAAACAAGTTTCAAATTTTATACATCTCTTTTCAACCAGCTCCATTTAATTGCAACCATTAGGCACTCCACCAAAATGCAGGATTTCCAATCCGCTTCTCTCTAACTGAGAGGGATTACTTTGGCCTCCACGTTAGCATATTACAATTTTTCTGCTTCAAAACATACAGTTCATACATTTTACAGTTTTACTGCCATAGTCGATGCACTCTGGCCCGATACACTCACAGCAGGCGTTGTGAAACCATCGGTATTTGGATGCTCCCATGGACTCGCAAGAGATCTTGCACTGATGTATTGACATGCAGTCATCAAAATACACCACAGTACACATGTGTTCTAAACCAAGAGGGGAAAACGGTTTAAAAGGTCTTAAAGTATCTAAAAGGTTACTTGAAAATTAATTACACATGCAGCTATTGAAATGGGAGTTCAAATCATTAAGACCATGAGGCATAAGGAAAAAAAGGTGATAGAGAAGCAGAAAAGAGACAGAGACCCTAGGTGAGACCTATCAACTTTCAGTTTTTACTCTCTGCTCTCCCTCTGGATGATTTGTTTTTTTTTTAAACTAAATTGTGTCTTTTTTTTTGTCCTTTGCAAAGTCATGAGGGATACTTTATGAAGTGTAACGATGGGCTATGCCAAAATAACAAGCAGGCGTCCTCTGAAAGTACACAGCCTTAGCATTAAGATACCACTACTGCAGTTGCTAGCAGTTATTACATGCGATCAAGAAAAACAACACTTTTAGATCAGTTATTTTAAAAACTTATTTAAGCATAGACATTTTCTCCTCATCCCCAACAGTATTCTTTGACCACATTAAAACCACATGTTGCTAGAGCTAGAGCATCCCATTTTCCTCAACATGAGAACAGCACAGCACGCTTTTAGTCATTATTTTAAGCAACACCAGTTTTACTACTAAGATTAAGAAATCCTTTCTGCCTTTTGCCTAAGCATCATCTTTGCTGTTCTAACCACCACGCAATTACTTGAAACGCCATGAAGTTTGGCACTATAACCCCAAACTGGAGCTGAGGCATTCACCACATCTATAAAATTAAAACATCCCTCCACTGCCTACTTCTAATTCCCCAAGCTGATAGATCCCACCATCTTTTTTCTCTGCCAACTGAGTGATTACACCGTGGTTTGTCCTCTACAGGATCTCTGCACCACATCTGCCCCCAGCGTAACTTGGCACGCTGTGGGTGAAAGCACAACTGAAAGCTGCCTACAAACATGAACACCTCACTAACACACATCAGACAGATTTGTGAGCTGCAAATGTCAAGAGGCTTTCTAGCCTATTCCTGCTCAAATTGCACGGATCCAGAAGAAACGTACTGACCTACATTCCAAGGAGGATTAGAAAAATGTAATCCAAACATAGATGGTAAGTCAGACAGTTTATTTTTCATTTTTTAAGTGATTATGGAGATATGGAGAAGGATGAGTAACCAAAGGACTTGGAGCAGTGCAATTGTTAACCACAACATTTATTCAGTCTCTTGTATGTAAGCCTTGTGCTAAAGTCAGCGCAACCCCTCTCTTCAAAATACGGGTACCTCGTAGATTAGCAACCTCAGCAGCACACAGTTCTCTTGGCAAGTTCTTAAGGTGAAGGCCAGAGATGAGCTGAGGCCAGCAAAGGGCTCCATCACACTACAGGACATCAGATCTACGCATTCAGTTTCCCCGGTACCAACAGTAGATGATCTTTGTGCTGTCCAAGCTGCAGGACAAATGGCAAGGGATAGCACAATGTATGAGAAAGCGCAATGCAGCTGCTAGCTTTTCCATAGATGCTTCCTTCTTCTTGACAGCTGGAAACTCTGCCTATCCTGTGTAAGAATTAAAATCTGTCAAAACGCTGATGAAGGAAACCTGATAACTGCCAAATTATTTTACTGCTGCCTGAACAATTGCAAGACAGTCACAGGACATGCTGCCAGCTCACTGAACACAAGGCAGTATTCTTTGTTCAGGCTCTGGGCTGACATACACTTCTTGTAGACACCACATACAATGCAAAAGGCGTTAAGGATCTCGAGGAGGAAGTGCAGATCCAACACCAAGGCATTTTTCTGCTTCCAGGAAAGCTATGCTGTGAGTAACGCCGCAGTCATCTAAGAAATCTTGGAGTACCTGAAGTACTGCTGAGAATGTCAACAACACATGCAGTGGTTGTGCAAGTCCTGTCCCACTCTTGGCACTTCTGTTTCTCTAACACTTCAAAATAAAGCCTAAGGCCCAGTAAGCATAGAAAGTTCTCACAGAACAAAACCTCCACCTGAAATCTACCAAATATCCACAGCTTCACTAAGAATGCTTTCTTCACAGGTGGGAGGGGAAAAAAGCAAAACAGGAACACACATTCTATGGTAGCACACAGAAAGAGTGACCTCTCTAATATGCACCTAAAGGGCTCAGTTAAAGCAAAAATGTGGTAGGGAGATGGTACTGGCAGCGACTGCTGCATCCACCAAAGCACACAGGTAAGAATCCTCCCAGGGGTCACACAGAATTGTGGGGGTTGTGAGGGAGCTCTGGGAATCAACCTGCTGCAGGTTCCCTACAATTGGCTGCAGAGGAAAGAATCCAGGTGGATTTTGTATCAGGTCCAGAGAGCACAGAGGACTCCACAACCTCTCTGGGCAGCTTGTTGAAGTGCTCTCTCATCCTCAAAGTAAAGAAGTTTTTCCTCATGTTTACACAGAATTTCCTGTATTCCAGTTTGTGCCCATTGTCCCTTGTTCTATTGCTGGGAACCACTGAAACGAGCCTGGTCCTATCCACTGAGTCTCACCCTTCAAATATTTATAAGCACTGATCAGACCCCCCTACTACCCCAGTCTTCTACTTTCCAAACCAAGCCTCTCAGCCTTTTCTCATCAGGAGATGCTCCAGGCATGATTGATCATCTTTGTCTGACAGACTCCTTCTAGAAGTTCCCTGTCTTTCTTCTCCCAAGGAGACCAGAACTGGACACAGTAGTCTAAATGTGGACTCACCAGGGCAAAGCAGAAGGGAAGGATCATCTCCCTTGACCTGCTGGCCACGCTCTTCTGATGCAACCCAGGATCCAGCTGGCCTTCTTGGCCACAAGGGCACGCTTCTGTCTCACAGTATTCAGCAACTCCGTCTTGCTTCAGAGAATTTGCAAGCACTGGGTAACCTTTTGGCACCAGCAACAAAAAGCTGGGATTGCCAGAAAGGAGCATACACACACCCTCTAGTCCCAGGATGCCCAGACAGCCCCAGGTTTGTGCCTCCCTGTCTTCTCACAGTAGCCATTCAGGTGTCCGCTGCAAGGACCGCCTCTGTCCCAAAACAAGCAATCCTAAATCTTTCTGGATCTTTGTCTACCAGAGATGCTGAGATGTCCTTCTACAGAAGTGAACACTTCTGTGAGTGGGAAGGAGGTCAGTGGATCTGCACTCCTAAGACCATAGTCCTGGTAGAAGCAGGTGAGAGCAGTGAGGCCTTTTGATACTGGTCTAGGAAATCAACCTCTCAGCACTAAAGTGGGGACAGAAGCAAGATCTCAGCCATATTAAGCTAGCAGCAACAACCAACTGGACCATTAATCTTGACAGACCAGAGAAGGAAGTTTATTTTCACGTGCACGTGGAAGCCAAAAGATTTGGTCCTAGATGGCCAATCCAGAAATGCTGCAAAATGGGGAGGACAGCTTGTACACACCAGGCCAGAGCTAGCGGTACACCTGGCTGGTTCCCAGTAGCACTTGTAAGAAACTAGAGGACACACGTAATGTGCAGAAGACTAAGCTACCAAACACATTTGGAAGTTTTCTCATTCAGAGGCATGCCAGCTAAACTGGTTCTTTCTTTATTGCGTACCTTGTTCACCACATGCTAACCTTGTCCCTCGCTCAGTAGGGTCAGTGTTTCTACACAGATAAAGAATTTTGGAAAGCAGGAAAATTGCTCTCATCAAGCACTAAATCCCTCTTTATGGGCTACAAAAAGAGTCACAAAGGAAAAAAAAAAAACCAAAACCATCCTACAGGCTCAGTAGGGATCTGGGAAAGTATTTAAATTGTTTCACAAATGTAATTGCCCAGGCAATGCTGACTCCCTCAGTGCAGATAAAAGGATGCTACTTGCTGCATTAACAGCTCTTTCATTAGCATTTTGCCTGTTTTCACACAGAAAGGACTATCAAATACAGATGGGGTAGGAAGGAGAGAGAGTAGTGGGGGACTGACAGCTGCTACACAGCTCTTTTCAGAACATTAATTTTTCTCCTTCTCCCCACAATTCATAACACATGAAGGTTGTGTGGGAGAAACAACAATGTAGAATCAAATTTAAATTCAGATGACTAGAAGAAACAGGCTCGTATTTCTGTCAGACTTTGCAACAATACTCTTGGTGCTTCAAGTGAGATCTGTATCGGTACTTGAACAATTTGGCAAATCCAGGAAGAGAAAACAGCTCTGTTGTAAGTGAAGGAAAAACACTTATCGGGAAGATGAAGGAACCTTCCTAGTTAATTACAAATCCCCTGTGCTACCTTGAAAATTAAAGGTGCTATGTAAGGTAAGTTGCATTTTGGTCTGTTTTGTGGTAGAAGAGGAGGTAACCGTCTGCCTGGCAGCCAGTTTGGTGTTAGTCAGAAGTTATTGGGGTAAAAAAAAAAAGGCATTTTTTAAAATGTGTTCCTAGCATACCTACAGAAATAGGTGCCCTTGACTGGACGCTAGATCTTCACTACCTGGCCAGCACTCAGTGGAAGCGTAAGCGCAGAGCTGACACCATCCATTGTGTCACTGAGCGGTTTAAGTCAGAATCCCTCAGCTACAACACAGATTTTGTTTCATCAGCTGCCAAAAGATTATCCACTTCCCCCCTGTCTCTCTTGCCAACATCCTGTCATCATCTGCAGCACTTAAGCTTATTTATACATTTGAACTTGCAGTTCAGAGCTCTGAGGGTATCAGCTAAAAACAAAGCAAAAAAATAAGAATAAAGTACAAATGTAACTCTAGGTTAATAATCACTGCAAGTAGCGAAAGTCACTTGAAGCAGCTGCTCAAACACCAGAAACCACCGATACAAAGAGCTCGATCCAGCAGCTCGATGTGCTTTGGCCGCTAGAGTGTTAGAAGACCGCTCGCAGAAGAAAAGGGAAAGCATGCACAAAGACAATACTAATTCAAGGTCTGGTGGCTGCAGTAGGCAGCGGCAGGACAGGAATGTTTTATGTCTCTCTGCATTCCACTTCCACACTAACTGGCGGCCTGGCTCCGTCCCACTGTCAGGCACAAGGCCCTCAGGTTCCTGGGGCCAGCGCTGCTTTTCCTGGCACCCACCCAGGGCTGTACATAGCAAGTCTGGCATCCTAGATGGCTTCACACTGATCTGTGCATGGACACGCATTGAAATGAAAATCAGAACTGTGTTACAGGATGTGGCAAGAGGTCTTTATAAGCAGAGCCTATCCAAATTTTGGCAAGTAATCTGCAGGAGAGTACACAGCCTACTGTCCCCTTACCAAAATCTACATCTTATTACCCCCTCTCCCTTTCCAGGCAACAAAAGAAACGGCTGCTGCCGGCACACCACGATGAAGTGAAGCACGCTGCGTGTGCCCATGCTGGCTAGTCTCTTTGGCTCTTCACCTCCTACCCCTCCATTTTCCAGTTATTGCTTCCTCAGTAAATTCACCCAAAACCTTTTAGAAACATTGCTACCACATGGGTCACACAACATCCAACACAAGAGTTGCAGCTCCCCACGTGCCCTTACTTTCACCATAATCAACACCAACTGACTGAGGCCAGAGGTCAGTTTTTTCTTTCCACTTATTTTTCTCACGGATCAATTCACTGGAGTTTTTATAAGAAAATCTTAACATGATGTTCTGCAAAATCAGATCTCAATCTACTTTGTGGCCAAGAAAAGACCAATAGCCAATGATTACAAGAAAAGCTTTGACATTTATTTCTCTCCTCAGTATCTACTGAAACCCAAAATCCAGTGGCATTTGGTAAGTATTTCCAAATATAACTGTTATTTTTGGAATGCCATCATTCCAATGAAAGCCCTCTCAGCTTAAATCTCTAATACGACCTTAGCAAATGAAACGAAGGAGACCTTTGACTAAGAAAAAATTGTAGCTATGTATTTGTGTTGTTATACTCAGAACTCCTCCACACCCTCGAGATGCAATTCCAATTCCAAGTTTAATCCAAAGCTATCATTAGCCCATCCTGTTGGCATGGTGGTAAAGGACTGCCACGGAACAGCAAGTCCGGCTGCAGTACCTAAGTACAGTGGGATATATTCAAGGTTGTTCCAAGCATATGTTTTTCTTCCAAGTATAATTTACGTCTTTAAATACTTTAGTATTATTTGCACACATGGCTTTTTGTGGCTTGCCATTTAACATGGCTTTCTGCATCACTCTCATGATGGTAAGCAAGCGTTTTATTAATGTCAAAGACATATGAATGAAATGTTTTCTGCCCATCTGGTTTCCCAGTTCTGGAATTAATTTTTTTTTCTAGTGTGCCTTAACCAAAGGAAGTCAGAAAAATTGCCATTACAGTTCCATGTAATCAATAGCAGCCCTACTCAGCAACAATACTAGGTCAGAAGTTCAAGATGAGATGGAAAAGCAGTGTGTCCATCAATTAGGGAATCTTGCTTTGATAAGACAAAAGAACCATCACAACAACAGCAAATGTGGTTACCAATACTTAAAGCGAGCATTGGGAAGGAAGCAAAGCATTAATCACGCTACAGTAAAACAAATCAGATGCTCTTTTCCCCTTTTAATCAGCTACTTTACTAAGAACTACTTATGAGATTCTTTCAAGGCTTTGAAATGATTTGCACAGAAAAATATTTCAGGTTTAGTATGGAAATTGAGAAGCAAAGAGAATGTTTCTTAACCCACTGCTGTCACTACACCAAACTTCTCATCTTTTACCCTGCCACTCAGCCAAAAAAACAAAAAAACAAAAAAACACAACTCTAAACTCAAGGTGGAAAAAAATATATACATAAATAAAATAAAGGCAATAAGTTCCTACACTGTTATGTCATGCTCAGAAGTAGACTGAACTTTTCCCCCATTTTTATACACAAAAAGAAGAGGGTAGCAGAGACAAGCACAGAAGATGCACTGAGAAAGCTGCACTGAGAAAGCTGCTGGAAGAGACCAGAAGAGACGCGAGGAATTCAGACACTGTATTTATTACCTTTGTCACTAGAGTAAGGTGCGTGGATGTTGTTGCTTGGAACGGAGACGTTCTGATGCTGTGGCTGGTTCACTGTTTCTAAAAAGGAAACTAAGTTCTCGTGATGCGACAATTCTTCTGCAACAGGGAAGGAAACAATATTCCAGTTCAGCTGAGTATCCCCTTCTGTGAGCGCTCGGAAAAGCGAAGGAATTGGTTCATGCAACTCCTCCACAGTGCTCTTGGATGTTGGAGGTGTGTCGCTGTAATTGCGAGGGTTGCACATACCTGCAAAGGAATGAGAAGCTAAGTTACACAAAAATCCTTTCTTCTTGGAATCTGTGGGTGTATATACATACATACAGAACCCTTCTGCTGATATAACTCCCTCTTAATTCTTTAACTCACTACTCAATAGCAGAAGTGTCACCAAAACCAGCAGTGCTGATTTTCAATAGCGGCAGGTTTCAGATCTCTGCAGAATTCCACAAAACACATCTGCAACTCGTGAGCTCCAAGCAAAAAGAAAAACCTCTTTTTCACTTCCCTTTCTATGCTATAGCATTACACTTCAGAACACAGAGTTCAGCTCAAGGTTTGTTTCCCCTGGGAAATGTGACAAAGCGCAGCATGACCGACACTGGCATGAATTCGGAATGGGAGCCTACGACTGAACAAAGATAGTATCTCGACAAGTCCTGAGCTTTGTGAAACTTTTGATCACAGTTCAAGTATTTGATCTCATCTGCTTCAGCAGTGCATAAGATCTTACCAGGCACCTGCCAGAGGTGCAAAGATCAGCACCAAGAGAGAGCAAGAGTCTGCTCTCTTTACCTGCTTAGACACGGCTGAGATGAACCGAGATTTTCTGCTTAGTTGGAGAGTCACTACAGACAAAACACTTATTTCCCCATTACCCCTTACACATCTTTTTCAGTATCTCCTGGGGAATCTTTTTTGAAATCTGTTGTCCTCTGCTGTAATCCTCTTTGCCTCTTTGTTTCTGTAATATGCCATGCAGGTGCCAGATTTTCATTAAACATTTAAATGCAACCATTTATTAACTGCGATTACCTTCTTTTAATCAAAACATTGAAACCTCCAAGACTGAAAGCAAAAGTTACACATGCATAGGTATTTAGAACCAGAAGCCATAAAATGCTATCAGAAGTCACCTGGCAAGAGACAGAGAAATTGATTTTCCTGATGCACATCTGGATATAATTTTGGGTAGTTTTACAGTTACACTTTTCGACAGCTACAGCTGCAAAGCAAATCAATCCTCTTCTTCCAAAGCAATACGAAGCGCGTATGTTTGAAGTCCACCTGCCCTACACACTCAGCAAACATCTCCTGCCATGTTGATGCATTAAGCCTCCAGTTTCAGAAATCATATTTAGCTATGACTTTATAGAAAAACACAACCTCTTCAAAGTAAGTGCTGAACAGTAGAAGTAACTCCTGACTTCAGAGCAGACATGACCTCAAGGACAGCACAACCCATCTGCTTTCATGTTAGATTTGATCAGTTTAGAGATTCAGCTATCAGAATGACAGTGAAATCTCCCACTCCAAATCTACATTAATGAGTAATTATTTCAGAATAGGACGACGCCATACAGCCAAGGTCTGAGACACCTGCAGAACCACCAGTTCTGGGAAACTGAAACTAAAACCCTGCTAACTGCTTTACTGGATAGCACTGAGGGAAGCAGCAACAGAACAGGGAGTCATGTTCAGATTTAGAAAATAAACTATGTAGACTTTTTTCTTTATAATCACAGTAGCTAGGTTCTTCTTCCTATAGAATATCTGTGCACAAAACCCTGCTTTCTGAACCAGACAGCACTTCTGAAAAAGCCAAGTAGCCTGCTCTCCTGTTCCCTACCCACTGACTGAGTAAGTCTACAATACAATTCAGTACTGCATTAAAAAAAAGCAAGAACACATGGGAAGGGCAAAGGGAACGGGGGGGAAATATACACAAATCTATTTCGCTCTTCAGTGAGTCCATTAAAGTATTTCAGCTCAAATAGAAAAATTAAACTATAACACCTCTTTCAAAATTAATAGCCAGCACAGGGAGATGGGCTGAAAATCCTTTTTGCCATTGGGAAGAATCTCATGTGCACCCAAGTGTTCCGCTCCACTCCTTATTTACTGAAGGACAGACAAGCAAAGGTAAGCTGCTGAGAACCAAGCAAGAAGCAAGTTGTCAGAAAGCATATTCACATCATGATGGAATGTGAGAAGCAATGAAATGCAGCGAAAAGGAGCACTGTGAAGCACTCATCCTCAGGAACTCAGAGAAGAATCGACCAGCCAGAAGCTGTGAGAAGGTACAGTGATCAACATGCCTCCTATTTATGGGAACCAGATGGATCTGTATGGCAGTGGAGGGCCCAGCAACCCCAGGATGATGAATCTTTCAAAACATTTATAACATGAGAAGGAACAAGAACATATCCATCCTTCTGCAGAGGCACCATTCACTAACAGAAATCTTGGCACTGTGAGCACGATCTGTTGGTAATAATGCTGTCCTTGTTAGGGCTGTCATCTCATCTTACAGAAAGAATTTGTATACCTTCTTCTCACGCTCCTGAAACAGATCTTTTTGCAAATAAAAGAGTGATGAAAAACATGGACCGTGCGTAATTACAACTAGTCCCAAGGACTCACGGGGGAACTCACATCTCCAATTGCCCCTACGTGGAATCCAACCCCATAATGAAGGTGCTGTGTAGTTTCATTGAGATGACAATTGAAAAAGAAGTCCACAAACAGATAGCAAAATTGCTATGTAGTGATGTTGACATCACCCAAGCAAAATTTGGACTGCTACTGTGTACCTCATAAAGCAGATGCGGCCTTCTGGCATGCTGGTCCCCACTGGCATGTTCCACTGCATGCTAACTCATGCAGTACCCATAGAACAAGGTGCAAGATAATGAAAGAACAGATTTTGTCCTCGTGCTTAACTTCTGCAGTAGGGCTGCGACTTGAACACATGGCAGGGGGAAGAAGTTTTTATAAATAAAAAGAAATCCCCAACAATTGCAAACTTACCAACACAGTCACAGCACTCATCCCAAAGCGTGCCAAGGCAGAGCATGCACTCCTTGCAGCAGGAACAGTTCCCTTCCCCTGGGCGGCACTGACACAGCTCCTGAAAACAACATGAACGTGTTACACCCAGCAATCCCAGACATGAAATGCCAGCAGGGCACAGCAATTCTTCCTCTGGCCACAACTCAAGTTAGAGTTTTAAGAACAGCTTTCTACACTAATCGAGTGAGAAAACAGTAAAAGAGTTCTAGCCAAAGAACCAAGCTGAATTTACAAATGGATCTTTTCAGACTGTTCTGCTTTTTAGGCTGAAATTCTGAACGCAAATCTGAAGTTTGCTAACAAGTGTTCAGAAGAGAAAAAGTCCTACTCATGGTAAAGCTTTGTTCACCTACATGTTCCCTGAATACTTTTCCCACTGCAAAACCAAATTCAAAGAAGGACGTTTCTTTTTGTATAAATAGTGCAGATGAGGTATAATTTAGCTAAAAAAAGGAAGCTCAGAAGATGTGCAGTGCCTACCATCACACCTATTTGTGGATCTTGAAATGAATGTATTTGGTTTAGCCATTGGAACACACTTATTTTGCACATCTCTGAATGCTTGCTACACATTGCTCTCTGTTTATCGTATTAGTAGCTGTATGTGGGTATACACATATTTATCTGAAGTCCAGCTGATTCATTTCTGCTCTTAATCTATCCCCAGAATAAAACCCTGGATACTTCAAAATTGTAGTCTCTTGAAAGTAAAATGGTACACATACACTCTTTTCTCTAACTGCGATTAAGACAGAAAACCAGAAAAGACATGGAAGCACAAAGATAACACTTTCTGCTTCCTGCTTCCTAAATCTGAAAGCTCTGGTTTGTTTGGCAGTCCTCCTGAAGCCGTACAGTTGAGGATCCTGAAGCATGGGAACAGCCTGCACGTACAAAGGAAATCTAAAAACCAGGTGGCCCGCCTCCCTGCAGCTCACAGACACGTAGGAGCAGCTCCAAAGGACCTCAGCTCCCAGATGGCAGCCTGCAGGCGTGGCTCGTGTCCTGGTCCTCAATGCATCTGGGAGAGAGAGGCCAGAGCCGCGTCCCTCTTTCAGGGGACTGACACAGAACCAACCCCCAAATCCACCACAGATGGGCCCCTCTGTACTAATGCACTTCATCAATCCATCATTCTTCCATTTGCTTTGTCCCAGATTAAGAATTAAAAGCCTTCTTGAAGCCAGCAAAAAAAGCCACACAATCCAGAAACTATTGTGTTTCGCACAGCGCTGAGATGCTGCCATTGCCTGAGTAACTTAATGTAAACTGTTTGCACTTCTGAGTGGCTGAGCATCAGCTCCTCCTCTCCACATGCATTTTTGCCATACACAGTCTTAGTAAGTCTTGAATTTTTATTTACAGACTGGAAACCTACCAAGATTTTCAACTTTTTCACTCTCAAAGTTTACTCGTGTCACCTATTACTATGCTGTTTCCAAGTGAAGGATGAAAAACAGGCCTGTCACTGAGAAATACAAAGTTTTCCACAAGAGGAGACACCACAAACTTAGAAAGATGACTTATGTGAATGAATGACGCATTTCTAAAATATTTATCTTTCTGTTCAATAAACAGATTGTGTCACACTTGAGGAGTAAAAGCCTGAATAAAACGATTTTTAAAAGCAACCAACAGTACAGCACTGCTGCGTTGGCCACTGAGCTCTATTGGGATGTATTCACATTAAACATATCCTACACGTTTGCTCTTCAACAGTAAAACTGGGCAGACAACTTCACACCTATTAAAGACATTGCAACACCAACAAGCCGGTATGTGGGTGGAGGCTACTCTCCATAAAATATTAAATGCAGTGTATGAATCAAAGCCAGAAAACTCACTAAATTTGAGTTATTTCAACTTTACAGCCTGCATTATGCAGTCTAAGAGTATTCTCACAGAATTAAAAATAATCTTAACTTTTGCACTTGCAATACAAAAATAATATAACAGAATGGCTGATTGGAAGGGAGCCCACCCAGTCCCATCCGGTGCTGCGGGCAGGGCTGCCCCCCAGCAGCTCAGCTGCCCAGGGCCCCATCCAACCTGGCCTTGAGCACCTCCAGGGATGGGGCACCACAGCTTACATGGGCAGCTGTGCCAGAGCCTCACTGCACTCTGAGCAAGTGTGTGTCTGTATTCTTAGTGTCTATATGCACGAGGACTATCTAGGGATCTCATCACTATACCTACCAGTATTTTAACAAGTTTATTTTTATACGAAAGACTTAGGAACATTTTAAATTTTTTTCTTTTTCTTTTTTTCTTTTTAACTTGGAGAAAGAAGATGGAAGAAAGAGAAATCACGTTGGTCTTATGCACAGCCCCTCCTCCCCAGGGCTGTCCCTGCAGGGCAGTAATCGTATGTTTTTCCATCCATGCGTTTGCATGTCCACTGTTTCCTTAACCACACTCAAGTTCCTACTGACTCACCCAGACCGGACACTTGTGCAGGATACATCTCTTTAAAAGAATGCTTCCATGGGACGTGGGTGAAGTGAAGCAGAAAGAGAAATGCTCCCTGTTGATAGCTGGGGGTGGCAAGGCGTCAGTGGAAGAAAATATTACTCATAAGTGAGTCTGGCAGCTGCCCAGGCTGAACTACTGAAGGTGCACCAGTATTCTGCTAGGCAAGAAATGAGCCTCCCTCGTCTGAAAATACAGCATTAAGTAGGAAGCAGACAAGTTTGTACAATAAAAGTATTTCTGCTTCAGAGAGCAAATAAAGCCTTTTACAAGGAATTTAACAACTCCATTTTTTCAAAACTTTCTTGAAGTGACAGAGACTGTTTTCTCAGCGTGGCGAGAAACAGGACCTGAAGGCATTGGCAACCTCTCTGCAAACTGGAGGAGGGAATGAAAGAAAATAGCTCATGTTTTTTTCCTAGAACAGTTTAATAACAGCAAATCTCCTGGAAGCAAACCAGACGGGATTATTTTGCTAACCCGACCACATTACATTCTACAGCTACAAAACACACACTAGCAGAAATTTTTGAATACGCAAACCTTGAAGTTAAAATGTGAGAGCTATTTCATATCGCTGGCCAAAAAAAGTCTTGTAAACACTTGAAAGCTCGGAAGCTCATGCCCAAGTTTAACAGGAAGGGAAGATAAACCTTCAGCAGGCATCAGCAATGGTGGCATAAATGATGTAAGTCATGGTGTCCCCACTCAGTGTTCTCTGTGCATGGGAACCCCAAAGCAGAAGAAATGCTGGAGAAGAGGTGCCAGGCACCACTAAGGCCACCAGCCTACCCAAGGAGTGGGGCAACAGCACTGCAGGGGCTCAAGGATGAGCTGTGCCCAAAGCCAGGGAGGGAGTTGAGCTCATGGCCCCGCTCTGCTTCTGCTCCTGGGTCTCACCCAGAGCTCCTCCAAAACTGCAGGAGCCACCAAGTTTCTGCAAGGGTGAAGCCAAAAAGGAGAGGTTCCTCAAGCTATTTGCTTATGGAAAAAACATGACATCCCAACACAGAGGCACCAGAAGAGCTACAGCCATTAAGACCTAAGAGGAAAGCGTGCAAGTTGTTGGTCTCACACTCTGTCCTGGATTTAACAGAATAAATATTTATGTAGGGACCACCCTCGAGCTGAGCAGCTCCTAAGGAGTGGCAGTAACGACTGTACTGAAACTGGCACAAATATTTGTATTAACCGTATGATTTTTGAGAGCCCCACTGCTCCCACACATGCAGATGGCCAACACTACGTCTTGCCGGCTCCCCAGTAACCTCAGAGCCACACCGATTTGGCTTCAAGCCGCGAAGCACACCAAACTAGAGTGGTTATAGAAACAGGATAGGGAACTGCACGATGAGATAGTCCAGAAAACTTACTCTTACCAAAGTACTTTTAATTCAGATTTCTCCAGAGTGGTTTAGAGGGAAACAAGAACACTCAGATATACCGTATTGCACACAACCCAAGAAGTATGACATACTTCAGAGAGCACCGCAATGCTTCTGCTGCAACAACACTTGAAAATTTAAGAAGAAAGAAAGAAAAAGCCAAGATGAGAGATAGCAACAGCTTGGTCATAGCTTCAGGAGCCTTCCCATCTGCCTTCTGATCCATCTGCCTCGTGACCACGCATGACCCCAACACTAAGGGGTAGTGTCTCAAAGAGCAACGTGCGGTCCTGATTTGAGAGAAATGCTTTAAGAGGGTGTCCCACATCACTGATACAAAGCAAGAGAGCACATCCCTAGGGCTGTGCTGCTAGGAAGATGCCAATGCCCAAGCAAAACACAGCATTATCACTGAAAACCAGTGCCACAGTCACTGGAAAGGTAAGTCAAAAGCCTTTCTCTCTCTCCCTCATTTAACAACTCTGTAGAGAATGGCTGAGAAGCAGCACTGTTTTCAATTATTTTTTCCATTTAAAGTAATGGCAGTGCAGGAAGTCAGAAGGATATTTACCAGCATTTGTGTTCTCTGCTTTTCCACTTCCAACCTGCAAAGAAGCAGTAGGAAGCTGGAGCTGACCACAGGAAGGTTCCTTTTTTCCAATGTGGTGTCAGAAAGCATGCTCAGGTCACTGCCCATCAATTACTAATCAGTAGGCAGTGGAACTGCTCACAATTCCTCTAAAAGGACCTCTCGCTCTGCTCCCAACCACTGCTGGAAGAGCAGCTGGGGCTCAGCCACTCCTTCAGCCCTATGGACAGCACGCAGTGAGCCAAAAGCAGCAGCTGGGCTCAAGCTGAACATCCACTGTTCACAAGCACAACTCAAGAGCCTGTTTTAGGCAAACACACACTTTAAGAGCTTGCTCATCCCCATTAGTAGCCAGAGGTACTTCAGGGTTGTGAGGCACATTGGAGCTACACCAGCATTTGTCCTCTCAGGGGGCTTTCAGCCATTTTCAGCTTTACAACCCTCTGTCACGAGGAGTGCCATTCAAGGAGATGCTCAAGGCCAGGTTGGATGGAGCCCTGGGCAGCCGAGCTGGTGGGAGACAGCCCTGCCCATGGCACGGAGTGGGACTGGGTGGGCTTTAATTTCCAACCAACACCATCTGTGATTCCATGACAAAACGGCCTTAATTTGTATCAGTGGGTCTTCCCAAGGGACAGCTTCTGAACTTAAAGACAAGCACAGGCAGCTCTACCTGGATGAGGCACTTGCTGACATCGCTGGCGCACAGTGCCTTGTTGCAGCCCACTGACGAGCGGGCCCACACCAGCAGCAGCAGCAGCAGCAGGGATGTACTCAGCGCTGCACACGGTGACCTCATTGTTCCAGCGGTTTGCAGACGGAGCTCAACCAGCACTAAAACCATTTTTGACCACCGGAAAAAAAGAGAAGAAAAAAAAAAAATCAAA
The DNA here is from genome assembly GCF_951394365.1 of Tetrao urogallus. Classification (NCBI taxonomy): domain Eukaryota; kingdom Metazoa; phylum Chordata; class Aves; order Galliformes; family Phasianidae; genus Tetrao; species Tetrao urogallus. The sequence continues at coordinate 49,748,534 of NC_136815.1, read as the reverse complement.
CATTAAAGAGGCACGATAACAAACCCGACCGCTCCTCCTCTGCCGGCAAACTTCCCCGTTTGAAACTTCTCTTCTGTTGCGCTCACGCGTTAAAACCGCACTGCATTTCAGGTGAACGAGGTCAGGTTCGTAACATCAGATCTGACGGCCTATGAGCAGCGACAAATAAAACGCAGCAGCGAAGCCCTAACCGCGAAGGCATCGTCCGGGCAGACACCTCGAGCCATCGCACAGAAACGAAGCTGCTACGTCAGCGTCGATTCATTAAAGCGAAGCTCCCGGGGGCTCCGAGCGGCGCATTCTACAGGAGCGACGCCGCGAGGGCTCAGACCGGCAGGAGCGGAGAGCGCGGGTCCGCAGGAGGTTCCCCGCTTCCCGCGCGTGCCTCCGAACCCGGGCCGAGGGCCGGAGCCCGGCACACAGCCCACTTTTGGGCAGAGCTCGCGGCGAGCCCGCATTGTTCTCACGGGAGGGAAAGGCAGACGGGCACGGGATGGCCGCCGCGCAGCGCCCGGCGCCGCCGCCCCCGCCCCCCCGCCGTCGGCACCCCCGGGCCTCAGGTGCGGCCCGCAGCCCGACGGGGAAGCACGCGGCGGGCCGCCCGGCCCCGGCCCTTCCATCAGGGAGCGCCCCGCCGCGCCGCCCGGCTCCGGGGCACCCGCGGGGCCCTGCGCCACCCCTCCCGGCCTCCTCCGGCGGGCAGCGGAACGCTCCTCACAAAGCCGCCGCCTCCCCGCCGGCTCCATCCTCCGGCGCCGCGCCTCCGCCCCTCGCCCCCCTCACCGGCCGGGCGGCCCCGCTCCGCCGGCGGCTCCGGCTGCTCCGCGGGCGGCTCCGGCGACCGCGCGCCTCAGCTCGGCCGCGGGCAGCGCGCGGGCGGCGGCAGCGCGGGCTCGCAGCGCGCACACGGCGCAGGGCCCCGCCTCGGGGCGCCGCAGGGCCCGCCTCTCGCTCCGCGCCCGCCGCTGAGGGGAAGCCGAGCGCGGCCCCGGCGGGCGGGAGGGCTGTGCGGGGGAGAGGGAGCGGTCTGCTCGTACCACAAAGATGCTGGAGGAGCCGTCGCCTGACGATGCGCTTAGTAGCAGCCTAGTTAAGTGCCGGGCAGGAGTGTGGCTTTTGTGTCGGTGCGCAGAGACTGCTGCGGAGCTCCGGGGCCGCCGAGTCCGACGACCCCCGCGGTGGTTGCGGAGAGCCGCTAGGCAGGACCCGGAACGCAGCCGGACTGCCGGCCGGGTGTTGCCCCCACGTAGTGATCTGGGAGATGAAAATACAGTGAATGCTGCTTTGTGCAGAGCTGTTGTTTTCAAGGAATCACAGAATGGTTTGGGTTGAAAGGGACCTCAAAACCCACTCTGTCCCACCCCAGCCACAGGCAGGGCTGCCCCCCAGCAGCTCAGCTGCTCAGGGACCCATCCAACCTGGCCCTGAACACCTCCAGGGATGGGGCACCACAGCGTACATGGGCAGCTGTGCCAGCACCTCACCACCCTCTGAAGGGAGAATTTCCTCCCAACATCTAACCTAAACCTTCCCCTTGTGCTATTGCTATCAGCATCCGTGTAAAAAGGTCAGACCTCTTCTTTTTATAATCTCTCTTTAAGTACTCGAAGTCCACAATGAGGTCTCTCTGGAGCCTCCTCCAAGCTGAAAAAACCCAGCTTCCTCAGCCTTTCTTCATAAGACAGGTGCTCCAGCCCTCTGATCATCTCTTTGGCCCTCTCCTGGACCTGCTCCAACATCTCCATGTCCTTCTTGTGCTGGGGCTCCCAGGCCTGGATGCAGCATTCTAGATGGGTTCCCACAAAAGCAGAGCAGAGGGCAACAATCCCCTCCCTCTCCCTGCTGGCCACCCCTCTTCTGATGCAGCCCAGGATACTGCAGGAGTACACTACTGGCTCACGTCTAGCTTTTCATCCACCATTACCCCCAAATACTTCTCTGCAGGAGAAGTATTTCACTGTATTCTTCTCCCAGTCTGTATACATACATACCTGTGACTGCCTCAACCCAAGTGCAACAAGACCGAAGTAATGTGTTTCATCCCTGGAGGAAAACCCAGGAGGAACTCAGCAGCGCCTGGCTTTCCTGGAAGTAGCTGTCCCTCAGGAGGAAGAAGCAATGCTACGTGGCAGCCATCCCTCACACTCAGCTCCAACTTGCATTGCTTGGTGGAAATAATGGAAATACACTCTGGAGATCATACTGCAGCACAAACCTGGAAAAGCACAACTGGAACACAGCTTGAATCCAGGTCACAGAGGGCAGGAGAGTGTGTGGTGTATGGGACCACAACGTGGGTGCCAACACTTTGGACAGTGGGATGTTCAGTAGTTGGCATCAACTGAAAACAACCTGTGTGAAATGGTTAATAGGAAGTTATCTCTCCTTGTTCAGGAAACACAGGCAAGCTAAACCTGACAAATAACCAGATTCAGACCTCCTCATAAGGTAAATTGTCAATTTTAATTAACCAAAAAATGTGTAATCCTTTCATTTGTCATGCGGTGAACTGCCTTACTCCAGCCAGCTCCGATGCTTACATTTGCAATTCCCTTACTCTGTTTGGTTCTATGGTATCAGTAGGGTGGTCTTGCATAAAAGCAGGAGCTTCCCCTTCCTCCAGGACCTAGCAAATTAAAAGTGGGGGGGGGGAAAAAGAGCTTCAGGGCAGGAGCTACCTGTGAATTTGTGCTTAATCCAGTATTACTGCGCTCGTGTTACTATCACTTTATTCTTGACTGCAGCCTGCAGTGACGTGCAGCTGGAAGGAGTCTGTTGTCCACAGCCTCTAGCTCAGCATCAAAATGAAGGAGTCCTGGGCGTTCACATAAGCACAAGGAGCAGCAGTTCACCTGGTATTTAAAAATCAGTTCAGAGCAAGTACTTTAATCTCTTTTGCAGGTAACCATCCCTCTTCCATAAAGCCCCATTTCTTCCTGAAGTAATTTCACAGACATCAGATCCCAAGCACTCTTGAATAATTGATGGCCTAGGTTGTAACAAATCTTTTTCATGAATATCTATAACCTCCTGCCAATAAATAATTAACTGTTCATTAACAATACTAGGGATACAAAAATGTTAAAACAAAAGCTTTTCATTTTTTTAGTTTTTAATTGATTCTCCCTACATATTTCCTATCACGGGAATGATGAAATTTGATCACAGTACCAAGTGTTACAATATTAAAAAATTCCAACCAGTAACATGACCAATAAAATTTATTAAACATTATATTTACAACTATTTACATATCCTTCCATAGATTAATATTAAAATAGACAATATACAATTTAGAATTTTCATTCAAAGGCATTTTGTTGGAAAAAATAGGCTCTATTACGAGACCACCATATAAGAGAAAAAAAGTTGTTGCTTTTTTTTTTTTTTCTTTGTTTGCTTTGTCTTTGTTTTACACAAAAATATTTTCAGCATAGTAAGTCATAGGTATGGCGTTACAACAGCAGACTAACATGAAATATGGTTTTGTAAATGCTACAGTTGTTCAGGTTTCGGTTATTGAAGTCAAGGAGCTCGGGGTTCTGTGAAGCATGCAATACGGGTCAGTTTCAACTCTTTTACAGTTATGGTGATGAAACAAGCAGCTAAATCAAATACATGCCATAGTAAAAGAACTGCCAACCAGGAACACACTACACTTAATAAAAACGACAACTTTGGTCCAATAAAACATTAGACAAAAACAGTTTTACAGTTAAAATATCTATTTTGTACAGGTTTGAACATTAATTACAAGACTATTTACATTTGCACAATATGTATAAAATAAATTATTTAAAAATGAAGACAATATTACATCTTTTTCCAAAAAGAAAAAAACTATACAGTAATTTACAAAATACAATAAGATTAATAGACTATTTTCCTCCAAGTCTGATTTTTCTTCTACAGACTTTTCATCTTATTTCCCCCCCCCCCGTAGCAGTCCCACTGTTACCCAAGTTTCATGATACAAAGCTTCCTAGCAGATTTTAGGTATCATTTTGTTTTGGTGGCTGTTTGTGTTACAGCTGCCAGCGCTGTTAACTCACCATGTTTCATCATCCTTGTCAGCAGTAAGCCCTGAAGCCATAGGCAATTTTGTAATACAGGTAATGCTATTTTCTAGGAAACTGACTTCAGAATAAGCATCCATCTCTGTGTTGTGAACAAGACCCCGTGCCACATTTTTCTGAAGTTATTGGGAAAGGCAGTATTCTACATTAAGTGTTCATTAATAAAGTGTTCTGTCTTAAAAGAAAAATACCTTTGTGAATCGCTGCACCTCAGTTTCTGGCAGTCCAAAGGCAAAAGCCAGTAGGTACTGGTTGTCATATTGGTGTCAATTCAAAGTCGTCATTAACATCAACAAGAGGAACGTAGAATTCCTGAATTTCATAAATGCTGATGGATTTGTACGTAGCAGGATCGAGTTCTTGTAGTTTAAGCTGCCACTCCAGTCTTTGTACTGCATTTAAAGCTGCTGCTTCATGCTGCTGCCTCATCAAAAGGCACGTCTGTTTTGGAATGCAGAAGGAAGTTATTTCAATATCAGAAAACGCTGCAGCACGAGCTTCAAAACAGAAAAGACATCTACGAGCCTCTTTGGTGGCAGCACCTGCCCCAAGTCTCTATTTAAATAATCAGATTATTCCATCACAAAGCTCGTTTTTTTGTTTTTGTTTTTAATATTAGCAGACCTTCTTTCATGTTGCCTTTATAATGTGGAATCATGGAATTATTTGAGTTGGAAGGCATCTTTAAAAGCCATCCAAGTCCAACCCCCCTGCAACAAACAGGGATATCTACAATAACTTATGATACTGCATATCACATATCAAGTGCGTATCAAGTGCTTATCACATAACAGATGTATTTATTCATATATTGATTCACGTTTACTCCTGTCATCTTTGCAGTGACATCAAAGGCACTATTTCCCCTAAAGATAGGGAAAGACAAAGAGCAATACCTTTAATTTGTCAAACTTATCATCGACATCCTGTAACCATGACATAAACTGTCGCGCGTTGAATCGATCCCTCACTGATGTTTTGCTGTCATCAGTCTGCAGAAAGAACAAAAAAAAAAAAAACCACCTGTAAGTTATTTGATAATTTGTATCAGACATGCTTTAAAACATGAAAACATACTTTGTGGCACCTTCATAAACAGCACTTCCTTGGAAAACTAAACTCCAAGTCAATGTATCAAGGTACATGCAAGCATATGTCTCGATCTCCCTTCCCTCAGCTAGCTGCTCTCCAGAAATGGTTACTCCCAGATCCCCTCAGGTTAAAGCTAATCACTGTCCTCTATTTTTAAAATTGGAGTAGGAGGCGTCAAGATTTATGCCTTAAAATCTTAATCAGTAGAAGGCAGATCTTCCACAACATTCTCTTTTTGTTCTTTTTAAAATTCAGTAACAAATCAAACAAATGTCCCCTCAGGGAAAAGCAAAACATTCATCAAGAAAATCTTAAGCAATCTGAGTTAACTGGCCACACAAGTATTCAAAACCAATTTAAGTAAAAATTACCACAGAAATCTGCAAAAGGGATTTTAAAAAGCAAGAAGGCATATCTTATTTGTCCTGCCCATTTAAATCCATTCATATATTTAAAAGCTACTTAATGAGTCTGGAACATCAAATCTGTCCGTTGTGAGAAACTAGACTCTGTATAGTTCTTGCATAGCCAGATCATGTCCCTGTAATACTTCAATAACCATCACTAACCAGCACAGGCCCCTGTTGCATTTTTAGAAAAGAAAGCCTCCCCTTTTGCACGCTGCAGGAGAAAGCAGCAATGAGAAAGAATGGGGAAAAAACTGCAAATGCTGAGGTCTCTAGAAAACTGCTGGCTAAGATTACAGATATTCCCCAAAGGAAATGCAAATAGAAGGAGCCCTCAGCAACACAGGTTTCGTGATCCTGAACTGCAGGTGTTTTGCTGGGCTGTAACCAGCCTGCTCGCCACAAATGGGGGCCTTTTTCTTCCCTATCTCTGCTCTGCTGCAAATGACCACAGGGAATGGTCCTTAAGGTCTGCATAACATTAGCAGTTATAAAAGCAAGCCTCAAAACACCAAGAAATCGCTCAGAAGCAGTTGTGGGAGTGTCATTTTCCTACAAAATAAACCAGATCTTTGCTTACAAATCTTTGTCAGCTATTTGCTCAAGTAAAAGAAAACTGAAATCAGAATTTTTTTTTTTTAAATCACAGAGCACAATTAAGAGGTAGTGAGAGTTGTAGTATTTTACTACAACTGCTGTAGCGAATAAAAATGGCCAGAACAGCTGCAACACTTTGTGAAAGAAAAATAACCTCTCCTCCCATATAGATCCCTTTTGTTTTGCAGAATTCAAATTCAAAAATCTTTTCATAATCAATTGCAAAATGACAATATAAAAATGCAGATCCATGCAGAGCTCAGATGCACCCTCAAGTTCTAAAGAGGGTGCATCTCAAAAAGGGACAAAATACACCCAAGGACACTAAAGTCCAAAACCAATAATGACATTTTGCTCATTAACAAAAGAGAAAAATCTCCTTTGAAGATGATGACTTAAAAATTTGGCAGTACAAAGCTTTAAATGGGCAAAAACCACAATCTTCATAAAACTGGTATTTTCTACTGAGTTGCTTTGTTCTGCATGGCTCTTTAAAGGTAGAAAAAAAGTAATGGCACAGGTAGAGGAAACACTGGAAGCTGTAATTAACATGTAAAGAGTTACAGCACTAAAGTAGAATTCCACACACGTTTCTTTGTATAATGCTCAGCATTCAATGCATCCAAATGTTTATTATATCTGTAATAGCAAATTTCTTCCTTGTGTTACGTCTCCTCAGTTACCTAGCCAGGTTCTGAGTGCAGTTTCTACTCCTCTTAGTTAGTAAACCTGTTCACAAAATACTGATGCCATCAAACCATCTTCTAGATACATAGCTACAGTAAACTTCAGAGTGACAGCCCATAAATGATGCAGATTAAAAGTATATTAAATTTGATTTCATGGAAAACAACAGAGTCCTGGTTTAATCTTTCACATCATTTGTGGAGATGAAAGAAAACCAGGCAGAGTACAAAACATGAAACCAGTGTAAGTATCTGTGTCCTCTTGTTATTGCACTTCTAATGTGGTGTGCAATGCTGAGCAAAATGAGGCTTAAGCAAAATAACAATCTACAATATACAAAACCTTAACCCCAAGCAAATCAGTGACAGCTTCGGTATGGCAATGGAATTCTCTCCAAACACTCATTTTAAGTCAGACTAGAAAGGTACATTGGTCCGAAATTTACCTGAGCATCCAGGGGCACATTGTAAACCTCGGCATCCAGCAGAACAGTGCAGGCACTGAATGGTAGTGTTTGATTAGCTAGAGTTCTTGCTGCTCGGTAATGAACACGGAGGACTTCTTGCTCATTAGAAACAATAAGCTTTTCCTAATTAGAAAAAAATAATAATACATCAAATTTATCAACATATAAGCATTTCAGTTTGATTCATAAAAACGCTTTTGCATTTAAACTCATTGAGAACTTCCTGTAGGGACCTACAGCAAGCTGGAGAGGGATTACTTATCAGGGAGTGTGGCAGTAAGACAAGCAGTAATGGCTTTAAACTAAGAAAGGGTCGATTTAGGTTAGATATTTGGAATAAACTTGTCACTATTAGGGTGGCAAGACACTGGAGCAAGTCACCCAGAGAAAGTGTGGATGCCCCATCCCCAGAGGTGTTCAAGGCCAGGCTGGACAGGGCTTTAAGCGACCTGGTCTATTATGAGGTGTTCCTTCCCATAGCAGGGGAATTGGAACTAGACGATCCTTATGGTCTCTTCCAACTCAAACCATTCTATTATTTTAACTATGTGTCTTCTACCAATACAGCATTTATTGTTGCTTAAATTCTTTTAATTCAGATGCTTTGATTCTGAGATTGCTAACACTCCTTAGCCTTCAGAACTAGAGTCTACAGCTTTCTTCCCACACTCTGCTGCCCCTAGGAAAAATCTGAGCCACATCTTAGAGCAATTAAGAAGAAAAAGCCGCTGTCTTACTGGCACAAGTATTCAGTTAACAATCGTTCAAACTATCGCTGAATTTGTCATTACCTTTTTTCTCTTTTTTGTATTTACAAGTTTTTTCAATTCAGAAATTTAGTTAAAAGGCAGTATAGTTCTAAAGCAGTGTTCAACTGAGCAAAGCCTATTCACTGAAAAATGAAAACCTGAGATTGAGAAATGATAGAGAAAAGTACTTCAGTCTTACCCTTTCAATACTGTGCTGTAAACGTAGTTTCATCCTTACAACCTCCTGTTGTTTAAATAGTTCCTTAAGTGGGTCTGACAGAGAGGGAGGAGGTGTAATCTGTGGAAAATGTTTTATAAATAGTATAATGAGTATGTATTTCATGTATGTTTAACACTGCCTGAATGATTTGAGCAACTATTAAAAAAATAAAAATAAAGGGAGGGGGGGTTCCTAGGGAAAAATAGGAGTTTTGTACATTAATTATATAACTTTAAACCATTTGCAATGAAAAGTTTTAAGGCTTCTTTACCAAAAAGTTAATAAACTTGCCTGCTTGTAATGGCATTTCAAACTGTTAATGCCAGTCACAGCCAACATATCACAGCTATTTTTTAAAAGGTCTATGCATTAGAAGATACAACTTGCTTTCAATTTTCTATAGCACAGCTGTTCATTTTGAAAATAAGGTAAAAACTGCCTAACCAGCCAGTTTCAAACTGCTACACAACACACACTTCACCTCTCTCCTAATGAAAATTGTTTGGCTCCCACAATACTGACTGAGGTTTGACATCTCTTGCCCCTTTGTGCAAGCCATCATTATTAAAAGCAAACCCCACACTGACTACAATAACCTGCCTCAGCTGTAGTCAATTTCAGCATGTTTAATGTTCAGTCTGAGGTATTTTGCAATCTAGATTTGCCAAGAAACTTTGTATTCATGACACACTACCACACTGTTGTCCCATCTTTTCAGTAAAGTAAGACAAGATGGTCATAATTACACCAAGCTTTGATGTAGCTAATATTTCTAAAAGTGAATCGATCTTTCACAAAACTCAGTGCTTCAGCTAATAGAGAAACACACAGCTTAAGCAACACAAGCAGACTGCCTATAAAGTTATCCAGAAATAGAAATTTCACAGTTGACAAGCATCTGTATCACCTGAGCAATATAAAATTTCATTATCAACTGTTTTTCCTTTGAATTCAAACACCACGTAATTTTGCAAGAGAAAGAAGAATTAACACCACCAGAAATAACTGGAAAGAATTTAATTATATAGGCAGCTAACTTGTATGGACTTCTATTAATAAATGTAAGAGAACTCTGTGCCTGTGAAGCTGCTATTGCACAATAGCTTCTATTGAAAGTAAAAGCATTTTTCAGGTCCCAGAACTCTTCCATTACGTTACTGATCAACAACAGATATATTTTCTAACCAATACTCAAAAAGAAAATTAAAGTTTCACTTAATCTAGCAATTAGCAGCTTTTCAGTAGCCTGTATCACTAAAACCCATGGCACAAAATGTTGTTTCAAGCAGCAGGTGGCAGCCTAAAACTGCAAATCAAAATGCACTGATGTTAAGCTCTTGCTGACTGAGATTGATGTTAGTTAACCATGCCTCGATTTTGTTTCAAAACTAAAATTTTGTTTCTTGCTTTCAGGAGTTAAGTATGCATTCTAGAAATTCAACCATGCTAGAAGAAGCCACCCCGCACTGAGGGCTTCTAAACTGCAGTAATAGTGGTCTTCCAGCAAAGGCTGAATCCCAAATACCCCAAAGCTACTCTCTGCAAACACTATTAGCAGTATGAAAGGCAACAGAAGGTTCTTCTGACCTCAGAAATTACTACAGCCTCTGTCTTTGAAAACATTAAACTAAGCACAGGACTGAATTTGCTTACTGTAATTTTCCCAAACAGTATGTTTTCCTGTCTTTTTGGAAAGTTTGGAAGAGCCTCAGCTACCCAGCTCTGCAAACTCGATCCCAGCAGTCTGACACCACCTACTGGAAAATCCCAGACTGGGAACCGATGCTGGATCTGGACAAAAGAAATAACCTTCACAGCCTGAAGGGAAACTGAAATAAAAGGTTTTGAGGGAAACTGAGGAATGAGTCTCACTCGTCTTTGAGTCAAAGAGACTGTTAGGAATGAGTCAATTAAGAATGTGTAGGGAAGAGATGAACCTGTATGGTGGAAACACAAGAACAGAGCATGAAACTGGATGCCACAAGCAAAAAGTGGCCTCAGTTTCCTGCACAACCTGAGTAAGTTTTTTAAGGGGTCCAGGCTCCATATAGAGCATGATGGACAAGTGACTGCTGCCTTCTCGTGTGTTCTCTAACCCTGAACAAATGTCCAAGAAAAATTCAATGGTGCTCAGCCCTTCAACACTCTGATCCACTGCATGAGAAGGCAGCAGCCTCCTGAACAGTTTTGTTCAGTAATAGTTAGGGAGCAAGATGTATCTGCAACATCTCCAGCACATAAAAATAAATTACAAGTTCCCTGCATGTTTTGCATCCTTCAGATCAACAAGAATATTGATGCTTCATGCTGTAAAACCTGTAATTCTCATTTGCGATTGCTACAAGAGCACTAACTCAGATTCACACATATACAGCATTTCCAAGATTATTTTTGTGTGTCCCTCTTGCTATCCAAGTCAACTGGCTTACTATGCTATTTAACACTTAATTAATTTAGGAAGTAAGTATCTGATAACATCACTAAAACAAGTTTTACTGCGTTTTTCCAGCAATACCAGAGAGACTGGACAGAATTCCTTTGTTGGAAACACATCTGTTAGATAGTCAGGGGAAGCTGGAAATCTTGGCATCTCTCCTCAGGAGGCAGTACAGACAAAGCTGACAGAACCCCATTGAATATGCTGATGTAGCAATCCAAAGACACCATAGCTAAGTGATTTAAATGATTTAAAAAAATGATTTAAATTTATTCTTAGGACATTCAGATGTTTCCTTCCATTTTGAATTGACCTCATGTCACTGTCTTATATTTGCACTGGCAGAGGGAAGCCACAATTCATATTAACTATCACTACTGCAACCTCAGGTGATCTGGGTCATAAATTACAGTATATAAACAAAGCAGAGCAAAATCAAACTTGAAAGCGCCATCTCCTGGTTCCCACCTACAGGATGTTTGAAGTTCCTCAGACAAACAACAGCTTATCATTAAAATCTCAATGCAGAGAACAAGCAGTACATTATGTGAACTACTCTGAGTCTCAGAGCTAAATAAATTTTCTTCTTGTAGACGTTCACACAATGATACAGCAATAACTTAAGAACAAATATCTGCCTTCCTACCTATGAGTGAAGCAAAAATCAGGTTAACAGAGAATCATTAAAGAACTACTTAAGGAAAAACATAAAAACAATTAATCATTAAAGAACTACTTAAGGAAAAACATAAAAACAATTCCAACAGAAAGGTCATTTTATTGTTGCACATCACATTATGCGTCGAGTCACTTACACTCAAATGACTCAAAACTATGAGGGCAGCTGATGTGCCAGAAGGTGTGCTGCTGCTATCCAGAGGGAGAGGATGGAGAAACAAACTGGCAGAACCCTCATGAAATTCAGCAAGGAGAAGTGCAGAGTCCTGCACGTACAGAGGAGCAATCTCAGGCACCAGTATGTGCTGGGGAACTGCCCAGCTGAAAAGCAGCACTGGGGTCCTGTTGAACACCAAATTGAACATGAGCCAGCAAAGTCCCCTTGCTGTGAAGAAGGCTAATGGTGTCCTGGGCTGCACCAGGGCAAGTACTGCCAGCAGTACCGGTAGGGCCACATTTGGAGTGCTGGGTCCAGTTCTGGGTTCTCCAGCTCAAGGGAGACATGAACATTTTAGAGACATTCTTACAAAGGACCACATGATGATAACAGAGATGCTCCAGTCCCTTTGTCATGAAGAGAGGTTGAAAGAGATGGAGCTATTCAGCTTGAAGAAGAAACAGCTAAGGGGAATCTCAGCAATACCTGAAGGGAGGGTGCAAAGAGGACGGAGCTACACTCTTACCCGTGCTACCCAGTGCCAGCACAAGAGGCCATGGGCACAGACTGGAGCACAGGAGGTTCCCTCTGAGCAGCAGGCAGCACTTCTGTGCTGTGCAGGTGACGGAGCACTGGCACAGGCTGCACAGAGGCTGTGGGGTCTCCTCCTTGGGGATCTTTGTAAACCACCTGGATGTGGACTTGGACTCCCTGCTCTGGGTGACCCTGCTGCAGTGGGACTGTGAACCCAGAGGGCCCTGCCTGCCTCAGCCATGCTGTGATTCTATGACTAACATTCCATTTGGCATAAGTTACCTAAGAAATTACACTACACAACCATCTAAATTTATTCTCATGAACTAAAGAATCCCTACTACACATAGAGAGACAGGAAGGAGGTATGACGAAGTACTTAGAAGTTCTTCCTTCTAGTGCCATTTGTGATGGGGAAATGAGCTTATTGCCAGGGTAGAAGGGCCATTGAAAAATATAAACTACACTTCTTCATTTCCCAATAATCTCAAACTAAGCATTGACATTTAATGCCAAACCTGTAAGCTGTAGCTTGGAAACTGCATGTAGTTGGCTAGCAGCTGCCATAAAAAAACAAATACATCTCTGCTTCTGGTGATAAAAATACACTACAAAAGCTGAAACAGCAACTGAGAAAGATTTCTAGACCAAGGAAGGCCTGGTATATTGTAGCAAAGTTTAGCATACATCCTAGGTCACTTGCAGATCAAATAAAATAGTAACCTTATGCACATCTTTCCTCCCATAATTTTCTCACAGCTAACTTGCTAATTTCAAAGAAATCCATCAGTTCCTATCAGAGAGAGAAAGTGTTAAAGGATATACATACTCCCTCATGCAGACATGGGGCATATATGGTGGAAAAAAAATGAGAGGAAAGAGCTTCCACAGTAACAATGACTACCTCTGGAATGAAGCAACACAAATTTTAAAATGTATTTTTATATACATTAAATTTCATTTACATTTACAAATTTACAAATTTAATATACATTAAAGTGTTCACTGCTTAATCAAAAAGGATCTTCAGCTCTACTGGAAAAAGCTATACTGCATCTCAGGTAGGAAGTTGTCTTCAGTGAGTCAACAGAATAGCTGGTCCATTCAGAAGTACAGAGCCCCAAACCAGGTTGTCTACAGAGCTATTTCATATGCACAGACCATTCAGTTTAGCAGGTATTTCTGCTATCAAGGGATTACAATATTCTCCCTACTCCTCCTAAAACTGGATTTTTCCTTGACACATCCTAAGTAATGTACATACAATCCAATACTATTGAATTCTGACATTATCAAGATACTGTATGTCAGCCAAACAACTGCTTTAGGTAATCAATGATCTCTCACTATTCTAGCTATTAAGTGTATCAACTGAAACCATTCAAACAGGTTCAAGCTCCTTTTACTTCAGTACTAGACAAGGTTAACTCTGGGTGTCCAATAAGTTAAAGTACATCAGATGAAAACCACCTTCTATTCCCAGGAGCAAGAATGTGGCTAGCAAAAAGCCCCCAATGCACAATGTACTGGGTCTTCTCCATCCCCTCCACCTAGAACAACAAGCACAAGTGTGCTAAGAACAAAGGAAGAGCTACCCTGATTGCACTGACTTCAAACAGAGACTAGCAGTAACCAAACCACTGTTACACTGTTACATGCTTTGAGGTGTAGTGCCACAGTAAAAAGTGATATTAACTACACTTCAGCCAATTCTGCACTATACTGCACAGAGGACTCCCAAATTACAGGCCTCTTTCACAGCTGTCATTAGGAATATGCCCAGCAAATCTATAGAGAGCTTAGAACTAAACAAGTGTCCCCGGACTACAGATGGTCTTCAACAGAAAGGACTTCACATGAACTACAATTCAGAACACTTTAAATTGATGGATGACAACAGCTGGGACATATTATATTATATTCGCTGCTTTGGTGAGTATTAAGGAGACTGCAACAGCTAGCAGGCACTCTCCTGCTTAAAACACTACTAATAGACTTAGTATCTTAAAACACTGCACTTCCACCACTCTCCAAATAAAACAGCTTTGAATAATTAGTTTTACCCGCACTATTGTTGGTAGAAATTTGGAGAAGCTCTAAACAGCTACTTCAGTTTTAAAAGTGTAGGCATTATAGTAGCAAATACTTTGAAATATTTGTGTGTCTTTTACAGATACTATACACGATGGTTTATCTTGTAATGACTTTGACACCATTGCTTGTGTGTCCATCAAACACTGCTTTTAAATACGTCATTACCAGTAAATGTTAATTTGACATATTGCAACTTAAGATTTTTAGCTCTGGTAATCAGAAGCAAGTTAGGAAGAAAATGAAAGTGACAAAAACAAACAAAAAAAAAACCAGTGTCTTTCCTTGAACTGCATATTTAAAGAACACGTTACTTACAGTTGGAATGCATATCTTGCTCAGGGGATTGCCATCCAGTAGATAAGATCCGTTGAAGGTCACATATTCATCATAATATTGAGGTGCCTGAGGAATAACACTGCACAGTAACTTACGCTTCTCTTCTATCTTTTTTCGTATGTGCAAGTATTCAAAATATGGATTTGCTCTCTCAGAACAGTACGGCTGGATCTCTTCAAGTTTCAAAGAATCAACAACAGCTGCCAGTGACTGCTGGGTTTTCTCTTTAGCTTGCAATAAAGAAGGGTTCGCTTGCACAGGCTGAGGTACACGAGACACCTTTCTTTTACGTGGATGATGTACCTGACCATCATCATCTTCAGTTAATCTAATCCTTCCTTTCATAGATGCTAATAATTCAGACTCCTTTTCTAACGTCTGCATGCAGCCAACAGGATTCTGTTTGCCCTGGTTTGCCAGTACATTTGCTCTATTTCTTGTGATTCTTTGAGGTACTTCTTGCTGTTCCATCTTCTGATCCTCAGCAATTTCTTCTTCTAGTTTAACTATTTGACTGTATTTATGCACCTCTTCTTGTATAATCTCTTGTGAACTATTTTCTGCATTAGATAAAGAGTACTGCAGTGCTTCATCTGTCAACACATTCTCTCCGTCGGCAGTGCAGGGCTTTTTATTAGATGAATCGTTCATAATTCCCTTTGACATTGCTGAACGTAGATCACAGAGATCCGTGTCAGCTTTACTGTTAACAACATGCACAGAAATCAAATTTTCTTGCTGGTCTTTTTCATTCCTGATGTTCGAAGTATCCACTGTGTTACCATCCACTTCAAACTGAGTATTCCTGCATACAAGTTTATTGAACGCATATGAATTTACATTTAACTGTGAACTGCCATCAGATTCAGGTATATCTTTTTCTAACACCACCACAGGTAAATCATTCACCCTTTCACAGGTCTGTGAAATATCCTTCACAGAGCTCTCAGAATATACAGCATGTGGTGCATCAGCCTTCTGAATGCTGGAAGGGATGAAAACATTTTCCGTCTCTCTGGTGCTACTAGCATCTGTACTGACGGCAGAACTTACAGTTTGAGCTAGATTTTGTTGCACAAGTAAGGAATCTTGATTGCTAATGCCTGGTAAAGAAATGTGTTTAGATCCATCTGGAAGTGGCTGGATGGGTAAGGAACAAGGTGACTGTGAAGGCAAAAACGATGCAGATTCTTGAGAACTGGAATTTCCCTTGATCTCAGCATGCTGAGGCAAATATTCAGCTACTTTTTGCTCTTTTAATGTCCGGTTTTCAGAATTATGCAATGCTACAAAATTACTATTATCTTGCTCCGATACATCATAACCTGAGCTGCTACACTCATTGTTTATTGAATTAAGTTTGTCAAAAGGCACATCCCAAGGTTTGGTTTGCTGAGTCACACTACTTTGACTACATGGTTCTAAATGAATATTGTATTCTTCTGAGGGATTCATCTGAGCAATATTTTTAGTGGTACTTGTACCCACTGTTACCTGCTTATTGCTAAAAGCTCCAGTTGGAGACGACTGCAAACCAGAAAAACTGCTTTGAATATCTCTTTCAACCATGCTACACAGGAGTTCTGGTTTAGGAGAAGTGCTGGGATAAGTCTGAACTGACATCTGAGCATTCTGGTTATTTTCCTCTGATGCTCGAGGCGGTTTGCTGTGTTCAGAAACAGAAGCAGGCATGCTGCATCTTCGAACCTCTACAACAGGTCTACACTCATTTAAAACCAGTTTGAAGTCTTCAAAAGATGCTGATCTGATGTATGCTGGTGGAAGCCTGTTTGCAAAAGATGGCTTCATCCGATCAGGCAATTCGGCAACACCATCGGTCTCTCTTTCAAGAGGGGCTGGTGATTTGGCAGCTGGCAAAAACGATGATTGTGAAAAAGATATTTGGGAATCAGCGCCTTCTAGCACAAAATCTGAGTCATGTTCCATTGAAGGTCTTGGAGTAGTTACTGTGGTATGGCAGGAATCCTCAGAACTTGCAACTGAAATGATGGACACTGATCTGGAGCTCTTTTCACCTTCTGATTTGGGAGATTTATTTGAATTATCCAAAACCAATAAAGACTTTATAACATTTACATTTCTTGTATCTACCGATTGGGATCTACTACTCGTAGCTTCTTTCTGCTGTTTCTCCTTCACACAAAAATCTGGCAACTCTGAGCTTTTTGAACGAGTAAGTTCTTTGTTTTTTACTTCAGGTAATGACTGCCTTTGTTTTTCTTTTATTTTGCTAAGTTCTAAACAAGTGCGACTTCGTAAACGTTCCTTCTCTTTCTGTTTTATTTTTTCTTTATGTTTTCTATGCCACTGCTCAATTTCCAGATCTTTAAGGCTAAGCATTCTTTCAAAACTAGTTTGCATTAAATCATCATTGACTAACCTTTTTTCTTTAGGTCGAACATCCTTTGGTGCAGGAGATGTTTTAGGCTTAAGTTTCTCATGCTCGAGTTTTAGCTTAAGTAAACTACTTTGATGCTGTTTATGCTTGTCTCTCTCTTTGTATCTGTCTATATCTTTATCTTTTTTATCCTTCTCTCTACCGTCTGGAGTTTTCAAGAAATCATCTTTTTGCTTTTCTTTCAAAGACGTCAGTTTGTCATGCATTGATTTATTGCTGTCTATAATGTTGCACCTTCTTTCTTCTTGCACGTGTTTTGAGTTCACTACTGTTGAACTCTCTTTGTCTCTGGATTTGTCTCTTCTTTCAGGTTCCTTTTCCTTGTCTTTAGTTCTGTTTTTTTCTGACTTAGTATATTCAGGTTCTTTTTCAGACTGTTTGACTTTTCTTTCAATACTGTGTTTTTCTTTGCTGTCAGCCAAATGTCTGTCTTTATCAACCTTTTCTTTGTCATGCTTCTTTTCCGTCTTTTCTTTATTTTTTTCTTTGTCATCAAGTTTCTTTAGAGTACCTGTGCTTTTAATTTTATCGTTTTCCTTATGGCATCTTTCAGCTTGCTGGGAACTGGTCTTTTCCTTTACTTTCTCTATATTTTCATTCACTTCTGCTTTCTCTGTCTTACACTCGTGTTTTATTTTTTTCTCTTTTTCCCCGCTTTTTCTTTCTGTCTTTTCAACATCTTTTTCTTTGGCTGAGGTTCGTTTTTCTCTATTTTCCTTTAAATTCTTTTCGTGCTTTTCAGATTCTGTTTCTTTTTCTATTAAGTGCATGCTAATTACCTCATCTTTCACACTTAAGCAGAACAATTCCATTTCTTTATCTGCAAGTATAGTTTCTTTTTCTTCTTTCGTGTCTTTCATTTTCTCATCCTTAAGAAACTTCTCATTTTCCTTTTTGTTCTTCTCTCTCTCCTCTCTAGCATTTCTCTCCTTGTGGAACTGTCTCTCCTTAGCTAACCTGTCTTCTTTTGCCACAGCTTTATCCAACTTCGATTTTCTGTCTGAAGGAAGAGTTTCATGTTCTATATTTAACAGTGTTTCTTCACTTTCATCACTTTTGAAAAAATTTTCTTTCCAAAATTCTCTGTCAAACTCAATACTTCTTTGGGACTCTTTAATATTATGTTTATGTTTTTCCTTTTCCCCATCCTGTTCCTTCTTGTCCTTATCTTTTTCTCTTTCTTTGTGCTTTAATTTATGCTTTTTAAGTGCTTTACCTTCCTTGTCAATCTTTCTCAGAGTATACTCTGAGTTCTCAAACGTAGGGCTATTATCTTCATCTTTAACTTTAGAGCTAGATTTTTCACCAAATTCTAACTGAAAATCTTTCTGATGATGCTTGCTTTTTTCTTTATGCTTACAAGATTTGCCACTAGAGCTTTCTACTAGATACTCAGCATCCGCACTGTGATCGCACCGAACCAATTCAGGCTGTAATGCTATTTCAGAGCCTCCCGGTGATAAGCAAGTTTTGGTGTTTTCTTGCTTTAATGCTGTTGCTTGCTTTTCACTTAATCCACAGGGATGCTTAGGAGATTTGCCAGCAGCAATATGAAACAGTTGTAAAGAAGAATCTTCTTTTTGGCTGAAAGACTTCTTAAATGTTTCTTCATCTCTAGCTTTATCTAAAGAATCTAACCCCGAAGTAGTGATATTTGTTACTCTAGCATTTTCTTTTTCTTGTTTTAGTTCCTGATTCTCTTTATTTTTACTTTGATTTTTTACTTTCTTTTTAACTTTGCCTTTTTGCTTGTGTTCATTTGTAACAACACATTCTTTCTTTGCTCTTACATCAGAACTTGAGGTCTCTGAAACAGAACAAGGAGAGACTACCTTTTTGTCCAGGAGTATTTCTTCGTCTGAGCTTTCAGAACTTGAATACAAAACTCTCGATGGCTTTTGTTTCTTGTTTTTAAGTGATTTTGAAAATGTAACTTTTTCTTGTTTCGCAAATAAGCTGTTCTTTTCAACTTCTGTGTCATCCTCTTTCCTTACATCTTTTCTAAGAATATGTCTGTTATCAATCATTTTCTTCATTTCATCTTCATCATCATCTTTAAACTCATATTCATCAAGTGCAGGTGGATGTGGTGCCTTACTGTGAACAATTTGTTTGCTGCCGTTAGCTACAGAATCTTTTTCCACTTCTGAATCAACATTCCCCTCTACACTGGAAGGATTTACAGATGGAGCTTCTTCAGAATCTACATGGAGATAACCAGAAATTAGCTGAATGTCAATGGAACGTTCTCATTAAGTTCAGGACAAAAGGACAAAACTGGCAAACTTACAGAAAATAACAAATAACAGAATATAATTAGAAATGTGGCCTATTCAAAACAGTGAGCAACACTGCCTTAGTCCCTACCACATAACAGATTGCCCTGACAGAAACTACAACCAAACAAATACAAAGATTTCATAATGTACAGTTCCTACCAATATCCTCAGATATCTTTAAATACACATTTTTAAATCCATTAAGGCCTTTTGTATGCAGCAAGATTCTTAGTTTTTATAAATTAGGATTATTAATTTTTCAAAATAATTGCAAAACAATTAAGATTGAAGACGCAGAATGATAGACAGCAAAATCTTAGGCAACAGAAGTCAAGTTTATAATTCGCAAGTTCCTGTACATTTTTATAAAAACACTACCCTTACTTTAATCTTCACTTGTAACCATAAGATGCTTACCACATCAACAAAAGGGCCATTAAACAAGACATCAGTTACACTGCTTTACAACTGAAAGAAGACAAATCCTCAAAACACATTATATATGTTCTTTCTAGAATTAAGCTTTTCAAGAAAAATCAAAAGAGAAACCAATGTTCTCACAATTTACAAATGTCACACAGGTACATAAGCACATGGATTACCATTTATATCCCAATCAAATAAAAGTAACACTCTAAGTTTAGTAAACCTCATCTTTAATGTGTAGTACCTGCATAACCCCTTTCTCAAGTGTGTCTTTCTGCTGATGACTCATTCCTCAAGGAATTCATCAACTTTTACACTTTCCAACAACTAAATCATATTCTCCTTCACATGAACTGTCAAAGTACCTTGTTTCAACAGTAGGTGAACTTTAATTCTTAAAGACAAAGAGCTCCTATTGTAAAGAAATTCCCCTATGAATTTTTAAGCACCTGATGTAGACAGTCAGAAGTCTGCTAGGCTTTCATTCACTGCAACTGGTCTCTAGTATGTAAGTGCACGGCATGAAACAAGTATGCTGTACTGACTGTCCTGATTTGCAAGTTCAAAATTGCAAGCTGAACTTGCAATTCAAGCTGAACTTGAATTCAGTTATTCAGTAATTGTACAACTGAACAATGGAAATCTCTCAACTGTTTGCGAAGTTAGATTTTACACAACATATGCAGTGCTATCACCACTTGATCATGACAAAATTAGTACTAAAAAATCTTTCAGAAATATTTCTGGATATATTGTTCCCTCCAAATAAGGTTCTTCCAACTCAAGCCTCTCCAGCTGAATTTATCATTTTGTTGTTTTTCTTAAAGGAAGAGAAACCACAATATCAATAAAACAGAACTAAGAAGATCCTATTATCTTCCGTATTATCTGTAGCATTCAGAACGTGTTACTTGTTTGTGCTATCAGTTTTTTTTATTCCTGGTTTCTTAGGAAGCTGCAGAGAAAGTTCTGTTCCTCCTGGAAACTATATCCCAACTAAGAAACACCCTGAACAGACAACCATTGATGAAACAATTACTAAGTAGTAGCAAGTTTCTATTACACATGTGGAAAAATATTCTTCTTAAGATCAATAGTTAGGGCAAGCTTTAGTAAATCCTGTGACAAAATGCCATGACTATCCCTTAAAACAGGATGACTATGCTTTGCTTTTCAAGCTATTTTTTTTTCAAGCTACTCTTTCAATATGCAAAAAAGTCACAACTACATAGGTCAACACGACTACTGTGCTTCAAGTATAGAAAAACATTGAATAAAAAGCTTGCTTTTAAAGAAAATGAAGTTTGTCAGGGAAAACTAAAATGACTCTAACAATCATGTGGCATGAGTACCTCCTCACTCAACTTTACTTGAAAAAATATGAATTCCTTCCTCTGTGATAAAGAAAAGTTTGTGCATAGCACTCGAGCAAGTTACTCATGGTCAAGAGTCTTCTGTTTCCAAGGAGACAACAGTTCTTTCCATACCCCAAGAGGGGATACCTTTCCCTGACATGGCAGAAATAAAATAGGGGTCAAGAATCCCTGCCTGCACTTAAACAAGATACAATCTGGTCACCTTTACAAGTCAGTGATTTCTCCATGAGCAAGAACTTGTTTACTGAGCAAGCATTATGAAGTCACCCCCACGTGAAATTCTTGCTCCCAGTTCCTCTACTGAGGATACAAAGTGACTATGGGAATATTCTTCCCAATAAGACCTCTTGAAAACATCTCTGTACTCCAAATAAAATAAATAAGTAAAATTAATACAATAAATAAAACTGATAATATAAATACTGTATTATCTCATATTTTTCTCCAACAAAATCATACTGAGATAGAGTTGATTTAGAGGGTGGAAAGGGATTAATGGAGAGAAAAAAAAACACAAATACATTATGGATAATTCAATTCAGTAGAAAGATCTGAAAATTATTTCTAAAATTAGAAAACAATCTTAAAAATTGCACTTGCTATCTGCAGCAAGTCTTCCTGGGTAACACTATGCAAAAGATTAAAACCATCAAATTTCAGATTAATTGATGCACTGAAAGAAGTATGCAGTGAAATGGGTACTGTTACCTGAGCAACTGTCCTCATCATCAGAGATAGGTACCTCCCTTTTCAATAGCATTTCCAGCTCTTCAGTTTCAGCTACATCAACTGGCCTCTCTCCGTGCTTATTGGCCTGAAATGGATTTCCACCATGTCGAAGCAACAACTTCACAATCTGCAGCATTAAATAAAGGAACCTTTAGGTTTTCCAAAAGCATCAATTAACCAGCATAAAAATGGCTCCACTGGTCACAAAAGGTGAATAATGTGAAACTGAACTCCAAACTTCTCTCTGTGAAGTTGGTATCATAAATGAAGACTTCAACAACTAAAACGCAAAGACCAAATATCCATAATCAGCTTGTTAGAAGAGCAAATGGAGAAGAAAGTTGTCCGTAATTATATGGATACAGTAACATCAGAAAGAAACAACATGACCCTTTTTATTCTCACTGTTCTGGCATCACTTCACAGAAATCACCTGGTTTCTCACCTACCAAGCTCTCTATTCATCTGAACTTAACCCACCTCATCGCTACAAAATGTGTACCACTTAAATCTAACAGGACAAGTTTTTCAAGTAGCAATATTACAAGTTTCCACGGCATTTCAGAAAAGTTCTGTTAGAATCTATGTGTCATTGGAGGAATAAATTATCCCTTGTCCCCAACTGAATATCATAGAGTGACATTATCAGTGTCTGTCATTAAGAGCAGAATTATTAAAGTTGCAGTGATACTAAGGCTGCTGCATCTTCATCACATATCCAATATCAGTTACTTTTTATTGTTTTCTTTTATTGTTTTTTTTTTGTCTACATGATAAAAATGTGAAAATTTAGCAGTCAGTAATATGGTTGCAAGAGACATCAGCATTTTTTTGACACGTAACGTCACTGAGACGATCAGAGATTCCAAGGCCAGACCATGCTGTACTATCTCAAGCAAGCTCTATCTAAAGGCCCACTTTTGTTTTGATATCCATGAGATACGATTACTAAATCATTAATAAAACTTTCACAAATCTTATTCTTGTATTTCTCTTCTCTAACATTTCCACAAAACCTTTCCAAACTGGACAGCTTGTTTGAAAGGTACATTTTATCTATACATAGTTTATACTTTCAATTTTATAAAGCAAATCACGCACAGTAATTAAATGAAGGAGACATAAAAAGAGAGAAGACTCATTGTTGCACCTAGTTTACAGAGAACAAATTCGGAAGCATGTAGAATGCCTATGATACTCCCTTTATCTTCT
This sequence comes from Tetrao urogallus, assembly GCF_951394365.1. Taxonomy (NCBI): domain Eukaryota; kingdom Metazoa; phylum Chordata; class Aves; order Galliformes; family Phasianidae; genus Tetrao; species Tetrao urogallus. Next base: position 49,725,563 of record NC_136815.1, on the reverse strand, counting down.
CCTCTAACTCACCACGTGTGAGTACTGAAAAAAATAGTAAGGATATACATAACATCGTTCTGTTTCAAAGTCCACAAACATAAAAATAACTGTTAATTTTTAGTTATATATAAAATATATATAGTAAAACTATGCATATAACAAACAACATAATAAATACATAGTATTATTATAATGCATAAAATATAGAATTGTTTATAATTCACAAATATTATACAGATTAAAATAATATTATGCAAAATATCACATACTATTACCAGATATATAGAAGGATAGATGATTATAAATAAAAGCATGTCTTACAGTCTTGTACGAACTGAAATAAAAAGCATTTCTTTAAACTTGCAGTATATGGTTTGGAAACATATTTTCGTTATTGAGAATTCTACATGATATAAATCTCTTAAAGATCATTAAGATATCTATTTAAAAAGTAAAAGTGAAATTTAAAGCATTTAAGAAAGCAGATACTGGTAGAAAATACCTCACAGTAGAGTTATGATGAAAGCAGGATGGAAAAGCAAACCAAAAAAGCTTTGAGATGTCCCCAAGACAGCAGAAACAGTATTACAAAACCCCATGAGACTAGTCAGAATAGTAAGGATTTGTTCTAATGATTCAGCATTTCAAGCCACTTATTTGCTTCCCTTACTCTCACAGCACACTCACATTTCTATGCCCACTACTAGCAGAATCATGAAGTGGTGTATCATCATCCAAACCCTGCGTGTTCACGTCAGCTCCTGCTGCAATCAGGACTTTAGCAACATCATAGTAACCAACATTACAAGCTTCATGCAGTGGGGTCCAACCTACAATAAAGAGTGGTAAATATAAGTTTGAAATTTAGGAATTAGTTTGGTTTTGCTTTCTCCTGTACTGTAGAGCTCTATGTCCTTGAAACACTTCAAAATATACTCATAGAGTAGTGTGGGAAAGGGTAACACCATCCATCCAGTGAGCACATGCTTTACCAGTCTTACCCCTCACAATGAGCTATAGATTTTTATTTCCACATCAATAATCTTAAATTTAGTTGCTTCCCATTTTCTGCAGTAGAGCCTCAAGCGAAGATGATAAATCTGTTTTTTTCTACACTCCATACTTCAATCTCCTCTCCTCCACTTAATTCCTCCCATTTCATAGATACCCTAAACTTCCAGGTTGTTCTTCAATAACTTTCCCAAGTCTGATTCTGAAAGGGGACTCAACTTCCACTTTATAACACAGCCAGTGCAAGTCTGGAAGAGTTTCCTCACTTCAACTCTACATTTTGTAAGTCATGGTCTCATACCTCTGTTCAGAAACTCATGATTTATCTAGTCCTTCTTTAAGGAAATTTCTTATCTCCATCTCTCACTCAACTTCTGATACTTATTTAAAAATATTTTTTAATAGATTTTTTATTTTATATTACTTATTTTTATTTTATATTACTTATTTTATATAACTTATACTTATTTAAAAAATAAACAAAAAAAAAAAAATCAAACCAACAACCAACAAAACAACAAAAAAATCAACCATCACCACCAAAAAAAACCAAGGCTTCTAACTTCTTCTGCAGTAAAACACATCTTCCTGATCTTCAAAAACTATTATTTTTTCCATCATCACTTGGTTCATTCACTTCTAGCACTGCCTGGCTACAACCATTTCTTTCCATTTTCTTGACATTTGTCTTTTTTCCACTCATCCACACCAAAAACATTATTTTGCTCTCAATCTTTCGATCCCTGTCTTCTTCCTCCTAACAGTGACATACTTAATTCTCTCCACAGTTCATACTTCTCAGTTTTTTATTGCTTTGCCTTTCTATCCTATCAAAATATCTAGCACGCCAACCCTAGTCCTGGCTTTCTCTCAACATCTGTTTCCTTTACTCCAGTTCTCACACAGCAATATTATTCTGGCAAATACTGCATGAGCAGGGTACTTCCTCCATTACTAATTCATTTTCTCCTCCTTTCGTTCCGCCAACTTCTTAGCTAAAAAACTCTTCATTCTCTGAGCTTTACTACACCCCGAATTCTTACTTTTCCCCACTCATGACATACTCCTCAAATCTTCCTCTTCTTCTTGACTTCTTCCTTTACACAGGAATTTCAAGCTCAGCCACCTCTTCTTCTCACTTTGGATTACCAAATAGAGATGATTCCACTTGATCTATTTCTATGATTCCTTGATCTATTATATTATCTATTCACATCTATTCCAGTGCTCTGAACAAAATTCCCAATGACTTGCTCCTAATTGATTTCCAGAACAAGCTCTCAAGCGTTCTCATCTTTTCTCCTACATCTAAAATTAGTTATATGTCTGTGCTGGATCTGCCTGGAATGAAGTTATGAAGTTAACTTATAGCAGCCCATATGGTGCTATGCTTTGCACACACCAGTGGTTTGACTACTGCTGACAGGTGCTTGCAGTATCAAGGCTTTCTCTCTCTCTTTGCCCTTCTCCCCCACATAAACAAACTGGGAGTGGGTAAGAAGCTGGGAGGGGACACAGTCAGGACAGCTGACCCAACTGGACCAAAGAGGCATTCCACATTTATGAAGTAATGGTCAGCAATAAAAACCTCAACAAAAGGAGTAAGAAATTAGGGATATTTGTGGGTATAGCAGTTATCATCCAAAGCAAATAAGTTGAGGTCCAGGTTCTCAGGACCTTGTAGGACATCACAAAATAGTGAAAGAATTCCTTTTTCCTTTGCTTGCACATCCAGCTTTTGCTTTTCCTATTAATCTTTTTCCCTATCTTCTTGGATCTTCTTGATTCAAGATGTTTTTTCCTTATCTTTCTCTATCGTTCTTCAAAAAGGGGTAGTGAGAGAGTGGCTGGCTGGGCATCAGGCAGCTGGTCAAAGTTAATCCATAACATCTCCTTTTTGAACTGTTTCTATTCCCCTTGTGATTCTATGGTTCTGCCTTCTTCTGAATATCCTCATCTCCTCTCACAGCTTCTCCAAAGATTCCACTGGATTCTGCTTCTGCTTCCTTTCTCTTCTTCCTCTATAAAGCAGCCCTGGGCAGCCTCATCTTCAAATACAAATTCAGTCACCCCAAGAAATCACTGATCTGTTTCTTACCTACAATAAAAAGTTCAATCCATCTCAATAATATTTTCTCTTGATGTTAGCTAATCATATCACATCATTCTCAACTTTACTGAGACCTGCAACTTTACCTCATCTCATTATTCCCATAGAGAATATAACTCTCCTTAGAACCATTCAGGCTTACAATCTGAGCATCTGTAGCAGGCTGCTCCACAGATTTAGTCAAAATTCTAATTCAGACTTCCATTGTATTTTTGCTTCCATTATGCAATGACTATAAAAACTCTAAACTGGTTATTCTGCTAGCTCTGCCAGTTAACAATACCAGCAAGCACTCTCAGTATTTTCTTTATTCCCTTGGGATGCCATGAACTTTATCACATTTCCTTCAAGTTTTATCCTCCATATCGGGAGCACAGCCTTTTTGGAAGAAAAAAAAAAACCAAACCACCAATGATGTTACTCTTTTTCTTATTCCCCTGCCTTTCCATAATCCACTTATTCCTACTGTGAATGTAAAAAAAAAACCCAACACTTAATGGCTAGAGATGAGAAGCAGACAACTGGGGCAGTTCATGATGCTGCTTGTATAACGTGCACTTACCATTCATGTTTCTAATTTTTTTAGCAGTTGTCTTTGCATGCGAGAGAAAAGCAACTACTGAAACCTACCTTTTACAGAAGCCTCTTAGATCCCAACCCCACAATAACCCTCTCATCTCACCCAATCCCACATCCCCTGGTTTATTCTTTCATTCCCTTCACTGTTTCAACCCCTCCTAATTACCGCAACCCCCTTCAAAGCTATACATCTCTATCCAATACACGGCTTCTTACATCTTTTCATAGTGGCCAAGGTAAAACAGCAAGTACTTATCTCAGTATGTAAATGCATTTCATTTGGTATCTGGCCAATCAACAACTGGCAATTACTGAACTCTAACTACAGATTGTATCTTCTGCGAAGATATTACTCAGGGGGTCTCACATTTACTCTGCTGTTGTTTGTTGGTTGGTTTTTTTTTGGTCTGTTTTGTTTGTTTTTGTTTTGTTTTAGAGATGTAATTACCAGGAGACCGTGAAAAGGAAAATACGCAAAAACTCGCCATTAGGTTCTAAAACATCATTTAGGAGGTCTTACAAAAAGACAGGCAGTACCGACATTTCTGTATCAAAAGGTTACTAAAAGAATACCAAAAAAAAGTAAAATATCAAATAAAGGGCACTAAAAAAATACGTTACAGGTTACAACTTATCCTAACATTTATCAATCAGTGATGAAATCAGATACTTACGTACCAAAACTAGTGTTAAGCCTCGATGACAACTGTAACGTACCCCACATTGGTTCCGCTTTGGTGCATATTAGCTGTTCCAGTAAGACAATGTACATTACATGCTACCCTTTGTTAGTCTTTGCTTGTCTTCACATGTTCTATAATCCCATTATCAGTCACAGACTTTGCCTAGTATAATTCTTCAAAATTCAGCAAGCATGCACACATTTTTATATGGAAAGGTCCTATCCACAACTGAAATCTCCACATATTAACACCATATTAGTAAGGAACCATGTACTAGCAACCAAGTATTACCATTACTATCAGAAAAAAATAAATTTAAACTTTTTTTTTTATTTGCATACAGCATGTCAACTTAAACCTGTGTTAAGAACTTCAGCATTAATTTTGAATTTGTACAGTTAGGCAAACATATATCAACTTACCTGCAAAATCTTTTACATTCACATTTGCACCTAAACTGATAAGCTCCTTAACTTGTTTAACATCCCCTCTAATTGCTGCCATATGTAAAGGAGTTTCCCCTCGTTCATTTCTCTTGTTAACTTTGTCTTTCTGTCTTGAAGAGGAGCTTGGAGTTTTCTTTTGTGCTGGTGTTGTTTGCAGAGGATGATTCAAGTTGGAATCTACAAAGTAAGTTTTTAAATGGTCATTTATACTTACTCAGCAGTGTTTTTGCTTCATTTTAATGCTTGTATTCGAAGATTATAATTACTAGTGAATAATAAGGGATGTGATTGACACTTCAGATGTATCATCACAATGACTACTTGCAATGTAAAAAAAATGCCTTGCAAAGTTTTACCATTTAAAATATAGGTTTCAAGAACAGATGAATCCTATCCAAACTACAAAAGTTCACATACTCTGATATAATTTCTTTCTAAAACAAGACAAAGCACCACCAGTATTTCATATACGAATAGACTTTTCCAGCATGAGAGAATAAAGAATATGCCTTTGTCCCATACAGTAGTCCAGAGGAGCCGTATAAAGACACCTCCTTTTGCCATGAAACTGTCTTCCCCTTCTCTACATATAAACAGTTTTAAATACAGTGGGACACAGCTATCTGGCTCTTTCTTAAAAAAAAAAAAAAAATAGAAAATTAGTAACTAACCAACTAAATAAATAATGCAGCCTCTCACTTTCAAATGCAGACTTTGTAAAAGCACCTGTAAAACATCATCATGCATAAAGATTTTTTTATTTACAACTGAGCCATGGACAGTTTGAAATTCCAAGTCAAAAAACAATGCATCTCCTTCCCCCATTAAATTCTAAAGAGATTATTCAGCTTCCTTCCAAATGAAAATAAAAATAGATATTATTTCACCTTAAATAAATGTATGGTACTATATCCGGGTAAATAATCAAAGGAAGAAAACTCATTTTCAGCTTCTTCAGCTATCATAATGCAAACATTTACACACAACAAATACAGAAGGTCAAGACTTTTTTAGCAAGTTTCTCTTCGACAGTAGAGTTCTACCAGAATTAGTAATAATTCAAAAGTCTTCCAATCAAAATCAAGGATTGTAGAAAAACTGCTGGGTTCATAGTATTCTAATGGAGACAGAATTAGACAAGGAGAAAGAAGAAGTGTTAGCTTTGTAGGATCACCTGGACTGTTGTCTCTTGCTGTCATCTGCATAAGAAGTGCCATCTGTTTGCGCTCTGACAGAGGATAACCAAAAAGAATGCTAACTGGCGTTGATTTCTTATTTCCAGCATCCTTCTTCACTTTCTTTTTCTCCGGACCTTCCTTCTCTGGAAATATTAATGTTAAGAGACTCAAACTGCTGTTATACTATGACATTTTTCTAGAAATAAAACCATCCTTTCAACGTATGCGAACTGGAGACTGATGACAGCTGGTAAAAAGCAGAAACTGCACCTCTGAACTGCTGCATTTGCATTACATTTGGTTAACTGTTTCAATCATACCAAGATAAAAAGCTAACAAGGAAAAAGAAGGAATGAATAAAAAAATTATAAAAGATGAAAAACCTGTTTCACAGCAGTAAGACTAAGTCACAATTCTAATTTTCAGAGTATCAAGTGAGATACTTAACAAAATATTTAAGATCAGCTTTTTTACTTTCAGCCTCAAATACAGATTTGACACTCTCCTTTAGTTTTCCTCTCTTAAGACACCATGTTAAAAAGTGAGTAAAACTTCATACTTAGATCTGTTAGATAATGGATAAATCATTGTTTTTCTTAAGCTTATTCTGCTAGTTGAAGCCAGAGCAATTTCTTCTCTAAAATATATATCCTTCAAAAACATACAGCAATTTCACATATTTTATATACATAACTTCTTTCATTTTATCAATACTTACTAAAGCTCTTTAACAGTACTCCATGCCTAAGCTTTCAGCCAGGAGCTAAAATCACACGTTTGAATAAACAGATAATTTCTAAAGCTGTTCAGTACCTATGAATTCTCACTGATCTCCAGATCAGTTAAGCGTGCTCTGAAATCGGATAACTTTTTAATACCCTAACAAATTTAAAAACTAGAACTTTGTGCAAATTAGAAACTTTGGTCTGTCTTCCATCCTTTTCAAATATTCTTCCTTCATTCTTCCATATCAGTTTCTCCTATACCAATCAGAAGCATTTAGCTTGAAGTACAGCAAAACAGCTGATTTGTGAGTAGTGACTAGACAGCTTTTAAGTGGAACAACATCTCATGATCTTAATATAAGACAAGCACAATACATCTCAATCCATCATATTTTTTGTACAACTATTCCACACATCTCCCTGTCTGGTAAGTATTTTTTGTCTGTGTTTTCTGGATATAGACATTAGCTTGCATTTATTTAAATCAAGACCATTGATTTCTTCCAGTTATCATCTCAGCTTTCCAGGCAATTGCTCTTTTGCTATCTTGAAAAATTCTTGTTTCTATTTTCCAAGTAGCTTACATTACTTACATGTTAGATCTATAATATCTAACTTTTTCTTCAGAGCCACTAAGATTATTGCTTGAAAAGCAGACTTGGTGTTTTGGATGCTTGGTGATTTGGAATTAAAACTTTTGAAAGAGTTTTTTTTTAAAAAGTCTAACTGATACTGACAAGAAGAAAAACCCTGGAGATTATTCTAAAATAGACTCAAATTAACAGAAACAACATCTCAAAATTCTGAGTAAATAATTCCCTTGGTTGCTTTCTCTAAACACCAGGTTCATGATTAGCTTTTCCATAGATCATGTTCATTCCGCCATAACCTCTACTTTTGGTAGATTTTCCATCTCCCCGCTTCCCAGTGGGCCTGTAAAAAGTCAGACATGACTCCACACCCTACAGTGATATGTAACACCATAGCACCCTCCAGGCTTGACTACGACTCACAAAGAAATAGGCAGAATTTAATAAGGAAGAAGAACTGCTGTTGTCCACTTCCTTTTCTGTGACTGGCTGAGGTGCTTGACAGTACTTAAGTACTAAAATGTGGTTGTAGCTTGTTAATTATTAGTTAAATAAGTGCAATTGCCACACTGATCTTTTTAGTTCTTAGCAAAACACCTTGCATTTATTCTTGCTGTAACTGATTACCATTTGCTAGGTACTGTTCATCCAATTTTCATTAACGTTAGTATTTTAGGCGTATCAAGGCTGGGGGAGGACGCCAGCGGCAACCTTATTTCATTGCTATCCCTGTAATCTATACTGGTCTTTCAGCTTCCTGTCCTAAATCTCAACTTCAAAATACCTGTGTGACAAAAGCTTTATTGAAAGTCTGCCATCCGCGAAGAATGAAAGCCTTGCCAGACTCTCCTGAAGTAGACTTTGCTAACTTTCTGCAGAGAAGGAAAAATTAATAGACACAGCATATAAGAAGCTTAAGTCCCATTGAGGTCCCTAAGTATGAGACATTCCATATTTCATTAAGTCCTGAACCGATCCTTGTTATCATCTGCTTTTCTGCACTTCCGTCTTCAGCCCTCTCTGTGCTTCTCTTTGTTTCATTTATTTCCCTTTAACTCATTTTCCGCCTTCCTTGCTCTCTCTCTAAATCTCATCTTCTAAGCTTGATTACATAGAAAGGCTGCAGTAATGCAATGCTCTTCAGGCACAGGAAGGCAGGTAGGGAGTGCACATCCTAAATTCCAAAGTAACCAAATATAAACAACTATGACCAAGATCATTTTAAGAATGGAAAGCTACAGACCTATGTACGTATTAAAAAACCCCTAAAAATATATCCATCATGGTTAAAAGGACGCATGGAGACAATGAGATCCCTTTTACATACGTGAATGTTGAGATTTTTATAACCTGTGTGCATTTCACATTTCTGAACATCTAAAAATACATTTGACGCTGCTACCCTATTTGTAGAAAATCTCCATATAGGAGAACTTAAAGGAAAAACTACAATGAAACGAAAAAGTTTCAGCTTTTCACTGTGATTACGCCATTGCCTCTCTAAGGATAACATGATCTGTATCCTTCATCAACTGATGTAGGACCTCCATCAAAAGAATGCATTTCTGTTTGTCTGGAATGATTAGCTGTTTCATAGCTTATGCTATTTAGTGCTCATGATTCTCTTCCAGAAAAATGCATTCATTTTCTTTCTGAATTAATTTCTTACAATTTTGGAGCTACATTCAGCTTGGAATAACACATCAAAAAAAATAGTGAAATAAATATTTTGATTTTTTGTTTTGTTTTTTAATATGTGTATTATACAGGTCTTTATCTGTTTTCCTTTCTTTTTTAATCAATTTTCTAGAAATATTACAAGTGCAATTTACTCACATATCATATTAAGCTTTGCCAAACAACCTCAAGGTCCTACTCAATAATCCAACTCACTGATGGATTAGGCTTTTGCAAAACATTTCTAGATGTTACCAATTACAACTACCAAATAAAAATGCAGTTGTTCTCACCAAGTTATGGGACCTTACCGGCCAAGGGACACAATTATTGAAATTTATATTAGAACTCATAGGTGTTTTCAGAAAGCCTGCAAAGCTCAACACACAAAATGAATACAATCAATAACAAAGCAAAAATAAAAGCGTGTCAAGACCACAGCAGGTGCACCTGATAATTCATTTGCCACAGTCCATCCTGTAAGAAGATATTCTCTGCAATGATCAGGAACTTCCATTGAACTTACTGCAAAATATATTTAAGATTTGTTTTCACTGCTCCAAGACCATCATCTCACAGAACGCTATGCTTCAATCAGCAGGAAAATTCCAACTTTATCTGGAGCCCTGACCATTTAGATACTCTTTATCTTGTAGCAGAGAACATTTCACAGCTGTCTTCTTGATGTCTGTATGATTTTAACAATAATAACCTCTTTAACAGGCAGATATTATCAGTTTATAGAGAATTTCACTGTAAAACTGCTGAAGCCTTTAAAAAAAAACAAAAAAAAACAAAAAACAAACAAAAAAAAACCCCAACATCAGAAGGTTACTGTTATTATTATCATTATTTAGATTTTGATTACTTTCTGTTTTCAAACCTTATACCCCAATATACATCCTTATATCCCCTATCTATAACTTAAGTATCTTCCTTCATATTTGCTTTCTTGCCACTTTTTGGTGTTTGTCAGTGGTTAGAACACCAGGGAATTTCTTACTTGTTATTAAAAAAAATCAAAATTCTTCAAACGGATTCGTGCTTAATTAAATTAATTAAATAGCCTTCATAAAATGCAGCCAAATCTACATGGATAACACTCCTTGTAGGAAAGTAACCTTTCAATCCAATGCTTACAAAATAAAGTTTAAAAATAATATATTTACGTGGAACAGGGCTTTAGGTGCTTTTAATTTTAGGACAATTTAAGCATGACAGATTATATCCCAATATAACTAATATACCTATTTTTCTGGATTTAAATAACTCACAAATTCTGGGTCAACTAATTTCTAAACATTTTAGGAAAGCAAACTGGTAAATAGCAGAAGTTATAAGAGAGCTACATGAAACATACATACAACAGTTTTTTCTAGTTGCCATTTAAAGGTCCAAGACATGACTGCATTGTGTCTGGATTACCTTAGAGAAAAAAATTGAAGTAGTCAGAAAACAAAATTGACTTCCTACTGTAAACAGAAAATGTGGAAGACAATTTCCAAGGAAAGACAGACAAATTAGTGTCTAATTGTAACTCTTGCTGGTCAACTGTGTAACAAGATTACAAAAATTAAAAAAAAAAAGAAACACTTGCGCTTATCTTCATAATGGAAAGATTTTTTCCAATCTGCAGTTACATTTATTACACAGAGAAACACATTTTTTTTCTCTTCAGGTTAGTAAAATGGAGTGAGCAAATAAACTTCTTTGAACAACAGCACTTGCTTGTTGTTCTCACTCTGATGCAAACATGAGTTATTTAAAAACAATCTGACCAATTACATTACTGAAAATTAAAAAATGACATTTAAGTATTGTGAGTGATGGTATTTCCATCAAATGATGACTTTTTATTGGACAACTTCTGATCAAAGAATTTATTAAAGAAGGTATGAAAAATGTTTCTTCTTCTATCGTCAATCTAACCAGTTTTACACAAAGCTGGCATGTAGAATGTTTTGTAAGATTATTGGAGATTAGCTTCAATAAGGGCTAAACCTACACTGCAATTAAATTTGGTATCTATTCATCATACCTATCTAGCTCCATAGCATTAGCTTTTTGTGGCAGCTTTTGATCGCAGAACAGGGATGTAGCAAGAGAGATATCAACTTAGGATTCAAACAAGGACAGTACATTCAACATAGATCTGCTCAAACAAATAATAGCAACGTACATAATAGACACAGCCTGCACAATAAAAGAAACTAAGACTAGATTGCTGTTGACTGAAGATAGGCATATAGTGCCATTCAGTAGTTGTCTCATTGGCCCTTTCAGAAGGCCACAGATCTCGCATGGCTCGTGCTAGATGTCAGCTCTTGGCAGACAGCCACCAGAGGCATCTGAACTGGCACTGCATGACTGCATTAGACAGCAAGATTTGGTCCTAACTTGTATGAAATTATTAAAAAAAAAATCTAGACTTGAAAGTATTTTCAAAGTATTCCATTAGTTTGCTACAGCAGTTTCTTAAGCAAACGAAGTCTTAAGTCTTCCTAACTCAACAGCAATGCATTCAGAAATTTGCAATGTGTCAACAAAGAATCAGAGAACAAGCAGCAATGTTTGCTACGCAGTGGTTAAAACTAAGTGCCCTCTATTATTCTATTAAGTATTTCTCACCCTGCTTGAACTGCTTTCATAATATCATTCATGAGATAAAAGCTAAAATGACTTCCAAATATATTTAGTTCCATGAAGAAAAAGAATTATGATATAATATCAAGCAATAAAATCAACAAATCAAATGCTGGAAGTGTACTTGTAAATTAAATATGGTCCTTTCAGAACCAATTGGTATTATGAATAGTGTAAGACTTCAGAATTCTATAAACACGCTAAAAACTGAACTCTAAATCCAGAAGTATTGTTTTTATAATGCAGCTATTTTTAATTTGGATTTCATAGCATATTTTCTTTAACAGAGATATGTATGTAACAACAAAGAACCAAACCATCTGCATGAAATCAATCCTAGACAAAACTTCAGCATGTACATCAGTATTTACTTCTACCTTGCATTTAATTCTACGCATGTTAACAGAACTTTTCTTAAAAAAAATTAAAATTGTATAATAAGCACCGTATGAGAAACTGCCATACTGAACCTACGAGAACACATCTTCTGGTGGCCTCACAAGAGGGCATGGTCATTGTCTTGCTGGCAAAGGAATTCTTGCTGGACTGTGGCATATATCTCATCACTTAACCTAAGAAGTAACAGTACTCTTGGACTTACAACACCCAGATTCTTTCATTATAACTAGAAAAGAGCCATATTTTGAAGCCCTGAAATCCATTCTAATAGAATATACAGAAGTCAGGAAAAACAATTTGCCTGTGCAGAAGAAGCATCCTGAACTGATCGAAGGAGATTAAACTGAAATAAACGTTTGCTCTCCATAGGTAGTTCAGTTAGTTCCATAAACTTAGCAACTTCTTTTACACAGAGGACAGAGCATCTCCCCTTCTTTCCCACTCTCCCTCTCCCAAAAATGCTACAGAAGGCTTCAAATGAAGGCACTTACATTATATTTTCATCTGTTACTCGCTTAAGCAAATGGACTTACAGAGATGACAATGAAAAGAAAGACTTATGAATAAAATAGAAACAAAAGAATGAGGCTAGGAAAGAACTAGAAAATGCAGATAAACTATACTAGCACACAAGCTCTTGGTAATACTTGAAAGGAAAAACTTATCAGACAGAGATGGAACAATCAGAAACACCAGTTGTACTTACTATCCTTTTCTATAGGAAAAAAAAATCATTGTAAAAACATAATACACAATTGATTAAATTAAGATGTGTTTTATCAACAAATAATTAGTCAAAGAAATAAAAAGGTTCTACCTGTGTCTGAATTGCGATCTTCATTTCTGGATGGACTAATAGTAAAAGGAAGTTTACGTTTCATGGAAGACTTTTCTTTCATCTCCTTCCCCACATCACTCCTATCCACTTTTGGAGATTTGCTGTAGGATGCAATCTTGTCCTTGCTCTAATGCAAATAAAAAGTATACTAAGTAATTTTTGCATATACCACAATAGTCTCATAATGCATACAGACTGCAAAGAGTGCTATGTAGAAGTGTATGTGTATGCAAGAGTGTGTATTACATAGTAGATCATTTCAAAACATTTTAAAGTATTTTTACTAAAATAACCAATGACAATTCTTTCTTTTTAAAGTGAGAATCTTCTGTGTTATATGCATTTCCAGATACATCACTGTAGAACTGCTGTTCATTATTAGAGCCTTGACTAAATGCAAAGGAACAGTACAAATTGGATAAGAGTTTGCTAAGTCTTACAGTCTTTAACGACCACCCCAAGTTTGCTTCTCTGACTATAGCACAGTAATCACATTAAAAACACCTTAAGAGCTCACACTTCAATTCAGACTGTGAACTGTAGTACAATAACAAAAATCTCTAAGAGCCTTCCCCTGCCTCCACCCTATCCACAAATACACCCCTGTACAAAGCTCTCCATTTCAATAAGGATAATAGCATAGTGTATCAACTTCTGAAACAAAATTTACTAAGATCGTAGAAAACCTATGAGAAAATTATTCAAACTGGTATCACATTCAGAAAAAAACAAGTAAAAGTTATTTGGAATGTTCAGATGCAGAACACTGGGATGTCAATCTTATAAAGCATACTTTATGAGAAAAACAGGATGGGCACAACAGCAACTTCAAATATTTCATAATCTAGGAGGTTGAACTATGAGGAAAAAAAGCAAGTTAGTGAGACAACTGCCTGGGAGAAACCTCTGCAAAGCCCAAAGTTTTTGCTTACTAATCAAGAGACAACACAGAGACAGCATTTTCTCTTCACCATGTACTAGCTGCATCATCTACTCCATAGCTCTATTAGTCAACAGATGATTGAGTAAATACACTAGTAAATTAATTTTCGAAAGGTGGAAAAGGAACATCCCCTCACTTGACAATCTGAAAAACAAAAGGCTGCTGCTTCTCTGATTAGAGAAAACTAGAAGTAACCCCAGGTAATAGACACTGTGAGTATGTACAAGTAATAAAGCCTACTGAACAGACTAAAGGGCCTCTCAGAATGACAGTAATAACCAGTGGCTGACTTTCCAACCCTCACAACTGGGCAAGAGAGAGAAGAAAAGAGAGCTAGCAAGTGAATAACAAAACAACTAGCAGATATGAAATGTGGTCTAATTTGAATAACAGTCTAAGCACAAAACAAAAGGAATAGAATTGAAAAAAGGTTACCCAAACTGTTAGAAGTAATTTACTATACAATCACAAGACTGCACATTAAAATTAGCTCTTAACAGCTTCTTGGATTAAACTTCCAGTAAAGGAAGGCGAGAAGATGTAGCAAGTGCTATGGGTTACAACATGCTCTTCAGCTTAAAGAGTGAGTATTCACTGTTTCACCTACTTCTGGTCCTGTAACAGCACAGACATCTCTTCTGTAGCATTCAAGCAAGGTACAAAATTCAGCCAGAACAAATCTATTAATTAGTTTCAGGTGACCTGTGAAATGAAACTACAACAAAGCTAGTATCTTTTCTACATGTGATTTAGAACATTTGTGGATTTTCTAAGGCAGGTCAGAAAACTACTAACCAAATAAAATACGGAATAAAAACAAAATAATGTTGAGTTACATAAACTATTGCCCAAAAAGAAAGGCATTGTACATTCTCATCTTCGCTACACTTATAGAACATCTAATGGTTTTAGACTGCAACAAGGGACAAGGAAAGGTTATTTATCCTCCCACTTAGCATCTAACTCCACATCAGTCACCATAATTAAGTATTAGAACAAACTGCCCAAGGAGACTGTGAAATTTCCACCAGTTAAAGCTTTACAGAAAAGATCTGGCCAAGGTTTGTCAAGAATCAAGCACAACTTACTCTGCTCTGGGGCAAATGGATGAACTAGAGCTGCACATCTCAACATTTAATGCATGCCTCACTGGAAGGTGTAGCAACAGGAAGAATTTTTGGTGTTAGCAAAACCAGACTAGAGTGTTATGAAGAAGACATCTGTAATCCGTTTAACAGAAACAGTGTCAGAAGGCTAGCAGCAGTCAGTACAATCTCTTAATATCCTATTCCAGCTCTATTTTCTGGTACATCTACAATCAATGGCAATACACAAGAGGAGACAACACAGTCCCATATAATCCGTAAACTAGCACATATTCTAAGCCTCAGAAGAAAGTGTTTCTTTTCATCTATCAAAGATAATTACATACTGAAACACATTCTGCATGGTATTAAAATGGTTTTGGGAACAAATATTGTTGGAGTCCTCTGAGATGAAATTTGCTTCTTACAGAATGATGTTTTTCTGCTTTGAACCACAGATCTACCATTTACTTCCCGATTTTCAGCCATTTAAGTTCTAAAGTACAAATTCAGATAAATTAAAGTTTCCTTATGTTCTCACCTTTATAAAGTATTTCATGCAAACACTGAGTGGAACGCCTGCTGTACACACTCTAGCCAGTTTTTCATTTAAGCTCCCAAGACAAGCAATCAAAACAGAAATACATGTACCCTGAAGCATATTTGATATAAGCTTCTTTTTTGTTATTGTGGATGTTACTCAATTACTTTTTTAAGCTCTGAAAAGACCTGAAAATATAGCTAATTCACATAGCAATATACTGGTTGTTAGAACAGCATAATAAGCATAGTATCAACTTTCACTGGACAAGTATTAAAGATTAAGTCTCATAACAACAGAAACTTCAGTACATTCCTCTGTTCAGGAGCTAAGCTAATTTCATAGCCAATAAAAGCCAAACATTTTATCAGCTGTGAAAGGAAAAACAAATCCTAAAAGCATTTTTCTTTTGTCTTAATATACTAACCACTGGAATACATTTATACCATATCTTTTGGCCATTACTTAGGGAGGTTAGTCACAGCCAGCGTGGGTTGACAAGGGGAAAGTCCTGTTTAACAAATTTAATCTCCTTTCATGACAAGGTTACACACCTAGTTGACTAAGGGAAGCCAGCTGATGTAATTCTTTGGATTTCAACAAACCTTTTAATAGTGCTTCTCACAGTATCTTCCTGGAAAAAAAAAAAAGCCAGCACACAGCAAGAAAAAAACATAATATAATGGGTGAGCAGTTGGCAAATGGGTCAGATGCAAAAAAATATAGTAAATGAGGTTACATCAGGCTGGTGGGCATCACTAGTGGGGTGCTGCAGGGCTCCATTTCAGTCCCAGTACTCTTTAACGCTTTCATCAATGACTTGGATGTGGGACTTGAAGATATATTGAGTAAGTCTGTGGATGACGCTAAACTGGGAGGAGCTGTTGACTCCCTCAAGGGCAGAGAGACTTTGTAGAGAGATCTTGACAGATGGGAGGAGTGGGCAATCACCAACCACGTGAAGCTGAACAAGAGAAGTGCTGAATGCTGCACATGGGATGGGGCCAACCCGGATAGATGTACAGCCTGTGGACAAGAGGCAGGAGGGCAGCCCCACAGAAAGGGATCTGGGGTTATGGCTGACAGCAACTCAGACCTGAGCCAGCAGTGTGCCCTGGCTGCCAGAAGGGCCACCCACAGCCTGGGCTGCACCAGGCCCAGCACTGCCACCGGGCAACGGGTTGTGTGCTCTGTGCTGTGCCACCTCACCTCCAGCACTGGCTGCAGGTTTGGCCCCACTGTATAAAAAGGACATCAAACCATCCAAGGGCATCCAGAGGAGGGCTACAGTAACACTGAAGGATCTAGAGTGCACCGTGTAAGTTTAGGTCCCTGTGTTTGCTCGGCACAGAGCAGAGGAGCTGAGGGGAGGCCTGACGGCGGCTGCAGCTCCTGACAGGGAGCGGAGGGCAGCGCTGAGCTCTGCTGCGTGTGACAGCGACAGGGCCCGAGGGAACGGCATGGAGCTGTGTGAGGGGAGGGCAGCTGGGGGTGAGGGACAGGGGCTGCAGCACAGGGCGGTGGGCATGGAACGGGCTGCACAGGGCTGTGGGCATGGCCCTGAGTGCTGGAGTTCAAGGAGCATTTGGACAATGCTCTCAAACACAGGCTTTGAATTATGGGTGGGCTGTGTGGAGCCAGGAGTTGGTCTTTGTGGGTCCAACTAAGGGTATTCTATAATGTTTTTCAGGGAGTGGGGTCATTTAACATTACTGTTCATTTCAGAGATAAACTGTTACATGTGAAAATAATTTTACATCAGGACTCCTTTGCCCACAATGCATTTATGAGCATATAGGAGAACATCTGTAATTGAACTACTTATTTTCTGTTCATTTACAGTCACTGAGATTAAGCTCCAGAAGTAGCTCAGAGATATTTCTGCACCAATAACAAACATGTATAATTGGACACAGAAACAAATAAAAAGACATTTAAATGCCAAAGTGCAGAAGTAGCTTGATTGCACTGTTCTATAAAAAAATTAAAGAAAAAAGCCAAAGCTACGTGCAAAGTAGTTAGAATGTTTTTGGTTTTTTTTCCTTCCTGTTTTAAGGACCACTGATCATCTGAATGTTGAAGACCTCAGGGTCCTTTAATGCTAATACTAGACAGTGACATCCCTCACAGCAGTATAAATGGTCATTCATTAGTCACACAGCACTAAGAATACTGGACAGACAAGAAATTGTTCAGATTCATCAAAATACTTCCTTATGAAAATACTGCACTAAAACAAAACTTTTGCTTTAGTATTCTTTATACCTGGATCATCATCCGCTCCCTTTCATTAGGTTAACTAACCTGTAACACTTTTATGAAGTTTTTAAAATCAATGTTTTAATCATTAAATTAACAGTCGCAAATATTCACATACCAGGAAAAATCTATTCTACAGAAATTACCACTACTTTCTAAAGATACTTCACTTAAAATTATCACTATAAATTCAGCCTTTGCCACTTTTATGTTTTCATACAATATAGATTTGCCTTCACAATTTTCTCTGGTTGAAGCACAAATTTCAGTGTTATCCTGTTGAATTTCAAATAACATAAAAGGCTGAATCAAAAAAAAAAAAAAAAAAATCACATTTTAGCAACATTTTGTCTGTTTGTTTCCTAATACAAGTGAAAATCCTCAGATTATTCTAGTGCCAGCTAAATACTTCTGCCAATTGCCTATTCATGTGTTAAACAGCACGTGTGACTGTTAAGTGACTGCTTAATATCTTTGCCATACATTCAGTTTTTCTCAAAATAAAGGCAAAGCCACCAAACTGCATTTATTACACTAAAAATGTGGACACAAGGACGTTAACTGCAACACAAATTTATGTAATTTTACTTAACATCTCACATTTTCCATATTATGTGTTATTTGTAGTAGTATTGTATCATACAATCCCAAGCCAAAGCCTACATTTTGCTCATCTCATACTACACAGTGTTCCAGGATGGATAATAAGACTGAATGTAAAAATGCAAGCAGTTTACCAGTTTATTTTTTGGTATCAATGTAATTAGTTCATCATTATGTTTCCATAGCCGTATTTTTGGTCAGATTCCTACCTCCTCCTGGTCTTTAACTAGCCAGTGAAGGCAGCATGTCTTCGAAAATTAATCTCAAATACTGAAGAACGTAGAATCTGAACTCAGCACACTTGTGCATATTTCTAACTCATGTACTGTAGTCTTTAATAACACACCTTTCTTTTTTACAAACCTTTCATCAGAACCAAAGTGACAACGAAAGGGGTTTATATGACTACTAAAAATAGAATGTTACTTTATTCCTTTCTAAAACAAATAAAAATTTGCCATATTTCTACCTCTACTACCTGCTGACAAATAAAGGACACCATGTCCATTTTTCTGATCCCCAGAAAAATCATCGATTTTGTTTAAAAGGTCTGTTACTTATGCGTAGTTCTCTTTTGCCAGAATGTATCCGTGTTTCAGAAGCTTTGCTACGTTTTACGCAGTTGATGGGATATGGAGGTTAAATGATCCAGCAGATGCGCGCTGCTACTGTTAGTAGCAGAAATGGAACAACTTATGGGGATCACAGGCAGGAGATTCCTGGAGAAGAAGGTCTCAAGGCAATCAGCAAATACTGAACTGGGAGCAAGCGTCACTGTTAAGGCAGCTCCTTTGGCAGTGGCTGCAGATTCAATGGCCACTTCAGGACACTGGCATCATTTACCCACTACAGTAACATGCAAGAGGGAGAGGAGGTGAGAGTCAGATATAGAGCACAGAAGAGGAAAAGGAGCCTGAGAAGTAAACTCATTTTGACCAACTGATCTATTTTTAACTTAGACTGTAGAGCTGTTTGTATGCAAAATTCAAAGCTGATGAAGAAAAAAACGCAATATGCACTATAAAAATATGAATACATATATTTCTATATATTTTTATAAGAAAATGCATTTCATTTATAAGCAAAAGCTTTTCAAACCATATATTTAGCAAAGAAATACTGAAAAAGGAAATTTAGAAAACCCTCTATTTTTGCTTAGATGAAAGTGAAAAGATGAAAACTCATTTTCACAGAATCACAGAATTTTAATCTGTTATAGATTTTTTTTTCCTCTTAAACTCACAAAATTTGAGAGGGAGTTGTTTTTCTAGCAATTGCAGTTGTTACTTGTACCATCAAGATTTTCAAGGGTGTCAGAAGGTTGTTTGTTGTTGTTTTTTTCAGAAATACTTCATTGACAAGATACTATGCCAGAAAATATTTTTATCAGATTGATTATTTAACTAATAAAAACCAAGAGCTTGCCAAAATGCATCTTACTTCCAAGAAAGTAAATAAAAAGACAATACTATCCATTAGATTTGACTGCAGTAGCCTTTCTATTCTTCCCAGTTTTAGGCCCCCAGAATTCCCTTCTTTTTCTAAGTGTTAAATTTCCCAGTATTTCAGTTAACTTGACCATATGCCAAACAGAAACAAGAAGGGAATAAATAAATATTTTTATTCCACCTGTTTAGTAGAAAGCCAATTTCCTTTCTGCATTTTACTCCACAGTCTTCCTCTTCATCTAAGTAATTTATTAGAGCTAGCAGAAACGTCTGCCTTTGCCTCACTTTACTGGGGCCCATAAAACAAACTGAGAAGAGACTAAAAAGTCTAACGCTCTGTATAAATCTTGTCCCATTTTTTCATCTCCCTATCTTGTATGCACTCATCAAGTGGTCTTACAGGAAACATGGACTTCAACATAACAGTAAGTATGAATACAGACACAGTCTCCATTTATAAACATAGCTTTAAACATTGCTTTGGAGAGAAATGGATTGTCTCCACTGGGCAAAACACAACTTAGAATAATGTTTCTTATTGTGAACTGTATCTTTTGTTATACAATAGAGCTAAACTATAGCAGTAACTGAGTTATTTGCAACATGATTCAAGAAGTCACAAAGTGATGGGATACTTTACATTTATGAACAAACTATTTTCACTAGTGTTACTAGGTCTCACATATCCTTTCATTTTCCATCACTCAAAACTGGACTGTACAGTTTTAACACAAACTCACTTGCACAGGTGTTACTCTTAACCCTTCCACAGCATTTGGCTTTCAAATCATCCTAGCAGAGGGAACAAGTTCCTGTCTTATGAAGGAACCTAAGACACTTGTTTGCTCTTTGGTCTGCACTGTCACAACCCTTCAAAAAGGTTTCATGTGTTTGTTACAGAGTAAAGCATTGTAAATTTAAATTAGATATGAATCCTTGTTCTTGCAAGTGTATAAAGACTTCATACGATATAAGATATGAAAACCATGCATTAACTTACATTAAAAAAAATTCAGCTTCCTTTTGAACTAAGTTGCAAACTGCAACAAAAGACTTATATTCTGTTCCCAAATTTACATGTGAAGGCATGTAAAAAACTGCATTCAATTTTTTTTTTCTGTGCATTCAGAATCAGAATATAGATAAGTATTTATTTTTCATGACAGCAGGAAAAGCTGTGATGCAATACATCTTCTTTATTTCACCAAACTTAAACAGACATTAATATAATTTTATTACCTTTCTTGCAGTTGGTTTTTCCACCATGGTGCTATCACTGTCAGAATTTTCTATTTGAGCTGTTTTTGCAGATCCAGATTTGGGCATTTTATAGCTGTTTACTAGCTGTATCTTGTATCAGTGGGTTCATCGTGTGTCTGGAAAAAAAAAAAACAAAAACAACTACTAAAACCAATTCTATAAATAATTATATAAATTAAAACGTCATACCAGAAAATAACGTTGTTACAGCAAATGGTAGCAGATATATATAAATATATATATAAATACTGCTCCAAAAAAACAGACTAACAACCATATCTCACTCCAAGTACCCTGTTCAGCGACAGCTCCCACCCTAGAGTGAAAACCAAAACCAGAAACACAGCTACAGGTGGAGACAGTGGCATCAGAAAACCACAAAGTCAGATGCTGAAGTGCCTCATACTTCTAACCTATGTTTCTGACAGACTTAAAGCTTTCAGGTATTTGACCTCTCTTTGCAGTTCAACATGTCACTTTGTTTTATAGGCAATAAGACCAACAGAACACATAAAATCATTTTTGGCCAAACAGTCAACAAAAGCTTATCTTTCTAGCCCAGGAAACTGAAATATTGTCTATCTAAAACATTTTAGAAAAGTGGTCCATCTTGGTGAAGTGCTGATGGAACAACAGATATATCAGAAGAAAAATATGTTAAACGTTTCAGAATGTTAAAAGGTTAAAGATGATTTTAAAATGCTTTCTGGAAGTAGAAACTTTAATTTCCACTGTCTAGCATATTAATTACATAATCCATCATTATAGGTACCTGCGTACGAAACTAAAAGCTCTGTGGTATTTCAACTCTGTGTCACACCAAGTGTCACAACGGAATTCTGAATTTTCTATGTTACTTGCTGTTATACTTTGCTGCTTCAATACAAGCTAAGAACTTTTAAAACCTGACAGGAAAGTCAAGTTGTCCTAAAAACTTATGTCAGGAACATCACAGAAAACTGCTTTTCACTTACAACACTGCCAGCAATATCTAGTCTGGTGCTTTCTAGTATCATTTATTATCTTTTTAGGAGACACAAAGATTTTAATACAAAGAAAAAAGTTATGATAAGCTGAAGGGCCAAAATATCCTGTCAGCACACTAGAATTTTTACTACACAAGCCACGAAGCACTATGATAAGAAAGAGAGTCAAGTCAAAAAAAAAAAGAAAAGAAATATTGCAAACACTATGAATTCTGAATTGCAAAAAAATAAAAATAAAAAAATAGAGAAGATCTAACATTTCTCTTCATGTTCTCTGGTTAAGGCAGTTGCCAAGGCATGAGCTACAATGAGCTGTGAATAAGCAGGGCAAACTCAGCTCTCCACTTAAACAAAAGGCTAGAAGGAAATCTGGCAAATAACATTAGAAATTTAACCAAAAGAAATGTGTATCAAGATCTCTCATCTGACTTGGAGAAGGTCATGAGCACTCATTTCAACTCTCTGGAGGTGTGCTGTTGGTTCTTTCACTCTGCTCAGGCTTGTTAAGAGTCAAGCACATTGCTAAGCCACTATGGACTGCTCCTCATAAATCCCACAGCGTGGTAACATTTGTGGCTTAGCTAAAACTCAAAAGCCAATTCCAGCTCCGAGTGAAAACCAAGAGATCTAAGAAAAAAAGTATGTCCTACAGCAAGAACAGTGTCATGACCAAAAACCCCTACAAAATCATCTGCTGAACTCATTCGTCTGACTTGCACTTGTAGGAGAGCCAAGAGGAAAAGGTCATGTGAAAATTAAAACTGCATTTGACTTCATTTTAAAAAGACCCATGAAACACCCCGAGCTTTGAGCTGACGTATCACGCTATAAATATTTTGAGGATCACACTCTTACTGAATCTAGTAGTAATTATTTAGCTAATGTCAGCTAGGTTGTTTCAGGTGTGATGTTTTGTTGCTGCTTTACAGCTAAGATTTTTGGGAACATCGTGAAGAGAATTTGCCACTGTAATAGGACCAGGGCTGCTATTTTGGTTTGATGCAGGTAACTAACTGGTATATTCTAGCATATTATGTGCTAGACCTGCCACTCAAAACTTCCAGATTTAAACATATTTCTACCCCTCCACTCCCTCCAAAAGACCTAAAGGTATGAGAAATTATCTTGCAGAATACTTGGTTAAGATGAATATGAAGTACATTACAAAGTATCATCTTACTTCCTTATTCCTGCATAACAGGGGAGGAAGAAAAGTTCAAAATGCTCAATT
This sequence comes from Tetrao urogallus, assembly GCF_951394365.1. Classification (NCBI taxonomy): domain Eukaryota; kingdom Metazoa; phylum Chordata; class Aves; order Galliformes; family Phasianidae; genus Tetrao; species Tetrao urogallus. The sequence continues at coordinate 49,702,346 of NC_136815.1, read as the reverse complement.
TAAATGTCAGAAAACTGTAAATGCCATGCTAAGTAAAGTCTGCTCTTTTCCTTCCTTTCTCCACACCTAAGCATTTTCTTTCAATATTAACCATAAGCTTATAAAAAACAGGAAGTTTTTAATTAAACTCACACCTACAATAACCTGAATCTCGACCTCAGAAAAAGGAAACCTGGGGAGAGACTTTTTATGAGGGCAGACAGCAATAGGACAAGGGGGAATGGCTTTAAACTGGCAGAGGGTAGATTCAGACTAGATATTAGGAAGAAATTCTTTACTGTGAGGGTGGTGAGACACTGGAACAGGTTGCTCAGTGAGGCTGTAAATGCCTCCCTGGAAGCATTCAAGGCCAGGGCTGGACCAGGCTGTGAGCAACCTGGTTTGGAGAGAGGTGTCCCTGCATATAGCAGGGAGGTTGGAAGTAGATGATCTTAAAGGTCCCTTCCAACCCACACCATTCTATGAGTCTATGACTATGTCAATATAAAAAATAAATATAGTGAAATTCCTACTACTCTGCTCCTACCCAAGACACAACAGAGTACTGTATCTCCTCATTTAGGGAAGTGTCAGTATGCAGCACTAGTGGCAAAGAAAATTATTGAAGTAATTATTAAAGCATACTTCCATGCCTTTCATTCTTTGTAGGTTGGTGTTGGTTTTTTTTTTGGTTTGGTTTTTTTTGTAACAGTTGTAGGAACAAAAAAGGTTATCAAGTCAGTGGAGAGCACATTAAAATTAATCTCTTCTATTTCACAAAAAACATTTCTTAATCCTACAATATGCAGTGAGTTAGTATCCTCACAGACAGTGACTGCTGGTTATCCAACACCCACAGTACTACCATTAACAGCAAGTATTTTTGCTGTTTTGCTGGGCTTATAAAGAAAACATATGCTACAAATATGCTTTTGCTCAGTTAGTCTCTCAAATCCTAACCTTCAGTTGCAAAACCTCCAAAAATCACTGTTTCAGTAACCACTTTGCAAATAAATTAAAAAAAAAAAAAAAAATCATTTCAGTAACAGTACTGCTCATAAACTGAAACTGCCATTTATTTTGATAATGTAACAAAAGGGCCTCCTTCCTGTCAATATTTTTATATACCATAATGACAACTACCTTCAAACTTTTCAGTATGTAAAAACTACTACATTAATTATTTCTGACTGCATATTCTGCCTTCCTTTCATTGCATTTTCTTTCCTTCCTTTATACCTACACTACTTGACTCCCTGAAGTTACCTCCATTCTTGCTTTGATTATCCTTCCTTCCTGGCTTGAAATGCCCTCCCCTATATCCTTCTGCTTATGACAGTGAGAAGCCCAACTAAGTGACAGCTTAGTAACATTTATTAACATCAGCTTGGCTCCATTCCTCTCACAAGTCTTTCTCACAGTAGGGGCTGAACCACATGAGCTGAATAAGAGCTCTGCCCTCATGAAAGGCATGACATCCCTATGTGTCCTTTCATGTCTTGCTGCACAGGAATTTTTTTTTCTGCTGTTTTTTTTTCCTTTTTTTTTTTTTTTTTTTTTAATTTGTTTTGTTTTTAAATAGTGTCATTTTAACTCATGTTCTGAACACAGTCACATTTGCATTCAAAGTGAAAATGTAGAACATTAGCAGGTTTTTCTAGGGAAACCTATAACTGCCTGCTTTGAGCTTCCTTCAGTGATGTTTCTTAATTTAATTACCGGTTCAGCAAGGAAGTCTTGATGGCCTATTTCAAATCATCAGAATCCTACATTTGAAAGTTACATTCTTTACATCCAAATTATTCTTCTTTGTCACAACACCATCAAAACAAGCAGTTCAACACTTGGTCAGATAGAGAGCACAACTGCACTTTTCCTCTTACAAATGGATCCTTTTCATGCTTTCAATAAAACACAAGAACTTCCTCCTGCTTAATAAACTTCCCTGCATATAACAAAATCAGATACTCTTGGACTGCTTGGTCTTTATGACCGGATGTCTTTCCAGCCCATTTATTATCCACTGTCAGCATCCAATTACTCATAATATCGCATTAAATTTTTCTCTTAATTTTCCTTAATTAAGTTAAAAAAAATCCCTATTTTTCTCATTAAAGTACCAAGGATATGCGTTTTAACAGATCTACAAATTATCTAGGATTGTTTGACCTAAACAAGATTTTCAGTTAACCAGCTACAGAAAACTGAAGTTACATTAAATCCCTAATACCTTCAAGTCACTATATTAGCTTTGTATAAGCTTACACTTAGCACTAAGGCAAGGGCATGCCTTCACACATGAGAAACAAGGAAAGTATGCAGAACTCCAACAGAGCTGCTGCTGTTGCTCAAACCCTTTGAAGAGCTTCTTACCTTCAGCTCAGTTTCTTGAGAAACTGAGGCCCATGTGATTGAGCTGCACCCATGTGGGTGATTCACCAACGGCTTTCAAACTCAAACACTACACCTATCCTTGAGCTCTAGAATGCATATGCATTAAAAAAAAAAAAAAAAAAAACACAAACAAGGAAGCTACCATAAGGTGCCTTTACTCTTCTGCATCTCCCTTCTTTTATCTGCAGAAGGGAAAGAAAAACAAAAACCAAACCACCTCTCTTCCAGTAAGGATTTACTCCAGACTGGAAAACAGTGAATCAACTGTACAAAATTTCTGCTATAAATATTTGACAGGAGTAGTCCAGAATGTTTTGCTAAAATTAGACTTTCAAAAATGACAGCTGAGGCTACAACTACATTACTGAGAAATGCTGCATTTCAAGAGCAGATCTGTAGAGTAGCACAAATGTAACATTTGCCACATGTAGCAGTTTTGCTCTGGACTAGGCCTAGTGCAATCCCATGTACTAAACACACTTCAAAGGCTGAAGCCCATTCAGCACATTCCTGAGTGCATCTCTCAGTTTAGCTTTCGCTAGGAGAAATCAAGCACCAAAGCTACTCCATAGAGCAAACTGAACTACAGCAAGGAGAAACACTGCAGACAGTTATTCTACAAGTACAGTCCTGATTCACTCCAAGGCACTGATACAGATATCTTCTTAGACATCATCTCCTCCTTCCCACACCTCAAGACTTTCTCTCTTTCAAATTTATTTCAAAATGACTGATCTGACCTAGATCTCAGTGATACTGAAAGTCTGTTAAAGAAAGGAAGACAAAAAGCTGGTGGATGAGCGCAAGAGAGAAGCCCAAGAACAGCCAGGGCACGGTAGGAAAAAGTCAACATTCAGTATTTTGCTCGAAGAAATCCAATCTGTATGTACATATTGGCTAATTATGAAGCATGTTGGTAGCCCCAGCCCAGCCACACCAAATGTTATCAGTATGCTGGTGGGAGTGACAAAGGCAGTGGAGGCCAGTTGCTCTCAGCAAAAAGGAAGAGAAACAGCACAAAGGAACAAAAGCCACAGAAAACTGTGCATTAAATACACACACACACACACATACAGTGTAAGGAGCAGAATTTAACCAAAAAGTTATTACCAAAACATATTAATTTCACTAAGTTGAATGCCTTCTGGCTTCTTGTAGTTTCTCCTCCTCCCTACTCACTTTCCATCAGGAAAGGGCAAATGGCTTAAGCATTTCATTTCACAGTAATAGCATCTCTAAGCAAACAATTTAGAGAAGTGCTTTCTTTCCAAAGAAGAGATTAACAAACTAGCAGTGCCAGTGATACACGAAATATCACATAGGGACATGTAGCAGCGCTGTCAGTTTTCTTCTTCCAGAAGTTATTATAAACTCCATACAGTTACTCCAGCACAACCCTCTGCTATACAACAAAACACATTCCAGTCAGATTTCAGTGCATGCCTTAACTGAGATCATTAGTAACTGCTTTATCATCCGTGATGTCCAGTAAGAAGGCAGAACAAGAGCATTATTTGAGATATTTTAGTATGGATTTGGAGACGTGCTAAGAGGAACAAGACCAAGAAAATGGGACAGCGGAGAAAGAGCATTCAGGTCCAAATACGCAAAGACACAGCATTTACTAGGAGCAGAGGAAAGCCCTGCAGATCAGAACGGTGCTTTTCTGGCTCAGCAAATTAAGCATCGCACCTATGAAAGGAACAGCTGTAGTTTGACCTGATAATTCCCACACAGTATGCCTGCGAGCAAGCAAAGGTTCAGACTATCATAACAAGAGAATACAGCTGTGATGAGGAAATAGCAGACATACAAACCTGAGAGGATAGGTAGGAAAGGACCAGTAGGGAGGAGAGCACAGTACATCCCCATGATCATCACACAAGATTATTTTCCCCTCAATGTGGAACACAAGCCAGAAATACCTACGTCTTGGCATTCCTGTGGCTCTGTAAAAAATCTCAAGTATTGCATCCGCTTTCAATTTGAATGGAGAATGACCAACTCAACCACTGTCATCAGCTTTCCAGTAACTCCTTGGATAGACATGGAGAAACGAAGGCTTAGATGCTGCTTGTGTTTTATGGAAAGGACAAGACGAAAGCAGAGGACAGGATGCTGCCCAGAGCATGGAACATATCTACCAACAACTGCACTTCAGAGCTTAAGAAGGGAACTTACACATGGTTCAGTGTTTCAAACCTACTAATCTCCACCAAGATAACAACTGGACTTCATGTCACAACCAATAACTGCAACTAGCAGGAGACAAGTGCTGGAAGAAGGTGTGAGCGGCATTATCAGAAGACAGAAATAACACTGGGAATAAAGTCAGGAGGAAGGCAAGTGAGAAATGACACAAAAACCGAGATGATGGAAGTCATGTCTGCCTTAAGAAGGTGCAGCAGAGGCTTAACAGACCTAGACACAGCATTCTGCTGGTTCCACCCAACCTGTCCTTTTCTGTCTGTTCCTATCCCGCTCCCGTCCATTTTCTTCACATGCACAGCTACACCACCCACTTCATCTCACACTTTTTATCTCTTTGCCATAGTAGAGAAAGCTCAGATCCAAAAACAGGGTATATGGAGGGACATCTTCCAGATAAGAGTTATAATTTCACTCAAAGACATACTTTGACACTCACAATTTGTATACTCTCTGATCACCTGGAAATTAACAAGTTCTACAGAAAGCAGGCGTCAATCAATGTCAGCCAGTCAAGAAACAGACAGGTTCCCCGAATTATGCTCTGTAATACAGCTCACTTCAGAAAAGAGGAAGAAGATCCTTCCAATAGGTGGCCAAGCCCTTTCTTTCTTCAAAAAGATCAGGTACAAACCTGCTATGAAAAATGGCCTTCGAATAGTAAGCCTATCCCATTTAAAGATCTCATTAGAACATTATACAAAATACTATTCTGTGATTTCAAAGTGAATGGCGACCGTAGCCACAAAAGTACTAGCCTCTGTATCAAGGTTTTATTCAGTAGCCAAGGTTGAATGTGCTGCACACATTCCTTCTGAGAAGGTTTACTGAACAATCAAACTCCCAAGATGCTAAAGTCAAAGCTGACTAGGTATGAGATCTCTACACTAACAGATTTTTTCCGAAAACATGTAACGTGTTAGACAGCTAGAATGGACTAAACATACACTTACGTATGTCCAACCTGGCAAGCCTGCCTCCAGCTACAGGCCAGAAACATGCTGCCCCTTATAAGCTTAAAGGAAAACTTATTTAGGATACACTTCTTGTATACGGTGCATACTAAAGGACCATCAAATACAATGAACAGAACAATTTACCAGGCCCTTTTTTGACTTCCACTGTGTGGTGTCTCATTATACTGGCAGCTCTGCTCTCTAGCAGTAACCAGTGGATGAACACCACTGGCTTTAAGCAGCACACCAGTTCTATTTGTTGGAAAGAACGGCACCTAAAAGTCACTGTACGCATCTTTTACAGGCAAAAGATGGCAGAACATTCTTATTTTTTAAATATTCACAAGCTCTTTTCACACGTAATCACAACAGTTCAGCCCATGCAGATTCCAATGTCAGAGTTACAGTGAAAGAACTGCCATCTAACACATATTCTCAAACTAACGGTGCCTAAGGCAACAGTCTGTTGCAGAATTAATTGTAAATGCAGTACCCAGTACGGACATGAGTCACAAATTTGGCAGATTTTGCAGAATTTGATGACAAAATGACAAAACACTTTTGGTCTAGAAATGGGGAAATCTTCATTATTAGAATCTTCCTTTAAGACCTGCACAGTATTTGAAATGATTGTGGCTAGAACATGCAACACTGAGATCAGTTTTACTCCATTGCTACAACTATTTTGCAACCTCTTAAGAAGTGCCTTACTCCCTTCTCTCCACAGTAATTCTCTCTGTTTTACACAAGCTGCTAGAAGCAAAAAAGCAACCATCTAACACAAACACACCTTTTCCAAATGCTGTGAGAAGACTTGAATGTGTATTTGGAGACTCCTCAGATCCTAGTTAATATATGGAACAGATCAAAGGACTTTATCCTATCAGAGTGCATTTCTACACTTCAATTTGAATTGTAGAAATATTTGAGATTCAAATACATTACAGAAAGACTTGTATAACTCCTAAGAAAAACAAAATATTTTAATCTCATTTTAAAAAGGTGCCCTTGCACAGCGAAATAGGAATGGGCAGTGACTACTCACTACCTCCAAAACAGCTTTATATATATGCTCTAAAGTACCTTCTCATAGCATGCCAGACTGCACTACACAGGGAAAGGATGAAGTCCCCAAAAACAGCTGACACTCAGGCAGCAAGAAAGATTTTCCAGTACTTCAGCTGGAACTAACCACTACTTCCTACCAAAATAAAGAATGTATCTAATAGTCTAGGAATTTCTACAAGGAAGAGCAAAAAAATGAGGACGTACAACTCAGCCCTATTCAGAAAAGAAACTAGAATCTCTGCTGAGATTTTGTTGCACTTGGTTGTATTCCTAACCAGAATGTCTTCAACTCTGTGTTTTAAAAGCCTGAGTTTACCTATGCTTAGTTTCAAGCTGCAGACACTTCACAATACCCTACAACTTATTTTCAATGCATTTAAAACTTCATAGCCTCTTTCTAACAAATACTCTGTATTAAAGTGCATGACTGTATCCACAGATAGACTTTTAAGAAGTGAGAAATTTATAATGAAATACATACTTACTGAAGAATACAAAAGCTTAAGTAATTATGGAATAGTTGGTGTTAGAAGAAATATTGAGAGGTCATTTAAGTCCTGTAGTTGACTGGTCAGTCAGATGTTTGCAGCTCCTCTCATACCTTACAAAGAGCAGGCTACTACCTAAGGAGGAAAAAATTGCTAACAGAAACCCTGGCAAATACAAGCCTTCCTGTTCTTGACCAACTGTAGGCACCTATAAATCACGCAACAGGGTTATTATGCGAGTAGCATAACATGAGAAAGAGAGAACACTGGCCCCAAATTTCATTTACAACATCTTATTCACTCATTTAAAATACCACCCATGAACATGCCTTAGAGATTTGTTGGAGGCATGGAGTAGAATTTTAAAGGTACTACAGATAACACCATCCTCCCATAACAGGTGAATCAGAGCAAGAGATTGCTCCTGTCACAGCACATCTCATCATTAGAAAGATGCCTCTGACCCTTTCAGTTTGGATGGCTGGAACATTTACTTAGGATAACACTTAAACACCAACCAAGAAAGAACCAAAACACCTACTGCAGTAGTGCTGCACATCACAGTTTTACTTCCATAATCTACCTGTTAGAATTAAACCAACACACTGACACTGATTTGCTTCTGGAAGTTAAAAATAAATAAATAAAGATGAAACAAAACAGCTCTACAGTATCCAGTAGCTCCAAGTTGGTCTTTGGCCTTCAGCAATACTTTCATTTGCTAAAAATTCCCTCTGAACTGAGACACTACCTTGGCCCCAAGTGCCCCCACTGAAGTATTTTAAGTAACACTCAAGGCAAAAAGTGGACTTCAACCTTCTGTGATCACTCTTACTACTGGCAATTGCAGCGCTGTCACAGCAACTGAAGAAACTTGCTTCTTTTGCCATACAAAAATTGTTGACAAATTGATGAGGAACCACCAGCCAGAAACACACAGAAAGATTCATTTGCTTCTAGAGGAAAATAACCTATTTGTCACTCAGACTTTGAGTATTCCTTGCTATTTCAGATTGCCTTGACTACTGCTTTCCTAGAAGGAAGGAAAGAACGTTCAAACAAAAAACAAACAACCCCACAAAGAAAATCAAACCAAAAAAAAGCCCCTTTTTCAAGAAGGAACCTTATATTGGACAGCACCACAGACATACTAGCCATAAATTAAAACAGAAACTAAGAAGTTTCAGGCTCCTCCTGCATTCATGGGCGTTAACTTATTTCCATTACTCTGCTGGAAGATCAGAACACTTTACTTCTTCCATTTTACAGATAGCAACTTCGGTTCACAGAAAAATTTAAGAGTTTTAGTAACTTGTTACAAGCACCACATACCGAAGACTTGATTTTTCAGAGTATTTCTTCTTACACAGTACTTCATACTTGGTTAGAACAAAAGCAGCTACTAGTTACTAGTTTCAACTTCTGTAAGCAGCTGCTGCAAAACAGAAAAGGTAGAAGAGTCTCCAAGTTATCCATAGGTGAGAAGAACACTTACCAAATATTCCTAAAAAGCCTGTACCTTATAGTTGTTCCAAAACAGATGACAAAACCACCGACTTTCAGGGATCCTCTCCCTGCAACCTCTTCCTAAATTAGAACCTTTCCAATCTCTACTCCACTAGGACTCCTCTCGAACAGTATTTGACACTTTGTGATTTAACCCAGAGACCCACTCTACCCATCAAACAACGTGGAGTCTCACCAAAGAAGTCAAAGCATAAACACGACCTACCATCTCAGAAAGACAAACCATCAATGCTATTCCAGCATATGGCAGACAGCACTTCTGACACAGTGTAACATGAAGGTTAGTGATACTGAACTAAAAAGAAGACATCCAGATCGGGACAAAAAGCACTTGCTTCACTTTTGTAACACGCTCCCATTTCCTTCCTTCACCCTCTTCAAAAAAACCCAAGAATCAAAAAGATTCTGAGGTCTTCCCACTGCAAATGTCACTCTGCACATCGAGGTTATGAAAAACTAAAACCAATTTGTTGATATCAGATGTCCAAGCTCACATGGAATTAATAACTATTATTTCTTAACAAAGCACTGAAAATCAGAAAATTATCAAAATATCCTCACAGGTGCTGTGCTTAGCATATAAAAGCCAAAAATTATGAACAGAATATAACAGAGGAAAAGGTTCCCAGCTATCCATAAATGATCTTTTATGTCCTCCCACGTAGATAAGTGAAAATGGAAGAAATAAAGAAAGCAAACACATGTTAGACTCTAGTTGGTTCACATCTACTTTAGCGCCTCACAAAAGCATACTAACTGTTACAGCCCAAGTATCCAAAAAGGTGTCATTATCAAAGGACTGGATGCTCAACAATTCTACTTAGTTGTTTACTAAAAGAAATCTACAGAGCCAGGAAACGTCTGTACAACAAGTAGCCTCTGATTTATACCTCAATTCTATAGACACTTCTATTGAGGACATACTTCCAGAATGCAAGTCCTACCAACATTAGATTACAACACTATCTATTCCTTCAGAAAAGCCTCTGCTATACTGTAGGTTTGCTTAATAATAAAGCACGAGGACTGAATAAGCACACTGCAAATGAACTTTCAAAACCATAATCTTAAGTAATACAATTTTTGCAAAGAAACTGAAAAAGCATAAAATGATGAAATCTGTTGTATAAAAATGGCATACCAGAGAGTTCCAAAAATGGCAGAATCATTATCAGTAATTCAGTACTGTCTCACTTTCTAAAAACAACAAAGAGATAAAGGAGGCAGATGCTTCTACTGACACTATCTTTTCTGCTATTTAATTTAATTTACTTTTAATATCTGAGAAAAGTGCTGCATTCAACGCATTTGAGTTAACACCTTATTGCAAAACTGATTTTAAGCGAAGCAGGTTAAAATACTAAAGCTGAAAGTTTATGGTGCCTGCATAGCACTGACCAGATGACGTTTACTTCAAAGAACAGCCTGGAATGATTCAGAAGCAAAATATCCTCCCTGATCTCAAAAGACTTGTGTAAAAGTTTCTTTTTATGCATATAGGTAGGTGCACAACCTCTCCCTGCCTAGGAGATACAAGGTGCAAGCAGCATACATTTAAGAACAGGGATATCTCTACCAGCATCAACAACAAAACAGAAAGAAGCCAACAAAAGCATTCCCTCTCCCCAGAACAGTGACAAACCTGCTTAACAGAAGTCACTGATACTGACACCCATTCCAGTCAGGCTGGAGCAGCTCCCACCTAGCGACACAGGATATCAATCCTTCACAGACACCATCCTTACAGCATTTCTCCCTGTGGGCCAGTAGGGAACTGCAGCTGGCTGAACCTGAAGGATGCTTGTCAGCACTGCTTACTCTCACACCCATTTCTCTGCTCCAAGACCAACCCCACATCTGTTCACAGAAGACACAAGCATTACTGGTTTTACATATGGCTGATCGTTCTGCCAGGAAGTGCTGGCAAGAAAGCAGATGACAATGAGAATCACAAATACAACTGCTGGAAGAAATACTTGTTTTTCTCCTTGAGAGGATTCTGCTGGATCAAAAGCATTATAAGCTTCTTTTCAAGTATTATCAATATTCGGATGAATATATCAGAAGAAATACTCTTATCAGTATTTACGCTCTAGATACTTATTGTTTATCTTCTTCTGCAGTAGAAAATAAGGTCCTTTCACTTTCAGTTTTCCACTTAGAAGCTTAGTGTGAGTTGCAGGCACTGCAAGAAACTTACCTTAGTTACGTGCCAATACAAACAACACAGAGAATAAATACAGGTGTTTGTCTTCTTGGGGGAGGAGGGAAAGGGGGAGAGAAACTGCAGACTGCATATTTAATAAGCAAGATGAAGTGCAAAGAAGTCTTTCTTATGCAAGTACTTTGTCATTTATATTATAAAAAAAAAAGACTTCATTGAGAAATAGAACTCAGCAGAACGTACCACAGCTTGACAAGACTACCACAAAACAAGTAATGCAACGAGGCTGCATCCTCTGGTGACTAAAAATGTATTTTTCCTGACTAATTTCATTACCTATAACAGTTGGGCAGGGAGGAAGGGAGACGGAGGAAGAGTTCTATTTGAAAGAAAGCCACTTGACAGGGTTAGAATCTATCAAGCTTTCAGCAAGGAATCCCAACAGGCTAGCTAAACCTAGCAGCATTTTATTCACACAGTTAGGCTGAATTCCAGGTTCAACTAGACACAGCTCTGAGCAATCCACTCTGCCGGCCCTTCTCTGAGCAGGGGGACGGACTGGATGCCCTCCAGAAGTGCCTTCCAATCTCAGCAAGGCTACGATTCCGTTCCGTGAATTAGAAACACAGCTGTTCTTTAACTCAGAGGCTGCATGTCCACCGGCAGTTCTCTCCTCCTGCCGATATGCTCAGCATATTAAAAGGTTTAAGTCTGTTACATTCTCCAGCAACTTATGCCATGAAGTCAGGGCAGCATTTATTCCAACAAAGAACCCATGCAGCTTCTGAGCACTGATGGCAGAGTCAAGTTAAATCACATCATTAAGACAGCTGTGTAGAATACACATCAGGAAGCATCCTATTTTTATCGAGGCCCATACTTGCTGTCAAAATAAACATCTACGTGGAAAAACTTTCATCTCCTTACTCTGAGAAGCAGACATACACAAGCTCTAGAGTGCCTGATGGGCTTTCTCTTCATTCTAGACAATCTCTCTAAATAAAGGAATTTCTTGATCCTATAAAGAGGAAACCTAGTCTGGGAGAGAAAAGGAAGGAGTCATGCTTGCCCAAGCGTCAGGAGCTGAAGACACTTATTGCAAAATCCATGACGAGTCTTGCCTTTTGATCTACAAAGTCTAAAAAACTTGCATGTTCACAGGTGCTTCCTCTTGACTCTTATTTAGGATGAGCTCTGGGCTCAAAGGAAGCACCTGCACAGATGCTGAACATAATGATACTCCCTTTAAGCTAAATGGAGAAGTGGAGTTGTAAGCTTCAGTTTTGATCTACGGCCTATTCCCTAAAGATGCAACAAAATAAATCTTGGTCAACTAAGGCTGTTCCATCAGCACAATGTTTGCCAAAGAAAAGCTTAAAGCAAGTCGATGACCAAGTTTAAATTTCCTCTACAAGGATCTACAATCCCTTTAGAAACTTAGTAAAGACCTGCAAGCCCAGAGATTTCAGGTCCATTCTACACAGTATTCCTAGAATCTCTGTAATTTCCATTTAAGCCTTCATTAGCTTCTCTGATAATTAGCTAATATAGAAACAGGAAGACCCACAACTGACCTGCAGCATTCCAGAAGAAACGCCACCTAAAGCACACAGAAGCCCTTCATGGTCTAAAAGCAGATAACTGCCCAACCCATTCCTTGTCCTTCAACTTCAGCAGGATCCAGCATGGTAAATGGCTTGTTCATGTGCGTCTCAAACAGTAGATGAAGGGAAAAAAAAAAAAATCTTCTGGCTAGACTTACAGCTCTCCCTGTATAATTGAGGTTTTTGTCCTGGCTAGTTTGTGAAGGCATGCAAAACTTCCAGCAGCCTTTACTGCCGTCTCATGGCCATCACCATGTATCATATAAGCAATAGAATAAAGTAAGTTCCCTTACGGAAATAATTTTTCTTGGTGGAAGAGAAAGTGGTGGAACAGATGGAGAGGAAAGGAGATTAGTTAGAACTTCATTTGCATACAGTGTCACTATTCAGAGCTGCAAAACTACAGTGAGTAACGCACTCAACCCTCACTAATGTTCCTATGTCACTGGGAAGTTGAAGGGTAGGAAGACATAGAACAAGCCATTTTCAAGACAAGATTTTATATTTATTTATTAAGTTTTAAGAAGTAATATGACTGTCAATACCATATTAGAGTTCGCTCTTCTCAAAAGAAATTACTAGGAAACAATTTTTCCCCTTTTTCTCTTATCTGCAAACTATAAGAACCCAAATTAGATTGCTAGAAAAACACAGAGCACCACAGAAAGCTGATTTCTGTCAGTTAGCATTCTTTGTTGAACAAGATCGTGAAGCAAATGTAAACAAGAGAAAGATATTTCTGCAGCGTGGCTCATGAAGCTATCTGTCTAATCAGAGCTTGAATAGTTTGAAAGGCCAGATATCCATTAAGTAGGATGTAAAAGAAAGAGGTGGGAAACTACTGTAAGTGTCTTAATGCAAGCAAGCTCATTGCTGCTGTCATCAAGTGATGGGAATTCACTCAGATTTCTCCCAGAACACTCCACAATACAACAAAACGCTACTTTCTGAAACCTGAAGGCAGGGGAAAAGTGCTTTCTATCTCTATTATTTTCCAGCCTCACTGATGCAAGGTGGGGCAAGAAGAAGGTGGTTCCAGTATCCTTAGCTTTTGCCTCTAACATAAATCATATTTATGCCTCTGTATGGATTATGACTTTTCTTGGCATAAAACGGAGTGAAACCAATTGCCTTGCAACACTGTATGCTCAGCTGCTTCAGATAGCTCCATGAAGCTGAGCAGAGTTTCTTCATTTGCTGCTTGCAAAAGATAAAAGTACAAGCTGCAGATAAAAGGACGCTTTGTCAGACCCAGGCAGATAACCCAAAATAAGCCACAGTGAAGTCATACCAGCTCTCAATGGCTCTCAGCCTCTCTTTAAATTAATGTTTAGGTTTTATAGAAGGCAACAGTAAAGGTCCTCAACTCCATAGCTGAGCTACCAAGCACAGCTCAGTGATCTGCTTGAGGAACTTCCCAGGATTTCTCCAGGTTCTGGAAGAATAACTAACTTGTAAGGAAAAAAAAAAAAAAGACTATGTTAGCTGGGCTCTGACTTCTGCTATTCTGTTAATAAAACTATTCAGTGTCATAATGCAAAATGCAAGACAGAGTTTGTGCTAATATTTATTTCATGCCATCTGTCACTGGAGTCTAAGTAGAATCTAATGATGTAGCTAAAACATAAGAATCTGGAGACTAAATGACCAATCAACATTTATACTGCTCCATCTGCAAAAGAACATGCAAGAGAAAGAAATGCCAAACACATCTAGCTTATTTCTTCATAAGATTTAAAAAAAAGTCAGAAGTAATTTGTTCTGGATGTGAATATTAACACTGGTAGCAGGTTAATCATTACATATTTGGTGATCAATAGCTCTTTCCAATTGTAAAAGAGGACCAACGACACTGGTCTTTCAGGCAATTTCACCATACCAAGATAGTCTGAACATGGCAAATGAGTTCAACAAGCAGAACTTATTTTCAGGCACCTGAAAGCCCAGCACTGAGGAAGAAACTCTAGCTCAGCTATTCCCAGGTGCCAGTGCTTCAGCAAGAGTATGCCCAGGACCCCCCTACCTTGCAAAGTTAGAGCTGCAGGTTTCTGAGTTTTGTAGCAATTTAAACAGACCCCCAGTGACACAAATGAACTGCTGCTTGAGCCTGCAACCGATAATCTGTGTTAATAAAGATGGGCATTTCATTTTCAGTATATGTTATTAATTCTAACTTAAGTGGTAACAAAGTAACACCCCCAACTAACACCAAATAAACCCTGATGCTTCATACAAGCAGCATTCAGGCTGCTTATTAAAAGTCCTTTTCCTCAAAGAAGCTGCCTATTGCGCAAGCCTGGTTGGAATAAACCTTACATGAATGTCGCTTGTTGCATGCAGCTTGCTTTCTTACACAACATCTGTCCTAAGTTTTGCTGTCTGTAGTATTCAGAGTTCACAAATAATTTTGAATAATCATCTGAGTGGGCGAAGAACACACAAAGAGATGGCAATGGATATGCAGAAATCCTTCTATCTTTCAGATCCAGATGTCATCCTTCTGAAAGGATGAACGGCTCTCTGACCACCCTCTGGCACACCAGCCAGCCTCACGGCTTACTAGGAAGCAAATCAGAGAAGGGACTCGCACACCATACAGCAAAACACTGACACCACCACGGTCCTCTGGGTACTGAGAAAAACAACTGTACTCCTCGACTTTTTAAGCTTACAAGATGTGTGCAGGAAAGACAAAGCATTTAGGGGGAAAAAAAAGAAAGGACAGTGAATGGGTTTAGTGCTGCCTTCCCAAAGCAGCATTCTGCCACAGCTCAAACCCTGCAATTTCACCTGAACAGTTCTTCAAGCTCGCACTGCGACCTACAGAACTGACACAGGATGAGACGAAGATTGGCTGAGAATCTGCAGTTTTAGCTAAAGAATTAAGAGCAGCGAGTAACCTCCAACGTCTGCACAAGCCTGAAGAAGTCACAACAGGTGAGATGCCCTGAAGTCTCACATTATTTTAAAGACCTACTACTCCAGGGACCCCATCCCACTAAACTTGAGTTGGCAGTGGGTGCTGAGCCCTTCCCAGCTGCATAACCCCTGTGGGCAGCTCACCACATCCAGCCCTAGGGGCTGAGATGTGAGCAGGCTGCTGACAAGCTGCATGCTGAAATCCACCCAAGCGCTTCAGAACCAGAATAGTGTCTCCCCTCAAATCTTCTCACATTGATAACGGTGGATTATTGTAATGAACACTAATGATTTCTTATAGACACGATGACCTCACCCTTCCCCCTCATTCCAAGATTAAACAGTTTTTCCTGGAACGCTGTGACACTTGGGCTGCCGCACATCTGTCTGATAGCTTTGTGTTCCTGCGAGCATCACAACTCACTCGCTGCTCTTTATTAGTGCTGCTTTATCCCATCGGCTCTTCTGGAACTCAGAGGCATGAAATTCCCATCTCCTTCCACACCCACAAAACAAAGGTGCAGAATACGGCAAGGGCTGCCGGGCTGCTTCCACAAAACACCCAGCCGGTCGTGTGGGAAGATAAACGGAATAAAAGGCAATAAAAGGAGTAAAGCGGAATTAAATGGAATAAAATAAATGGAATAAACGGCATAAAACGGGATTATTTCGCTCCCTACCAGCAGCCCGGTCCTTAAAAGCGAACAAAAGCACGCACACGAGCCGAATCCGGCAGTGTCACAAGCCGCCCGCCGCCGTGCCCGCCGCTCTCGCCCTCCCTTTGTTGCCCGGTGCCACCTGTGCCGCGCCACGCGCGGGCTCCACCTCACCGTGGCCGCGCTCCGCTGACAGCCGCCCGCAGGGCGCCGCGGCCGCCGTCAACGGAAGCCCCGGCTCCGAGACGGGCAGCGCGGCGCGGCCCCGGCGCCGCTCCCCGGGCGGGCAGCGCCCCGCCGCCTCTCTCCCTCTCTCTCTCTTCTTCTCCCCGCCTGCCTCCCCCCGGGGAACCGCCGCCCGCCGGCCCTCGGCCAGCCCGGCGGCGGGTGACAGCGGCGGCCATGGCTCCGCGCGGCGCCGACGGGCTGACAGCCGCCGCGCCGAGCAGGGCAGCACCTGAGGGTTGCCCCGCCGAAAGGAGAGCGAGGGGCGCGGCCGAGCCTTACCTCCTCCCGGCCCGCAGCTCCGCCGCCGCCGCCTCCCGCCGCGCGCAGCCGCTCAGCCCCGGCCCCGCTGTGGCCGTCGGGTTTGAAAACAGCCCTCCTCCTACTCCTCCTCCTCTTCCTCCGCCCGCTCCCTCCCTCCCGCCCGGAGCTGCCGCTCCCTTCCCCCGCCCGCCCTTTGCACAGCGCCGCTCCCGGAGCGCAGCTCCGAGCGGTGCCGTTGGCCGCGCCCCGCCCACGTGGCCTCGGCCCAGGCACGGGACGGGGGGCGGCCGTTGGGCTGGCGGGGGGCGGGCGCGCGGCACTCCGCTGCCTGGCGGGGTAACGGGACCCGGGGCTGGGGCGTGAGGGAGGTCGGCGAAGAGAGGGACGGCGCGAGTGGCGCGCAGGCACACTGGCGGGCAGCTACAGCCGCGGAACGTTCTGGAAACGGCGGCGGTGTGGCCGGTACCGGGCGGGGACGGGGTAAACGGACGGGGCACAAGCACGGCCGCGGGACGAGGAGCCGCCCCGGACCGGCGGCCGCCTCCTCCCGCCCCAGCGGCGCAGCCGCTCCTTCTCCAGGGAGGGGTTTTCCGGCGGCGATGGCGCAGTGAGTTTTAACAGCCGGCGTAGTGCGCATGCGCGACCCGGAGGGCGCCGCGCATCCAAATGAGGCGGTGCGGAGCGCGGTGCTGGCGGCTCGTGGGCACGGGGAGGGCTGTCAGTGCGGGTGCCTGAGGGAGCCGGGCCTCTGCCCACCTCCGCCTGGCCGGTGCCTCGCTTCGTTTCCGTCACCCATCCCGCTTCTCTGGGTCTTCATCTCGTGAGGGAGCTACGGGTCTGCGCTCCGGAGCCGGGCATGCACTGCAGTGTGAAGCTCGAGCCTGCTGCTGGTCTTTAAACAGAAATATCCCTTAAGAATTCCTTCGTGTATACTATCCACAAATATGACTTATTCAGAATCAAAGGATGCTTTGAAAATTTAAACATTTTTAAATTGAATGGGCAGGTGTTCTGTTACTTTACTTGAGCAATCTATGGGGTATAGTAAGGAGTAGTAATGTGTCTCTGTGATAAAAAGAATAATTGAAAATATGGTTCTATTGCTCTTTCCTAGAACCAAAGGTGTGTCAGAATGGCTTAGATTGGAGGGGACCAACCCCATGCCATGGGCAGGGCTGCCACCCAGCAGCTCACCTGCCCAGGGCCCCATCCAACCTGGCCCTGAGGACCTCCAGGAATGGGGCACCACAGCTTACATGGCAGGTATGCCAGCATCTCACTGCCCTCTGGGGGATTTTCTTACTAACTTAAATCTCTCTCTGTTAGTTTAAAGCCATTCCCCCCTGTCCTGTCGCTCTCAGACTGTGTCCTGTTCCTCGTGCCCCCCATTTCTGATGGGCAGAAGTGCTGGCACAAATAGAGAGGCAGCTAAGAAGCAGGTGCTTACCTCCTTCTGTGCAACGTGCTATGGGAAATCACAGAGCCATAGGAGTTGGGAGGGACCTCTGGGATTCAAGCCCAATCCCCTGCTAAAGCGGATTCCCTCTGGTAGGTTCCTCAGGAAAGTTTCCAGGTGGGCCTTGAATATCTCCAGATGAGACTCCACAATCTGTGCAGGAATGCCTTACTTTCATGAAGGCTAACTATTGTTGCGCATCCCTTACGTGGCCTGCTGCTGGTGGAGGCTGGCATCACATAGCCCAAATGCTCCCATGCTGCACGTCATGTTGTTTAGGTAAATGTGTCTAATTTGCTTTCAGGAGTTTATTGTACTGGTCATGTTTTGTAACACAGCTGCCATCCTTTCATCTCTGATGCAAGCAATGCATCATGTGCTATCAGCTGACCAGAAGCAGGTAAGCAGATGCCAGTGACCATGCAATAAAAGGGAGCTGCATTTACCTCATGTTCTTTTATGTTTGGTTGATTACAGAGGTCATTGCTTGAGGTGCAGGCAGGCTGACGTGCAGGCAAGCTACAGACTGTCAGCCCGAGTGGAGTATTTCCCAAGGCAGTAAGTATTTCCCAAGACAGAGTGTTTGTTCTTCTCACAGTACTATATAAGGCACAGTATGATTCATCCTCCAGCAATGACAGGCTGCAGGTGTAGTGCATGCTGTAATACTGCATACTCCTTGTACAGGTATCGTGCAGTTCCAAGAGCTGCATTTAAGTTGGTGGATATTCACAGGGAAGAATCTTGGAATAGCTGCCTTTACATTTGTTTCTTCTCCTTGGCTCCAGAGACCCTCCTTTCCACATAGCACAGCTGCAAAACTCCTTTGTAGCTGAACTGTGTTGACTTGTGCAGTACTTCCCTTGATCTGCCTTTCCAAGCCAAACGTCTTCTATCATCAGCTGTGAAAACTACTGGGCTGAATCAAGATAAGCATTGCAGCAGCTGGTCAAACTGTCATGGCTGTAAGTGAAAGACTGCAAATCTCAAACTGAAGTACTAAAATCTGAAGATAGGAATCTTTTGCAAATTCTTAGAACAGTGTCATGCCACTGAATGCACGTGTGCTGGCATCTAGCAGATAACCAGCAAATCAGCTCATAAGCCCACTTTAATTTACTCTACAGACAGAACTGAATTTCATTGCTTCTTCCTATTTGACAGGATAATTCCAGGTAACATTTTTCAATTATGGAGGTCACAGAAATCCTTTCCATTATCCAGTGTCAACTAGTGGAGTTTCCTATTACTCCTAACTTTATTCCATTTTTACCAAAGGAAAAAAACTACCACCCACTCTCTGCCCAATGGATTCTTTGTGTGTCTTCTGCTTCCTTATTAGAAAACTCCACTTTTCTTTCCCAAGACTCAACCTATTTTTCTTAAAACTTTCTTTGCTCTAAGTTGTCTTTTTTTCCCACCACAGTTAAAGTGCTTTTACTTGTACAGAATGAGTACAGCATGTAAATTCTTTCATCTTTCCCTCTGTAATAGGTTCTGTTACTGCAGCTTTACCAGCTTAAGGAACACATACTGGCTTTTGCTGTAGTTAACTCATTTTTCATTTAAGTCACCAGCCATGACTTTTACAGTTCAAGGTACTGAACAGTAGAATTGAAACTGCAGAGCTGTTTTATTTATTTGGCATGTTAGTGTCAGCTGCCTGGAATTATTATCAGTAATCTACTATTTAGGGTTGAGAATAGTGGAAACTGTCTCTATAGTATTTGTATAATCTAAAATCCTTAATACTACTAGCAAAAACAAAAAATGTACCTAGAGCTATTCAAGGATATTGAAGAGGATATGGAAATATTAATTATTGCACTATTCTAGAGCTCTTCTGCAACAATCAAAAATCCTCACATTCCTGCATAAGTTATTGTGAAATTCACTAAGTGTATTCTGTGATTGGATTTACTATTAGTGTAAAATTCTAATTCTAATAATTTTGTAGCTAGTAAGCAATTACACATAACCAGTATTGCAGTAGCTTGTATATTTCTAGTTGAGATATTTGAAATTTTTAAATGCTTAAATTTCATCAAAACCTGAACTTGAGATGGTGACAGAGTAGTAGTTACTTGCTTTATTCCTCTTCAAATTATTTCAGTTCTATAGCTGCCCCTACACTATTCAGTTTGAGCAGTGGTGTATTAGGTTTGCATCTGGCAATAAAGAAGTTATTCTTTTTCAGGCAAATGATTTGCAGATCAGTCTTTTTTTTTTTTTAATTGCCTTTAGCATTTTTTAATCAGGAGAAATACTTCAATTTCACACACACTTCTATATTGGTTCTTAAAATTAGCTTGCCAAATTTGGAATTTGGCCAGCTTTATTACTTTTTCCAAAGTAACTCAAAAGTAGTTATAAGAATTTTTAGTGGTAAATGAAAAGATGACTGATGCATCACTGATCACAAATGGACTCATTCAGCAAGTCACTTTGTGGTCTACAGAAGCACTTTTTGATAATCTGAATGATGATTAAGCATCGCAGCAGTTTAGATCATGGTAACCAATTCCTTTTGCTTCCTCCCTCTTCCCCCCCAAATATTAACCGTACTTCATTTTACTGTGATTACAATTACTTTATTTCCAGACGGTTTAACATATATTACAAAACTCCTCAGAGGTCAGCTCGAACTCCAAAACCTGGTCCTTTGGGTGGTTCAGTCAGAGATGTTAGGCCACCAGCTGGCTCACAAGAAAAACGTCCGCTCCTGAAAAACAACAGCAGTTTCATTCACTACTGGTATTCTATGATATTGTATTCATTCACTACTGGTATTTGGACACTGTTTAATCACTGGATAGAATATAGTTACAAAATGGCTTAAAGCTGAAGCCACTTCTTTCATTTGTTCTTATTCACGCTTCAGAAATGTGGGATGCTACCCTTAAAACAAAAGGCTTCCAAATTCAAGTAGTGTCAAATAGCTTTGCAAATGAAATGCAAGATAGGATTTTTTATTTATTTATAGATATGCAGAAAAGCAATGTTGGTTCCAGTAATCCCAAAAGCAAAATCCAATTGTATCAGTCATATTTTTGTTAAAGATGCATCCCTGTATTTAGAAAATGTAACTTCAAGATTATCCTCGTACTCTAAAAAAAATAAAATTATAGGAGTAGGAATAAAAAAGACACCTAAGTCAAACAGTGCTAATTAATTCTGCCATTCATACACCTGTGTATTTGGACTAACACAGAACAATAGGAAATAATAAGTATGTAAAGCTCCATAATAAGCCTTTCACAGATGTCAGATCTTTCTGGTATTTGTTGACTTCCATCATCTAGGCAAAAAAAAACAAAAACAAAAACAAACAGAAAACAATGGGCAATGCCATTCACCTATTAGGTTATAAGTCAAAACTGATGCGTTCCCATTTGATTATCCTATAGCCTGTCATCAGGAACATGACATTAGTCCATCCACTGCTCTTTCTACATATTCTAAGTCAAAAAGATCTGCAAAGACAAATAGCTTTAACAGGAATTTAGTTTTCATTCTCAAGAGGAGAAGCCTTCAAGTAGTTGGCCACTGTTATACAAATATGGCGTACCTTGGGCCGGGTCTGGGAGCTTTACCAGCCTTTAGCTCATCAATTATGTCTTCAATATCTTTGGGAGTTAAATCTTCCTGTTAAAGAAAAAAAAGACGATAAAAAGTCAGCAAATTTGTTAATTGTATTAATTGCAGCATTTACAATTAATCAGATTAGTGGTTCTCATAGTTGAGATCCTATCATAGGTAACTTTGATCCTGTCCATTAACATACATGTAACGGGTTTGAAGAATCAGGAGACCTAACACCTTAATTACAACATAAAATATAAACTTCAATATTGTTCTTATGTATGGTTGCACAAAATTAAATTAAAACAAACTGTTCACAGTGGTCGTCTCTAACATGGGCTTGAGGTTTTGGCTTCCTTAGTATATTAGTGAGCTGGATCTTTGGCTACCCATTATATGCAGTGTTGTTGCACATACTGCAAACTGGCATTGGTTGTGACAAAAAAAAAATACTGGGTGCAGTACAACAGAACAGTTCTAAAGAAATTAAATAACCCTTATTTAAATGCTCTATTTATTGAATGCATAAATTCCTTTGGCATCCAAGTGGGCCATAATTCAGAAGTCTGAAGCTCAAAAATAGCATTCAGCCAGGATCATACTTTCCAACCGACCATTCTAAACTTACTACATATCTAATAAAAAATTCCAGATTTAGAGGTAGGCAACTATTAAAAATAAATAAATAATAAAATAAATAAATTTAACTTCACACATCATTGTGTAAGTCAAGACAGTATCCAAAATGAAAAATACGTGAATTTCATTTTACTCTTATTATCATGTTCCCTTTTTCCTACTATGTCAAAGTAGGAAAAAAGTACTTTAACATACTGGAAAGAACACACTGACCTAACCACAGATTCATTGATGGCCTATGAAAAGACTGTTGCCATGTCGTAACAGCACTCCCAGTGTTTATCTCTGCTCAGAAACGATGGAGCTATTAGAAAACATGGCTTTTGTTCTCTGCAAACACATAGCCTTCATATACACTGGAAATTGTAGATGTTGTAGAAGAGAAGGAATAACCATAAGCGTGAACAGCATCAGTGATATGTCATCCAAAACTATTACAGAAGGCTTTGAAGAAGAGGCTGATAAGAAAAGACTTCCAAATCATAGAATCATAGAATTGCTTAGGTTGGAGAAGACCTTAAAGATCATCAAGTCCAACCATAACCTAACTATTCTACCCTAACTCTAACAACCCTCTGCTAAATCATGTCTCTAAGCACCACATCCAAATGGTTTCTAAACACATCCAGGGATGGTGGCTCAACCACCTCCCTGGGGAGCCTATTCCAGTGCTTAACAACTCTTTCTGTAATGAAGTTTCTCCTGATATCCAACATAAGCTTACCATGGTGCAACTGGCTTTGAACAGATGCCCAGAATAAGTATGGCCATTACTTTACAAATGCAAATAAAGGCTTGATAAAAGAAAAATCTGAATTTGCTTTCCATCACTTGGTAATTAAGTAGTATTGTGTAGCAGATACTTCAGAAATGCAACACCACACATCTTCTAATACTTTTTTTAACTCTTCAGCAGAAGTCATCACTTCCAGCTAACAAGTATTGGGAACTAACCCTCTAGATAATACTGTAGAATTTCAGTGATTTCTATTCTTAAGCTATGAAGTAAGAAATTTTGCCTCTTACAATTCTTTGTATAGATAAGATATTCTGAAGAGGATCAAAATTTTAAAGTGGTACACCTAAAGAGAGGCTCTGAAGAAGAGAAACAATGCAACTTCCATTCAGCAGAACCAAACAGTTGTTAAATGGGAGAAATGGCACACACGATATAACAACCTCATGCTTAAAAAAAATGAAATACCAAAATCAGTGTTTAGGTGTGATGCAGTGAGTTAGACACGCACTGCCATTCTGTATGGTCATCCATACTGGTAACATGTTGAATCCGTGCTATGAACTAACAATAAGCTTCATATTTCTGTATAGTAAAAACCAACTGGCTGCCCAAGTGACTGTCAGTAGAAATTGTATGCTGTCAAGCACTACATTTTAGAGCTTTAGTAATCGTTTATTAATGTTAATGTTCCATAATCTTAGCTCTGAGCATCCTGCTTAGCAGTAGTTTGGACTTTTGTTAACTTTACATTCTTTCAAACCCTTTAAAAACATGACTGACACAAAGTTTTTCTTTGCAGCAGGAAAAAAGCACAACAGAAAATAACATTTTGCTTTATGCCACCAAATGCAATACTTTCTGGACTTTCTTCACAGTGTCTATACAACCCTATGCAGCAGAAATCTTTTTCTTCCATTCCATTATAACACTGCTTAATGACAAAAGCAGACTGTTGGTGCATCAAGAGTATAAACTGTCTGCATTATTTCAAATGACCAAAACAACAACATAGAAAACCTACAGCAAAACATATACAGAATCCTGTTGAATCTATACATTTTAGGAGAGCTGGTTTCACTGTGTGGAAATGCAAAAACAAGCTGACTTTTCAGCAGATGATGCATTTTAGTGACTTGTTGAGTGAACGATATAAATTAAAATTTGGAAACTACAGTGCAAGGCTGTGATATACAGCTGCTTAAAAAAAACCAAAAGGAAAAAACAACATTCTCAGTCTGAAAGCCACCTGTGAGAAAGTTCATTCTACTATCTAAGTATGCCAAAACACTACTTCCACAAGAATATCCATGATCTCATCATCTCATTACAAAAACAGAAGCATTAACACAGTGTGTTTGTATAGAAACCAGGAGGCACCAGTACATTATCATACAGATGAAGCGTTCTAGGAAGAAGCCAAGAAAGTAAAAGATACTAAGTTAAAAGCTGTCCCTGCCAATAGGAATTCAAAATAAGAAAACCAGAATCTGAAAGAATGGAAACAGCCTACCCAAGAATTTTAGTTTCTTTATATATATATACACACACTTACATATACACTTATACATACTATGTAAAGTACTTACATAATAGTTGTCATTTATTTGTACCATTGGTGCATTTACACAAGCACCTAAGCATTCCACTTCTATCAGTGTGAAGAGTTTATCAGGTGTTGTTTCCCCAACTTTAATACCTAAAAAAAAAAAAAAAAAAAATATTAGGTTCAGCAATGGGTATGGAACAACATTAGAATATTCATTATTGATCCCATCATAATTTTCTCATTATTTGTACTTCAGCTACCAAAGCACTGATACAGTTAAATCCTCTTAGACAAGTCCAAAAGTTTTCTGTTAAAGGTTCTAATAAACTGTGAAGTCAGTCTTTGGACATGTTTTTGAGAGCAGACTTACAGGTTTGTTTTATTGAAAAATAATCTTAAAATGACAGTTCTGAAAAACAAAACAGCTCTACTCAGGAAGAACTGATATGCAGAATGGAAAAATAAGGAAGACAGAGCTTTCATGTGTTGTTGATATTAAACGCATTCGTATTCATTACTGGATCTCCAAGTTAACCAAGATGTAAGCAGTAAGACTTGGTACAAATTCATAAACAACTTCCAAGTTATTACACAGAAGCTTCTTTCCTGAACAACTCTGTACACATGCTTAGCTTCCATGACGTGTTTCTGTCCTAGTGATATCACCACTAAAGATACAGGCTTTGCCAGAGGGCAGGTTACCAAAAATAACATCTGAGTCTGAGCTTGCCAGAATAGTCTGTGGAAAGTAAACACCAAGCTGCAAATTTCCTCCATAGTTAATAGAAAGGAGCAAAAACTAGTAAATGTTTGATTGCAAATCAGTAAGAACTACATAAACGACCTTAATTACAAGAAGTTGCCCTTCCTTTGATTTTTCAAACCAAGTTTTAATTAAAATTAAACAATTTATGCAACAACAAACCAGGACAAATTTAATCTGAAGATGCCTTTTCCAGACAACAACATAGGAGGAGGAATATTACAAGCAACTGCTCTGCAGCTCTTAGCACAGTGGTTCTCATGAAACGTCAGCACAGCTTCTAAATGTATAGAATGGGAAAAGTTGTTAGTTGTTGACCTTACCCTCTCTTTCCCTCATAATCATTCAGTGAGAGAAAAAACACAAACCCGAGAGTTCTCCTTACACCCTATATGATGCAGAACTCTCAACTCACTTCTCCCATGAGAAATTTATAAATTCTATTCACTTAAGTAGGTTGGAAAAAAAACCTCACCAATATGTTTCATATAGAATGTGCCTTAAAAATCTCATTTTGCATATAAAGTGATACAGCTTTTAGAGTCTTCTTCTGTATATTGGATAGGGCTTAATTCTCAGTCCAAGAGTCATATTAGAATAATTCATTTCCTAGCAAACTGCTTTAAAACCACTTGAAGACCACTAATTGACACTCTTGACAATGGCCTTATTTGTCCTACTGTACTGAAATATTTGGATTTGGCATTTCTTCTTCATTTTTGAATATGTTCAAGTGCTTATTTGATGATAATTTCACTCCAAATACTAAATATTCTTGCACTGCCCCCACCATATGAAGACTTTTGCTTCAGTTAGGTAGCAACGCATCATTAAACCAGTGTAAAAAATACATATGCGTATATAAGGAAGGATATTACAAATGTGTATCATACCAAGTTTCTTCTTTATGGCTTCTAAAATGCTGTCAGAGTCTCGCAGCATACAAGGCGTGGTAGTGCAGACCTGGATATGGTATTTCCCAACAGGTTTACGATTATACATTGTATAGAAGGTTGCTACTTCATACACTCTCATGGGAGGCATTTCTAAAATTTCTGCAACCTATAATAAGGGGAAAACAGACACTATTTGAATAAGGCATCAGAGGGCATCAATAAGGCATTTATGAAATCATTTCAGTCAGGTCACCTGTTCTGTATGTGCAGTAACAGGGGCTTTGGTACTCCAAGTAAATAGAAAAATGGGGATGTGTATCAAAGCACAACTTTGTGCACTTTTCTTAAGCGCTAAGAGAAAACACCGGAGTTACTCTGATTGGAGTCAACTTTGTCTGAGCACAAGCTCCACTAAGCCAAGGATTAGCACAGTAAGGAACTGAGGTCAGTCCTCGTCCAGCATCATAAACAGGCTAGTTTCAAGGATCAGCTGGATTCCAGCTTTCATTGTCAGCTCCAGCTTGTAGCGTACTTGCACTCTTGCTGTATGAATGAATGAACTCATATGAATCTGCCCACACTAACCCACTTCAGCTTTTTATCAAAGGAAACACATAGAGGCAGTACTACACTCACCTAATTCAGAGACAGCAGGCTGCCTGGGGTACCTGGGGTACTGTGACAATAGCAGGCCTGGCCCTAAAAACACCACTGAATCACAGCTAGCAAATACACAGTGATGCACTACTCGTGAGCCAGTTCTGGTGCAAGTATCCTTTATCGCATTAACCTGGAACTCTGGCAGACTGTTCAGGTTGAGAACTGACTGTATTTCCTAAAGCGTAGCTGTTTTATATTCCAGTATCAAGCCACAGAAAGTACGTGATTTAAAGCCTTGCTTCAAAGGTCATTCCAACATAATACCACTCACAAAATTAACAAACAAGACTTATCCCATTCAGTAGTGATGGAGATTTGTGGCTTTATCCAGTGTAGTAGGAACAGTAGCAGACAATTTGCCCTTTTATAGGAGTACTTCACTCATACTCAGTAACTTCTGTAATGATCACAACCCTCTTTTAGCTTATCTTGACTGAACTTCAAACATTTCATTTGAAAACTGATATGCCAGCCTGTAACACAAAGTGAGAGTAATTTGTATGAACAGAAAAACTGAATTATTTATTGCTATTTACTGTCACTGTGGAAGACTGCAGCTGCTTGCTTTTTTCTTAAACAATATTAATAGATAATTTGATAAGAAACTAGTCTTACTGATATTTGCTATGAAGCATTATGAAATACACATTCCGAACACTACATCACTGCATGCTTCGTGGATCTTTCTACAGGCCTAGAGATGAAGTACAATCCTGGCCGTGCACAGCACCACTGATGTAAAGGGGACATGAAAAAGCATTGTCATCATCACCCTTCTCTTTCCTCCAAATTCAGCATGAATGTCTTTCAAGTTTCTGATGCTACATTCAGGATAATTCTGGGAAGAGCCTGTCTAATTTAGGCCCACATAATTTTTGTTCTGTTCAGTTCCTAGCAGTGAGGTAGCATCACATAAACAGACCCAAGAGTTTCATGCATTATTTTCTTTTTTTTTTTTAATGCAGTCTCAGAGGGAATTCTCGCAATTCTGTGCCAAGCGTAAATTCCTGCATTAGAACACTTCAATTAGAAAAAAAACCAAACAGTTGTATTCTACTATTACGAGTCAGATTTTATGCCTGAAAGATAATTCAGCACTAAATACCTTGTTCATAGCCGATATGGGCAACCATCCATGCTGTCTCTGCGCCAGATCTAGCACTGCCATGACAGCTGCAGATTTGTGTCCCCCTGGGTAACTGCTTACGATTGCTTCTATTCGCTTTAGAAAGATTAAAAAACAAAAAACAATCAGTGATAAGCTAAACACAAAGTTTGCATATTTATGTTTTTGGTTTTTTTGTCTGCCTACCTTCTTGTTTTCAGGTGTGAACTCAAAGGGAGTATCTGGATTATTCTCAGGACTATCTCTGTGCTTCAGAAGAAGAAGAAATAGTGTTGTCAGGAAATTATTCAGGACAGATTTACCATTGCAAATTATTTCATTAGACAGTTACAGTGGAGTTACCTCAACAAAACTCATTTGATACATTCCAGATAAAAATTTAATAGTACTCAACCATAAATGACTAACCATCTGTAAGAAAGTCATCAGAAACATTCATAATTACTTCATCACTCTTAAAAAAGAAAACAGTAACTTATTCCTGTTATTTCCTATTCAAGTAATTATTTCTTCTGCAAAGTGGTGTCACTTTCAAAACAGACATTTGGAACAGTTGATGTATTTTGGCAATTGCGTTCAAACTCATCACAAGCAGATTTAGGAGTCCTTTAGTTAGTACCTTAATAAACAATAATAGCCTATTTTCCTTTTCTCATAAGACACAAAATGCCAAAAACTTAATTACCAAGTATCTTGCTACATAAATAGAATGGCTGAATGTACTAGTAAGCTATCTTCATATTTTCAATTTTTTTTTAACCAATTTCAACTTCTTAGATAGATTTCATGGAATCACAGAATGTCCTGGGCTGAAGAGGACCACAATGATCACCTAGTTTCAACCCCCTGCTATGTGCAGGGTCGCCAACCACCAGACCAGGCTGCCCAGAGCCACATCCAGCCTGGCCTTGAATGCCTCCAGGGATGGGGCATCCACAACCTCCTTGGGCAACCTGTTCCAGTGCGTCACCACCCTCTGTGTGAAAAAGGAATTCTGAATCAGAATGGAACAAGCAGAACCTTCAATTCATAGTTCCAAAATATGGCAGTTCATCATATTACTTGTAAGGTGGTCTTCTTAAAAAGCATCAAATGGAAATCAGTTCTAATTTGTGTGTTTAGAAAATACAAGTTTGGAAGTCTTGAAAAAATTGACATTTTACTACAGCCCAGTTTTAGTTCTGATCCTTACTCCCTAGAGAAGCCTATGCAGAACACAAAGTTGCTCATTATGGTATCTTTGACATACCCATAGCTGACATTAATTCCAAACTTTACGCTGTTTTCAAACTGGGAACATTTCAAATTAAATGGAAAGCGTACACAAAAACAAGCTGTACTCAAGGTTTATAACTAAAAGAAATACATAATCAACTAACAATTCAAGCCTTTAAGGAAATGTATTTAGGAGGAAAAAAGAAACCTACTTTGACATTCACTTTAATTCTCAAACAACCCAAATTTTATAATTCCCACATTACTTTTTCTTTTCCTTTTTAAGAACTGAAGGATTTCATGAACGATTTAACATTGCAAGAAACTGGCAGTACGGTAAGATCTATCAGCAGTCAGAATTTGTATGGTTCATAGCTACTCCTGGATTTAGAAATTTTAACATAGAAAAACCCCTAACCCAACTTCCATTTCTCTCTGGTGTTCCAGTGATTAATTCCCCTGGCTTATCCTGTCCATATGCTCAAGCAAACAGTACTACTGCCACTGTCAAGTTAAAGAATAGGTATCCCTTCTGCAGCTGGGAGCCTTACAAAAACGCTGTCAGTACGTACTTCTCTACCTAGAATGACTTGCCTTAATAACTTAATTACCGAAAATAACTGATTTGCTTTGAACAGTGTAAGCTGTTACAAAGTATGAATGTACTGTTTGTGTTGTCTAGAAGGTAACATAAAACAACTTTTAGGAAGATGTTGCCTCTATTTTAGACTGAATGTTCAAGATAAAGGATTTGACTCATCTTATGTATTGTTGATGAGGGCTTTTATCCCAGGTATCCATACAGACTGGAAGAAGCCATCCTTGAGAGCAGCCCTGCAGAGAAAGACCTGGGGTTCCTAATGGATGAAAAGCTTAACATGAGCCAGCAGTGTGCTCTTGCTGCTCAAAAAGCAAATGGTATCCTGGGCTCCATCAGAAAGGGGTGGCCAGCAGGGACAGGGAGGTGATTGTCTCCCTCTGCTCTTGTGAGGCCCCATCTGGAGTACTGCGTCCAGGTCTGGAGTCCCCAGTACAAGACAGACAGAGCTGATGGAGAGGGTCCAGAAGAGAGCCATGAAGATGATCAGGAGCACCTCTCCTACACAGACAGGCTGAGGGAGCGGGGCTCATTCAGCCTGCAAAAAGGAAGGCTGCAGGGTGACCTCACAGCAGCCTTTCAGTACCTAAAGGGAGCCTACGAACAGGAGGGGAATCAACTCTTTGAAAGGGTTGATAATTGCAGGACAAGGGGCAATGGTTTTAAGTTGAGAGAGGAAAGATTTGGGTTGGATGTCAGGGGGAAATTCTTTACAGAGAGAGTGGTGAGGTGCTGGAACAGGCTGCCCAGAGAGGTTGTGCATGCCCCGTCCTTGGAGGTGTTCAAAGCCAGGTTGGATGGGGCCCTGAGCAGCCTGGTCTAGTATGAAATGGGGAGGTTGGTGGCCCTGCATGTGGCAGGGGGGTTGGAAATTCATGATCCTTGAGGTCCCTTCCAACCCTGGCCATTCTGTGATTCTACCGGCTTCAATAAAAGTTCTTAAAAAAAGAGACTGATGCAAAGTACTTCCAGTCTATTTTTTTTCCTCCAACTCATAATTTCTTTCCCTTACAGATCTGCTCTAGGTCTTAGCTGCACAGATAATCCATGATTCATGAGAAGTTCTTCCATAACTTAACTTTTCCTCTTGAATGTGCATGCCCATTTTATCTCAAGCTGCTGTTTTGCCTTCCACAGTTACTGGACTTGCACTTCAACTCAATTTCTTTAGCAGACAAGTGTATTTGATTAATTAAACACTTCTCTTATTGTCTCGAACGCTTAATTCATGTGCACCTTTTCTAAACTGATATCCCTTAAATGCCCCCCACATATGAATAAGTATAATAAAGGCTTGATATCTGAATCTACAGGCTGCCACAACTGCCAATTCTGTGCAGGTGAACAAAACAAATTGTGAACTAAACAAAATGTCACAGCTTTTTGCACGCTAGTCTCCAAAATGGGCTTTGCCTAATTCAGTACTGTGAACAGTCTGTTAGAGCTTATAGACCTTCTGAGCTGTTACAAATTTGTCAATCACACGTTCCTTCGTCTTCTGTTTATCCATGTGACATGATTTATCTGGGACTTCCAGTAGCTGATTAGCTCCAAAATTGTAAGGGTGCTTTCGTGCCTTTGTTAGGATACAGACTGTGAAGAACAAACTCAGACTTAACACATTACATTGAATCCAGAAGAGCTGAGGCTGGTGGAGCCCAACCGTGGCTCCAGCAGGGCCACCCAGAGCAGGCCCATGTCAAGACAGCTTCTGAAGATCTCCAGGGAGCAGACCTGGAGCCTCTGAGCAACCTGTGTCAATGCTCCTTCACCCACACAGCACTGCGTGCTCTTCAGAGGGAACCTCTTGTGTGCCACTGAAAAGAGCATGGCTTTGTCTTTCTTACATTCTCCTGTCAGGCATTTACATACACTCAGATGTCTTCAGCAGTTCCAGCTCTCTAAGCCTTCCTCATATGAGAAATGCTCAAAAAAAGAAAATATGTTAAGTCTTCCTCCTGTACACAGATAAGTACAAACTATTATGTAAGTATCAGCTAAAGCTACTTCCTGAAAACCAAGGCCAAACTCTACCCAGGACCACCAGGTCCTTCTCTGTAGAGCTCCTTTCTAGCAGATTGTCTCCTAACCGGTACTGATACGTATGGTTATTCCTCTTCAGGTGTAGGACTCTACACTTATTCTTGTTGAACCTCATCAGGTTCCTCCCTGCCCAGCTCCACAGTCTGTCCAAGTCTTGTTGAATGGCAGCACAGACTTCAGGTGTGTCAGCAAATCCTCCCAGCTTTGTATCATCAGCACAGTTGCTGAGAGTGAACTCTATCCCTTCATCCTGGTCACTGATGAAGATGTTGAGCAAGACCAGACCCAGCACCAACCCCTGGGGAACACCACTAGTTACAGGCTTCCAAGCAGACTCTGCACCACTAAGAACAACCCTCTGAGCTCTGAAAGTCAGCCAGTTCTCAATCTACCATGCTGCCCACTCATCTATCCCACATTTTCTAAGTTTCACAACATGGATGTTGTGGGAGATGATGTCAAACACTTGCTGAAGCCAAGGTACACAACACCCACTGCTCTCCTGCCAACTACTGAGCTAGTGATTACATCATAGGAGGCTATGAGGTTGATCAAGTGTGATTTGCCCTTGGTGAATTCATGTTGATTACTCCTGATAATAAAGTAACTAGAATAATATAGTTTTCCATGTACACTACAAAGAAGTTGATATATTACCTAAAAGAAACCTGACAATTGATGTATGCCCTGTGGTAAACATGATTTAAGTGCCTTTGAACCAAAATGAGAAAACTGTATCATTTGCAGGCAAGAGGATGTTTAAGATTGTTATAAGTTTGTATTAAATCAGCAATAAAAAGAAATTCATCACTTCTTTTCCAATGAGAGAATACCCTATACTCACTATTGTAGCAGAACTCAAGATATAAACATCCCCTAAATAAAGAATGGCGTAAGTGCTCTTAGATCTAAGTATTTCACTGCCCATCATCACAAGCTAAGCAGTAACACAGCAGTCAAACCTTCTGTACAGAATAGCCCTGTGACAAAGTCCACACCAATGCAGTTGATGTGTTAAGGGCCCTTGTGCCGATGGCCAGAAAGTAACAAAATATAAGAGCTAAGGTTTAGCTGTTACAGAGGATGAAGACAATAAAAGTCAAGTATTGAGATGGTGTATGTGAAGAAAACAGGTAACTATTGTAAATAAAAGCATTTTTGAAAGTAGCCCTTCCCCTGCTATCAGAAATATGGTAGATTTGGATTACCTTCCTTAGGCTAAGTGCAAACAATCCATCTCATTTAAAATTTGACATATTCTTTCTGGAAGTGCGATACAGTTGCCTGTGATGGTACCAGATTGGATTTAATGATTGAGTAATCTCCCCTTGGCTGTTTCACAATCAGCGTTCTTTGCAAAACAAAACCAGGTGCTCCTATGTAAACTGACATACAAAGAAGACCATCACAACAGGAGGTTGGAATTTCTCCCAGGTACACCCACTGTTCCTCCATAATCACATTTTAACAACTTTTGACACTGCAGAAATCACAGCAGACATCTTCAGTATCTTTCAGTAACTAAAGGAGAAAGGAGTAAGAAAGAAGGGGACAGGCTCTTTAGCAGGGCCTGTTGTGATACCACAAGAGGAAAAGGGGAGATTTAGATTGGATACAAGGAAGTTTTTTAAGATAAGAGTGGTGAGGCACTGGAACAGGTTGCCCAGAGGGTGATGCCCCATCCCTGAAGACATTCAAGATTAGGTAGGACCAGGCTATAAGCAACCTGATCTACCTGTGTTTGTCCTGGGGACCTGCACCTGCCTAGGGACAGTTGGACTAGATGATCTTAAAGGTCCTTTCCAACTCAAACGATTCTATGGTCTTCTTGTGATATTCTAGAAAATAAGGTATTCCTTATGCTCCCTCCTACCCAAAATCTGGAAAAAAAAACAATCTTGAAATTTCTTGTGTTAAAAACGTCATAACTTTGCACTAAAAATTGCTCTGAAGATTTTAGTTGTATTTAGGGCAAACAGTAACGTTCACACAGAATGACATGCAGCTATCTACCTCCCATAGCTTTATGGCCATCACAAAAACAAACAAGTCCATCGCCCCACAATTTTCTATGCTCTTCTAGAAAAAAATACATATATGATGGGGAATAAAAATAAGAAGAGTGGAAGATAATATTAAATAAAACGGTTACAAATCATAAGCTTACTAAAGCACAAAACTTTTCTACCTCTCTTTTGCTATTTCTGTGCTCCCCCTCCAGCAAATCGTTAACATAGTAAGATAAATCTTGCAAAAAGCTGAAGAATTTACAGAGCATCTAGCATCATACTCCAAACACCAACATTTATTAGTGTGCCAAAGACACCTTTTGCTTTCTTCACCCACCTCAGACTACTCTTAAGGTTTCCTAACTTGTCAGCCCACACTCATGTTTTCTGTACTTCTTGAGTAACAGCTCTCACTCCATACATTATCAATGCCTGTTCAGGGTTTGGAAAAGCATACAAAGCATGTACTGTAACTTCATTAACTTCATCCAAAGTGAAAGCTGTGGAGACAGCTGCAGAAAGACCAAAAAAACAATCCAGCCAAAAACACTGAACACCTTCTTCCAACAGATCAGTTGATTCTCCAGTACAGTGCTGATTTCCAATAAACAGAGGAAAAACAGTAAATTTGAACTTTTGAACAGCTGCTGAACTGAATTCTAGGTGCAGTTTCAAATGCAGCAGAGTGGGAGAGAACACTCCTCTCAGAGATGCTTCAGGTTCTCTTCAGAGGTAGATACACAATATACCTGCTTTACATGTTTGTATACACACACTTTTATTTATGCGATTACTGTTACTGTATGTATAACAGTAATGTCTAATTGCCTTAATTATGAATCACTACTCAACTTATTGTATGTCATAAAGCATTAACAACAACTGCACTTTTCAGCAGCTAGTGAAGGCGGCCGGACATGGACCTATGGGTAATTCTGTGGCAAACTGCAGAAGCCAAGAAACTGGGTCCACAGGAAGTTTAGTGTCAAGTTACAAATTAAATTAATTTCAATTAGAAAAAAAAGAGGAAATATTGTGATAAATTTAAACAAAAAAATCAAACATTATACAAATAAGTAATCCCATACAAGCGCTGCTAGCATTGCTAGTACAGAAGTTTTCACTACATAAAATAGGAAACACTATGCCAAGAACTACAGTACAACCTTTTGACAACATATCACAACTCTAATAACAATTATAGAATCACAGAACTGCTCAGATTGGAAAAGACCTTAAAGATCATCAAGCCCAACTGCAACCTAATCAGATTGCCCTAAGTTGCACCCATTAGAAACTTCCAGGAGGATTAAGAAAAGCATATGCTAACCTCTTGTTACACATCCCCTTTCCAGCAAGGTAGAAGATGACTTACCACAAATAAGGCTCCTCCACTTGAATTGCATGCTGGTGTTTTATGTAAGTATCGGATTTGTCTCATCTACAAACAAAACAAAGTTGATGGTATTGATAGCCTATAACTTGCATATTCTTTTTCAGAACCAGTTTGAGTTCTATTTTAGTTGTAAGCCACTCATTATTTTGCCATCCCTAATCAAGTCAAGAGAAGAATACAATGACTTCTACTGTACTGCAAGAGAGCATATTTACTACACTGCCCGAAGCTATCACGGCGTATCAAGAGAATTTAAAGGACTGAACTTCAAACTGGTAAACGCTCCACCAGTTTGAATACAAATCCTCATCAAACTCTTTATGAAGAATTTTTCAGTTTGTTACTCTGTACCACTGGTGAGCCAAACATCTGGCAAAGGTACCAGCAGTACTGAGGCTTTTCTCATTTACACCTTACTACAGCTCTCTCTGCTGACTAACATTGACATCAGACAAAAGACAATACACAAAACTAAGCACCTTAAATACAAGAAGAGAGACCTATAATACAAGTCAGTCTCACTTTTTATAGCCTCTGCCTGTGTCTGCGATGATGAAACAGATCTGTTCTGCTGTAAAAGCAAATGAAGCATCCCAGCATTACACGGTCCCACCTACCATGTGACAGCAGCGGTTTCCCCTGTCACACAATGACTCCTTGCAGGTGGGTGGATGTGCCGTGCAGCCTTACAGGTACTTCGCAGCACGCACCCATTTCCCTTTTGCTCTCCAGTTCTGGCTCGCCTGAGAGCATCAGGCAGGAAAACAATTCGCTTCCTGCTGTTGTCAGAGACCAAAAGGCACTCTTGAATCCACAAATAACTGTAGTGCAGATCACTCCTGCATCCCTTATAGAGCGCACTGCACCAGCCCGAGTGCTCACAGGGAGCCACATGACAAGGCACACTCGGGCAAAAGCCTCAAGGCACAAGGAGAGCACGGTGAGAGGACTGGACCGCAGCCCGGAGCGCAGCCCTCGCACTGAGCGCTCCATCCCCGAGGCCAGGCCTTACCGCTCTCCCCTGCGAGGGCAGCGCCGAGACCCTGCCCGCGGCCTCCCGCACCGCGCGGCCGGCCGGCTACCCCGCCACTACCACACCCTGCAACCGCCCCCTTACCGAGCGCGCGGCCGCGGCCCGCAGAGCAGCGCACAAGAACATGGCGGCGGCAGCGAAAGGCGCCCCGGCCCGGCCCTCTCCTTGAAGCCTGCGGTGCCCTCCGCGCAGCCACAAGGGGAGCGACGCTGCGCATGCGCCAGCACCGCCCGCCTGCGCGCGCCTGTCTGTTGCGGCCGTGGTTTGGAGCGTCTCGGCTGTGGTGCTGGACTGGGTGGGAAGGGAGCGGCTGGTCAGTGCCTAGGCAGTGCCTATTTGTCGCTGGTACAAACGGGAATTCAGTGCTAGATCCGTCCCTCGTTAATACTTCACAGAATCACAGGGGTTGGAAGGGCAATGGTATTAAACTGAGACAGGGGAGGTTTAGGTTAGATATTAGGAGGAAGTTTTTCACACAGAGGGTGGTGACACACTGGAACAGGTTGCCCAAGGAGGTTGTGGATGCCCCATCCCTGGAGGCATTCAAGGCCAGGCTGGATGTGGCTCTGGGCAGCCTGGTCTGGTGGTTGGTGACCCTGCACACAGCAGGGGGTTGAAACTAGATGATCGTTGTGCCATTCTGTGATTCTGTGACCTCAACAGATCAAATTCCCTGCTACAGCACATACCTATAGGTGGTACAGACAGATGTCCAGAGAAGTCTTGCATAGTTCTGTAGAGGGAGATTCCACAGCCTCTCTGGGCATCCTGTTCCAATGCTCCAGCACCCTTACTGTAAAGAGGTTCTTCCACGTTAGTACAGAATTTCCTGTGTTCTAGTTTTACTCCTTGTCCTATTGCTACGCACTACCAAGAAGAGCCTGACCTCATCCATTTGCCTCCCACCTCCCATTAGGCATTATTACAGACATATCTGTAATAAAATAGGGGAACATTTCAGGATCTCTGATGAGTTTTTTTGGTCTTCAGACTTCCTTTCTTCCCAAAAGAAGCTTGGTTGATTGGGCTATGTAATGTTAGGACCATTTGTATCTATGTTTTGACCTCCCTTGGTCAGAAAAAGCAATACTAAACATTTTATTGTCTTGGTCTTCAATAAACATTTTCATTTTACAATATGATACAGTACAAATATTGGAACTGAAGAAAAAAAATAATGGTTCTTCCTAGGTTAAAACAAGTTGTTAGAAACATTGAAGACCCTGTAATGTTGAGATCTTCAAGTGAAGAATGCAGAATTATTCCTTTCACTACAAAGAAAATCCATGTATTTCAAATAATAATTCATAAGAAAGTATTTTATACCATTGAGTACTCAAGAGCTGTAGATTTGCCAAGCATCAGCTGATGTGCTGACATCTCTTACCATATGTTGTGATGTGCTTATTTAAGCTTGTGATAGTGATAAAGGTACATATATTACTTATGATCATTGAATCTTAGATGTATTTTCAGTTGCATAGTTTTCAAAGATAGACTGCTCATTTTCTGTGTTTTGAGTGCTACTAATGTAAGTTATGGCCAAGCTACATGTTCAGAAATCCCATTTCTGCTTTGTTCGTAGAGACGTTCATCTCAATGAACAATAACATATCTACACAGCATTCTGTGAACATACTAATCTCCATAGATAGAATGAAAATCAAGTGATCATATTAGAAGGCATGTGCTTACATCACTTATGAATACCTTGAGCTGGAAAATGAAAAGATTGATTCCACCATCTTTCCTCCCTCCACCCAGATTGTTAATTTTGTGAAGACTCCAGCCAAGGTGCCGGGGAAATATGGCCTGTCATGGGAGATGCAGTCTGGCTGGAGAGCTCTGTCCCTGGAGGGAATGAAACACTGACCTCAGAGGAAGTGACTAAGGACAGATGGTACTGAATCAACATTGTCTGGGTCACTTTAAAAAAAGAAAAACATTTAGATTTTATTTGAAATGTAAGAATTATTTTTACTTACTAATGAAAACATGAAAGCTTTCTAGTAGATAAAGTGGCAGAGCCTTCTAATCTAATACGAATTCAGTGGTGGAGTCTCATCCTTGGAGGTATTTAAGAGACACGTAGACATGGCACTAAGGGACGTGGTTTAGTGTTGGGACTCTGTAGGGTAGGTTGGCACTTGGGCTTGGTAATCTTGGTATTCCAGCTTAGATGATTCTATGATTCCATATCCTCCTTCCCTCCGTGGAGGAAACTCCCCTGCACTCTTCACTCTGTCCTGTACTGTGGTGCTCAGTAATGCAGCCTTATGAAATTCGCTCCCTCATATGTTGCCCAGTGAAAATCTATCTACCTATATGTCACTGTGGCAAAAATTGTAATCTCTAGTTGACAATATGAGTATCAATCATTCTCTATCTGTTTTTTTATGACGTTTTCCTTCATCTAAAATGCTAATGAACTTTCTTTCATGTGCTTATTTCTGTAGGATGACCCTTTTTAATTCATGTAAGCATTCAGAAAGGCAAGATAAGCTACACTAGAATAGACTGAATTTTATTAAAATAGTTTAATCATTATGTTATGGGTTTGTACTGCTAAAAGACCCAGACATACAGGCATAAACATATACATGTATATATTTGGCAACTGTTAATGTAATTTAACAGATAATTTTCCATTTGCACAAAGCAACTAGAATGCAGTACTAACTGTCTGGTGAGATTACCTCCTTTTACATTTGGGTTTACTGTAATCAGTGCTTGTCTTACTGCTCCTTCACTTCCTCAAAGCTGAGAGCTGCTACCAACGTTTGTAATTTAATTACTACTGCTGGTAGTTCATATTTTTGTTGATATGTTTTCACTAATTCCTAGGCCTCTTTTAAACCTCATTTCTGTGTTCCTCTTTTACTCTGAGATGAATTCTTCAAACACTGCAAATACAGGCTGAAACAGAGCAAGTATCACAGTGCAGCAATGTTCAGGAACAGATTAGAGATTCTGTTGCTAAGCCAAATTTTTAGATCCTGTTGAGAATCTGCCCTAGGCATGTGGTCTAAGAATAGTGAAGGCTGTGTATAATTAGAACCAGGGACTGTTCCTGTGCAGATAAATTTATAAACATTTACTTGTACAATATAAATTGCAAATACATGATCACAGTCATTTATTAATTACCAGAGTTAGCCCAGCATCCTTTTTTCAGCTGGACTTCAAGAGTGTGTCAATAGAGTAGAAACAAATGCATTTGGAAGCATTTATAATTTAAACTCAGTCTATTTATCAGATGGCAATACTAAAAAAAAATAAATGAGAAACAGCATGACCTTGAAGGGGAGTCCAGCATCTGCAGACTTGCCCTTTGGCTGTGTGT
Source organism: Tetrao urogallus (assembly GCF_951394365.1). NCBI lineage: Eukaryota > Metazoa > Chordata > Aves > Galliformes > Phasianidae > Tetrao > Tetrao urogallus. Next base: position 49,662,850 of record NC_136815.1, on the reverse strand, counting down.
ATTCTGTCTTCTGCACACTGAAGTGAAGTGCCAACACTGTCCACTCAGTCCCTAATGCATCATCACAAAGCACACGTGTAACTATTCACACGGACAGCAATACCCACGAGGGTCTTCTTTGGACCACAGCTATGCTAGACAACTCCTTTTCCAGTATGACCTGTTAATAAGAGAAGCTGCATAGGGAAAAAAATGCCCTGTGTTTACTGTTATGATAAGGGTCTGGAAATTCAGCAGGTGTGCATCCTGCAGCTTCACAAGCTCCAATTGCATGCACTGTTACAGAAGAGATGGAGAATGCTATCATTTGCTGCAAATATAGACACGATAATTATTCTTGCAATCAAATAATTATTTGCCGTGTCATCAAATTTCTTTATTAGTGTATGCGTCACGCCAAGTAATTGCTGTTAGGCTTTTGTTTCAAATGGAGGCATAGTAGGGATATTTAACAACTATTATACTACTCTGCATCTTGCAATACAAAAATAAACAAATCAGCTTTAATTAATCTTCAAACCATTATTCAAGTACAGGTGTTTGCTCTATAATTTCTGACACTCAAAAGCAGTACTTCCAGCTATAGCAGTGCAAGTAGTATTGACCAATCTTCCTTGAAAACATTAAATTTTAACTATTTTATGATAAATGGTCCAGTATTAAATAATATTAACAGTAAGCAACTTGCAGTGTGGAGATTGTTAATGTTAACAAGCCATTTGAAGAGATTCTCCTGAAAACAGGTCATCTGGAGAGAACATAAATACATCAAATGGTATCACAGACTTCTAACCACATTAAAAAACCTTCAATCAACTCTTCAATTCTACTGTCAACTGTGAAGGAAAAAAAAGACAAAAAGAAGGGAGGAAGGGAGGAAAAGGCTATTAAGATCTTTCTAAAACTTCAGCACCATACACTAGTAGGTATATATTTAACCAGTACAGTGTTCTATTTTAGAAAGTGTGAAAACTTGGGGGCAAACAGAAGAGATCATATTCAGTAGTGGAGACTGAAAAACACTGGAAAACAACCACTCTCCATTGCAAGCCTCACATTTCAACACTCTGCAAAAACCTGGCTTACATATCTAACAGTGCTTTGGATGAAAATAATTTTGCTGTCCATGCGATAGTTTAGATTTGGTTCATTAATAATTCACATGTACTACAGAATATGATCTAAGACCCATTTCCAAAGCAAAATAGTAGCAAGGCAAACAATGAGCAGCCTGCTCATTTAATACACCTCAGAACTATAAATATTAGAATATCTATTTATGAAATCATTATTATTATTATTTATTATAAGGAGCTCTTCCAACAAAAGATGACTATATGGGCTGTGGGAAGGTTTTACATGGAGGTGACTCAGCAAAGCATTTTTTGTTAGAGAAGCAGCTGTGGAAGGACTGAGAATGGAAAGAAAATGGGAAGTATTGTGGAACAAGAAAAAAAGAATGCAAATGCAATGGCTTAACCACAGCACTGAACAGCTATTGAGAACCACACTGGAAGTAAGCACCAGAGATTAATGCTGTAGGGTGAGGCTGTCCAGAATGGCAGTAACCCTCATTACACCACAAGAACCCAGAAGGTGTAGTGCATGTTACAGTGTCTGAAAAGACACTTCTGAAGAAGGGGTACAACACTGCCACAGATAACCGGTCATATCTGTGCTGGTGGAAAGTGATACAGTTCCACTGGAGGAGAAGGAGCTAAAGTGATTTTCCTTATCTGAGGACCTGCTCACTAGTTTGTAAGATACGATGAAAATAAGGTCAAGAAGTATTGTGTACTTAATATGGGTAAAATGCTTGCATCCTTTATACAATACCCTCTGCATGAGCAAGGAAGATTTACACTAGCTGTGAGGCCATGAATTCAGTGAAACACTGATACATGGTGCAGCCAGTTACTTCATTTTATATCAAAAAGTCTAAGATATATTTAAAAGCAGTATCATCTGTGCTTAAATTCAAAGTGGGCTTCCTTCATAATGCAGTCTGTTCTGTATACAGGTGGCATTTCATAGGATTAGCAGCAACATGCAGTATGTTTTATTTTATTTTAAGATGTGCTTTTAATGACACACCGCACCATATACAACATGCCTGCACAATACACAATCAGGGGGAAGTTCTTTACCCAGAGAGTGGTGAGGTACTGGGACAGGCTGCCCAGAGAGGTTGTGGATGCCCTGTCCTTGGAGGTGTTCAAGGCCAGGTTGGATGGGGCTTGCCTGGGCAGCCTGGTTTAGCATTAAACGTGGAGGTTGGTGGCCCTGCATGTGGCAGGGAGGTTGGAGGTTCATGATCCTTGAGGTCCCTTCCAACCCTGGCCATTCTGTGATTCTGTGAATACGTATGTTCCCATATGTAGTTTTAGTGTTACTAAGGTCTCTTGGGCAAGCCCACAGTATAATTTGAAACATTCTTCAACCAATAGATTAAGTGATGGAGAAAGATAACTTAACGGTGTTAGTATTTGCTCAAAGGCCTTGTGCAATCATTTATGTCCGTCGATTACATTAATACTTTCTGCAAATTGCAAGGGCAGTTGTTTCAATATGCTGTAGCTGTTTAAACTTTACCTTTCTGTGGAAGTGTATTTTATACCATGTATCGAAGTGGAAATATTGTTTAAGTTTTAAAAGAATCCCTGAACTTTATACTTTCATTTCCACTACTCACATTAGTTAGAAATATGTAACAATCACATAAATGTGCCCAAGCAGTTATTTGTCCTGGGAATGAAATAATCATACTCGATATGTAACTAAGACTTTGCTTTCCAAAAATTATTTTTTCAAACATGATTAGGAATTATTATCTTTATTTTACAGATAGGAAAATATGAAGTAAACATACACTGACCACTGGGCAGCCCAGAGAAACCTGCTGGTGTGTGAGCTGTGTCCATGCACCATGCTTTTGTTGTAGTCTGAGAGAAACTCTGTTCCCAGAGATCAGGCATTCATAAGCCCCAGGCTGCAGCATGGAAAGGGCACTAGGAGCAAATTATTCCCAATTAAATGATTAATGGAAAGGGATGAGGAGGTGAATGCGTTCGCACACAATATTAGATACTTAAACAGGCTAAGAACATGAGCTCCTGTATTTGTCTGAGTCTCTCCTATGTGTAGAACATGCAAAAGCTGCAAGGAATAACAACCTCCAAATGGTCTACGCAATTCAATTCTACATTTTTCATTGCTTCTGTATTCAGGTTAATTTAAACTGAAGAATGCTGTGTAAATAAGCAAACTGTTGTAAGAGACACTGCTTTTCTCTTCAACTATGAAAAACTGGTTTGACTTCCATTGGCATCTCCTGACTTTCTCATGTTAATCATCTGTGAAGTGCAAACACCAGGCGGAAAAAGGATCTACATCTTTCAGCATCAGCTTTGAACTTTCTTTATTCAACAGGACAGCTAGAACTGTAATTAGGTACAGCTAGTCTTCATTATTTAGCTCATTTATTATTTATTTATGTCTTTTCCCACAGTGCCTTTGAATCTCACATCTTGTGCTGACTGAGTGTTCTGTTTGCTTCCACAAGATCCAGGTAACATAGCAGTCACAGTGGCATGACCCTTGATTCATAAACTGGGATTAGAGTGCTAAGCAAATGCAAGTGAAATGGCAGCCCATAGCATCCCAAGAAAAAATGAATTATGAATACACTCTCTCTGCCTTTTGTCAAGCAAAAATGAGCCCCCACGTTCACAGTTACTACCTGAATGTATTATAATTCTTGTCACTGCCTCACAGCAGTCTCTCCCTGCCTCATGCTGGACAATTTTTTTTTTTTGGTCATTTTGTGGGTAGTTTTATAAGCAAGTTCTTCAGGTCTTCTAGGAAGCAAGGAAGGCAGCTATAATTTTCAGTGGAGATAGAAGCAGGAAGGACATGATGAGATAGAGTTTGGGGCTATTGTGCTGTTAGCTCCTGAGAGTCTGTGTATTTCAGGTTTGTGTTGGTTGTTGTTTTTTTTTTTTCACAAAAATCATGTATGACCAAAAGGAGGACATCTTCAGTAACAGGGTGCTTTGCCTTGCTGTACTCTGCAAGAAAGAAATCTATTCTGCAACATGCAACTTCCATCTTTCCTTTCAAGGAGGAGATGCTTTCCTCCTTGAATCCTTATCTGTGAAGGACTAGCAGAAGGAAAGGCAAGAACTTGAAAACACCCTGGTGAGTTTTGAGAGGGTGAGGTTAAAGTGGAGTATAATATAATTGTTAAAGTAGATTTTCAGTTTCAGCAGTGCTTTTTTTCATTTGTTTTATTCTAAAGAGACTAACTAAAGATTTAGACTACAAATTGACTTAGAATTAGGGCAGTGCAAAAAAAGGAAACCAGTGACCTACTTAAAAGAAATTAAAATGCATTAAACCTCTTGGGGTTGAGGTTACGAAAAAAAAAAAACAGCCTCATAACAAAATAAACCCAACACAATGAATGTGTGCTTGAAAGGAGACAACATCTTCATTTCTACCCTAGAGGCAGCAAAATTCTACCAGCAGAATCTGACTCCTAGTCAAATTATTATTATGCAGTTATTATTATGCACTTTGTACGGATATTTTTACTTTGCCCAGACTTTTAGGTCACTGACTTTCTAATGTGTTAGCATCTAGTCTAAAAACAGATGATTCTCACCCTGAAAAGTATCCTAGGGCACAAATAAGTTTCTGCCATCTTTGTTTATTATCCTGTTTATTCAAGCAGTTACACCGTATTTCAATAGCATTTGCTGTTTTTATCTTTTATCTTTTGTTTGGGTTTTTGGTTTTATAATTTGCTTTTGCATAGTCCTCAATCTGGAAGACCAGAATATCTTTTTCATTTCTCCTTTTGCCTTGGATGGTCCTTCCAGGGCTTAGTGCTTCTGTTAGCATGGCTCTTGCTATCACCATATCGTATCAGTCTTCCATTGCATCCAAGTGCATCCCTAAGGAAGGAATCTATTTCATATAATGCAAATCAAAGCATGTACATCTTCTTAGAGCTACCTGCACAACTCTATGGATAATAACTACAAGCACAGGAATTACATTGGTCTTATATTCAAATCTTTGAAAGTAATTAAGTCTGCTGGGAACAGACAGGCTAGTTTGACACCTTTGTGGATCACTAGATCCAGCTGTTCTACACGTCGATACCTGTGCTGAAACAAATGCCTGCCCTGTTGGCAGCAGTGTCCTGGCGCACAGATTCTGCTTACTGCATGAGAGCCTCTCATGGCTGTGTCCCCTGCAGGCTCACATCTTTCCAAGATCCAGCACCAAACCCGGGTGACAATAGTGTGACTGTACTAGAGCCTGTGCCATTCTTTCACCACAAAAAGTGTTGTGTGACTTAATATCACCACACTGGGACAGAAAAAAGAAACAATTCACCAAACTCAAAGTTCTTACTTGGCTGCAATACGCTATTCCAGCTGTGATAGACACTTAATTATCAAATTTAATGTCCCTAACGAGATCATCTCATCTTCTCTTTCTTATGCCCACTGTCTTTATTCATCTTCAGTCTCTTCCTTACCCCCGCACTCTTCTTCGGTTTATCCTCTTTTTAAACCCAAGCATAATTTAAACTCTTCCATCTTAATCAAAACAGCATCCTCAAACTTACCTACCTTTCCTATTTATTGCCTCATCATCCTTTCTTCACTCAGCTTACTTAACAAACAACTTACAACTGCTATCTGAAGTTTCATCAAAAAAAACACTTTTAGGCACCTTCTGATCTTGTGCTTCTCTGACATCTGGGCTTATTATTTATCTCAGTAACTATCACATTCTTTGCTCTGTAAATCTTTCCCCGTTCACAGCCATTGAGAGTACTGTAGCATAATGCTGTTTTTCCAAATGTGGGCATAAAATTCCTGCAATTATTTGCCTTTATATTTCACAGAATCAAAGATGGGCTGCCCAAGGCATGTGGAGAGTGACTGCTGGGCAAGAGAGGAGCCTGCTGGCAGTGGAAGAAGGCACAGAGAATGGCATTCCAGAGAGATCAGAGCAGGAGGATCTTTGTGCCCTCCTTACCTCATCCCTTAAAATGGTCGTGCTGGCAGCAGCCATGCTGATGCCACCTGATAGGCAGTCCCTTGCAACCTTGTGCAGCCCAGAGTTCACATGCAGCTCTAACAGGGCACATGCAGGTGATGGGCTGGCACCCTAGTGCCAGACCCGTGGCAAGCAGCGGGGACAGGAGCACAGTTACAATTTCATAAGTTGAGAGGTCATAGGTAGATGCTTCTGGAAAGATATTCGACTACTAGACCTTTTCCATTGTCATATCCTTTAATTAATTAATGTATTTATTTATTAAATAGTTCTGGAAATAAAATGTTTGAATAATGAACCTTGTCAGTTGTCACATCCTTTCAGTCATTCATTCATTCAGATAGAATTTTGTCTCTCAAAATGATGTAGAAGCAATGGTTCTAACATCAATTTGATAATATTCTGTAAAAATCAAGATCTGGATTCTTAGCTCTAGAGACAGACAAAGAAATAACAACAGTAAAATAGTAACTGTTTATTTCAAGAAATAGCTTCCCTTACGAAGCCTTATGAGTACTTCCTGATTCATAAAGCTATCAAGCATGAGTTGTACAACTTTTCAATATTTTATGAAGTCAGAAGGTCACATTAGAGATGCAATAAATTGCCAGTGAGTGATATCTTGTCGACAGGAAATCAAAGTGTGATTCTCCTGCAACACACAGGCGATATCAAGGGAAACAGCATTGAAATTAACAGTATAGCCAGATAAATGAGTCAAAGCAATCTTGCTATACAAGAACACTTTTCTGCACATTAAGCAGAAGATGAACAGCTGTTTGGACTTGGAGATGATATAACCCTATTGTGGGCCAGCTTCCACATATGGCCAAGGAGAGGAGATACGCTTCTTACTTCTTGCTGGTTACAGTTTCCGGGGTACTGGGTAAATCCTGATCCGAATGTCAGCCTCAACAACAAGAAGAAATTTCTAGCTCCTGAATCAAAGTGTTAATTGCTGAGAGCTGAGGTGGAAAAGCTTTAAGCGCTATTTGTGGCCAAAACCTCAGAAAACAACCCTTGTTGTGAACAAAACATAAAGCAAAACACTGTCCATTCATGCATATTTGTATGTAGCTGACTTACCCATTTAAGTGACTTATCTTCATATCCAAAGCCTCTTTCCCTATATACAGCTGCATTAGTAACATTTAAATTTCTCCTATTCAATCTCCATAATGACTCAACTGCACAACAGCTATTTCTATGTCAGAAACTGAATGACAGTGGGAACTATGGGACCCACAAACACACCAGGTACCATATTATCACATAGACCCTGCTCAATGAAATCCGTGGCCAAGTCTGCACTGTGCTGTAGATACTCCCCTGTGGTAGGCAGGAACATACCTTGACACTATACATCAGCAGAAATGCTCATCTCCACTGCAGGCATAGAAGAATGCTCTCTTCATCCTGAATGTTGTCCTCATGTAGAGGACAACATTCTCAACAAGAGATTGCTTGGCTTTAAATTGCCATCTTGTATTTCCTACAAATTCAGCCATCTCAGCTGAAGGATGGTGAGGTATGCAGCAAGGCCAAACAGATGGGAATCAATGGGTTAGCCTCGTGTAATTCTTGTGCAGACAGGGCTGTGGTTCTACGGAAAATCAGCTCGTCAGGTACTGCTGATCTGCCAGGATACTTTCAATCCCTTTGTGTGTATTTTAATTCTTTTATTACACTAGGATACCAGTCTGCACTATGCACTCATTTCATTTTCAGATGAATACCTTCATGTTCCTTTGTTCTGAGGAGAAATTTCTATATGTATGAATATCTAAAACAACAACATTTCAATTCTTTGTTACGGTTCTTTGCACTGATCTAAAAAAAAAGTGTAACAGTTAAGACTGCTGGAACAGATACCAGCCACGCTGATACATACTGTTGTGTCACCTCCCTGTGCTACCCCATCTGTCCCATATGTACTTCTGTCCTCTCTTGTTTAATATTTAGATTTAAGCTCCTGAGAAAAAAGATAAGAGGTAAGAAAGGCTTTATTCAGAGAAACTACCCCAGAAACAAACATAGTTCTAATTGTGTATTTAGGTCCTTGAAAAAAAAAGGATTTTGGAAATTACTGTAAAGGCTCAAGTGGAAGAGTGGCATAAAGGGAAGGGGAGACAAATCCCAGTCCTATCATAGATTCATTCTTTTCTCACTCAGTTTTTCATCCTTTTGTGGTATGGATGATTCTAAGGTGCCAAATGTAATATTTATAATCTCAAAATCTGCTCAAATAACTAGCTGTTCAGCACTTTCAATGCTGTCTTTCCCATTTTGCATGATCTGTAATTGGTGTTAAGATATTCCTATTTATTCTGGAAATACAAAATGTGTTACTTTGCTCTTAATCTGCATAGACTGAAACCATCTGCTGTGGCTCACAGTTGAAGAACAGTAGATTACATATTCAGTCTAGTACCTACATCCAGCCCTCATTAAACAAATAATCATTACTGCTATCAAGTTGTAAGCTAGAGCAGTGTACAATTACAATCTTATATTTAAGCACATAAACAATTCATTCTTTTTAAAACAACTACAAACAAACAAACAAACAAAACCAGAAAAAGTAAACTCAGTGAAATACATATTTGTTTTTTTGCTGATGCTCCTGATGCTCAAAAGGCAGCTTTCAGTGGCTCAGGCAGAGGATCAGTGGAGGTTCCCCTCAGGTGTAGTAGTGGTTCTGACTGCCACACTGAGCAAAAGGTGATCCGACAAAAGAAAGTCAGTCTGTACCCACTAGCAGGATTAGCTACTTTGCCTCCACATGGGCAGGAAGCTGGAGTCACCAGGAATAGCTGTGCAGTAAGAAAACCAATTTGTAAAATAAATTTGTTTGCATTGCACCCAAGCAAAAAAAAGTTATGCCCCAAGCTGGCTTGATTTAAAACAGAAACATGAGGAATCCTGTTTGCCTTGTACCCAGACGTAGCACCAGATAGTTTGCTCTAGGGTAGCAAGTGAAATATTGTGTAATGTCTCTTTACTAGGTACAGTTAGACAAAAATAGTAGAGCTAAGATATCCATTCCTGGCCTGCAAAAACTTGAAGGAATCAGATGGCCAGCACACAGTTCGCAACCACTGACATCCATCTGAAATGCTGTAGTGGAATGGAGCTCAAAACAGTCTTAAGATCTGCCTGACAAGTTAGAACAGGTTAGAACAGAGAGGGAGCAAAGCTTTGGACCAGGCAGGTCTCAATCTATGGGAAAACTGAATGTAACCACCAGTGATTCCGAGCAGGGCCTAGAGAAGGGAGAGCTCTCTGGTTCTGGCTTCTCTTTGTGGACAGCTTTCCAACTCATCCACTTCAGCCTTGGAATCTAAGAACTGACAGGTGATGCAGCTGTCAGAAACCATAGTGCAGCACCACAGTATAGTAAACCCAAGGCTTCACTAGTATGTTTAATTAATACTTGATTTTTAGTTGTTAACAAACAGATGAGGTGAATTTGGTCCTGTCAGACTGGTAAGAAGATTTTTTTACTGTCCACAACAAATGGACTGGAGGAATAAGTAGGAGCAGAAAGGCTAAATGTTTTAGAGCAGAATTTAATCCCCATTTAGTTTTTTCCCATGATGCAAGTATTTCTCCAGCTACCCTTATGTCTTCTAGAACATATTTTGGATGATGATGATGCATTCTTTCTGGAATTATTTCCTCATAATTCATTTGTCCTATTTGTCATATTTGTACAACTTTTTATAAACAAGATACGTCAAATTGTTCTCCTGTTGATGTAATTTAGCAGACTTCACTTAGTTTTAGCTAGAAGGAATTTGGTCCAGTCCATTTTGTTTACAGATTTATTCAAAATTAGGGAATATTTTTAAAACCAGATCTGTGTCTAGCTTCTGGCTGGCTGACCTTATGACTGGAAAATGCCAAGGCCTGTTTTTCACTTGTGAAATATGGCATTTATGCATAAATGTAGGAAACGTAGGAAACTTCCAGCTCCTTATCTTGAGGTTTTTGTTGTACGTTCTATATGAAATCTTTCAACCATCAATTTTTAGCCTAAGATCTCCAAGGAAAAGGTTTTCCCATCCTTTAATAATGCAGGTGTCCACATAGTAATATTGGTCTGACTTCCTGGGGTAGCAACACACAAGGATTTAATTGTTGAAAGGAGGAGCTACAAACCTTCTTAGTGGAATCAATTTACAGTCAGCGTAAAGATGCCAAAACTTGTGCTGTCTCTACACGTAGTATTGTAACCCTTGGGATGTCCCAGGGTGATTTAAACAGTTATGGGCAGTTATGTTACTATGTAAACAGTTATGGGCAAGTTATGGGCAGATCTCAGACTTAGATCCCTTAAAACTGTATCAAAATCCAAAGGTACTGTAGGATCTTTCTCACACAGCACAGCATCTCACCTCAGCACTTATATCACTGCATTTCTCATGTGTCATTATGAATATAATGCCTTCTCCTCAGTCTGGAAAGTCCTGAGATATTGAGCTTTATCTTCACAGCATTTTAATGATTGGATTAACTTTATGCTAGTTGGGTTCTAAAGGTCTGAGTCTTTACAGCTGAGCCATACAGCTGCTGTCATTGTAGGAATGAGGTCACTTAACTTCAGAAAGTATATAAGAAATAATCTCAGCTCTTTTTATCTCCTATGGTACAAGCAGCATGCTTGGTTAGGCAGCCTCACATCTAACTTACAAACACGTAACTGATACCATACTCAACAGGCAAAACTGTAAAGACTGAAACTCAATGAGGACATTTGTAAGATGCCCAGTTCACTTCAAAAGCCACAAGAGGGAAAGTTAAAAGCCTCGGGGTTACTTCCTCTTAAAGACCATCTGAGAGTTAAAGAAAGTGGTGGTTCAAAAGCTGACATCTTTAAGACTGCACTATAACCTAGTAGCAGACGTCAATTCTTCCTAGAGGTGATGCACTTACCTTTCTTTGCTGCTTTACGGTGAATACTGCATTCAAAACATCTGATAACCAGTTCGTGTATGGGGGAATGGCTCCTCAGCCTTGTTATCTAGTGCCACCCAGTGGTCATCTATGCCAATTGCTCGGGTGTGTGGTCTCCACAAGATGCCGAATTTGAACTCACCAGACAAGGAGATGCCTGTTTTCTAAATGTGAATCTGCCTTCTTGTAGGCGAGGAAAGAGAGAAAGAAACCGACCTATGTAGCTAAGTACAGAATCAAAGCATATTGGCATACCGGGCTGGTAGAGCTGACTTTGGTGGTTGTTGGAAAGTTGATTTTTTTCAGTGATATGTAATGGGATGGCAGATATTACATTTTAAAAATTATTATTTATGTCTTACATTAAAAAAAAAAAAAAAAAAAAAACAAACAAACAAACAAACAAAAAAACCGTGCACAATTGCAGGAAATAAATGGTAGCATGAACTGCTATCCAAAGGGGTCTTGACATGGACTTGCAAAGAGCATTTTGCCGACAGTGGTTGCGTGAGTTATGCCCATTGCCCTGGTGAATGTCATGGAATATTTTGCAGTTTTCTGTTATGTATATACTAGATCATACATCTGATAGAAGAAAATGCAACTTCCATAAATTTGTGAATGTCCTAGTTAAACAGCTCAGAACTCCTGATTTTAATCTGAAATATCCTGGATAGATTGTATGGCAGCAAAATGGTGTACTACACAAAAATTCTGTTGGCATTCCTTTCTTCACTGATGTCTAATTTGGGGTTCACTGTTGTGTTGGATACGCTCATTTTAAACTATTGGAAATGAACTAATTTAACCTTTGTAGCATGGTGTACTGATAGTCAGCTGAATATGAGCCAGCAGTGTGCCCAGGTGGCCAAGAAGGCCAACGGCATCCTGGCTTGTATCAGGAATAGTGTGGGGAACAGGACTAGGGAAGCAATCCTGCTCCTGTACTTGGCACTGGTGAGGCTTCACCTCAAGTAATGTGTTGTTTTGGGCACCGCAGTACAGAAAGGACACTTAGGTGCTGAAGCAAGTCCAAAGAAGGGCAACAAGGCTGGAGAATTGCCCTATGAGGACAGATTGAAGGAACTGGGGATGTTCAGTATGGGGAAAAGGAGGCCGAGGGAAGACCTTATTGCTCTCTTCCAATATCTGAAAGGTGCTTACAGCGAGAGTGGGGTTGGTGTCTTCTCACTGGTGACAGAATGAGGGAAAACAGCCTCAAGTTGTGCCAGGGTAAGTTTAGGTTGGATATCAGGAAAAACTTCTTTATAGTAAGGGGTTGTTAAGCACTGGAATAGGCTCCCCAGGGAGGTCACCATCCCTGGATGCGTTTAGAAAGTATTCGGATGCGGTGCTCAGGGACATGATTTAGCAGAGGGTTGTTAGTTTGGGAAGTATGGTTAGCTCGTGATTGGACTCACTGATCTTTAAGGTCTTCTCCAATCTGAGCAATTCTATGATTCTATGAAGTGTCCAGATGTGTACAAGAGGTAACAAAGGGGCCTTGCTTCCGTCTGCTTAGTAAACAAAATTTATGTGTGGGAGTAGATAATTCTGTTTATTATATGCATCTGCATTTTGTTATTTAGCTGCAAAGTCAAATACCAGGAAAGACCTAAGTCAAATATTAGGAAGAAATAACTGAAAGGCTTTTTTTTCTCCCCTGCCCCATGTTTTAGATTGCAGTGCTTAAAAGCATCACACTTGAATTATGGGCAGTAGCTATTTTCTATCTCGGGAACGTGTCACCGAAGCATGGTGCATCAAAACAGGAACTTAGGAACGCTACTGGGTGTTCTGAAGCATTCCCAAACTGCCGAAGCACTTTAAATGTCAGAAAAAGCGTTATGCAGCGACCCAGTCGATAGATGGCAGTGCTCTCTCCTGCTCTGAGAGACGAAGTCGGTCAATTCTACTGCATTCTGGAAAGTCAGCTGAAGGTGGGAACCGTCCCCGTTCAAAAATCCTCCTTTTTACATTTCTGATCATGTATTGAAATGCAAAACAGATGTCAACAGTAGACAGTGTGCAGTCTTTCCAAAGGGCAGAACACGTGACTAGAAGGAGGATGGAGATAATACCATGCTTTGCAAATCTGAAATACATCCTGAAAAATCTTTGTTTAAAAATTACTCTCTAATGACAGTGTGCAAGTTAGAATGGAGAAGGCACCAGGTGCTCCTCCTCATCCTGTGGCATCCTTCTTTGTCAGAAAGGTGTCAGCAGAAATCGCTGCAAGAAAAAAGGTCTGTTTGCACAGCTTGAATTTCGCCAGGAAAACGGACAGCTTTTTGCTTATTCTTTAGCCAGAAAGCTGAGGTAACTTCTGCCACAATCCATATCAGCTGACATATTATATAGAGGAACCTGTCTGCCCTGACAGGCAAGAAGAGCAGCTCTGGGAAGCTAGTGCCGTAACTACAGGTGTCCTGCTGCTGGGCAGTTGGACTAGATGGCCCTTGAAGGCTCCTTCCAACCCAAGTGATTCTGTGATTCTATGGAAGAGCTGGGAGTACCACCAACTGTTATGAACGAACTTTATAACTTTAAAGAGAATGTGTCCACATTTCCCTCACTCTGCAAGGCTGAGCAAGAGATTTTATGCTGAGGAGGAACTTTAATGCAAAATGTAAACTGGTAAACAAAGTTTTCCACATAACAGAGGGAGAGCTGTGTGTCAGACACGTCTATTTGCAAAGCTTACTCTTTTCTTATTGCCTCCCTGTAACCAGAGTGATAATGTATAACAGGTCTGCAAGAAGAAGAGCATGCTGAGGAGTCCCTGCAAAATATGCTGCCTGAAGCAATCCAACACATCTTTTGTGGTTCAGGGAATGAGTGCAACGACACCGCAGTGTTTCAAGACAGAAAATTACGTTTGGGTGCCTGATCATTTAAATGATAAGGAGCTTCTCAACTGCAGAGCCAGTGTCTCTCACTTGAATATGCCCAAAGAGAGATAACATATCAATAGATATATTGTTCATATAAATTTGAATTCATACGCTCAAATTTCCCAGGAAACTGAGACCTATAATTTGGCACAAAACATACTTGTGTTTTTACCCCTGTCTGCAACATTTACATTCAAGTAACAGACATCAAAACATTTGGCTACAAGGATAGCTTTGGGATTTGCACACGTAAGTACAGATATATATCTATGGAGCTCAACTTACTGAAAATATGGCTCAATTATTGCTTTCTTTCACGTGGAAGGAAGAATCATGAGGCACCAATTTGCGTGTAAAATTCTGGGGATGTGCATTTTCACACAATAAAAATATGAAGTAAACTGTATAATAGGAACATACTACCATCATTTTAGAATCCTGTATCTCCAGGAGAAATTCATGACATTTTCTTTATCATTTTAACATGTTAATGACTCCCATAATATCTGAATGCATCCATGAGACTTCAGGCCACTTAATCATCTGCAAAGATTCTTTTCCACATGATTTTTGTGTTTTAGAACTGAAGTGTGGTCAGAAGACTATAAAGTCTGGCAAAGCAATTACCTCAGCATTGGATCTTTCCATCTTCTCCTCCAGTCCTGTAGATAAGCAAGTGGATGCCTTGCAAAACGTTGGAAGATGAGTACTGAGCCCCAGCACTGCTTTTACTTGCCTGGCTCATAAACCTCTAGTTTCCTGCTGCTGCATTCCTTTGTCATTCCTACTCCAAAAAAGAATTCTCATCAGCAGGCCAAGCTCTCTATGTAGATGTTGGATATTTGATTATTCCAGGATAGCTTGAGTTTGACAAAGAACTAGCAATCTTGACTCACACTCATTTCATCAGTGCTATGGCCTGTCCTTGGAAGATAGCTCTGATGAAGTACTGTGTGAATATCCAATGACCTACTGAAAAATAATTTTTCTTAAGACAAATATAGATATTATAAGCTTCCCCCCCCCTTCCCCTCCCCCCCCCATTTTCACAACTCTAAGAGATTCCTAAACTTCTCCAAGCAAACTTGGTGATTTATTTTCAGAACTCGGCAGCTCCTCTTATTTATACATGTGAGGACAGTTTCGAACAAGTAAGAAAGCTTAATGTAACCAAACCTTCATTCACCAAAATGAGAATGAAGAGCAGTGCCAAAGCCAGCAGACATTTTTATAAGCTAACCTTTGCAAAGCAGTAGCTTGTTAATAGTTATTTCTCATCTCCCTTGCTATCTTGCAATTTATTCCTCTGCAAAGACATTTTTGGTAAATTTACCCAAAGCAAATGTAATGATGATGTTATATTAAAAGCTCCCAAGCTGGTTAATCTTCAGAGGTGATGGAAAGTTTATGGAGAGCAATAGAGCCAGTGCTAGCCTCTGGTCACAAAATATAAAGGTGTTTATTTTTAACAACATGATTGAAGGTTGTGCTTCACAGCCTATTTTCCACACTATTGCACTGAGATGTTAGACAGGGAAAAGGCAACAACCTACATGCCCAGTGCTCCCTGAGTGGTATTAGAATTTCAATGTCAGAACTGAAATAACATTCCCCAGTACTTTTTACTAGGGGGGGAACTGTTCTTCTGAGATACTCATACTCAGAATCGTGTCCTGATAACATAACCAAATATGATGCTGGCCTGACCCACTGCTGAGCCTTCTCATTCAATAGGCACCATGAGGTATAGCAGCTTATTCAATTGTGCTTTTGTGTTTTGTTGTTGGTGGGGAAAAAAATATGCTATTGCAGAACTAGAGTTTATTTAATGATGTTTATCTCCGGGGAAGTTTATCATCTCTACCGGTTTAATTACATCACTGAGAGTAAGCTAATTGTAGTCCCTTTGTGAACCTCTATGTGATTTCAAGCATGTTTTCATTTTTGGCTTAAAATGGTTTTGAAGAGACATATGCTAAACTGAGAAGTGACATTCTAAATACAGCGAAAAGCTACCTACATATGTTGCTACACTGTTTCAGTAATAGCTGTTTAACAGTATTCCTATTGATGTATTTCCCTTCACAGGCAAATTTTGACTTTATAACAGAGACTCTATCCAAAAACACTCCCTTTTTATTTCCCTGTTGTAGCAGTGCCATGAATTGTGTGCCTGTTCCAAGGCAGGAAGGGAGAGGAGTGTTGATCCAACACGTAATAGATGGTTGTGTTGGCTGTATAACTAATTTCACTAATGGAAATTTCACTAATGGAACGTAAAATCTCACTGATGGATTCCCACTGGTGATATTTTAATAGACAGCAGCTCTTTGTAATACACCATTTCTGACTGTGAGCATTTGCAAATTACAGGAGAACCAGAAAATACACTGAGACATCTGATTCTCAATCACCACAAAGATACCCAATACAATTACTTGCACAAAAATACATAAAAGGAAATGGAAACATAATTTACCTTTAGACCTTTACTCCATCAGAGTGACATGATTGACCTGAGAGCATGTGGAGCTGAGTTTAGAACAGAAACATCTGTGAATAAAGAGAGAAAACCCAGTATTACTTGGAAAGGTGCTAACAATTGAGAAAAGATGTTACTCCAGAATTGCACTCAGTACAGAAAAGGGATGCTGAAAAGGGCAACAATTTTGCACTCTGCAGTGGTGAGGATGCATCTTGAGCACTGTGTTAAGATGTAGGGCCCTCACTACAAAAAAGACATTGAAGTTCTGGAGCATGTCCAGAGAAGTGCAGTGAAGCTGTGAAGAGTCTGGAGCACAAGGCTTATTGGTCTTATCTGGGGGAACTAGGATTGTTCAATCACATTGATAAAAGATTCAGCATGAGCTAGCAATGCACGCTTACAGCCCAGAAGGCCAACTATACTCTAGGTTGCATAAAGAGAAGCGTGACAAGCAGATTGAGGGACGTGATTCTGCCCCTTTACTCCAGTCTTGTGGGACCCCACCTGGAGTACTGCATCCAGTTCTGGGGCTCCCAGCACAAGAAGGATACAGGACTGTTGGAGAGGGTCCAGAGGAGGGCCATGAAGATGATCAGAGGGCTGAAGCACCTCCCCTATGAGGACAGGCTGAGAGAGTCAGGGCTCTTCAGCCTGGAGAAGAGAAGGCTACAGTAGGACCTTGTAGCAGCCTTTCAGTCCCTGAAGGGGACAGGAAAGCTGGGGAGAGACTCCAAAGCACATGTAGCAACAGGACAAGGGGAAAAGGCTTTAAACTGGAAGAGAGTAATTTCAAACTAGATATTAGGAAGAAATCTTCACTGTGAGGGTGGTGAGACACTGGAACAGGTTGCTCAGTGAGGTTACAAATGCCCCCTCCTTGGAAGTATTCAAGGCCAGGCTGGACAGGGCTTTGAGCAATCTGGTGTAGAGGGAGGTGTCCCTGCACATAGCAGGGATGATGGAACTAGTTGATCTTAAAGATCCCTTCCAACCCAAATAATTTATGGTTCTGTGAGTTCACAGAAAAAGAGAGGAGACCTTATCACCCTACAGTTCCCTGAAAGGAAATCATGGCAAGGTAGGGATCAGCTTCTTCTCTGAGGTGACAGCAATGGAATGAGAGAGAAGGGCCTTACACTGCAAAAGGGGAGATTCAGGTTGGAAATTGGCAAAAAAAAAAAAAAAAAAAAAAGTCTTCTCTAAAAGAGCAGTAATGCTGTGGCACAGGCTGCCACAGCCCAGGGTGTGTGGTAGAGTCACTGTCCCAGAAGATGTTCAAGAACCATGTGGATGTGGCACTGATGGACATGGACAGTGAGCACGGTGGGGGTGGGCTGATGGTTGGACTATGTTGTCTTAGTGGTTGTTTCTAACTTCAATAATCCTCTGATTCCTTGAATTTTATATATCTCATCTATAAAAACTTTACTTCTCTACTTAGAAGTTACGGCGTTTTAATATCTTACACCAGATTTCCACTAAGCCCAGGAAGAATATTACTATGTGTCTGGTAAAAGGCATATTTTACTGTCCCTTGTTTGTGATTGGGGGTGCAGTATATACATATAGATATTTCTGTGTTTTGATGTATATTTGCATATCCAGTGATAACACTTTGCAAACTAATAGCAACATCAAGACACTACTATTGAAATATCAGACTTCAAGGACAGCTTTGATGTCTGGGTATACAAATACAGATGCACATGAAGCTCTAGCTTCCCAGAATCTGGCATTGACAAAATTTTAGGTCAGAAGAAAGGAAGAACTAGAGAAGCACAAGACTTAGCACAAAACCCTAGGGAAATACAGCCCTTATGGCAGAAGTGTAGACTGTGCTGCAGGTATCTGGAGGGCCAAAATTAGGGTGAACAGAGGCCATCAATACAGCTGTTTCCCATCACAACATGGAATATAGATGCAGTGGCTTTAAATTCAAACAACTCAGGGATCTGTTGCTATGGCAGCATCAGATGTCCACTGCAGAACTGCAAATAAAGGTGATGCCATTCCAGTCCTTCCACAAGCGCCCATTCTATTTCAGAATAAAACATTGGAAAGCCATCAGATGTCAATGCTAACACAGCCCCTGCACTGAGTAAAGGTATTGTTTTCAGGAAATACAGTTCACAGCACTTAGCCCGATGAGAAAAAAGCATGACTCATAACACTGAAAAATGTTTTCCAGGGCTTATAATAGACTGCAATTAATATTGTTCCTGGAAAACAGCTTCTATTGTTACATAAGTCTGCAGTTGATGATTTTAGGGATAACATAATATTTCTGTTTCAGTAAGATGAGAAAATGTTCTGTAAAAAGAAAAGGAAATGAACGGTGTTTTATTTATACTTATGCAAGCCCAACTGCTAGCAGAGCATCTTTAGCATCTTCATCCTCTTACTGCCCTAAGCTCTTTTAATCCCAGGGATCTTGCTCGTCATCACTGCAAACATTTTTTTGCAAAGTAGGATGTTATTTGTGTATGGCTGTTGATTTAACCATGAAGACCAGCTCACTATTTTTTTTTTTTTCCTCCAGCTTGTCACTTTACCAACCTGTTTCTTGCCACATGGAACTCAAAGAGGAGTTTTAAAAAAAAAAAAAAAAAAAAAAGATTCCTGCACAACCATGGAAGCCTGTGAGCAGGAAGGTTGATCCCTTTAGAAAAAAAGAAATCCATTCAGTGCTGTGACACCAGATTTCTTGAAAATTCTGAGCTGTTTCAGGCTTGCAGACTGTTGTGTACATTTTGTTCTGAGTAAGGACCACAGAGTAGGAATAAAAGATTTGTACATACTTATGAGTAGCCTGAAAGCATCTCCTGATTAATCACTAAGTAAATAAATTCTTTACTTCCAGAATCAGATTTTAGTATATAAATATATTCTCTTCTGTATAGAGAAGTTCATTCCCAGAACTTGGCAGGTCTCTGTGAACACAATGAAGAAGACATGAGTGTCTCATCACATTCACGTTAAGACTGTACCCCACATTATTCTTCTTTATCTTCATAGGAGAAGAATGACATTTGCCTTCAGGTTATGGTGGAAAGAACTGCCAGCAACCTCTCTCCAAGACCAGAATTACTCAAATTAAAGGGAAAATAAATCCCCAAACACATGCATTATTAATGTTGCTCTGGAAATAATATTATTTTCTTGAGAACCAAGTCTAAAACTCGAGTATAAGGGAAGTAAAGGGAAAGTAAAAGGAAAAATTAATGTTTGACTGAAAACTATTTCTTGCTATGTTTACCTGAAACTTTTCCAGCATTGAACTGTATAGTATCTTATTGGTTAATTCATATTCATATTCTTAAATCTACATGCTTCTTTTAACAAATATAAGGGTTGAGCTGGATGTATCCATGATAGGTCCTTCTATATATTAAAATAAAAGCAGAGTTGTCAAGAGTCCCAAGAGGAACTACAGAGCTTGTAAGGTAAGGCAGGTAAGCCTCATTTTTTGTACCAAAAAATTTGTAGAAACTATAACAGACTGAAAATCAGTGACTGAAGTATAAATATGAGATAGAGGAAACTCAGCACATATTTCATTTACAAACTTATTATGGTCTTGTGAAGGTGTCAATGAGCAGATAATTACAGTTGTTTAAACACATGGATATTCAAAAATCTTTCAGAAAAAAAAATCCTTGCAGAAGACACGTAAAGCTGTCACAGTCTAAGACAGGGATTAACACTGTGCCAAAAAATAGGAAAAAAAATGCCAACAATTAACGTTTTGTTTTTACAGTCAGATTTCACATTTCATTAAGTTCTTGATATTCATCTCATAAGGGTTGCACCTGAGCAAGGAAGCTAAGAAAGGCAGAGTTGATATGCAAAAATTGAATAACTTTCACATGAAAAGAGTAAGTAGTCCTGACCTCTTCAACTTGGAAAACAGTTGTGAGAGGGAAGGAGGAAATGTGATAAGTACGATACCATAAGTGGTGCAAAGAGGATGATTAAGGAGTGGCAAATCGTTATTTCTCACAGTATGGGAGATACAGAACACTCAGGGAAATTATTAGGTATCAAATTCAAGATCAAACAAAAGCAAGTTCTCTTTCTATGGAGGTCTTAATTAAGTCATTAAACTCAAATTTGCAGAACATCATGGAGCTAGACTTTAAGTGGCTTTAAAAGTAATTTAGAAACAATTATTAGTGACCCTTCAGCTCATTACATCCTAAATACTAAGATTTCTCTCCCATGATTGCCATTGGCTGGTGTGGCAAACAGAAACCTTGGCTAAAAGGACCTGAGCAGATATAACACTTTGTTTGAATCCGCCTAACAAACAAGCTAAGGAAAACAAGCCCTTCAGAGCATCCCAAATGAGCTAGAATTGCACGAACAGCAAACAAAATCTTAGTATACAGTATCTTGACAGAATATTGTGGTAAGTTTGGCACTGTGCTACTTTGAACTGATTTCCAGATAGTACCCAAAAATTAAAGGTTCACATGAAGAATCTCCTGACATAAGGACTTGACTCTTGTGTTGAGACTTGCTGATGTCTCAAGCACTTGAGTGGTCCCAGGCAGGTGGAGTTATAGCAGCACAGTTTGGTTGAGAAGTAGCCTCACAGGTAAGCAGCTCTAAAGTACTGGGAAGCAAAGGCCAGCTGAGAGTAGCCACAGCAGACAGGGACAAAGGACAGCTGTCCCAAGCAAATAAGATGCCATGCTTGGATCAGCTGGCAGCTCCAGCAGTTGGTGTAGTACCAGTTTTGTGGAGATTCGGTTTGCTACTCGATTAGAAGCATGGTTACTCTGAAAGAATTTTAAGATTAAAAAAAAAAATCCTTCTGGTTGGGCCCAATAACAGATTATTAATGACTTTGAAGACACTAAGTTGAGGATCTTACTTCTGATACTTATGCCCTGGTAGTCAGACATTTTGATCTGGATGTGACATATTTATTTCTTAACTGTTTCCCAAAGAGATCTAAGCATTGTAGATGAAAAACAACTACAGTAAGACAATATCATTTTGGCAAACACCTCTAATTAAGAAGAACCCAAAGAATTTTGATTGTCCTTATGGACATTATGACTCACTGCTTGTGCCTTATTGCTATGAATAAACAAACAGATGCTAGTTGCTCAGATTAGCTTCACAAATATATCTTTCCACACAGCTATATAAGAGAGATGGTATGGATTCCTGGGTTATTTATCACATACATGCACTCTGCTCACAAAGAAGCAACATTGCTTCTGACAGATCCTTGGAGATACCAGGCAAAGTATTCACAGGTAGGCCAATAACCACATACAGAAAAAAAGAGCTGAACTCACCCTATTGATGAAGGGGCCACTTCTCTAGCTGCACAGCACTCCCTCTCAAGAAGCAGCACAGGCACAAGAGCTGTTTTCCCTCCAGTGGCTGCCCTTATAGGAACACAGAGTGGCTCCACCCTGGGTGCACTCCTTCCAGGCACAGGTGCAAACAATGTGCCTGTGTTCCCTGGGCCAGGCACACCCCTTCACAGGATGCTCCATCACCAGCTCAAGCCCTGATCTAACAGGTCCCATATAACATGAAAGGCTACACACTATCCCAATCTTTTGAAGGGAAGACTAGTTCCTTTAGCTAAGAAATGACAAGAGGAAGTTTCAAAGGCAGAATCTATGGTATCTTTTTCAGCAGACTAGCAAAAACCCACTTTCAGACAGTCACAGCAAACAAACACAAGTACATAAAGCTTCTTTTTCCCCCCCCCCCCACTCTTGTTCAGCACTCCTTTCTTCCCTAATCTAGTCCAGAAAGGTGGTGCTGGGCCCAGCATCACTTTACATTCAGTCTCATCAGCCTACTGTAGTTTGACCCTTTATCAGGTATCATCTAATGTGAGCAACACTCCTTCCTGTTAAGTGGATCATGTCTAAATAAATCTCAGTGCACCATCTGGCACCTGAGTCAGCAGCAGGTATTGGCTTCCTCTTGAGAGGAAGAGTACCATTTGAAATAAGCAAGCATTTTCCTTTTTCTGGGGATAAAACTAAGTGAAGTCCACAGACTGGTTAAAACCTTGGTGAACAAGTTTGCTTTGGGAATTGAAAGCAAAAGACAGTGGGACAATGTTTAGAGTATGGTTGACTTATCTTGTGCAAGTCTATACATTAGGATGCTAGAACGTTCTTATCACTGAGTTTTTCTCATATGTATATGAAAAACAACTCCCTGAATTGTCAGATTTCTATCTGAACTCAAGCTCCCTTCTCCCTACTTTTGGTTCAGTCCAGCTTTCTTTCCTTTATTTTTACTCATCTCAATCATGTAGGATTATGAATCATGTATTCTCCACTCTATATGTTCCTCCATTTCCCCCCATTCTATTTTACCATGGTCAGAGCAAGTCTGCATTCTAGATTTTACTTTCTTTCCCTTCAATTTCACTTGCAACTCCTGGCTCTGAGAAGTCTGTAGTCTGCTCTCAAGGTGTATATAAGAAACAGTGCTCCTTCATTTACCTCAGGATGATCTAGGGAGGTAGACTTGATTTCTTAATGGCAGTAAAGTACTGTATACAAGAGAGGAAGAATGAAAGTCCACACTCATACTGCAGAACCCACTCCCAGAGCCAGGTTTGAATGCAGCCACAACACACTGTAGTGCCATCCTAACGTGATTCTGAAAACGTTCTGAAGAAGATATGGCCATATTCATTTATCACCTCCAACCCTGAAAGTAAGATTGCCTTCTGCACAGCTTGGCACAGTGACAGAACTGGTCCCTAGGTGACTAGCAGATGCAACTGTAACTCGCTGCAGTGCAGAATGTACGGTGTTGCAGCCTCAATAGCCATAATCACAATATGAGGTGGAATGGGGAATGAGGGAGCTGGCAGAGGAGAACAGAAGAGTTTCGTTCTTGCTTCTAGTTCATCCTGGCACCTTCCCCATTTTCTCCTCTAAAGGATTTGAAAGTGGAATGCGTTTTTGATGAAGTTGTTAGTGCTGAGAAATTAGCAACAAATGCTGAACAAGCATTCCATCCTGTTAGCTTAATGCCCTAGAAGATTTTGAAGCAGAAGCCCTCAGGTTTTCATTTTAGATAAAGGTGACCCAGATGAGATCTTTATCCTTGGACTGCAGGCTTCGGTTCAGGCTGCCAGCATGCAGGGAACATAAGAATTGATTGTTCCTTCTGTCTAGAGAATTAAGACTTAAGTGCAAGGCAACAGTTGAAGTGCCATCCTAAAAGCCAGGGTAGCAACTGCAGTAGTTTCTTCCTATTCAGTTATAAACCCACAGAGGTTTGCCCTGCATAATATAGTAATCTCAGATAAGATTTCTGATTAGCTACCTATTCCTTCTGCTGTAAATATAAGTTGTTCTGCCAGATTTACAGAGTTGTAAAATGCATGTATATAAAAGGAAAATTTAGGATGTAAGCCTCTAATAGAGACGATG
The DNA here is from genome assembly GCF_951394365.1 of Tetrao urogallus. Lineage (NCBI taxonomy): Eukaryota > Metazoa > Chordata > Aves > Galliformes > Phasianidae > Tetrao > Tetrao urogallus. The sequence continues at coordinate 49,639,013 of NC_136815.1, read as the reverse complement.
TATTCTGGCTCACTTTGGGAATAAGTACATGGATGAAGTTACAATCAAAGAGCTAAATGAACAGTTTATTCCTGTGGTTCTCACAGGTGATCTTCCTAATACATTTCAACATAATTATTTTTTACTTGTAGAGCACAAATCTCACAGGAGTGCCACCGAACTCAGTGCTATCCCAGATCCTCTCTGCCTCTGATTCTTTTACTGCAGTTAAGTAAAGTGTTGGAATTTTCTGAGGAGGAATCCTGGACTTTAAGATATCTGGCATGCTTCCCAAGCCTCTTTGAACTTAAGTAAAAACAATTAATATCCTAGACTAGATTTGAACCTATTATTACCAAGAAACATCACTTCTTGGGGTGATATCAAGGGAAAAAGTGAAATGAGTGCAGGGGATCAAACCTTGCTCCTAGTTTTATCTGTGACCATGCTGACTTAATTGAAAAAATGTTAAGTGCAACATAGGACCAAACATATCGCACCACGAGGAAGAGAAAGCAGGATTGTTAAAGGAGTTGTTGACTTCCTAGAGTGAAGGATGGGTGTTCATTCTATGACTTGCTTTGCTGATAGCAGGCTAAGTTTTTTATTTAAGCCAGTCTACACCTCTTCTTTCAGGAGGCATAATACGATGTACGTGTGTTAGCCGTATTCTGGTGTCATACTCGGTGACCCTTCAGAGGAATTTAGACAAATAAACATATTTCTATTGACTCAGATTTGATCTCTACATGAAAATTTCTTGGCACTGTCCTCCTTCCATCTTCTTAGGAGGCATCCATGAAAATCCAGGTACCTAGCATTAACCTCACCTGTTTGGAATGCCCTATTGGACTTTTGTTGTAGACATCACTACATTCATCCCTGTCTGTGACACAGTGCTGGCACACGTATAATCAACAAGCATACAGAGAGGTAAAGCTACAAAGATCATCACATTAGAGAAGAATAATTAGAAATAAATGGAAAGCTTACCTGTGCCCTAGGCTCACAAAGAAAGACTCCAAGAAGAACAATCTTCAGAGAGAGTTTCATTCCTCAGTGGCAGTCAGCCCTTAAATAAGGTTTAGTAGAGGTGGAGCCAGGCTCTGCCCCTTCTGATCACACAGGTGAATTGCCGTCACCTGTGCTCCCACAGCTGACTCATTGCTTGCCTCGGGTGATCAATCAGAGGTTCAGGCCGTGATTCAGTATTTCCCATACAGCATACTATCACATCTCAGCCTGCAATAGAAACAAATGAGTTGTTGATTCCTTTCTTTCTCAAAAGAGTTGGGCTGGGGAGAACCAAAATGTTAAGGGAAATACTTCAGGTGACTTTTGCATTTTAAAAACAGTTCTAAGTGAAGAATTTGGTGCTGATTAAGAGTCACGTTTATTAACAGTCACATTCCTACAACTTGAAACCCTCTGTCTACTAGGACAAAGGAAGTGCGAGTCAAAATTTATCTGTCCATTACATTTTTCAGTTCATTTCCATGTCCTTGGATTCTTTGTCTGTGTACTGAAATAATAAGGATCCCATCTGTAAGAATTTATAAGAATGTAGCTATAATATCTGTTGTTTGTAAAGTTTCTACTACCATTTATCATCTACTGCTTACACTGTATCACAGCAAAAAGGAGGAATGATGGAATTATACCAGAAAATGCAAATTAGAGAAAAGGAGGAAGATAATCAAAGATCCCAATCCATCAGAAAATATACATGTATAAATGAGTATTCTCCATCAATATCCATGGGCTCTGAATCATCTTTTGAGGAAGTTTGCTCCTTTTTAAATCTGATATTTATTCACAACTCAGGTATGCTTATGACTAAATAGCAAGAAATCTTACAGTTTCTAGATAGCATGAGTATCGAAACAATGCTTTGTATTTTTTCTGAGTATATTATTTCCTGAGTATGTTTAAATAAGACATTCTATCAAAATTAATGATCTATGCAAAACTATAAAGGTCACTCATCTTATTTTCCATATTTGCTAACTTCTGTATTGTCTCACTTAACCGGCTCAAAAGATGATGATGAGAAAAGATGATGCTGCCTACTATAGAAATATGGCTATCAAAATATGTCATGCCTTTAGAAAACAATCAGAAGGCTTATTATTCTCATCACTTACTAGCAGGAAGAAATAGAAGGAGAGAATTAAAAATAGATTAGGTCACTTGAGAGATGGCGGAGTATCTTTTTTTCTGCCCTTATTTCAATGTAAGGTCTGTAAGAAAACAGAAGAAAAAAGGAAAGAAAGAAAAAAGTGAAAATCAGTCTCTATGCCTAGAGATGAATGGGCCAGACAGGAAAGCCTATGATGAAGTGTCATCTGCTAGCACAGGATTGTTTCCTGAGCTGGAACTATCCCAGGCAATGGGCTTTTACATTTTAACAGTATGTATTGCCGGTCTACGGTTCACTAGTGATTAAAATATATCTTTTTCCTCTTAGACCGTTCTAGACTTTCTTCAGTTTTAGCACCCAGTTCCTTGCTGTTAAGTACTTCTGTCTTTCTAGACAGTTCTTCTTTCCTTGGTATTTTTATCCTTTCTATATAAGACTGTCAGAGCCTCTCAAACTTGGCTTACTGCTGTTCTGACTGGAGTCAATATGTAGAGTGCTCTATGTTACAGCTTTTTGTTTGTTGAAGTCAGTGGATATGGCTGTTTTCCTGACAGGTGCTATGGAAAATCTGAACTGTTGTTTTTGGATTCAACTTTGTATGGAAATTTACAATTGCTTGCGTTTCTTGGCAACTGAAGCAGCAAGGAAGAAGCTCTCACATGCAGAAAATCAGCTATGACCTTGTTTTGGAATTTAAAACACAGTGACACAAACTGTGTCAGAAAAAAAAGAAACAGGAGAAGAAAAGTAAAAAGAAAAATGAAATCATCAGCTCACATTCTCACAGTTTCACAAGCAGTAAACACAATCTTTCCCACTGCAATGGTAATGTGAAAAAATCAAATAGGGTAATAGTTATTTTCCAACAATAATGCTGGTGTTGATTTTCAGTCAGCACAGCCTATGCCAACATGGTGCCTAATTCAGCCATTTTTAAAGGTATTGAGCTCAAATTAAAATCACTCTCACGTAGGCAGTTCTATTTGCCCCTACACAACCTGAGCTCCTCCCACTCAACTCTGCCTGAGAGTGGAGCTATTAAGAATTCAGTGACTACACCCAACATCATGATTCAGATTCTCAAGGAAGTCTTCCTCAGAGAAAGGGAGAGCTTGCTTTCAAGTGCCTTTCCACACTGGTTTCAAAAGTCTTGTTCACATTACAATGGAATCATGTCTAAAATGAGGAGAACAAAGCAAATCATATCACATCTGTAGTCCAGGAGCTTGGTCTCGCAATCATAAATTTAACCTTATTTCTCTTATTTCCTCGTACAATAAACGTTTTACTCTTAAGAATAATACATTGCACTTTTTCCTTTTGTGCAAACTCAGAAAATCTTGCTAGTTGAACTAACCCTTGATAACACAGAATGAAAAATCTTCCTTTTTCGTAGATGGTACACATTTTTAAGAAACTGCCCAATAAAGGAATATAGAATTTTATTGCTATGACTGTTATATCTGTACCTTAGATTATCTCCTGGGATGACCAGTTTGAGATTATTCAGAGAGGAACACAATGTTTTTCATTACTTCTGGTAGTGACTGAGATGTTGACAACAGACCCCCAAGATTTTTTTATAATAAGTTTCCGTGAGAGAATGAGAAAATCATCATAGCTTCCTGGATGAATAAACAATGCACAGAAGCAAGAAATCTGCATCCTTTCCTCAGAGAAGACCAGGAGGGTTCAAGAACTCTGCTCTGCCAGGAGCTTTCTGCTACTTGTTCCAGAGCTACCTTGGTGACCTTCCCATGCAATTCCATCTTTCCTGAGCAATTTGATGTCCAAGCACCACTTTTTGAGTACCAGTGATCTTGAGTCTCTTGTGGAACAAAAGGATAAATATGTCGGAGTCCTGACCATAGTAGGAGGCTCTGCAGCTTCTTTGCCCACCACCAAAGTGGTTCATTTGTTTGGGCTGAAGGCCAGCTCTGATGTAGTGCAGCCGTCTAATCTAGGGCTGAACTGCTAGGAAAAGAGTTGTGTGGAAAACTGGGATAACTCTCTTCAAAAACATTCCCCTCCTTGACTTGGGAGTTGCACTAAAGGCCCTTGGTTTTGCCTGAGCTATCTGTAGATAGGTCTGTGCCACTCTGATGCCTTGGTGGTTCTGACCCTGTCTGACTCACTTGATTTTCCAGCTTGACTTCAGTCTTGCCTTGTCCCTGCAGGTTCTTCTCCGCCAGTCTGCAATCTTGGCAGGTTTGGCTTAACATCTCAGAACTAGCTGTGTGCTTTATATTTGATACTGAGGGACTGCGCCTCACCGGTGTAGATAGCACAGAGAAGAAACCTGACAGAAGAATTTTTAAGAGCTAAAGTCTCAGCTTTGCCAGAAATAATCTTAGATTTTAAACATTCACACTTGTAAGTTTTGTCAAAGCCAACATTATTTGGTTGTGTCTGAAGAACGAGAGAAAGACAGATGTGTATGTGAGAAGCAGGAGCCATGAGCTGATGAAGCCTGGAAATGAATTCAAATTGGATTAAATTAAGGAATGCAAACTAATGCATTGGAGAAAAATAATCCTACCTATACTTGCACAGAGATAGATTCATCATTACCTATTATGACTGGGAAAGAAATCCTGCAGTTTCTGCATTTAGCTCTTTGAAAACATCAGTGGAAAGAAAAGAGCAAATCAAATGACAGAAATTACTGAGAAAGGAGGAAGTAGCAAAATAGGAAACACTGCTATGCTCCAGCATCAGTCCATGAATAGTGTGTGCAGCTTTAATTCCTTTACCTCTAAGAAGATGGAGCATAACTTAAACAAACAAGGAATAATAATGGAACAAACAAATACACAAAAAACAGAAAAAGGATGATCTCTTTCTTGCAGTAGCCTTGATATGGTAGCAAACATTTACATGATTTTTTCAGTGGCCCAAACATTCTTATTAATGATTTCAATCCCTTTGAAGCTGGCTGTGAGCAGAACTCTGCATTGGGTTTTCAGCACTTTGGGTTTTCTCTGCAGGCGGTTAGACAGAGGTCCTTACAGTATTCTTGAGGCAGTTTTGACAGCTTTGTCTAGTCATGATTAGCGCTTATTTTAGACAAAAGTATGTCAAACATATAGCTAGGAAATTGTTGCAACCATCTGTCCACACAAATAAACTTTCCATTTTTCATTTGTTTTGCCAGCCAAAGAGCCATCAGGACACAAACTTTTATGTCCCATATGGACCTCTCTCACGCAGATGAGAAAATGGAGCTGTTTGAATTACCACGGATGTAGACCACGATTGAAATGACAAACCTTTCAGTCATATGGATTTTCTGATTTTATTGCAAGATAAATATATTCTTTCTACTTCCTCAGCACTGGTGCAGCCATACAGGGATTACTGGGTCCAGTTCTGGGTTCCCAGTACAAGAGAGGTGTGATCATAATAGACAGAATCATCGAAGTGCCACAAAGATAATGGGAACTGCAACATGCCTACTATGAGGAGAGGCTGAGAGAGCTGGGGCAGTTCAGCCTGGAGAAGAGGAGACTTAAAGGGATCTCATCAATGTCCGTAAGTACCTGAGGGAAGGTGCAAGGAAGGCAGAGCCAAGCTTCTTTCAGTAGAGCCCAGTGCCAGGACAAGAGGCACATCTGAACAGCAGGCAGCACTTCTGTGCTGTGCAGGTGACGGAGCACTGGCACAGGCTGCCCAGAGGCTGTGGGGTCTCCTTGGAGGTCTCCAGAAGCCGCCTGGCCGTGTGTCTGGACACCCTGCTCTAGTGGCCCTGCTGCAGCGGGGCTGGGACTGGGGGACCCAGCAGGCCCTGCCTGCCTCAGCAATGCTGGGATTCTGTGATAATCTGGTTAATGCATTCATTCACTTTACAAATATTTCAAGTGCATACAAACAGTATTTATTCCTTTTTAAAAAAATCAAATATTTTACACACTTCCAAATCAGAAGCCATGGTATGACTTCACAAATTTGTAACAAGGTAAGTTCTTTTCCTTTTAAAATTTAGAATAATTCCAATTTATACAAGAAAGAGAGAGAGAAAAGTCTATCCCTATGTTTCCAGCTGGAGGTCTTTATATTCAAATTGTCTTTCTAGATTTCTTTTTCCCTTTCTATACATTTATTTGCAGTAGTTGTAATCATTACAAGTATTCCACAGTATTGAGGAAGCTTCAAGCAGTGATCGACTAAGAAAAAAAAGCTAGTTCCCCTTTCCAATGTTCAACCCCAAACCATGCCACTAAACAGGCCAGATTTTTCATCTGCTGTCATGCTCCATTGCACATTCCAAAGAAATCTAGCATTAGAAAGTGGGAGCTGATATCTCTGGCAGTCAGAAATCAAGTAGGCTTTAAACCTTTTAGGGAAATTATTTTGTGGAGACAGTGCTTTAGAAGTGTGATAGCGCTACATGTTGCAGAATCCTCATTTGTTACCTATCACTTTGTCAAGTGTTTGTACACGTGGCTCCTATGTTACAACAAACTTGAAACTGTAACCAAAATGGGAATAACTGTGCTCACATTAGAGATTTTGCCAAATCAGCTTCGCATGACCTACTAATACATTTCATACTTTGTTGATAGACTACAGAGCACACCTCCTTCCTTTGGGAGTGTCATCACTCAGCAAAATGCTAAAAACAGCTTCAGAGAGGATTTAGCATCACTAGTACTGTATGATTATTTCCTCTGTATGTATATGTTTGTGACAGTTTTGGCAGCTGCTTTGGAAAATCTACTGTACATTTTCCCTTGACATTTCCATCCTATCATTGTCTAAAACCATGAGTTTTGGACAAAATTAGGTCCACGTAGGGCAATAGCTGTGTGGGTTCAGCTGAGATAAGACAGAAAAAGTTTTCTTCTGCTTGCTGCTACTGGCCCTGAAGCTGCCAAATCCCACTCCCTCTGCTGCTCTGAGCTCGGCAAATGGCCCCAGCCATTGTCAAGCACTGGGGGTCACTGAATTTGGCTCTGTGAATTAGAGCAGTGCAAATCTGACAGCACTCAAACAGCAAAGACAGAGTGGTGGGGCCATTAAAAAATCTGATATCTACTGGCCTGCTTATGTTCAGAATAAAGAAATAGGTATCACTGGATGTGTGAAGAAAATTTCCCTTTGTGCAAAGGTTTCAAGAGGGAATTCAATCCTCTTTCTGAGAGACAATTTCACACAGTTCCTGGTGAGATAAAGATTGAGGCTCAAAATAGTTACAACACAGTCTAGAAAAAATTGAATTAGAGGCAAGGTAAGTGAAAAGGTCTTTTTTGTGAGCAGTAGAAATATACCCCTGAAATTGAAAGAAAAATATTGCTGGTCTGAAATTGGTCTGTATTTTTAAATAGAGTTTAAATGGGACAGATTTGAACTGAGAGAAGTACATAAAAAATAAATCTAAAAATAGTCAGCCACTATTAGCAGCTGCCAAACATGCCTTGGAATTCTGATATAATTCAGTGTGGTCTGGAATGGACCCTGTACTGCAAATCACAGCCCTCGGGTGCCAAGGTAATAATGAGATATGTCAGAAACTGCAAAAATTAAAAATCAGACAATACCATGGGCACACTGAACAGATATAGAATTAAGGACACTTGGAGGACTCCATCAGAGCATACTCTCTAGTGAGCTCTCAAGTGAGAGGTATTCGTCCTCTTTTGTCCCCTGGGCTCCTCTCCACACAGCCCTGTGATCCTGGGTGCTGGCGGGGATTTGAACTAGCAGAGTTCTGGGAATCTGCTGGCAGGCGTATTCCCTGAAGTTAGATTTGCTCAGCATCAAAGGAATAGGTTTGGTCTTCTCTCAGAACTGAAGTGTGTTTCAGTTACTACTTGTATTTCAGCATAGCCAGGGAAAAAAGTTGAGAACAAGGCCCCAGCAATGGTAGACTCTTTCTCTTCTGGATCAGCAACGTTCCACACAAATCGATATGCTTCATGCTTCCAAAGGTGATGCAGGGTCCTGGATCCTCTGAATCCTCCTTGTGCCTCCTTGAGAATCCTTCATTGCAGTTGAGTCTAGATTAATGAACATGTCAAGTGTCAGTGTCTCTTGTTCAAGTGTATTGACTAGGGATACGATTCAAATGCCAAGACAAGGACATCTGCATAGCCATTCGGTCGTAGACATTTACTTACCTAGATCCAGTGGGGAGGCCAGGACACATTAACTGCTCACCAAGGTTCTGTGTGCCACGTCTTCCAGTCCTGTGTGCTTCTTAGACTTCTGAAGGGATCTCAGATGGTAATAGATGCCTGTGTGTGAGCAGCCAAATTAAGTCCCAGCCCAAGTACATCCTGTCTGGTCTCTGGAGGGATCTTTGCCTTGCAGCAGGCCACAAATTCCATGTGAACTGAGTAACAGAATGTCAAATGAGGATCTCAAATGACACAGGACAGCTAAGATTTAGGAAACTGAATTGACTTTTTAATCACCTTTGTGACAATGGTGCCACAGAGAGCTGCCTTGTCATAGACGCCTACAGTGTACGCACCTAAATTTAGGTGTCTGAATCATGTCTTATAAATGCAGTTTAGTCACAGCACCAAGGCTGCTTTCTTTTTCTGGGTTGTAGCATCCATGACCCACCTGAGTTCATGATCTTAAGGAACATGGGCCTGAACTTCAGAAGAGGGATATTCCAGCTGTTTAAGGAATTATTAGATGGAATCCCCTGGGAAACTGTCCTTAAGGACACAGAAACAGAACAGAACTGGTAGCTCTTTAAGGATGGCTTTCTGAGAGCATAAGAACTCTCCATCCACCATCAGAAAAAAATCAAGTAGAGAAGGCAGGATACTGGCATGGCTGAACAAGGACCTGCTAGTCAGACTGAGGGATAAGAAGGAAAAGTACAGGCATAAGTGGCCTAGGAAAAATTCAGGGATTCCACGTGGACACGAATATGGAGATATGGATTTGAAAGCTGAAATATTAGGTGAATAAAGAATTGCTTGGATGGTCACAGCCAATATGTTATGGTCAATGGCTCTATGTCCAGGTAGAGACCATTCATGTGTGATATCCCCCAGGGGTCTGCTTTGGGATCAGTGCTCTCCAACACCTTTACCAAGGACTAGATAGTGTGGATTGAGTGTACCCTCAGCAAGTTTTGCTGATAACACAAGCTCGTGGTGCTGCTGATAAAATAGAAGGAAGGGACACCAACTGGAGAGACCTGCACATGCACGGAAAGTGGGCCAGTGAGAACCTAATGAAGTTCAACAAGGCCATGTTCAAGGTGTTGCATTCAGATCAGACAATCCCAGATATGAGAACAGAGTAGGAGAAGAACTCGTTGAGAGCAGCCCAGCAGAGAAGGGCTTGGAAGTTCTGATCAATGAAAAGCTGGACATGAGCCAGCAGTATGCACCTGCAACCTGGAAAGCCAGCAGCAACTGAACTGCATCAAAAGAGGGGTGACCAGCCAGCAGATGGAATGTCCCATCTGAAGTACTGCAGGCCAAGTCTGAGGCCCACAGCATGAGAAGGATTCAGATCTGTTGGAGCAGGTCCAGAGGAGGGCTGCAAAGATGCTCAGAGTGCTGGAGCGCCTCTCCTATGAAAAAAAGGCCAAGAGAGCTGGGTTTGTTCTGTCTGGAGATGATTCTTCAGTCTAAACAATTCACTGTACAGCACTAACATGACATGAATCATGCAAAGCTCCAGGTTAACTCCTTGGTATAGCACTCTGCATGGGATCTGCATATATATCCACATGTAAAAGCATTCAAAAGAGTACAAGAGCAAGTATGAGCAAAGCTAGTTGCAATCAAAGAAATTCAGGAAATATTTCTGGTTGTTAAAAAAAAGGCACCTTTTCCTGGCATTGTTTCACACAGTTCATGAAACAAATGAATAGGAACACCTTCATATAACTCTCTTGCAGTGTAGTACTGTGTTGAAACAAGAGCTGATGCATACATTTCTTCTAACTTCTAGAAAGTGTTTTGAAGGTACTTAGCATAATTATTCTCATGTGACTCAAGTATGTACCAGACCTGGCAAGCTGTATCTCCTTCCCTAGAGATTTGCTGGGCAGACACATATTGAATCTTGAGTTATTTTCTGCTATCAATGTGCAGCTTGTGGCTGCAATACCCTATTTCAGCTTAAAGCTGTAGGCAGTACTTCATGGAATTTTTATTTCTGCTGCTAGAGCTACTAATTTCTCACTGATGGAAAAGGCACTCAAGGCACCAAGAACTCATCTGCCACTGCTGGAGGGGAAAGGCCCATAAACACTTCCTAGTGTCAGGAGCTTTAGTTTTCATATCATAGTCTAAACAGCAGAAATTCAGCTTGCTCCAGCATGGTATCTCATTGGAGCTGCCCCTGTACCTCCAAGTCCTCCAGTATAGGGTCCTCAAAAGCCAGATCTATCATACCTGGCAGCTGGTCTCACACATACCTCTAAAACTGATTCTGACTTCCAGGAATGGCTGCAAGTGCAAATGTCAGGTACCAGGTCGCTGCCCAAGATGGAGAAGGCCAGCAGTAATGATGCAGGGACTGTCTGCCAGCAACAGCTGTAAGATGAACTCTGCAGCATCCAGTTAAGGTGTGACCAATGAAGTATTTGTAGCAGGTTTGTGCTGATGAAGGAAGCAGTGCAAGCCCTTGGTGTGGGATGGGATCTAGCCTTTCTGTGGACTTTCCCAGATGTAAAATATAATGCTGCCCCAGTGAAAGGACTGGATAGTTAATTATATTTTCCTAGACTGAGTTAACTGTATCTCCACCCTCTTTCAGTTTTCTTAAGTATTCCCCAGTTATGAGATCACAACTGTACACTAGCAAGATGTGAACTACTTCATATAAACCCAGGCTTTACCTCAACTGAAATTTCAAGAGTAAATTCTGGAAAAGGCTGGCTGGTTTTGTCCCCGTTGCTGCTTAATGTGGAGTACTTGAAGGTTGCAACTGTTGAAAGTAATGTAAAGTCATTGGAAACTGTTCTTGAAATAGAAAATGACAAGCAATAATCAGTAGGAGATGGTATCCGGTAATATTTGTGCTATTTTGCTACAGACATTCCCATAAGCTTGAAGGAACCTGAAAGACCACTGGCTCAGTGAGCCTCAGAACTTTAGCACATTCTTTTCTCTAATTAAGAGCCTTGTAATGCGTTAAGACTGCTACTGGAACTCTTTTTATTATAGCAAGAAAATACCTCTTCCCTGAAGAGCTTACAATTTACATAAGGCAAATGTTGTACATTTTCTGTGTGTTTTCTCTAAATGTACTATCTGTTGCAAATTTAGAATGGCTCAGTAGATGGGGCTGGAATTATTTCCCATTAAGTGAAAAGTCCCATCAGGCTCCATATATTCAGCCAGCAAAGTGTTTGTGGGAAACCCTATTTTTAAAAAGGTTCTTCATGAGGTGTTTGGAATTACTTGTGCTGCTGTGTCACAGAACTTGGCTCAATGTATTTTTCACACAGATTTTGGAAGATTCCTATCAGCCCCTGGGCTTTGAGCGATTTCTGAACTACAAATGAGCTTATATGAATAGCGTGAAGAAATGATAACCAGCAGCTGTCTTGTTAGTGGTTGCATGATCAGTCCTTCAGCTGCTACGCTAACTTAGTGCACAAAGTCCAAGGACAGATACAAAATGCAGTCCTTACAGTTTCACATTCAGTCAATTTGTTCTCAAAATTAAATAAATAAACACTTTATGAAGAAACTTATTTTGTAAAAGGTCCTTTCAAAGCCAATTGAGCTATCCAGGAGCTGATGCATCTCTGGAAAGAAGATTTCGAAGTTCCATAGCATGAGTAACATGCTGTATCTGCTCTGGGATCACTCTTTAAGAGAGAATTGGTGCTGATACACCTTGCCTGCCCCACTGTTACAATGAAGCCCATTTGCTCCTGCATTAGACATTGCAAAGAAACATTCTATGTCCTTTACTTTCTGATGGGAATTAGCTTCTGTCTCTTTTTCTTCCAAGTTCCATGAAGACTTGAACACTTCAGTATTGTGAGAGCTGTCAGGCAGCAGGCACTACTTATAAGCCCAGTTTAAATGTCAGAGTACTCATTTAGACCTTGAGGAAATCTTAGGCCACATCAGGTTTCAAAAGCCAGTAAGGCCACTGAAATACTTTAATGTATTCAGTCCAAATTTTGGAAATAATCCTCTAAAAATATAAGTAAGGACCATTGTGACCAGTGGCAGGCTAAAGCAGTTGACCAAATCCTTTCCCAGAGCTTTTCTCCCTTACTCAGATTCTTCCAGGGACAATTCTGTGCCTTTGTCTCATATCTCTGCAAACAAACGTGCTCTTAAAGTATGTAACATGGTAAACTGTAGCGTAACTGATTATGGGAAACTTGCAGGAAAATTTTATATTTGCCTTTACATGGCTGTTTGCCAAAGTCAGCAGGCATTATAAAATGAGTATGTAAGAGCCAGAAGTCCTCCAAATAGGCATGCTCTTATATGCACATTGAGATAAGCCCAGAATAGTTATTAAAATGTGCTTTTGTCAGTTATGGTTCTAAACCACATCTTTCAATTATTACTGAGGAAAAAAAAAAAAACAAACAACGAAACAATGGTATTCCATAAATAGGGCTTTTGGATAAACCTTTGACATCCAGGATTACATGATTTAGCCTCTAATTTCCAACATCTGCTTTAGATTGACCAGCAGATATTGTCAATACCAATTATCCTGGGGCTTAGCAGCTAAATCATAACTGTGAATCTCGATGATTGCATGGCTCTTAGCCTCCAATTTCTGAGCTGTTATTAACAACACCACATTTAGTTGTGGCTAATAAAACTTGGTGTTTTATTAAGTTTAAGGCATATGCAGATTTGCAACAATCTTGTTATTTTCTTTCTGATGACCTTCAGCTGGATTATAGTACAGTTTGCACTGCTTTGCCCATTGGTGAGTGAAATTTTCTGTTAGTCATCCAAGTGAAAAACAATGCAGAGAACTCTGCATGAAGTTGACAGTAAAAAAATACTGCACGCAAGAAAAAGAACATGTGCTTTTAAGAACACTACTGATAATGTTGACACCTCTTCCAAAGCCCAAACTACTTCTGGAGAGCAGGACTTACCTTTGTTTGCCTACTGCTTCTCTCCACTGCATCTTTCTCCTTTCACTGACTGTGAGGCACACTGCAGCTCTGCTGGCAAAAGGGACAATAAACCACACACACACAAGGGCACAATGACTTTGGTGTCAGCAATAGCATTCACTAAAGACTAGAGGCACGATAAAAACAATAAGGTTCATGGCTTTTTGCCAGCTAGCAAATATAAGCTTTCGTAGGACTTGATCTGTAGGATGAACGTAGAACTAAACAAAACATCTCTCTTCCCTGTTCTTAGCTAGATGAGAGCCAACATTTGAACAGTTCAACTAGTGGAAAATGTCTTAATAGGAGTTAAAAGTAGTAATGTTCATAGAGGTATCCCCTCCTTCAGCGAGCAGTCATCAAATTAGAGAGAAGTGTTGCTCAGGGTAGGTTACCTCCTTTGGAGTATGAGCTTGTATACAATCAATGAATGTACAGCTGTTATAGTTACGAAGTATACCAGAGAGCCTGCCTATGTAGCAATTACATCAAAGCAGAAAAGATAGGATGCTTACCTGTATCCTAGGCTCACTTATGAAACTCCAGCAAAGTGGATCTCCAGAAGAGATCCTTCCCTACTGGCAGTCAGCTCTTAAATGGGTCTAGGAGGGGTGCAGCCAGGCTCCATCCCTTCGGCAGCACAGCTGAATTGCCTTCACCTGTGCTCCCGAGGCTGACTCATGGCTCACTCAGGTGATCAGTCTGAGGTTCAGGATGTGATTCAGCAGTTCCCATACAGCTTGCAAGGAGGAGATCCTCCGCTTCACACTGAAGATCTGTAACATGTCTTATTTCTACTGACTTTCTTCATATAGAAGCTGCAGCTCCCAACTTGTAAATCCTGTTTCTCGGAGGTAGCCCTTGGATATGTAGGAGGATATGCATAAGCACCAGAAGCATACTCAAGAACTAGGAGTCACATCCATGTCCCCCATATGGCTAGTGATGAAAGAAGCTATTTAGGACTTTTCCTGCTGCCAGAAGTGTCATGGACTACAGGTTCAAATTTTATTTTCCATCAGTCCTCAGGACCATGTTTAAGAAATTCTCATTGGTGGTGTGTATGTTGAATGCTGCTCCCATGCTTCTCTTAGTGGTTGATTCCAGGTCAACAGTTTCAAGAGTTGAGAGAGTTCAAATCTCCTGAGAAAAGTACAATCCATGAAGGTGGAAAGATTGGGTTATGGACCAAATCCTCATCTGGATGAAGTAATCTGCTCAGATATAAGCATTTTTACATATGGAGGAACTGTAGCTAGGGGCAGAAATAATCCACATTTTTAATTTAACTTCATGCTATGTCACAATTCCCATGTTCAATACAACATTACAACTCTCTGCAGAAGATCATGTATCTTCATGATATCTGGCTAGAAAATTAAAAGAAAAATATTTTAACTCATTTTTTTTAATATGCAACATTGCATACTAAGACCTTGCTTTTCTCTAAAGCATAGAAAAAAAGAAGGAAAGTATAATTAGATGTCACAGTGCTGTGATTGTTTCTAATTCATTGGACAGATTAGTTGTCAGCAGGATAAATGAATAATCCATAGACAACTCATATTACCATATTTATGTGAGTGGGATTTCTAAAAGAAAAACAGTCAATTAAAATGAAATTGAAAATGAAAATATTGCTACAGAACAATATTACAAATGCATGCTACAAGTGAAAATAAGATGTAATAAAAAGTGAAATGTGAAGGTTTTTAGATCTTCCTAGTATTGTTTATAAGTTATATTGTTTACATGCCAAGTATCAGCTCAGCATTTGCAGCATGCTCTCTAATTTAATCTGGTTTTTATTTAGACATGAGATGAGTGATATGGGTATAAAATGAGTAGATCTTAAAAATATATATACTAGTTCTAATAGCAATGGAGAAAACAGTTTGTTATGCTTAAGCAAGATGCACAGTCTGGAATAGATGTGGGCATTTGTACAAGGCATTTTGAAAAAAAAAGGTCCCATCTCCTCAACAGGGAGGACATTATTTTTAGAAATCAGGAAGGAGAAGAGGAGATGATCTAGTTATCTAACAGGATATAAATAAGAGATTTTGGGGAGATAAACGATGAGCCAACCTAATCAGAAGGGAATAATGTTCCCATGTTAGATCAATAGGAATTCTCCCCATTTCCCCCCAGTGACACGAAGGAGTGACAAGTAAAATTTACACAGTGCCACGTGGGATATCCTGTATACATCACATTTCTTTGACCAGATTTTGTCTTCCTGTTCTCAGTGAGTTTGCTTTACTTACCAGAAGGTTAGGCCAGTCTGGGAGGCTTGAGATGATACACCACACAAAATACCAACTACTCAGAAATATCAGAAGTTGGGTAAGAACTGCAGAATTGGTGTTTGTGTTGAAAACTGAAGACTAAGAAGTCTTAAATGTGGGAAGGGTGTAGTGCTTCACAGACATGGAAAATACCAATTTCCAAATACCCATCAGTCCATGTAAACACTTCTGTAACTTAGTGGCCACATAATCATGGTGGTGAGCTCATAGGAAGAAGCATGAGGTTGTGATCTGGAGGAAAAGCTGTAGGAAGTCTGTATGCAGAACGCATCAGTCAGTAAAACAACTCTAAAAACACCCTGGGGTTAACACCCCTCTGCATGCATGAATCTTCAGACACTAACAGAATTTCTAGGGGACACTTGTAGAGGAGCCTTGCAACCATAATGCTGAATTAACTTGCTTCAAAACCTTATGTCCTTTACATTAAGAGTACTGTCTGCTCTAAACACAGCAACCCTAAGGCTGAACACACTCACAGATGGGCAAATCAGGAGCACTGCCAGCAAGAGCCACAGAATTTCCTTAATGAAGAAGGAGTGAGTGACAGACTCCGTCCTAGATGCATCCTGTGAGTAGAGCATGTGACCCATATTTGAGTCTTATTCTGTAACGGTAAAAGGCTTTTTGAAATCCATTTAAGTCTATTAGTGCTCCCAGAAAATTGTGCACTCACTCATTTTCTCAAAATAAATATCCTGGACTTAATGGAGCATAGTGTCCTTTTACTACCAGTACCCAAGAACTCCAATTATGCATTATTAAGCTATTAAATGGAACTGAATGAAAAGAACTGGCACTTACTGGCAAGATCACTCTTCTAAAATGCCCTGTAATAAGCTATGGAAAAATTAGCAAGCAGTTATAAAACTACCATTTCCTACCAGCTGCTATCATTTGGCTTTATCTAACAGTTAGAACATATTATTTATGAGCACATCTTATGCATGCACACATATACACAGAGGGACACACATACAGAGCTCTACCTGTATTGTCATACAATGAGCCAGCTGGGGATTTCAACCAGCCAGCTCACACTCCTGATCATGTTTTAGGCTTTCTCTTATGAAGACAGCATGTCCTCTGGAGGACTATGAAATTCACACTAAAATCAGATTGCATGTAGGGTTCTATAGGCTTCAGAATGTAAAGCAAAAATCTTCCTGAGCCCCCAGAGAGCTGACAGTGCTGACAGTGTATTTCGGTAACAAATGAAACAACGCTGGAGCTTGTATCTGTTGCATGTAGGGAGTATGAAAAGGGGGAAAATCAGACATGATAAAATTTTTACACTCTCGTAAGGTAATACAATCCATAACCTCAGGAATTCCAAGTGAAAAAGCTGATGACAGCACAAAAGGCTTCAGGGAGGTGCAAACGTCACAAAAGATCTCTAATGCCACGTCTGCTGGAAAAAAATCAGAAAATAACAAAGTTATTGCTGATTGCAGAGCTAGCCTATTCAGCCCCTTCTTTGTACCTCTTAGAGTGTGTGATTGTTTCATGCTAATGGGCATGTTGGTGGCACAGACCATTACAGAGTGCTGCCCACATCGACAGTCCATCGTTGTGATCTTTGCTTCACACCAGATCTATGGTAAAGCAGTGCCTTCATTGTGTTGCCTGTTCAATGCTCAAGTCCATTATCGTATATTTTATTTCTTTTATTACTCTTTCTATTTTTGTTTTTCAACATTGATCTTATGGGTGACAAGCACTCCCGAGTTATGACTGAGTTGCTTCCTCTCTTTCCTTAATGCATGCATCAAAAGTACATTTGGATCTGCTTGCTCCAAACAGCCATGGTACAAACTGAAAAGAGCAAATAAAAATCTTTATTAATTATGCAGAGCTGCTGGTGGAGCTGAGCCAGTGCTACTATCCCTCTCTATATTTAGCAGCACAATGTAGTCCATCTCCATGGAGTTTTATCGTCAAGGAGCCCAAGTAGAAAATAGTCTCCCAAAAGGTTATAATAAAATACAATCTATCCCTCACCACATAAAGTTGTAACCCGCAATAGCCGTGCTGATTACACCAACACACAGTTACAGATTTATGACAGCAAATACAGTTTTTTCCACTCAGTGATGCATTCAGCACCCATTTAATGCAGTGTTGATACGGACTATTGCTGCCCAAGGCACCGAGGCATAATCTGTTCACCTGTCTGACTCAAGGAGAAGCACTGAAGCCTTTCAGATGCCATCAGACAAAAAATTGGCTACAGCTACAGTTTCCAAAACATCACACAAAGGATTTGATGCCCAAATCCATGTTTACATTCTTTAAATATTAATAGTCTGATCACACGTTTGCTGAGCATTTGTGATCTCTGCCACTATTGAAATCACAGCATCACCGAATTGTAAGGGTTGGAAGGGACCTCTGGAGATCATAAAGTCCAGGTTCTCTGCAATAGGTGGGGAAACGAAACCACCTTCATCCACATTTCTTCACATACATGAACATGTCAGCACGTTTGGTCTAGGAAAATGAATGAGGCTTTAGGGATTTTTTTTCTGGCGTAGGGTTAGGATGATGGCTGATACAGGGAGCATCACGTAAAATAACCTCGTCTTGTTCCAGCAGCCTTTGATCCTTCTTTCCTAAAACAAAATCAATGAAATACATTTGATCGGTTTTTAAGCTGAAGCTCCTGATAATCACAACCAAATATCACATAATCGAGGAACCCAAGCTCCTGGAGAGGTGCTCTTGGCAGAAAAGCGGGACCCTGATGGGGGCAGCTTTTGTCCCCCGCTAGGGCCCGGCCCGGTGCCCGCGGCGGGACGACGCAAGATGGCGCAGCGGGAGCGCCTCGGTGCGACGGGCCGGTGCCGGAGCCCAGTCCCGCTCCTCCCGCCGCTGGGCCGGGCTGTGCGTATAGATGCCTGTGTATACGGCATGTACACTGCTGCGATTGAAACGCGGAGAGAAAAAGGGCTGTTCAGAAGACAGGACAGATGGCAGGCAGAGGAGTAGCGGCGGGCAGATTAGGAATTAAAGAAAACAAACGAATCAGGCAGCCCTGGGATCAGTTTCGTGATGCTGAGTCACCGCCCGGCAGCCCAGGCACTGGGGTGACTCTGCTCATTTTCAGCTGCGTTTTCCACAGCCCTAAGGGAGGTGGGGTCTCCCCTCTCTGCGTGCTCTTATGGAAGATGGTGAAACACTAATGCAAAATTATGATTAAAGCCCGATACATAGCAAAGGGCAGAGATGAGCTGATATTCCAGGAAAAGGAGCAGTAATAGAAGAAAGACTGTAAAGACATATGAACAGCTCAGGCTGTTCTGTAGGTAATAGGTAACAGTGACAGTACCCTGAGGGTGAAGTATGAGAAAACAACTACAATGAGGTTTTTCAGAGCAGTATATCTTTTCTTAGAACATGAGGCAACAAAATACAGCAGAAAACCCTCAGAAGACAAGTTGTCTGTATGTGTGTTATTATTAATGCAGTAGGAAAAATTGAAAGTGTCTTTGGCTCTAAAGATCTGTATACATCACCGATCTGCTAATAATAAGGGCAAGAAAAGCAAACTGCTGAATAGTGCAAGGAATAATGGATGAACAAAAACCCTAGGTATAAATCTGCTAGTAGGGCAAAGTATGAAGCTATAGCAGCAACCTGCTAAAATTAAACTAGCTTATCTGAACATTAAATGTACCTCCAGTGCACCTTAACTTGATTCACTGAGGATGTGTTTGGGATGCAGTTGACAAGTAGTATTTATTAGTGGGTGAATAGGCTGAATATGAATACAGAGAGAAATAAATGATTGACTCTCAAAGGGTGGTCAGGCACTGGAATGGCCTGCCCAGGGAGGTGGTGGAGTCGCCGTCCCTGGTAGTGTTCAAGAGGCGCCTGGATAAGGAGCTACGAGAGATGGTTTAGTAGCTTGTGGCACTGATAGGAATGGGAGGGTGGTTGGACTGGATGATCTTGCAGGTCGTTTCCAACCTTATGATTCTGTGATTCTGTGATTCTGTGACTGCATTGTTCATATCCTCACAGGGACACAGTGACACTGTACACATTCTTCATGTGCAGGTTGCTCAAGTTACCCAATGCTTCCTATCAGGAGGCTGCACGACCTCTACTGCAGTCTCAGCACTTCTGTGCCTGTTGAAGGGAGCGGCTGCTAGAGCTGTGCCAGACATTTGGTGCCTGCTGCACTGTGCCACTCAGTGAGTACCTTCATTTAGAGTACAAAATCAGACAATCACAGGAGAGTTGAGGAAGGGCTCTCTGGGTCCATCTGGTCCAACTCCTGCTTCAGCAAGGCGACACAGAGCAGGGTGCCCAGGCCCATGTCTGTACAGACAGGGACCATTAGGACCTGGAGACCAGAGTTCATTTGGCCAGACCCATATAAATATTGTATTTTAGAAAATGGGAGCATGGATGAGAAAGCAAGATAACCCAAGAGAAAGTCCTAAAGCTGAATGCTCAATTCTATGGCAATAATTGAGATCTTATCTCGAATAAATGTTAATAGTCAAAGCCTGCAGTAGGTGTATAGAGGCTCTGTGATGTACCTTATTTCTTGTATTTCTTCTGCTAAAGATGAATTTCAGAGACAGGAAAGCAAACAAAACCAGTTGCTATTGAAGTTAGCTATGTTCTGAGTACCATACTAGGTGCCTGTTTGCAGAGGTAGTCAGAGTAGAACCTGTTTCTTTTTTGTGCAAGCACACCCTGGGGCTGGCTGAATACAGGTTGGTTTCTGTAGTAAATAATCCCAACCTGAGCTTTGTTTCTGTGTAGAGTGGTTGAACTATATGCAGGGGGAGTTGGAACTGAATGATCTCCTGAGGTCCCTTCCAACCCCTGCATTTCTGTGATTCTGTGTTGATGCTAAGCTGTGTGAATACCATCAACTTCCACAGCACTGTGCCCTCTCTCTTTATCTCATACAGAGCAAGGCAAGGAATTTCAGGCAAGGTTTGCCATCTCTAGACTAGAAAGCAGGAGCTTGTAGACAAGTTGTCTGGCCAGGACACCAGATCTCAGGAGACCTGGAGAACACAACAAGAACTTCAGATGGGGCTGAATAGATTGGAAACTCATCTCTGCAAGTTCAGAAGGGCGTGTATGTGCCTCGGGTGATATTCTGAGGAACAAGGAAATCTGATGGGGAAAACATCATGATTTAGTTTATAATAGTTACCTTTTAATTAGCAGCACTCTGCCTCTTCACCTTGTCTGAGGTGTATTGGTTTCGAAACCTTTGTAGGAGTCATTTCTGAGACTGGAAGGATTATGTAGTGCCTGCCTGACAGTTTACATAGGTGGATTTCAACAGGATAGAAGGCGGTAAATTGTTGTGGGTGCCTACAGTGTTGTAAGCAGATGTAAATGTCAGCCCACCAATACTTCAGAGCCATTAAATGCCAACGCTTATTGATTAGTATGCACTTTCTCCTGCTAATGGCACCGATTTGTGAACAGCTAAGATAGCACTCTGGCATTCATTATCCTTCCACTGACTTGAAGGGGCTAATTTTGTCCTTGACTTCTCCAAAAATCCTTTGTAGTGTTGTCAGTGGTCTGTAGATGTGAGTTGCATATGCCGTGGCTGGAAGAAAGATCGAGTCTAGTGCCAACCGCAGCACTGAGAACGCAAACAGCAGCTGTGTGTAAGATGCTGCTCATATTTGTGTGTAGTTAGAGAGCTTGGTCAATAAAGAGAAGAAAGAATGAAGAATAAAGGCTGACAAAGCCTCTTTCTTCCCCATCCACGCCCAAACCCACACAAACACCCGACATTTTACACTCTGTTGTGTCTTGAAAGAAGTCCTTGAGCTATCAGCCAGCAACTTACTCTGCAAACTCCTCAGAGAAGACAGACTTTGTGTTTCCCTTCCCAAAGAAAGGGCAGCATTGATCCCTTATCACTAATGAGAGTAGCAGAGAGAAGTCATTGGATATCCCCCAGTGCCAAAACCTGTGGGCTTAGATCGGAAAAACAGTCTTCCTGTGAAGCAATAGGCTATGTCCCAAAGTCAGCTGCATCTCTTCTGCCTGGCAGAGGATGGGCTCTCAGAAATGTGTACAGAGAGCAGAAAGGAACAGGGGTGGGGGTTATTTGAGCAATCAGGCACGGGAGCAGGATTTGGTGGTCAGGGGATCTGGGGGTTGGAGATACTGAGCTCCTCCTCCTAGCTGCCCTAGTGGGGCTCTCTCAGGATGAACGATAGAAGAACAATATTTATTTGTACCAAACCCTGGTCCCTCGTGCTAAGCTGTGAATCTGTGTAAGCCTGAAGGCTTGGCATCTGGAAAGAGGAAGATCTGTGGTGGGAAGGGAGGAGGCATAAAGAATGCATGTTAAAAACCACTAACAATAGCAACTGCAAGGTGCTGTGTGAGAAACTGGTATAACAGCTAAATACGTGGAACGAGGATAATATGTCCTCTTCTGGCACTTCTAAAAATCGTAGCTATTACTTAATTTTACGTCATCAAAAAGGTGAAAGGGACTGCATTTTGTCACTTAGAGCCACTTCAAACAGCCGATGTTTTCAGAGGAAAGCTTAAGAACTTCACAGAATTTCAAGTAAATCCAGGAGAATGGAAAAATATTTGTTCTCACTTGTCATCACTCAAGACTTGCAAAAGCCTGAACATCTCCTGACTTCCTCACTCTCACAAACATACAAACAAAAAGCTTTTTGTGTTGAGAGCAAATGGACTTTCTGGGAAGAACAGGAAAGAAAAGATTATCTTTGTTATTAACATGGTCACTCATTTTCAAAAAAGCTTTCTCCCCCCCCCTTTATAATATTTGGGAATGCTGAGATGTAGATAGAGGTCAGAGGCAGCTGAACAGCAAAAGGGTGAGACAAGGATGCAGACAACCCCCTTTGTCACCCCCTGCAGTTTCACAGGTAGATCCCCTTTGCATCTAATGGCTCTCAGCTGGAGAGCGAAGCATAGCTTTTTATTTTTGGGAATTCAATAACTTTGCCATAAACACTATTGAATAAGAACAGGAAGAAAAAGAGAAGGAATAACAGGGTACTCACGTGAGCAGAAGTTATCCTTACAGCTGCATAAGAGCTTAGCAACTTACTGCTGATACCAAGATATAAAGTTGCTGAGCTTCCCCACGTGCTTGGAGGTCAGCTGCATAAGCCGCAGCGTATGTGGGAAGGATCTCATGCAGTTTTTGAATGCACAAGGACATACCCTTGGGGAAACAATAGCCCAAATGACGAAACTTTAAGAGAGTGAGAAAAATTCATTAGTCATAAAGAAGTCCTGATGAGCCACCCAGCCACTAGGGAATTTAAGGTCATTCTTGTCAGTAAGAATGCATGTGAATTTCAAAAGCATGTCGAAAGAACCGAATGTCTCAAGAAGTGGATGTGAAGAAGGGAGTAAACAAAGGGGGCTAAGCTTTGTATTTTTAAAACACATTAAGTCCTCTGCTGAACTAGAGATCTGACGCCTGAGAAGTAAAACAAATCTGTGCGTTCGCCTTTCAAAGGTAGTTCTCCACGTTCTTTTGGTTGGTTCCAAAGGAAGATGCACACCAGTGTGTTCAAACGGCTTTCTAATTAGAGTGAAATCTGACCATGGGACTCATTTGTCACACTGGGGGCTACAGCATAATACAGCTCACAAATCACGATTCAGAGCCTGCTCCCCTATACAAATGTTGTTCAGCTCTTGATTCATCACTTTCTTCGGTCAGCATAAATAGTTCAGCATCTGTGTTTGGGACTTTTGGAACAGCCGGATTCCTTGCTGGAAGATAAATAATGAATGCAGAATTTGAAGACATTTGTTTGTAGTTCCCTGAAATAAGAGCACCTCACAGAAAAAAAATGTTATTTTTTGATGTTTGGTTTTTGTTCCAAAGTTTTTGAACAGAGGGAGTGGATTGGTTCCGCCTTCAGAACTGAGCTCAGATTTGCATCCCTTAGCAGTTCCCTACAGCAGTGGCTTTGAATGTGCTTCCTCATCCCTGCTGATCTGATTCCATCTGCTCTGCATAAAGTTCTCCGGGCCTGAAGTGCATCTCCTCTCCATACAGGCCCATGGCTCCTCACCTGCTCTCACACACCTCTCAAGGCAAATGAGTCTGGGTGGTTGGTTTTATTCTTTTTTTTTTTTTTTTTTTTTTTTTTTTTGGTAATGACTCAAGTCAAATTCAGGAGTTACCCTGTTGGAATCATTCATTGCTTCACCAGTGACTTGCTGGGACAGGTAGATAAATGTAGTGTGCTTTTGAAAATGCTGCCACTGGTCTTTCTGGGGTTTCCATTTCTGGAAGCATAAGAAATACGTAGTGGTATCTCAGTATATTTTGCCAAATGCTGGTGTATTAATTTGGGAATGGACATACTGAAGTGATTTTTAACCCAGCTTGGTAAGAAAACGAAATTCAGGAGGTCAGAATTATGTATGTGTTGTAATGTTTTCATCTGCTATGCAGTTTGAATCTGTTCTATAGTTTCAGTCAGATCTTACAGAAGGCAGCCTGAAGTTCTTTGTTCTATCAGTGTCTGTTGTCAAGAACACATTAGTGTGAAGTCAGACCTCATTTTGGAGAGAGAGGACAGGAAGAGGAGTGAGAGAGAAAGTGATCAGTATCCTGATTTGCACAAGGCAACAGCTGGCAGTCTCTCTTTATTAGCCATTAATGAATCCAAGCCTTGGTCGTGCTTACATTACTTTAGATTTCCAAGACAGACATGAGGGAAAAATTACAAATGTTATAAACAGTATGTTAAGCAGTGAGCAAGGTGAGGTGTCTGAGATGAGACTCTGGGCATAGTATCTAAAAATACTATGATACACAGTACGTCAATCCTCTAAAGCCACATTCAGTATTTTTATAACATATAAGCACTGGTTTTCTACATTTATGGAAAATTGTATGAGGGGAATCAAATCTGGAAAGTTGTCCACTAACATAGTGAGTGTTGTTGTGTTGTGTGCATCCACAATGCACAATAAACAGAGAAGACTGCACAGTGACTGTTACTCTGGCCATTAGGCGTTTGAGTAATGAGATTTCAAAAGCTTTTTGCAGGCTTGGTGTTACCCTGGAAGATCTCCTATCCACTATTTGTCTGCTGGACAAAGCACATTTCTTTTAATTTACAAAGTGATTTAATGCACTGGGGGCTTTGAAAGAGACGAACTAAATATCAGCAATGACAGAGAGAGCTGCAAATTGCAGATAGTGAGAATCATTGAAAGCGCTGCAGTTACACAAGTTCCAAGGCATTTATTTCTTTTTAGTCAAATACACCATGACAAGCAGTTTTGCAAATTTGCAATTTTAAGCAGCTACATGTAGAAAAGCACTCAGAGTTTTCAGACAAAATGGATGAGAATGTGTTGCTATGTTTTTATTTGCCAGTGGTGTAAGAGCCAGATAAAGAGGGTGACATATTACTTCTACATCCATTTCCATTCCCAGAACACGTGTAACACGTGTAACCCCACAGCTTTAACAGACAATCTCTGGTGCTCTTGCCTGGAAGTTATTGCCCCCCTTTGCTCTGTCCCATCTGGAGTACTGCATCCAGACCGGGGCCCCCAGCGCAGCAAGGATGCAGAACTGTTGGAGTGGGTCCAGAGGAGGGCTGCAAAGATGGTCAGAGGGCTGGAGCACCTCTCCTATGAAGAAAGGTAGAGGGAGCTGGGCTTGTTAGCTTGGGAGAAGTTTCCAAGGAGACCACACTGAGGCCTTCCAGTGCTTGAAGGAGCTTGTAAGTACAAGGGAGAGCAACTTTTTACATAGTCTAGTAGTGATAGGGCAAGAGGGAATGGCTTTAAACGAGAAGAAGAGAAATGTAGATTAGATGTTAGAATTAAATTCTTTGTTGAGAGGGTGGTGAGGCGCTGGCACAGCTGCCCATGTAAGCTGCAGTGCCCCATCCCTGGAGGTGCTCAAGGCCAGGTTGGATGGAGCCCTGGACAACTGAGCTGCTGGGGGCAGCCCTGCTTAAGGCACAAGGTGGGACTGGGTGGGCTTTGAGGTCCCTTCCAACCAGAGCCATTCCAGGATTCTGTGTGCCTTTGTGCAGCATCTTAAGGGCCCACAGTCCTGCTTCTACCTCTCCAGGTGTGGGGGCAGCTAGTGTAAGACTTCAGGGTACAAGAGGGCCATAGCTTCATGCTAGGTGACATCTTGGTCACCATTTCTCTCAGGGTGATCATTCTGATGTCTCCTCGTTTCCGCCACTTCCATCAGAATTTCTAACAGAACTACTCAGTCTCACTGGTTTTCTGATGAATTCTGGTGTACCTCAGGGTGAGTAGCCAAAGAAATAAGTGAATAAATGCATTAAACTTTTAGTTTAAAAAGAAGATAAAGGGATTTTAGCAAGCTTTTGAGGTATTAAGTTCTGCAGACAAAGCTAACACAGGGCATGTGACTGATACATATTTGCAGGTGGGAAGCTTAGAATAGGCTGAACCTGAAGCTGTCCTTAAAAACTGAGCTGGAATTACTCAATAAAACTCTTGGGTCTGACCATCTTGGTCCTGGCTATGGTCCATTGATCACAATGGGATTTAAGAATGCACATCACTATTTCACTGTTATTTACGAAATATTAGAGCCAGGCTTTTGAAACAATGGGTTAAATTAGTCCTTGTGTATTATTCAGCTGAGCTGCTTCAGACATTTAGTCAATTGCAGTAACACACTGGAAAATGATCCCTCCATCATTCTCCATTTATTCACACCAAAATCTCAGACTTCTGACAAAATACAAGTATGTTAATAGTCGCTCCAATGTGGGTGTACATCTTCAGACAATTAGATGGAGAACAGTGATATTCAGAGTGAAGTTAAAGCAAGGTAACAACTTTTAGTCTTAAGCTTAAAAGGATAGAGAGATCTAACTAAAGTCTCTTTATTACCAGATTCCTGAGTCAGTCTTTCTGAAACACAGGTATATGTCTATAGAGTTTAGCATGCAAGACCTGTCCTTCTGAATGGTCCCCTACAGTTTCACAGAGTCATAGAACCATAGATCGTTTGTTCAATTAGAACAGTAACTATCTAGAAAAGAAGGATACAATGTCTGCTTAAGAATAGGAAAAAAAAGAAGAATCATACGAAAATGTAGTGTGAGCACTGCAGTATGAATTTAGCTTTCATAATGGACCACTGGGAAATTTTTTCTCTTTCTCTTTGTCAGAGGTCACAGTGTCCAGCCTGGTGCAGGTGCCCCTGTTGTAGTGTTGTGAGCTGAGCTGGACATGTGGAGCTGGTTGGTTTTGCTTCCTGCATGTTTGTGCATGAATGAGCTGGATGAATTTCTTCGTCTCACATTATTATGGAAGATAGTTAGGAGTCTTAAAATATAGAAGTGATTTCTCTGGAGTTGTATGTGCGCGGCTGGCTAGGACACAGGGATAGGATTTATTAGTATGCAGTGTGCAATAAGTAGCAATCAATACTTCAGTCTTGGCACGGTTTAACTCTGCAGAACAGTGTGAAGATGCAGTTTATGCCAAATAGCAGCATATGATTTAGTGCAGCACAGATGTATTTGGAATATTTTAATAAAAAGAGGGGTTATGGAAAACATTTGGCAGTCTTGAGCATGTAGCAAATATTCCATTATGTACTGTCTATAGCAGTATAGCTGAGTATGTACATATAATGTAATAAAAAGAAGTTGCATTCTCGTCTTGTAGGAATTCCTTCCATAAAAATATGCTGATTCTTCAGATTTCTAGTAGGGCCAGACTTATCTTGAGGCACATTTATGCTAAGCTCCACTTTATTTACAGTTCTTGAGATAAGACATAACAGTTCCTAAGCTTTTGTCTGCCACAAGTTCTGCAGTCTCCAGTTAAAGACTCTCTTTCTAGGACAACAGGAGGCTGAATGCTGGACTCTGAAGCCCAAATGTTTCTGTTCTCATCTGTGGCAGAAGAAAAAGGATTTTTATTCCAATTAATCTGGTTTTGGATTAGGCAGCGTGTCAAAGACTGCCGCTACTGTGATGATACTGACTCCCCATTTTATCCATTAAGCTAATGCAATACAGAAAGCATGCATGTCATAACTAAAACTTAGTTTATCCTTTAGTGTAGCACTTAGAAGGAGCTTACAGAGTAACTGTATTCTGCTCTGCCTTGTGTTGAGCTCTCTGGGTCCCTCAGCAGTATGGATGCTTGTGAGGAGACACACATCTGAGAGAAATCCACGAGCCAGTAGGGATGGAAGAAGAATGCCTTCATTCAACTTGAAATACAGTTCATTTCCTCACTCTGTTCAGGGGTGTGAGCAATAGTAGAATAAATAACCTTTTAAGGTCCAAATAAATGTGCAAATAGAAACCTTAGTAGAGGAGATATCATACTTAACAAGTTCTGTTATACCTACTTGTACACTGAGTAAGCTACTCCTTTCTGCACCAGCCCATTTTTTCTTTTCATCTACTGTCCTTCGCAATGTCCACTGTCAAACCTTTTCCAACGTCCAACCAGTGTTGCATTTCTAGCACATGAAGACTGTCAAGAATTAAAAAAAAAAAAAAGTTTGAATAATGCTACATGTTTAAAAGTTTAACTTTTATTTGTTTGCTGATTTATTTTTCTGGCTTATCAGTGGCATACATAGTCTGCAACCACTATGCCAGACTAGAATCTCATTCAATTTTGAGAAAAGTGGATGTTCTGCCACAAAAAAAAAAAAAAAAAAAAAAAAGAAAAAAAAAGAAAAAGAAAAAGAAAAAGAAAAAGAAAGCTGTATGGTACTGGCATTCCAACTTCAGTGCTTGTAACCTAGTTTTGTATTTGAAGAATAAGAACCAAACTGTGCCTCTTATTTACAGAAGGTTATGTTGCATGACGGATTGTGTTCTGATTTATGTCATGGTTTTATAGCTGCATAAAAGCCAATGAAAGGCTAAATATTGGAAATCCATTCTCTATAACAAATCACTCATTAAAGAGAAAGTCTGAATTATTTAACATGTGTTAAGACAGTGGTATTATTGAAAGACTTCTTTATAGAAATGTAAAAACTGCTGATCTTTGACCAGCTGTCAGTATTTTCATATGTTAAATTTCAGTGTTAAAAGTTGGCTTTGCTTTTCAGATTGTTTTGTCTCAAAATATTTTCTCTTAAAAATGCTGTGATAAATACAATAGGGATTTTTGTGTGTGTGTGTTTTATAAACTTTTGGAGTTTAGATGACATATTACTAATAGCAATATACTTGAAACACATCTTCTTGGTAGTAATGTCTTATCTAATGGTGATAGAACCTTTTGGTGCTCTTACTGGATGAAATCAAGGAACAACAACATTGTTTGAGCACATTCCACTTGCCCATGTTATCTTATAGTAAGCCATTTCTGCAGCCTCTTTTAAAACAAAATGTGATGACATAACATCTAAAAACCCCTCTGAGACTTCAGTAATATTGAGACAGATGATGTTTCTGATTATAAAAGAAAGAAGCATTACAATATGTCAAAATGGAATGCAATGAGTAATGTGTGAAAAGGGAAGTAAGATACAGGAATAATAATTTTGGTTTGTAGATACACTTATATGCATCAAGTACACACATGCACATTTCTAACCTGTGTGTTTGAGCACATACCAGCAAGAATTCAACAGTACTCTCTCATTTTCATATCAAAAATCTACCAAACATCAAGAGTCCCTGTTAGTCCTTCCACTTCTATTAATTGCTTAAGGGCTTTTCTGGTGGAAGAGCAGGAGTTGTGTCTGAACAGTAGCTGTGGAAGAACATACCCAGATGTGAGTGGGCAAAGCATGCTTCTTTTTCCCATTAGTAACCAGTGATCAGACTGGTATAAGTGCAAAGGTGTAGGAAGCCAGCAGGTTGATCCAGCACCTTGAAAGATATGACTTTCAAGAAGGACAGAATGGGAGCAAGTAGGAATTAAGAGAAAAAGGGACTTAAGTTTGGTATTGTAGCACAAGAGGTGCTGAAATGTCAGAACCCACAGATGCAGCATCTAAAGCTGGTATTAACTGAAGGAAGAGGGTGAAATATTGAAGTGGTGAGAAGAAACTGTTCAGCAGGACTCTTCTATCTGTGCAAACATGGAAGGAAAGATGAAGGAAGAAGGTAATTATGGAAAAAGAAGATTGCTCAGTGAACTTGCTGTGTCGTAATAGAGCTGAACTGAAATTAAAGAATGCCAGTTGGTAGTTCTGGTGGACTGGAGCAACAGGAATATCACACAGGGGAAAAGAGGATATGAAGTGACTGCTGCAAAATCTGCTCTAGGCTTTGAAAAAGGCCTGTATTGGAAGCTGTGTTCCTTCAAGCTTTAAAAAAGCCTTGAGAGAAATGCTAAATGCTTCAAGTAGCATATATGATAATGAGGTTGGGAATGCCAGTTTACGTACTGACTATGAAGTAGGCTTTTATGATCCTGTTGTATCAATGCTTTTGTTCATTATTCCCCTGCAGTATTTTGCTGAAATGTCACCATAAACACAAGCATGACAACTCTGTTGGCTGTAGGAGGCTGTTTGGGATGCTTGACTCGCGAGCATCTGCAATTACTTAGAGTAGGCTACTTAATAGTCAAATTTTTCTGAGAACAGAAAATTGCATGAAAATTGTATTGATGGTACAAGAACATGAAGATGGTATATCTGTGTAACAGGAGCTGAATTGAAATGGCTTCCTTGCTCTGCACATCTCTTCAGAAAGATGCTGTTGCTGAACTGAGCTCACTAGGAAATTGGACTGGTAGACTAAACAGGGCTAGAGAAAACTCCTTGGCAGATTTTTTTTTATGGGGTTACACATTTAAAGTAGTCCCTGTCATCACTGTGATCCAGGTCAACTAGCATCTCCTTTCCAAATTTTCAGGCACATTTAGCAGGAACGTTCCCAACAGGATTACCCTGTTTTGAAGGCTCTCACAGTTAAATAATGGGGGTACATGCATTCCAGTTAGATTGCTAGAGGATGGTCCTGGGGACATTTCATGATTTTTTTGTTGATGTAATCTGACTGGAATAGTTTAATAAGTTCCATTTGTTTTGTTTTTATGTAAACATGTGCTGCCACTCCTTTAAAATTAAGGGCAGCTTAAATGTATGGATGACTATATCAGTGATAATTCTAGGCTGTTTTTTTCATATGAGCAGGTGTCTGACTCATTAAGCCCTTGGTGCATGTATTCATTATAATGCACACAGATGGACGTGGTAGGTACCCAGCAATTAGGGTAATGCATAATTAAATGAAGCTGTGCTTAACTGTTGAGAGTATTCAGAGATAAAAGATAGTCAAAAGCAAGTCTTTAGTGTCCTATTTTTAAATTTTTATTTCCATAAAGTACATCAAAGTATTTTATTTAGGAGACCTGGTACCTTTTCTTAGGAAAACCAAACATCTAACATTTTAATAATAAAGTTGAGTATAATGCATATCTTAAAAATGCTGTGCTTGTGTTAACCTGTTTAGTCCTACAAAGCTGCTGTGAGAAAGGGCAGTATTTCTAGATAGAGGTATCAAAGCTGAGAAAATCCAAAAGTCTTATAGGATTTAGAATAGGAATAGTGAAGTTAAAGCTGTGATGCTGAGACCACTAGAAAAGTAACCTTATTTAGTTTGCCAATCCCAATTCAGAACTTCTTCCCCAGCTTTGCAGGCTGGAAGATGACAATGTCTGCTCAGAGTTCCAATGAAGGTGGCTCAAGGTGGTATGAGTGCAGCAGCATGCATCTCTTTCCAGTCACAGCTTCAATGCTGAATTTTTCTTTTCTTTTTTCTTTTTTTTTTTTTAAATTTTTGGGTTTTTTTGTTTGTTTTGCATGATTCATTTTTAGAACCTGGTACATACAATAATAGATTTTCCAGTATGACTGGAGATGCAGCAAAAGCTCAAGATTTATATTATTAAAACTGTACTTTGAATTGAGAGCTGAGGAATAATGTGTATTCACGTAAATCTTAGTCAAATAAACCTTCTGACAAGGTTAAACAAAACCTGATTTTTGTTCTGGAAATAGATCATCTTCAAGAATTTTCACAGGTTCTTGTCATAGCATAAATTTCAGTCTTTGTGCTTGCCAAAAGACGTGTATCTTGTTTCAGGTTAAATTTGGCTAATATCCTCAAGGACATGCAGTCAGCACTAAGGAGAGTAGATTAACAAAGAGATAGATGGAGAGACATTTTAAAAGCTCCGTAATGATTTTTTTTCTGTGGGGTCTTGTATATCAGGCAATCATGACAGCTCTGGAAAGAGCTAGTTCTCTCCAGAGCACACGCACCTTGTGCAATTTCTTCACCCATCACCCTTGAGCTTCTTGCTCCTCCAAAGGCCTTGTGCATTCAGAGGGAGTAGGTGGACTATGGTAATTTTATCTGGGGGTATGCGCTGATTGCTACAAGCAATGTGTGTGCAAATTTCTCCTGCTTAATGAGTCCACTGCCTTTTTCTACTTTGGCAATGAAGAGAAGGTCATCAGTGGTGGGTCTATCCATCAGTGGACAGAGGAGATTGTTTGCAGTAGAAATAACAGAAAAAAGGAAGAAGAGGTCAAGGGGTTATAAACGTACCCAAGGCTGCCTGGGCCAAACCTGATCCTCAGAAACACCTTGAGACGTGTGCTGCAAATGTCTGGCTCTCATGCTGTCATTCTGGTAGGCTGCAGGAAGCCCCATCAGGCAGGTGCTGACCAAAGCCATCTTCTGATGCTCACTCAGGAGTGGTTGTGACCTACTGGAAGGTATTCCATTTCCTGGGCCTGGGGCACCTCATGGACACTAAGGAAGAGGGAAAGATTTGCACTAAGTTGTACATAGGCAGGTGTCCTTCCTTTTGAAACAGCGTGGCTACAGAGATTGTAGATATATCTTAAAAAAGCAGAACTTGAATCTCCTTCTTACAATACCAGGCCACATGCAGACACTTATGTACAGCAGCTAAATTTCTCCCATTTCAATTCCATCTGCAAAAAATATGAATTTCATTAAGTAATTTGTAGACATACAATATTCTCAATCCCAAAAACATTAATTTAAGGGCCTTGGTTTGGGTGGGATCTCCAGGCAAACCACATATGTTTTATTTATAATTAGGAGAGCATGCATTAAGATTTACCATGGCATTGTTGTCCATGGATTGCAGCACACATCCTAGAAAGGTCTTAACTAAGAACTTAAGGATGCAGTTTCCTCATTGATGGGGATTTCTCTGAGAATCTCTTTTTTTCTCATGAGTGCCCTTTCATTTCGGAACGTAGGCTGCAGAAGAGGAAGGACCCTTCTGTTTATTAAGCACAGGCCTCCACTTTAATGTGCAACTGCATCGTATAATACCATGACCAAAATTTAATCAAACTGTGTCCTAACGTTGCTTCTCATGCAAATAGCATTGAGTGCAGTTGGAAGGGACTATAGGAATATAGGATGAATCAGAGCCTCAGCGTTTCCATGATTGTTTAACATAACAAAAGCTAGCAGGTCAAGCAAGCTAATGGAGAGCCACATGTTTAGAAGGAGAAGGCAGACAAAGGATAAAGCCTTCTAGGATACAGTGAGATTCTGTGCCATGTGGTGGAATATCTCTGGTTTGATGAGAACAAAGCACCCCTTATTTTTACAGAGGTTAAAACTGATTTTAAAAGGGAATGAGTACAATAAACACTTGTATTACATCAAGAATGACTCTCATAGGTGTAGGGGAGATTGTTTGAAAGTGTATCTTCAAAGTGAAACTTCACACTCCACTGGGAAATGGAGCAATTTTTTTTTCTGACAAGCATTACCTTGAAAAGCCTGAAATAAGAGTTTCTGATGCAGATAGATTGCTCTTTGAAGAAATCCCTGAATGTACAGAGCAGTGAGATTGGAATTTGGAAAGCAAGGGGAGAGGGATTTTTCAGTTAATGTTCGCATCTTATTTATCTCCGAATATTGCATGTTGAGAAATACAAACCAATTACCACTGAATGACTCTGATAATGTATGAAAAGGAGAGACATTTTGAAAGTGCCTTGCCTATTTCTATTAGTAAAAGAAAATATTTGCAGAGCCTGTATTGTAAAATTAGTAAGCTGCTATTGGATGAAAATGGCAGTGAACTTGAGAGGCTTTCTAGTCTACTGGTTTAGCTGTGTATTTGTCTGCCACAGGAATTATAAATTAGATTCTCCTTGGCAGCGAGTTCTGGCTTTTGTTGGAATGCCTACCTAGCACAGGCACCTCTGTGAAACACTGCACCATGCCCTTTCAAGAAAGGTTGGTGCTTATTAGCCTGTGCAAAGCATTTGCTTCTGGCTCTAAGCTGGCTTCCTACACAACAGGTAAGGCATATCTGTCTTCTGCTAAATAAACATACACTGAGTGAAACTGAACAGAGTTAAAATACTTTAGAAAGCCATTTCATGCTGAGACCTACTTAGACCTATTTAGTTCATCTTAAGCTGTCTTCCCTCACTTCAGGATGTGTCATTTGCTGAGGTAAGCTAAAGTAATATGAAGTGGCTTTAAATCTATACACACATGCATGCACTCAGTTCTGCAATGGTTTAACTGAAGTGTTTTTCAAATCAATTTAATTGATCAGGTACAGCCTAAGTATCTTTCCAGGCAGTGAAATCCCACTGCTTTGAGATCAACTGGACTTCCACCAGGTTATCTGCAGATAACCCTGTTAGAATCTGTAGAATATTTATGCTTTGCCAGTGCTGAAAGTGCCATATAGAAAAAGTGTGTTATAGACACAGAAGCTTATCAGGAGGCAGGATCTGGATTAACATTATCAGTCATCAGCTTGTGTCTTAAGAGTAATTAAAACTGGTAATTTCCAAACTCATAACACCACTGAACTCTCCCGAGCCCTGCTTCCCTATGAATGTCTGAAAAAAATAGTCCACACTCCAAGAAAAGAATAAAGCCTTTAAACCTCATGTAAATAACAATGAAAATAAAGGCAATCAAACTTCACTGGGAAAAAAAAAAATGCCTTGAACTATACCATATGGCAGTAAATCATTGGTCTGGATATAGATAAACCACAGGGCAAGAATAAAATATTCATAGCAATTAGTGGTATAGGCAGAATAGAACCCCCCTCTTTGCACTTGCCGTTGTTATGGTGATTTCTTCTCCCAGCACTCACTCTTCTCACCCCCGATGCCATTGGCTCTCTCCATGGCTTTCCATCTGGCTCTTGCTTTCTTGTTTATCCCAATGAAATTAGCTCAACTGCTCATTTGTCACCTTGGAGGTGTAGTAGCTGTGAACATGTGCTGTGCAAGAGAGCAGGACAGGCAGATGGTGCTTGAGAATAGATAAACAGACAGATGCATTAAAGAGACAGCAAAATGGTTGGTATGAAATAGTGTCTGGAAGATGATGAATTGGGTTTGAGTGTGATGAGACATGGCCACCTAACATATGCAAAGAGTGGTGTTTTCTGATGCTTGTTTTCTTTTAGGCTGTGGGCACATGCTAGGGATTGCTGGAGCTCATGGATCAGAAAATCAAAGTTACCAAATTTCAGATAGTACGCTGAGACTTCATGTAGATTGCTGGAAAATGTGATATTTTCCTGGCTGCTTTTCCTTCGGAAAATGAAAAGTACAGATCCACAAATCAGCACCAATCACTTTGTTATTAATGCTTGCTCTTTGTTGTAGAAATGGCTTGACTCAGTGCACCATTTCTGAGGTCTGTGGTACCTTATTTTTGTGCATCAGAAAAATGATAGTTTCATTATACCCACATTTCTGCATCCAATGCACTGCTATCGGAACTCATGTCAGAATGATTGTGATCAAAATCTATTGTCCAGAAAGGAACAGTGAGATTTATCCTAGAAAACCACTGAGGAATTAAAGCCACAGGTACAGGAACAGCATAGATGGAGACAGCAGATATGAGTAGAGAAAGAAGAGTGACCATATATAATAATGTGACCTGTTTGGCCAAAAACAATCTTTTGGCCAAATCAGATTTTTAATACTAATGAAAATGACATGCATACGTGTATGGCACAAGAAAAGTACCTATTGAGAAAGGATACACAGAATCACACAGAATCACACAGAATCACACAGAATCACACAGAATCACACAGAATCACACAGAATCACACAGAATCACACAGAATCACACAGAATCACACAGAATCACACAGAATCACACAGAATCACACAGAATCACACAGAATCACACAGAATCACACAGAATCACACAGAATCACACAGAATCACACAGAATCACACCTGGTTGGAAACGACCTGCAAGATCATCTAGTCCAACCACCCTCCCATTCCTATTAGTACCACAAGCTACTAAACCACATCTCGTAGCTCCTCATCCAGGCACCTCTTGAACTCTGCCAGGGATGGTGACTCCACCACCTCCCTGGGCAGCCATTCCAGTGCCCTGACCACCCTTTGAGAGAAAAAGTTTCTCCTAGTGTCCAACCTAAACCTCCTCTGGTACAACTTCTGGCCATTTCCTTGGGTCCTACTATTTGCCTGGGAGAAGAGGCCAGACCCTTTTACACCACAACCTCCCTTCAGGAAGTTGTAAAGTGCAATGAGGTCTCCCCTGAGCCTCCTCTTCTCCAGACTGAACAATCCCAGCTCCCTCAGCCGCTCCTCATAAGACTTGTGCTCCAGACCCCTCACCAGTTTCGTTGCCCTTCTCTGGACACGTTCCAGGGCCTCAATGTCTTTCTTGTAGTGAGGGGCCCAAAACCAAGGCAAAAGCAGGGGATTATTTTTTTTCAGAAATTAACATCACGTTAGTCTTAGTTACTGAAGCCAAATTCCTGTTTCCTTAAACCTGAATGGGGAAGAATTAGATACTAATGTCCAATAGTTAACAAACTTTACTCCAAAAAAAATGTCAAAGCGAGATTGCCAAGTTGCAGCTGTCTAGACTCATGTACAAGCGGTCACACACACACACAGAGATTGGATTACTGAAAAGGCAACTGTTTAAAGAGGCCAGCAGTGGCACTTCCAGCCCCTGTGCACTGTTGGGAGAGAGGGATGGGCTGGAGCTGGAAGGTAGATAGAGAGGAAGAGCAAGCCCAAACCTGTGCACCTCATAATGGAGCAAAACAAGGATGTGGATGAGGAGAAGAAGGGATGATTTTCAATATCTATTAAAAAAACCTTCCATGTTTTCCATGAACTAGACTTATAAGAAGCAGTGATTATATTTGGTGCCATTTGTTGAACTGACTTTCCATTGCCCCATCCACTCTTGCAACCTAAACTATCAGTTTAAAACTTCAATTATCAATTATTTAATGTATTCCATTCTCAGCTGGTCACCCCAAAGGCTTATTTGTGCACAGATGAGTTTTCAAACAGCAGCTGGAATAGCTGAAGTAAAACCTGGAGCTACCTTGAAGCCTGATTCTCCCAAAACCAAAATGCGTTTCACAAAAATGAAAGCATACCTTGTTAGAGTCAGTAGCTGGCCATGAAGATAAAACTTATCCATATTTTTTATTAAAACAAGTTTTCTGCTCGTGCAGAGTGCCATAGTTCTAAGTGCTGTAAGAGCACCAAAAAGTTTGAGAGTCTCGGAAGTTACTGGGAACTCCAGATTGCACCCAGTGCCAGATGTGCTTCTTTCTCCATGGCTAACACAGATCTCTGCATGGGGACAGGCTCCATGCAAGTTTTCAGCCAATCTGGAACCATGGGCCTGAAAGTGAGGATGTTCCAGACTTGGTTTTGTTTAGCTCCTTAATGCTGCCAGAGCTGCAGGCTTTCCTTCCACTGAGCCAGAAGCACTAAGCCAACTTCCACAATGTTCAGTGTGCATTTCAGATCAGGGAACACTGGAGGAATTGTCTGGTGAATACCTTCATTTGATCTTCATTTGTCATCACAGGGATAAGCACACTGCTTCTCTGAACTCTCCACAGTGCACAAAGTGTAGGCTTAGGATTCCTGAAGTGTCTCTTCATTCCGTTCCACTGACTTCTTTGTCTTTGTTTCGAGTTTCAGGGAAGCAAGATGGATCTGTCCATGTTTGAGCCATGCTGGTTCTTCTTTCCTTGAAGCAAAATATCTCTCTAACACAAATAATGGATGTATGTGGGGAATTAGACTCGATGTAAGGCCAATCTATTGTCTCAGAAACAGTACCTTGATATATTGTGTACCTTGAACCCCAGATGAATTATTTTTGTCCTTGGATTAGTTTTGAATTATGTACACTTCTATCAAATCTCAGTTGAAGATGAAACAAGTGAACACATTCAACACACTTGACACACCTCAGTCAGCCAGGCTCCAGACATCTCGCTGCTACACCAGAAGTTCCCAGTGAAGGGCAAAGCTTAGCCACATTCCTTGAGGTGATGGATCAGACACTGCTCCCCCCACCTCAGCTCTGTGCTTGGAAAAATAAGCTTGAAAGCTTCTGCTTCTGTGAGATGCACCCTTTTACACTGTATCTAGTGTTATACGAGGTGAATTCTCCTAGCTCTGTCTAATTTTGCTGAGAAATTCTGTTTATGCCAAACATTTGAGGACATAAGTTAAGAGCTGCTGGGCTACCTACTTAATTCTGCTTCAGCTGACAGACACATCAGCAGAACCATACCTCTGAGCAGCTTAGAAAGGTAAGTTTAAGATTTAGAGACTGCAGCTGAACTGTTTGGAGACACTGTGTTGAAGTGATGGGAGGCTGTATAACCGGTGAACGTAGAGCTCTTATAGTTACGAAATATACCAGAGAGTTTGGCTAAGCAGCTATTAAACCAAAAGAGAACAAATAGAATGCTTACCCATAACCTGGACTTGTCATAAAACTCCAGAGGAGGGATTTCCAGAAGAAACCCTTCCCTAGTGGCAGTCAGCTCTTAAATGGGTCTAGGAGAGGTGCAGCCAGGTTCCACCCCTTTGGCAGCACAGCTGAATTGCCTTCACCTGTGCTCCCGTGGCTGACTCATTGCTCTCTCAGGTGATCAATCAGAGGTTCAGGCCATGATTCAGCAGTTCCCATACAGAGGCCAACAGGCTTCAGATATCTAGTGCACAAAAGGGAAAAAAAAAAAGGTAACTTGGTACCTTAAATCCAAAGTTTGTTTTAAAATAAGAACATGGTCAATTTCTCTTGAAATTTCAGTTTGTCCCTTTCTATAAAGGGAGTGACATACTGATAACATTTTCATACATAACATGATTTCCTCTGTAAAACATATTTAAGAATTAGGAAATGGAGAGGAGAACGCTGTATACTAAAGGGATTTGCATAGATCATAGCTTTATTAGTGGGTTTCCTGGTTCACAAATAGCAAATAAGATTCCCTAGCACTCAGGCAATGAGAAGCACCCACTGGTGGAGCTACAATAGTATCATTATGTTGATGCATTTCATTCTCAAAATGAAATGATTGGCTTTTAGCTTTAGGGTCATTTTTTTCTAAGGAATTTCAAGGACATATTAAATGGGATGGAGAAAGGGAAGAAACGGTCAGGAAGAACACACCCTCCAGCACAATTTTCTTCAGGGCTGAACATGAAATCCAGGGTTTCCAATATTGCTTCAGATCTTGCAGGACAAATAGATTTCATTTTTATAATGAAATTCCATATTTCTAGATAAGTATGTACTTCATGTTAATGCTCTTGGCTATGACCAACAGCCAGAGCACACAAAAGAGATTTCAGTAAGAATTTTTAAATTAACCTGTCTGAACAAATGATAAAACATATGCTGGGGGGCCATGTCCTGCTACTCTTTTATGCTCACTGATACATGGCAGATTGATCTGTACTTCAAAGTGCTATGAAACTCAACGGCATCTGAAAAAATATTCATTTCTAAATCCTGACTTTCCTGAGGTACAAGCTCATTCTCATACTGGTATGTTACTTCTCTGTAAATTACATGCCAAGCTGAATTTGTTCTATGAGTGTGAAAACCAGGAGGATGTGTCATTAGGCCCTGTGGAGAGCAGTGTACTGAGGATGGCAAAGGCATGGGAGCAGCCTAATATCAACTGTCAGGCCCAAGGGTTGTAGTCGCATCCTCTTATCATCTATGATTTATGTATCTTCTTAGCCCTTTCATCTTCTGAAGAGAGAACTGACAACATCTGGCAAGTGCTGAAGAGTACTCGGGAGCATGGATACTGTCACACTGAATAAGGCAGTTTGTCTGTTCGTGACCAGCCATTCTCTCTGCAACGCATGCATCTGTTCTCTGAAAGCATGCCATACCACACGCATCAGGAGTTGGAAATCTTCTATAAGGTCTCTGTGGGATCTGAGCATAATTGTGAAATCTTTACTAGCATAGATGAGTAGTGACTGACTCGTGTGAATCACTGCAGTTACTGCAGCTGTTCACCATTACGAGTAACAGCTTCCCAGTTTGACATTTTTTAGCTGATCACTGCTTGTTTTTCTTGCAGTATGTTAAATCTTCCAGGTGAATTTGTTACCTGGGTAATGTTATGACAGCTCTTCATGGAATATACCAGAACGGACAAAAAAACCAATATGGAAGTATAAGAATATTTTTTGTTTGATCAAGGGCTTACAGCAGCAGTTCCTTTTAGCGCTGTCATGTCATTTGAAAGATAGGAATATTGTGCTAAATTAGAGGTTACTTAGTCACAGTCTTTACGTCTGCAGAAGACAATTTTAATATGATTGCTCTTTTTAATGAGTAGGTGTGATGCTATAGCCTGAAGGTATGGCAAGATTTAAATGATGGCAATTAGTCCAGAGGAGAAAAATCAAAGTAGGAGAATATGAGATGGGAGGTTTCATTTCACAGAATCCCAGAATTGCAGCATGGCTTGTGTCTCTCTGACCTACCCTCTGCTCCAGCAGGGCTACCCAGAGCAGGGTACCCAGGCCCATGTACTGGTAACTTCTGAAGGTCTCCAAGGAGGAGACATCACAGCCTCTCTATTCTGCTGTGCCAAGGCCTTTTTCCTGCATAGAGAGTGAAAAGATAAAATGAGACCAAGGACTGTCTAGCCTGAAATTTGTGTGTGGAGTATCCTCATCTTTAGCCTTTTCACTATTTCTGTTCAGTGTGCCAGTGGTTTGAAGAGATGCATTTTATGCCTTTTTTTCATCCAGTCAGCAGAGCTGGAATGAACTTGGTGCCAACTAAGTGACAACTGATAACTGTGATTCTATGAGTGACCAAACTGGATCCTTACCAAAATTCTTA
Source organism: Tetrao urogallus (assembly GCF_951394365.1). NCBI lineage: Eukaryota > Metazoa > Chordata > Aves > Galliformes > Phasianidae > Tetrao > Tetrao urogallus. The sequence goes on along the minus strand of NC_136815.1, from coordinate 49,598,339 downwards.
CTTTGACCCTGTTCATGGTAGATTGCCATAATGTAGTCCTAGAAACATATCTGAAGCTTGTAGTAGTATTTTTGCATCTGCTGATTTATTAGAACAAACAAAAGATGGGTCACACACTTTGTGGTCTTGGAGAGGAGTAAGTCTTATCAACATAGCAGAAGCACGTGCTTACTGGTTACCATCTAACTTTCCATTGATAGCTTTTAGGTATAACAACCTATTAGGTACTTTTTCCATCTAGCTCTTCCAGGGAGTACTCTCTCCTAGAGCAGTTCCACCAAGGCAAACTACCTAGAGTACTTAATTGTTCTAATAAAAGGTGTACCTTTCTTTCAAACTCTTACATTCCACTAAGTTTGATATTTCACATTACCAGGCATGACAATTACTTTGCACTTTCCTACAATTGGAGAGTAAAACAGGTCAATTTGAGAGTAGCCTGGAACATGGAGTAGGTAAAATACCGTGAGACAACAACAGTCTCATTAACTGCATGTGTGCCCTTCAGCAAGAGAAAAGGTTTTTAAAACACTCATAAAAGACAAATCTGAAAACTCAAAAATGCTTTGGATGCCTACAACTGCAGTCCGATGACTCAATATTAACAAATAATTCATGGTGAAATCAGATCGACTCACTTTGTCTTTTTATTAAATAAATTTTCCTTTTCAGTGTATCTACACTGAAAAATTCTGCTTAAATGGGATGATTCAAATGAAAAATATGTACTCTGTTCCATTCTATTGCTTATATATTATTGTTGCTGTGTCTTTACTAGGTGAATCACTGGCATTTATGAGATTTGGATTAAGCATAATTTAGAATTCATAATTATAAGCCTGCTCTGTTAATGATTACCAGTTTAATTCTGGAGAGTAGTCAGACACTGTTCAAATACTTGTGCCAAGATTTATAATATATTAAGATTTTGTACAAAAGAACTCTCACTTCTTTACCTAGATGTACTAAATAAATAGAAAGGCAAAATAAATCCTAATAACCGAGAGCCTTAAAGAAATGCAAAATTGGATTAGAGGTGTTCTCCTGGAAAAAATTCCTTACAGGACAGTTATGCCTTCAAAGTAAGTTTGTTTGTCCCTATGAAAGAGTATCTGAACTATATCACCTCACTTCTCAACTGCTGTAGAGATAATAAAAGTGAAATAGCTTTTGGGAATCTTAGGCAAAAGTACCCATTAGTTTAGTCTAGCATGTTTCTAAATAAGAAAGGTGGAGCTGTCTGCAGACCAGTCCAGAATGTGGTAAACATGTCACCTGGAATGAAAGAAGAATGAAACTCACCCTGAGTCACCCATGCTGCCAACCTCACGCTAAAAGGGAAAGAGAAAGACCTTACCATGTTTCATGGGGTGTGTGGGGGGAAGAACTGCACTGAGAAATCAGCAATGATTAACAAACATTATTTAAGCACAGGGTAGGAAAATGAGCAGCTTTCCAAATAACTCCCTTTACTACAATAGCCAAGTGGAAAGCAAGCCAACTCCTTTAATTAGGATATGATATCTTGTTCGCTTGTTACCTCATCAGCCAGCTGCAACTTATCATAACCTTGTTGATGAGCTCCCAAAGTAGAGCATATTTTATATGAGGCTGATGCAGTACTTACTACTACGGAGCCTGCTCTATAACCGACATTGTTAACACTAGTACTGCCACTAATCCCAACAAAAGTTTTGTATTGGAGACAATATTACCCCCAGGAAAACACGTACACACAGAGCTAACAAATAAGCCTGGTTATATATTAACTTAATAATAAATCCTAACGCAGTTGGAATCCAGAAGAAAATGTATTTTCTTTCATCTCATGTTGTATATGGGGGAATGGTCAGATGACGTGGAGAAAACCTTATGCAAGGTCAGGCTTACCCACGTAGCTAACGTTGAGAAAAAAATAACAAAAACCACAGTAAGAGTGCCTTCTGGAATCAAAATTTTGTGTACATTGCAGAGAGGTGCACTTCCCTTGCCTTTGAGACATGTTATACATTATTTATTGCCCATGAATAATTTGCTGGAACAGTCCCTGTGCACCTTCTGTTATACAGGCAGCGCTGATGCCGAGAACATTTCATCACGTAATGTTCACCTCATGGATGTTTCTGGAAATAAGTAGGTACTTCAGTCTGTTACAGAGCTGCGGTTTTTTCCTTCCTCTCAACAGAGCAAAATGGATAGAACCTTAAATGAGGTTTAATTGAAGATAAATATAGCTGCACACAAATTTCCTGGTCTTTTGAGATGATCTCTTTGCTCTGTGTGTCAGTTTAGGATTCTTGCTTCCTCTTTTCTTCTCTCCATTTTCAAATAGATTTAGTTTTCACGATTGCATGAGGGCAGTTTGGTGCAGTGAATCACTCTTGCATTCCTGGTAAAAAGAGTATTTGTCTTCATTCTGCAGGAAATAGGAAGATCAAATAAACGTTTCTTCAGCTCTTCACAGCTCAAGGTACTTCCTTCCAGGGTTGGTTTCATCTTTTCTCCCTTTCTTTCCTTCTGTTTCACCACTCAAGAACTTGAAATACTCAGGACCTCAAAGCCTGCCCAGTCCCACCCCGTGCCATGGGCAGGGCTGCCCCTCAGCAGCTCAGCTGCCCAGGGCCCCATCCAACCTGGCCTTGAGTGCCTGCAGGGATGGGGCACCACAGCTTCACTGGGAAGCTGTGACAGCGCCTCACTGCCCTCTGATTGAAAAATCTCTTTTATTTTAAAGCCATTCTCCTTGTCCTTTCACTGTCACACAGTGTAAAAAGTTGGCCTCCTTCCTGTTTATAAGCTCCCTTTAAGTACAGGAGTACCATTCAATCTTCCTGATCAAATATTGGTTTTGGGTGCAAGAATGATGACTAACTTGGGAAAACAAGTCAACTACATAGCACCTTTTGGAGACAGACATCTGCCTAACACATGGGCTTAGGTTTGAAAACATCATATTTTGAAGTCCATGCAATAACATTAAGAATTGACTTGACTATATGACATTTCATATCCGATTTCAGTTGACCCAAAGCAAATAATCTGATCTCTACTAATGATGTTGCTCTGAAATCCAAGTGTTGTTGGGTTTTTTGTTGGTTGTGGATTTTTGTTTTGTTTTTGTTTTGTTTCTGATGTTGAATATTGTAAGTATTTAAGCTCTCAAGGGCGAATTAGGAGAATACTAAGAAAACATGTTAGAGCAATAATGCACCAAGAGCTACTATGTGGGTAGTATCCATAATAAGTAAGATCAACAATATCTTTTACAACAGAAAGAGAACAGAACCAAAGTAGGCAAGTATTTGCCCCTCAAGATAATGTTCCTAAGCCATCCTTCTTTTTTTTTTTTTTTTCTGGGAACCTTCTCAGTGATGGGGTGAACAAAAGAAGAAAAATATCAAATAATTTGCAGAGTAAGCATCATGCAATAAAGCAAAATATTCCTCTAAGGGATAACCTTCCCTCTTTTATTTAAAAACACCTGTTTCTCTGCTTCTGAACTTTTACCTTGTGTTGGAGGAGAAATGCCTTCCAAGAATAGTGCCTGAAGTCAAGCATCACAGTAACAAAAACTGCCAAGCACAAGGCACGATATACTGATACTACGTGTTTGATGTGAGAAGCTGGCTACAAGTTCTGCAAAGAAAACTTTCCCCCTGAAATATGGAAGCATTCCTAGTCTGACTTCATGCAGAAAGACTTGTGAAGTCTTCAGCTTTGTTCTTGTACTTAAGGCAAGAGGTAGAAGGGAAGAAACAGCATCTCTTTTCCCAAGACATGGCCCTTGCCCACTCTTGACCCAAAGCATGTCTTAAAACTTGCAGCAAGCCATTCTAAGAGTCTGTTAGAAGCTACCTTCAAAGAGAGCCAATATCCTTTGTAATAAGGTGGCCCAGATGTTTGGCATCTGGTGGACAAATTTGCCTTTCATTCTCACAGGAGCCGATGTTTGGGGTTCAGCCTCTCACCAACCTTTGTAGATAACTTTTAGAAGTGCTTCAGAAAGGAGAACGTTGATATTCTGTATTTCTGCATGAAAATGTGAACTATCTCTACTGTCTGCTACTTCCAAGAATAGCTACAATGCCTGCTCCTTCATACAAGTACCTTTTGTCTAAAATTACATGCATCCATGACCTTCTGTTCACACCTGTCATCCTTGTCTATGCCCTTAGATGTCAGTTGCTCGCTTCTGGCTGGGCATACCGCAACCTGCTTCAGGAAGACATTGCTCCATTAGTCCATGGAGTTTCTTTATCATTCACATCTTCCCTCACTCCAAACATCATGTGCAAACCAAACAAAACTTATATTAACAAGACTCAGAGACAAGGTTACAAGTAACATAGGAGTTTAACATAAGCCAATCCTATCCACAGTGAAAGTTCTTTCTATTTGCCTTGACAACTCACACCCAGAGACCCTGAAGCATCTTTTAGCTTTGTGTAGCCAAGGTGTTGAGGTCATTAAAGTGTTTTTCTTGTGTTGCTACTCAGTGCAGCTGGAGCTACTAAAACACATTGTTTTAGTAGATAGCAGTTGTACATGTGTTCTGTACAGCTCACAATCTCAGTCTGTCTGACCAGCTTTCTATAGACCACACAAGATGTTATTAACTTGAGAATGGGTTGTGCTACTTTTCTGTGTTACAAGTTTATTAATGCCAACAGAACTGAGGTCTCTTCTTACCTTTGTTTATGATAACTCAGACACTACAAATTAGTTTAAGACAGAAAGAGAGAAACTGAAACTGCTGAAGGACTGAAGCATGACTGCTATTACATAAATCAGCACAATCAATGTGTAAACAAGCATGCAGTCTATCGAGGCTTCCTTTCTAAAGATTTGGAATGAACTCATTTAACATCTAGTGTCTGACAAATGTTTATAGAACTTATGTTGTATACTGAGGATTTGAAACAAAGCCTAAAGAAAATAGCTACACAATAAACAATTTATTTTTATAATGGTGCTGGTGCTTATTTTTATGAGAGCATATGGTGAATGTTTAGAAGACAAATCTATGCAATACTATTTCATCTCCAATATGCACATTTTCCAGTGAGTGGCTCAAGGCCAAACAGAATAATATCCCTTGTGGGGTCTCTCAATTGATTCAAGACAACAAATTTAATGTGAGCTGCCAGTCATTCAGTGGATTCTATAAGTTGAGCGCTTTCCCAGATGTTAACCTCCATGGGACTAAGCACTCCCCTCTCTCTGGTTCATGGGGGAGAGCTCCTGTGATACCTAGATGTATTATTTCTGATATTATGCTTATTTACAGTTAGGATATTCTCAGAGCACAGAGCCTCCGTGACATCTCTGTATTTAAGAAATCCCTTAAAACAGTGCATTTGCTCTTATCAAGAGTTAACAAAAATCAAAGCCTGTTTGTCTGTAATGGCATTTTCCACCTTAATTCCGCCTTATTCCTTTTTGAAACCAGAATCCTGCAACAGGATCAGGATGAGTGGGTGCCCATGAAAACCCTTCCTTGGCAAAGCTAACTGAAGAAACAGGATTGCACTACCACTGTTTAAAAGGTTTGGAACTTCAACTGGTCTTCAAAGCATTTTTCTTGACTATCCTTGACTACAGGGAACACTTTGAACCTTTCTTTTTCTCTTTCTTTCTTCCTTTCTTTAATTCTTTTCTTTTTTTTCCAGTGCAAGCCCCTCCTCCCCCGACAGAGTGTCTGTCATGCCCAAGGCACCATATTTTTTGGGCTAATGACACAACTATAGAAAAGCATTTGTTGTCATATTGAATTATCACAAATTTAGTATAACACAGCTGAAATAATGCAAGACTGATAGATATTTAACAGTCTAGGAGGCAGTTCCTGGAACAAAAATCCCTGCAAATCAGATACAGATTTCCTTTGTTTCTAAAATACCTCTCACCAAAACTTAACCTTTTAATCATGATGAAAATGGGGAAGATTTGTCCCTCTGGCTATGTTTGGAAATTGAATGGAAGGGAACAGAGCTTTAGATAAACCCTGTTCTCTGCATTGCAAGTCCTGCAGATGTGGCTGACTGTGCCCCATTCTATGCTGCTTTCTTTCCCCCACTGCTCAAGAAGCACAGAGTTCATACTGAATTGAAGTGCCTGGACTGAACTCTCTTCCTGAGTCACTTCAGTGGAATGAGCAAAAACATTCTACAAAGAATTTTGCCCATGGGCTTTTTGCATGGATGTAAATGCTTTCAGGAGCTGCCAGGAGAATCAAGCCTTGCAATATACTCTTTTGCCAAAGTTTTAAGATCAGGAAGAATGTCTGGAATGATCCAGAGTCTTAGGGTAAATCTGAAAGGTTTGCATTCTGGTGAAGAATGGGAAGTGGATGAGCATTAGATTTTGACTGTGAGTAAACCTGAGCTTCTGGCCTGGACTTACAATTGAATTAGAACTATGTGTAAATTAGTCCTAATGCTGAGTGGACTTTTAACAATGGCAAGGCTTGTCCTCACAATGGGGCTTAATGTTGCTTCTGGAAAAGTAAGATGAAAGTTAATATTGGGCACTTTCTTGTCCTAGGTTGGATAAAGGGTCATAGAATCATAGAATTATAGAATGGCTTGAATTGGAAGGGACCTCAGAGCCCACCCCAGCCATAGGCATTGTTGCTACCCAGCAGCTCAGCTGCTTGGGGTCCCATCCAACCTGGCCTTGAGTGCCTCCAGGGATGGGGCACCACAGCTTCTCTGGGCAGCTGTGCCAGCACCTCACCAGTCTGAGTGAAAAAGTTCCATCTAATATCTAATTTAATTTAGGGAGCTGATGAAGATTGTCCTAGAAATAGAGCATCAGCTCAAACTTGAGCTGGAAATAGAAGCATAGAATCATAGGCTCATTTAGTCTCCAAGGTCTTCATGCCCTGCCTTTAACCTGACTGTAGAGTCCAGTCACCAAATCATGTCCCTTAGTGCCTTAGGGAACTGCTTAGGGTGAAAGTTGTGGGATGGCTGTAGTCAGCATGTGGGATGTGTACACCCATGGAGGGACCAGAGGGTTGCACTTGGGAGGAGGAACAGCAGCAGATAAAGGCATCTGCTAGGGTCCTAGTTTCATCACCACAGCTTTCAGAGGCACAGTTAAATCCTCCGCCACTCCATTTCTTATGAAGTGATGAAGGTTTCAGATGTGCCAAGTCAGTTATGTTTCTTTTCAGCGGAGCGTATGTAGTCTTTGTTCTTTTAAAATGCGGTGCAAAATGAATTAGGACACCAATAATGAGTAGCCTGGGTGCAAACCTCATAGGCTGAGAAGTGTCTCTCAGACCCGTGTGACTTTGTGCCCTGCTCTCGTGCCACTGCTGTCCTGCAGCAGACATGGATCCTGCTGCCAGAGCAGCTGCAAATGCCTGCAGCTGCTGGCTGAGTGGAAAGCGGCTTTCTACATGTCATGCTCCGTCCCTGGCCATCATCCTGTATTGTCCACTTGGCCAAATCCCTCAAGTGTCTCAGCTGTACATCGGCTGGAGAGCTGGTGTGTAAGAGCAAGGAAGAAAAAAAATCCTATTTCTATAAAGAAATGACTGAATTGCCAGCAATTCTGGATCCCAAACAGTGCAACTGAGAAAAGCTATTGAATCGCAAGAGGAAGAGGCAATCTGTAATATTCAGTGTCTGCTTTCTTCCTATTTCTAATTTGTATGTTTAAAACTTCAGTGAAGCATTATGAAGAAATACAGAGGTGACTTTTGAGAAGAATAGGGAGGATTCATTTTTTAATAAATCAAGCAAAATTAGATAACAGGACTCTCAGAGTATGATTTTTTTACTCTCCTCATTCTTCTGGGCAGAATTTATCCTCCTGGTGTAGATGTTGGAGGAGAGTATGATTGCAATGGCACAGCTGCTCAGTCATAACCAGATCAGTATTACTTAGAAACATCTCTTTTAAAATTAAAGTTTTGATCTCATGAGGCAGGCATGTGTTGTGGGTTAACCCAGCAGGTAGCTAAGCACCCCACAGTCGTTTGCTTAACACTCCCTCCACTCCAGTGGGACTGGGAGAGAAGTGGGGGAAAGAAAAGAAAGTAGAACTCATGTGCAGAGATAAAATCTATTTTCTAAAACAGAAAAGGAAGAGAAAAAAAAAAAAAAACACAAGATAATAATAATGATAGTTATATATACAAAACAAGTGATGCATGAGCAGTTCCTCACTACTCACTGGCTAATGCCCAGCCAGTCCCCAAACAAAAGCTGCCCATCAGGCCAACTCCCCGCCATTTTCAAGATTTTTCCTCATGATGTCACATGGTATGGAATATCCGTTTGGCCAGTTTAGGTCAGTTGTCCTTCTTCTGTCCCTTCCAGCTCCTTGTGATTCCCTCAATCTGCCTCCCTGCTGGCAGGACAGTATAAGAAGCCGAGAAACTGAAATATCCTTGGCTCCATATAGCACTGTTCTGCAAAAGCTAAAATGCTGGTGTGCTATAAACATTGTTTTTTTCCTAAAGCCCATCGCATCATACTGGACTCTAGGAAGAGAAAAACCAACTCTGTCCTGACTAAAATCAGGACAGCATGAAAGAATCATTCTATGCACAAAGTCACCCTCAGGTATTGCTATAGCCAGCATCCTCATTTCTGAGGACAACCCTCATTTTGCAGGAGTATCTTGGCCGCTGTTTCCCCCAGAGGAAAGCAAAGCCCAGCTGATTTTAGGACAAGAAATAATGACATTAAGCTGTACCAGGGAAGGTTCAGGTGGGATATTAGGAAAATCTTCTCAGAAAGAGTGGTGAAGAATTGGAACAGCCTGCTAAGGGTGGTGGTGGAATCACTGGCGGTGTGCAAGAGCCATGTGAATGTGGCACTGAGGAATGTGGTTGAGTATGGTGGGAATGAGTTCATGGTGGACAAGATGAACATAGCGATCTTTTGCAGCCTTAATGATTTCATGATTCTTTGAAGAAGCAGGGAACACAAATACAGGCAGATCACCAATACTCCTACTCCTGCTGCCCTACTCATCTTGCTCTACTCTGCTTCCATGCTGATCCCACTGTGCAGCAGTGTGATTGAAGTGAATCTGGGCACCAGGGAGCTGCAGCTGGGTCAGTAGTGTTGGTTATGACTTGTCTCCTTGGGAGTTGAACTGCTTTTTTTGGGACCTCTGCCCCAGTGTCTTCTCCTTGACCAGGAGCAGAGTCCCCTTACAGAGGCTGGAGGTGACACCAAGGCCACAGTGCCTTGCTCTCAATTTTAGGTTGTAAAAGACAAGTTTCAGTAACATTTCTTAACACACTTAACAGCTAAAGTGCTCTGCAACATCAAGAGATCTGCTTAGTTCCAGGGGAATGCTTTCCTCATGCAGACTGGTTGGTCTTCTCTAGCCTGATGGCCCCTTTGTACTTCATGGGAAAACACACAGACTCTGGAATTTGTTCTTAAACCTTGCCGTTGGTCCATTGTAAGAGCAAAGGCAGCCTAGCGAGATCAGCTCAGCACAGGAAGGAGCAGGAAGGTGCTGTTTTCCAAGCCTTGCCACACCTCATTAAATACAGCATTTAACTTCTAAACCCCTCCATTTCCCAGCTGGCCAAACAGCAGCCATCACCACCCAAGAAGCAAATGACAGTGTAAGCATTGTCTGGGCTCATGCAGCATCCAAACAGGGAAAACAGTTTCAAAATTCCAACAGTTACTGAGAAAAAAAAAAGACTTAAAGTCAGATGCAGACCTTCTGGTTGTTCTGGCCTGTTCTGGAGATGGGACATGAGACTGTAGTTTCATATGTCAGCAATTCTTTTTTTCACCTGGGGTGCTTCCGACTCCTCCTGCTCCAATCTGCTGGGCCACTCTGGCCCTGTGGGTCAGCAGCTTTCCCACTTCTCAGTTCCCACTCAAATTTAAAAATTGTAAAGATGTCTTGACAGCGAGCACATACCTCTGAAAATGGTCAAGATGCAGCCAATTACAGGGCATCCAGACCGCATTATGAGAACAACTGTTAAGTTGTTCATTTCTTGAAATGGACAGATAGAAATGGATAGAAATGGAGAGACAAAGAAATACCCTTTTCCTGCCTGTGCTTGCTCAAATATAATTACAGTGGCAGCATCTTCCTATGCCAAGGAAACAACTCCTTTTTCTGTTGGTAGCACAGCATTGAACAGAGGTTCCTGCATTCATGTAAATACGAGATCCCAGTAAAAAAATCTTGTTAAATGAAGTGAACTCACAGAGGTGCCTGTGCAGAACTGGACCATTCTGGGGCACTCCTGGCTCCACTGCCTCATTCCCACAGGAAACAAGGGCCAGTTCAGACCTCAGCATGCCCTCATCTGAGGTGGAGACACCTTGCCTTTCATCTTTCCCTCTCCAAAAAACCTATATTGACATGTCTGTACTTGTATAATTATTTTTTGTGTATATTCATAATAAACAGTCTCCACTTCACACAGGTCTTCCCCGAGGGAGAGGATGAGCACATGAGTTATGGGACAGATGTTAGTCATGTTGCACATTAGCCCATGGGAGGGTGGTGTTCAAATACTCATGTGGTTAGTGTGGCAGGACTAAATGGAAGAGAGAAATACTTTCGGAGGTGTCTGTTTTTGTATAACCACATCTTCAGGGGAGATGAGCAAACAAAGCCTTCTTCATTTCACTTGGGACAGAGGTCTTCATTTCCATTTCTCACCTGGAAAATATGGGGCTAACTACTTCAAGAGATACATCCTCCCCCAGAGCATTTGCTTCAACCAGATTGCCTCTGGGCTTTCCAAAATCTCAGAGAACACCACTATCTTTTGCCCGATACAATTTTTATCCTCCTGCTCAAGCTGTTTCCCAGCAAATCCAATTGATGAACTAAACCCCATTTCACTGTATTTAAATTGAGATACCTGCATGTTTTCTCTGAATTTCAATTTGGTGTAAAGCATCTGGAGGACTAATTACTGTTCCCTATGTCTTCTGAATATTACTGCTGAGGATATAGGTGTCTCAGAGGTTTTACAGAACGTATCTTCTCTTACTGGCATAAGGGCTGTTTTTAGCTGCCATAGCTCTTCAGCATTAAGCAGATGTTTTGTGTTTTTACAATCTAGTGGCACACTATAAACCGATTCTTCAGTGGGAAGGATTTGCATGCTGTTTGATGTACGTGCCAGCTCGTGGCCTGCTGCTCCCTAAAGCTAAGACTTGCATAAAGCCTGCATCAAAAGCAGCTTTACATATGTGGTAGCACGCTCAGATGCTGGCTGGAAAAGGGTAAGGCTGTGATGAAGGTTGAAAGCCAATGCACGTATCTTTTGATAGTGTCTGTATGCTTCATCTGACCAGATACGGAAAAGGAATTGGAATTTATCAGTGCAAATGATTTTAAAACAGAAGCGACAACAAAATAAAAAAGCCATGACTTCTGTGCTATTTCCTAGACATTTCTTCAGTCACCACTTTGACCACTCCTTCAGCAGCACAGAAAGAAATACTAGACTTTAATCACAAAGACCTACTAAGTAGATTAAAGGGCAATTTTCACTGTTCATTTAACTTATCTGTAAAGCTCTGCATTGTATTTATCTTCTTAATCTGAGCTGAGCTTTTATGCACAAATGCTGTTTAAAAGGGAACAAGCGCTGTGTAATGACTCAGCTCTTTAATTTTTGAAGAACAGCTTTGTACTAGTCTGCAATTAAAAGTTGAACGATACTGACATGGGATAGGAAGCGAGGCTAGGAGCTACGGAGAAGTCCAGCTGGTCTTCTTCAGCACTGGTCTGAAGCACACCTCCTCTGCCCTGTTTTGGAGAAGGATATGCCATAGACCATGCAAAGACTCCGCTTTTACTCCTGTATGTATGCATAAACAGAACATTTCTGTAAGGAGGTGTAAAAAGATAAAATGGACTTTCTGTTTTAAAGACAGACAGACAGGTAGATAAATAGATAGATACAAAGATAGATGGGTGGATAGATAGATGGATAGGTAGGCAGACATATATATATTTATCTGTCTTTTTTAGAACCTTGCTTTCGAAATATACATTTAATTGTGTTCTCTTCTGTGGCTGAATCGGCTGTTTATAAATGGCTGCTCTTTAACTTATGTACTTTAAGAAAGATTGAAGTCCCAGTGTGTTGCCTGATGTGTTTTATTTCTGAGCAGTAGCTGTGGAGGTCCTGCCTCCAGGCGGCTGGCAACGAATTTTCTGCATGTAATGCATTATTTTCTGTTTAAACTATCATTTCTAGGCTGTAATTACTGTCTGCACTGCAATATGTACCAAGGCTAATCAGTTCATCTGTCAGTGCTGTCTGCTGCCCTGACAAGAGACTCAAATCATTGCAGGGCCGACCTGATAGATGTCAAGGTTAAAAATGTCTCATTGCTTTTTCAAATTGGCCGTTCTTTGCTTTAAGCCTGACACAGGCTTCAGAGAAATGCATGTGAATTTTTAATCTAGATTTTACTGTGTGACCTGACTCCCACAGAAAGAAGTATTTCCAAATATCTAATGCTTTCTGGTATGTAGGTCACAGTCAACTTAGTTAACTTGTTAAGTAGCTCAACTGATAATTTAATTTTGGGGCAGGTTTAATTTTTTTAAATTGCATTCAGGTCAGAAGTGGCCTCAGGTGACAGCGGGCTCATTCCTTACCCATCCCGCTTCATTGGGGAGCTGCCTCCGCCTAACCTGAAGAACCAGCATGGAGGGATCCTCTGCACGGCTTTGGGGTGGTTTCTGGGTAACTTGCCCAGCTGGGAGGAACCAGATGGTTTGGGCCATCTACACAAACCAGTCCGGCCACTGAGAGCCAGCCTTGGCTGATCAGGGCCTTACAGGAGGGGGTCCACAGCGGGTGGAGGCTTTCCAGTTCTTCAGGAAGGATTAAATTGACTCATAGGGCTGCTAATCACTTATCCCTGAGCTCTTCCGACAGAGAGCTCAGGCAGATTCTGCTAAGCAGGGAAACATTGCTGCTAAATAATTTAGCTCTGTGCTGGGAAGATACACTATTTGCTGAGCAAAAGGGAGATGGTAATACCGATGTAGGACCATTATCACAGAATTGGTTGGAAGGTACCCTTAAAGGCCATCTGGTCCAACTCCCCTGCAATGAACAGAATGCCTACAGCAGATTAGGTTGCACATGAACAAGTTATACCATCATGCTGCAGCTTCTGAAAACGATTCTGCTAGTTGATGTGAAAAGGCTGTGTAATTCAGGAATGGCGTCCCACTCCCACCCTCCAGAGGAAATCATCTCCAGGACCATCGCCATTCCAGGATGTCACCCTTGGCAGGACAAGCTCTGGCTGTGCAAACTCAAGGCTGTTTAACAAGTCCAGTAGAGAATGGCTCTGTCAGTGTTGGGTTTCCTGCCAACCAAAGGGGCTGATTCTGACAGATGCTGTCAGTACTATTGCAGTTGAGGCCCATGCCTCATGAGTCTCACGTACTGCAGCACAGCTCACAGTTTACTTCCACTGAGCCATGGTTGCAGGCTTGATCTCAGGGAAACCACCATCATGCCTGTTACTCGCTAAACACAGCCTGGGTGCTGGTTCCCACGTTAGTGCTGCTGTTCTTCAGTTCTTATTGCTCCTTTTCTCTTAGCTACTGCATTGCTCTATTACTTTATAGAAAATGCCTTTAATAAGTTTTTTTTTGCCAATATAACTGCACATCAATTCCTATTTGTAAAACATTTAAGAAACCTGTAGAACCTGATGTATTGCATTTTATGTGCAAGTTGTGAAGTTCTGATGTTGTCAGAAGCATCACAGACTGAGGGAAACACAGACATTTGTGAAGGCAGGGCTTTGGTTTTGCCTAAGATGTGATTTCCATGACAAAATACAATGACATTGTACTAAGAAAAGACCCTCTCAGAAGTCTTTGGTTTTGTCATGGAAATAGATGTGACAAAATCATGGCCTTCATTGTTCTTCCTCTCATTCATATATGCAAAGTGGATTTTTTCCTGTCCTACCATTGCAGTCTGTGGAAAATCTAGCAAAGAACAATACAATGCATGTCTTCTCTAAGACAATATCAGGAATCGAGTCCATGTTTTAAACACTAACAGTCTGGAACCATAGTCAGAATAATAAAACAATAGAATAATAGAATCACAGACTGCTTTGGGTTGGAAGGAACCTCAAAGCCCACCCAGTCCCACCCCGCACCACGGGCACGGCTGCCCTCCAGCAGCTCTGCTGCCCAGGGCCCCATCCAACCTGGCCTTGAGTGCCTCCAGGGATGAGGCACCACGGCTTACATGGGCAGCTGTGCCAGCATCTCACACCCCGCTGAGTAGAGAATTTCCTCCTAACATCTAACCTAGATCTCCCCTCTTTTAGCTTAAAGTCATTCCCCCTTGTCCCACCACTCTCAGACCATGTAAATATGTTGGTTCCCTCCTGCTTCTAAACTCCCTGCGGGTCAGGTACTGGAAGGACACTTGTGATAAAAATTCCCCATTCATCTAAGTTACCTAAGCCACTTACACGAGAAAGAAATCAGTGAGACTTATATTCTTAATTGCCTAAGCACTTAGCATTGCATTTCTTGGGAGATAAAATGGTGGCTCCTCTCCTATGTATCACCAGTTCCAACTTTTTCAGCATCCAAAAATGGTGCCTACTTGCAGAGCATGATATCTTGGGTCCAGTTTGGTTCCAACCAAAACCACAAGAAGGCCAAGCCAGTTGAGCAGTGCCTTTGGGATGAGCTTGTCCACTTGCAATCAGCTCTGTGTGCTGCAGCCTGACCCAGAGGGATTACAGCAGGGAGAGAAGCAGCTGCAGAGTGAGCAATGTACTCACGTCCATGACAATTTGTGTGTAAACCTCATCTAAAGTTTTACTGTAGGGATTAAAAAATCCCATTATAGTACATTAAAAAAAAATTAGGATTTAGCAAGACAAAACAAAATGTACTGGTCCTGGCATTTATTAAAATTCACATTGCACAGCCTAGCTGCGCTCTTCCCCTAGTGTGGTATCTGCTTACATTGCTCGGCCAGACTTACTGCCAGCAAGAGACGTGTAAAAGTCAATATCCAAACAACTTTTTTTTCTTCCTGTTAACATATCCATCTATTTGCAGTTTTTTTTCCCTTCTCAGATCTCAGTCCACCACCTGCAGACCAGCCTTGGGATATGGCGGGCCTGTGCCCAGTTGAGAACCAGGGGCGTTTGTGCCACCTACTCCGTGACCTCCTGCAGCTCCAGCCCACATCTGGTGGTTGCCAGAGCAGGGATGTCTGAGGGGCTTCTTGAGTCTGTGCAACCCCAGCCCTTCCTCTGCCTCAGGGAGCAGTGCCTTCCTTTGTGCCAGCTTCAAGTGGAGAGGTCCTGCTGGATTTGTGCCATCCCTCACCCAAAAAATCTTGCCCTGATCACTGAGTGTTCTCAGGATTTCTGTTGCCAATTTTTCAGGTGATGCTGATATTGGTTGGCGCCTCCAGAAGGTGTTTGTGCACCAGAAAAGAATGAGTAATGAAAGGCAAGGTCCTATCTCTGCTCTGCTAAGGAAAAAAAAAGGTCATTCTGAGCAACAGATGTTGATTTTTTTAATTCAAAGACACCAATAGCAGGACAGTAATCTCCCTCACCCAGACCTGAGGGCAGTGTGTCTCATCCTCCTGCAAGATGGATTAGAAGATGATAAACAGGGAAGAGAAGCAGACTTTGCTCAAAGCCATTAAGCTTCTCCCGAAAGCAGGCTGGGGTATGTGGAGACTGAAAAGACATTAGCTGTCATTTCATATGAAAATTATATGTACTCAGCTGCTTAATAGTACTCTGTGAGGTTGCAGTGATTTACTTCAAAGGAAGTCAAAGCAGGTGAATAGGGATCAAACAGGAGATGTGGTACCTCCAAAGGGAGCACGAGGCAGCTTGGGGGCTCCAGATATTTGGGAGAGTAAGGGGGGAAGATTCACACCTTGTACACATGGGGGTTCCTCTGCAAAGATGGAAGTGCTGCTGGGATGGGTAGTGCATACTTGCTCCTACCAGGCTGAGGGAGCTGGGCATGTTCAGCTTGGAGAAGAGAAGGCTTTGGGGAGACATCACTGTGGCCTTCCAGTTCTTGAAGGAAGCTAACAAACAGAAGGGGGTTCAACATTTTACACAGTTTGAGTATGATAAGACAAGGAGGAAAGGTTTTAAAACAAAAGAGGAGAAATTTAAATTAGGCACTAAGAAGAAATTCTTTACTCAGAGGATGGTGAGGCGCTGGCACAGCTGCCCAGTGAAGCTGTGGTGCCCCATCCCTGAAGGCATTCAAGGCCAGGTTGGATGGGGCCCTGGGCAGCTGAGCTGCTGGGGGGCAGCCCTGCCCATGGCACGGGGTGGGACTGGGTGGGCTTTGAGGCCCTTTCCAGTACAAAACATTCTATAATTCTATGATTTCTATCTCTGTCAGCCTTGTCAGGAGAATCTATAGCAGAGGCATCTGCATCCCCTTAAACTAATTTGTGTGGCAATTTTCAAGGCTTCTACTGCCCTGATTATTCATGAGGCAATAATTCAGCTACCATACAGACATGGAGTGAGCCACAGACCTTCTGAAAAGGCTTTCTATTTTGTCTTAGAATCGTTTAAAATAACCTCAGAAGGACTATAGACCCATTATTTATGTTATGATTTATGTTAGTAATTACAGAATGTGATGGAGTAATGGGAGAGGAAAAAAATCCCCCCACCTCAGCAGCAGCAGTATGGGAAGATAAAAGCCCTGGTGTTTCCAAAGAGCCAGTTGAAACATGAGACATTTTTTATGTCACTGAAGTTGCTAATTAGACTAGAAAGGAACCTATGTTTAATTAATGTGATTCTTTTTAAGGTCACACACAGAATTTCTATGTGTGCTTAACCTCCTCCTTCCTGCTCTGCTATGCAACCGCTGCTGTCCCGTAAGCAGTTTACCTGACAAACCACAGGTAGCTGCTTATTCCCATATCCCTTCCTATTTCAGACTGGCAAGTAGCTAATTCTCCAGGCTGGCACATCCTTGATTTGAAAGGCAAATGTCATTTCCTGGTCTTAAAGCTACTCATCAGCCACCTGAATCATTAAAAAAATTTACAGCTGTCACAAGAAGCAGAGCAGCATTTCTGCTCACTGGTGTCTAGCATTGCTTGTTGATTTGCAACTTCCAACTTGCTTCATGTAGGAAAAACAGCTTTAAAGGGAGCAGTGAATCCTCCCCCTCTGCCTTCAAAGCTACTGCTGGTAATTAAGATTTTGGAAATAAACAAGGATCTTTCATTTGTGGTTTAAGCCTTCTATAATAACCACTGTGACTCTACTTTGACCTTCTGAGCAGCTCTTGTGCACGCTCTTCTTTCCCTACCCAAACTGAAATTTTGGCAGCAAGTCATGAAAGTGCTGTAGCCACAAGATTTTCAAGCACTGGAAAAATAAGTGAGGTGGACTCTGTGTATGATTTTAAGGATTCAGACTTCTGGGGAGGCCAATGAACAATGTTAACAGCAAGGGTTTGCAATATCTGTGAAGATAATTTGCACACAATAGAAGCACTGCTACCCATGAGCAGCACTGGACACCGCTTCATTTGGTGGGGGCACCAGACAATAGGACTTTTCAGTCACTATGGGTCCCAGTAAGCAGCAATTTTCATAATGATAACCCTGAGGTGGCCATCTCAATTTTGACTTAATGGCCACAGACCTAACTTGTGGCAGAAAGAAGACCTTGAGCAGGTGGAGCTTGGGAGCTGACCTAAGAGTTGGGGTTTGCTCTCATTCAACAGCTGAATTAAAGTTCCTAGAAAGCCAGCAGCAGGACAGGATGAGAGGGACTTAACGCTCAGCAGAGCTAATGAGGAAGGCTTCTAGGGATCCCAGATGGTGCTTTTAAGTAAACGAGCATCAGAAAGCCTTGGCAAGGGAAATCAAGCGGGCCCCTTCAGCCCTGAGATAACTAGTCAGAGCAGACCTGAGGCTCCCAGAGAAAGTGTGTGGCCAAACAGATGGTGCCAGGCAGAACTGACAGGAAGGTTCCCCCTCTTAGGAGGGCACTTAGTTCCCAGTGCTAGCCACCTGTTTTATTCAAGCCCAATGTGGACATGACACAAATTTGCACTAAGATTTGACAGAGGTTTTTGATACTTCATTAAGGTGGCTGTTTCTCCTTCACATGAATGACAGAAAGCAACAAGCAATATCACCTCAAAAGGGATTGAGGAGACAAGTCCTGCTATCTCAGTGAGCAAGCTATTGTGCAGAGTTCAGTGAGGAAATATGGAGACCTTCCCATGGCCCAATCCAGTACTCGCATGAATCTCTGGAGCACAGGATATTTGGCTTTGCCATGGCTTATTTCCTGTCATAGAACCATTAAGGTTGGAACAGCCCTCAGCGCCATATCCACACAGTTCTTGAACACTTCCAGGAACCCCACCACTTCCCTGAGCAGTCTGTGCCACTCTTTCTGACAAGAATTTTTTCCTGATATCCAGCCTGAACCTCATCTGGTGCAACTTGAAGCCATTACCTGTCATCCTGACTGGAACAGGATAAAGACACATTTTCTTCCCCTGTGAAGGCAGGGGTTTGGGAGCTGCTTCTCCTAAGTAAAATGAACTTGGGAAGTACCATCAGAAATAATCACCATGAAGCACTCAACCAACTTGTAAATACTGAGGGTTTTATTTCCACTTCACATGGTCTCCGACAGACTCCTAAACAAGGCCAGTTACAAGTTGGTATGCCCAGAGTTCTCAGTGGTTTTCCCAAAATGAAAGAAGTTCTCAGTAAACACTGTACATAGCCAGTTGAACTGCTAACAATAATTTAAAAACTCCTTTTGTATAGTCAATGCAAGAATATCAACAATAAAAGTACAGTACAGGTAAATTCACGACAATATTACAGTGGAACAGATGGACTCACGTTTATGTGACGGCAGAAGTACAGTAGCAGTATGTACATGCACTAAAGTGCGAGGACCCAGAGGCATGCAAGTCAAGTATCGTAGGTGTATTTTACAGCTAACGCCATACGACTTTCTGAGGCATTCTTTTTTTTTACACTTTTTCTTGTGTATACCTGTATTCTCCTCCATTTCAGCTAATGCAATTCTAGTGAACTAGCTTAATGGCTTTCTTCACTACTTAAAAGGTATTGCTTCAGACAGTTGAAGCACCTTTAAGAAACTTACATTTAAAAACTGATAACACTGACATTAAAATAGAATAAAATTAACTTAAGACTCTAGTTTCACATGACGAAAACAAAAACAAAAACAACCCAAAAAACCCAAACTGAAACTGAAAAAATAACAGTGCAAATATAACCGAAAGGCAGTCATTATTTGGAGAGAGCGTGAGCACGTATTCAAATTCCCTTAAAACTTAATTTACATTTTATTTTAAATCTTACTTTATATCATTTTTACTTTTTTTTTTTTTTTTTTGTTAATATACTGTATGTAGAAAAGATGGAGACAAAAATAGTTTTCTCAGCTATGAAAAAAAATTAAGTTATTACAGGCACATTAACTGTTTCATTCTAGAAACACCTCGATTTCACGGGTCGGACATTCAGCAGCTGCGTTTGAGAACATTCTTTGACCTCCACTACGGGACTCCTCCGTCAGGCCCCCTGCAGAGGCCAGCCCTGGCGCGGTGCCTGCAGCCGCTCACGCCAACTGGTCTCCCTGGCTCACAGCCTCCGCTGGCGGCTCCTTGCCTCCACTTTCCTTTGAGGAAGTCAGGTCTCCGGTTGACTGTGACTGTGAGGCAGTAGGGGAATGTGAAGCCCATCGGGATGGTGGGCGCCGGTTCGCTGGTCTCTCTGGCCGGGAGAAGCAGGGTTCAAGGGATGGGGCTAGTGCAGAACAAGGCAGTTCCTTGGCAGCCAAAAGAGCAAAACAGTGGTTAGTGACTAGCATTAGAAGCCACCTGCATGTGTAAATAATTAAAAAATAAGTAGAATTCAAGCTAAAGCTAAGCATCTGTCATGACCCAGGACAAAAACAAGCAGTGAACATCTTTCTGTGTATGGGCTCCGATATTTGTGTACATGTCTGTGATTTATGGATCAGATAAGGAGAGAATGAAAGAAAGAGGTCTGGGATGAACTGAAGTAGCTGACAAGCTTCCATTTACTAATTCTTTTCGAGCTAGAAAAATACATTTGCATGATAATATCACGATACTGCATTATACTCATTGCATTGCTCCAAGTGTAGGCCAGGTCTGGCATTTGGAAGTAAGGTGAAAATCAACTACTGATTCCTGCCTGCCTCAGATTTCAGACTCACATGCAGGAAACACCTCTTAACACAAGAATAACGACTGTAGGGCCAGCTGTGACCACCCTCAGCTGGATTAAGGATGAGGCTTACCTCTAGATTTCAACTTCTGGAACATCACTCCTCACTGCCAGCTGGTTTTGCTTGAATTACAGGAATCAGTGTTACTGTACATTAAAGATGACATTTACAGAAATGGAGGAAAACTGAAATTATATTTCTCCACCAGTTTTCCACCATTCAGACTACCTGTCCTACTAGAAATCATATGCACTTGTCATTTTTAACCCTGGCACTAGGTTGATAATTGCTTCTTGTATTTATGGGCTCTGCTAACTGCACAGCCAGGCTTCTTGCCTGACTCTCTGTTCTCACTGCATCAAGGTGACTGACTGTAGGAGCAAGCTTGGCTTGTAAAGTAAAAATTCTGAATTTCTCTGCATACTTCTGCATTTATCAAAACAAGTCAGAGGAGTCTAAACAAGTCAATCTATAGATCTGCATACATTGAAGAGAGTGAAATAAATACCAGTCTATACAACAGAATACAAGCTGGTGGTAAATGAAGAGAGAGATCAGGAGTGACACAATGCAAAAGACAAGCTCTGGCACAGTAAGCCAAAGGGAAGCCAAGGGAGGAGTAAAACAACACAGTTGGAAGCAGCAGACTCAGTGCAGAGTTTCAAACAGAGAAGATAATGGAGAATATTGGGTTAGGTAACATGATGTGATGGGCAGTGAACAAACACGGTGATATGCCATCGAACGTCTCGGTTGGGTTGGGATGTTACATGACAGAGAGACTGATTTCAAAGACATGGAGCAGTAGTACTGGAAATGGAGCCCGTGCAGGTGTGTGCAGTCTGTGGAAAGTGCCTCAGAGGGTTGGGGCAGGGAAGCCTTGTGAAGGGCCAGAGCTCAGTGTCTTTGAGCAATACGCAACCAGCTCAGCTGCAGCCCATTCCCAGGCAGAGCCGTGCCTGTCAGCCCTCAGTGCTGGGCAGCAGGAGCACTGGGTGGGTGCTTGGCCATGGCTTCAGGCCTACACATGCACCATCACTGCACATCCTCTCCCCCCACCCCTGTGCTGCAAGCGCAGATGTGGCCCTCGCTGAAACATAAACCAGTGCTAAGGAGAAATCTGACTCCGTGTCCTTACTTCACCCTATCCCATCACTCCTGGGGTCTGAGAGCTGCCACTCATTTTTGGAATCTTTGTGCATAGCTGTACCTACCAGCCATGCAACATGATGAATCCAGGCTGTGTAATTTGTGGGCTTTGCTTTTGACTCCCTCTAACAAGAAGCTTAAAATGGCATCTTCATAGTGCTGCTTGCTTCTGGCTGCTTTATCCTGGTTTCACAGCAGTAAATGAGAGTCACCAGTGTATAACAAATATTTATTTCCACTGCTGCCACCCAGTTGGTAAGTGTCTTTGTGTACGGAATGGTTTGGGTTGGAAGGGACCTTAGGGACCACCCAGTCCCAACCCCCTGCATGGGCAGGGGCACCTCCCACTAGATCAGGCTGCAGAAAGCCCCAGCCAACCTGGCGTTGGCCAGGTTGGAGCATACCCACAGATGTAGGCCAGCTTGTTCAGAATGGCAGGTTTAGGCTCATCCTATCTCATTGGTGCCAGGCACTTGCCCAGCGTAACACCATGCTACACTGCCATCTTGCAGAGGAGGGAGCGGCAGCCCAATGCTGTAGGTATCATGTTGGATGCAAAGGCAGATGCTAACTTTCTCAGAGAGTATTAAGGAAATCAAGCCATCTAAAGGGAACTGCCAGGAGTGGTTTTTGAGATCCCAAGTGTCCTCCCTTAACATGTGCAGCTGCAAAAGCTAGTCATGTTGAAAAAATCTGACATCCTAGGGGTGATTTACTTTGATGGTTACTTGAGGAGTGGGTGGAGAAGCAGCACCTCTTTTAGCCTGGATTTGTGAAAGAAGGTTTCAGTTTTAGTTTATAGCTATTTCCTAGGTCAGGCTGCCAGCCACTGTGGCTATGCCTACATGAATAAATACATAAAACAGGCAATTTTCTGGCTCTGAGGCTGAGTGAATGGTCCAGCCAGCCAGCTGGCACTGGCCAAAACTGGAAGCAGCTTAATGATGAAATGTGACTGTCAGCCACAGGCTGGTGCTTGAGACCCCCTCCCCAGCCCTCTCCACCTGCTGCTACAGATACAGCCTAAGGGAACATAGCAGCCAGAAGCCCCACACAGGAGTGTAAAGTGATAAAAAAAAATGTTAAAGATCTGAATATCCCCCCAACATTTTTGGATACTGTAAACTGGTCTTCAGAAGAAAAGAAGAAAAAAAAAACTAAAACAAAAAACCCAACCACACAAATTCTGACCTGTGTCACTTCTCCATGACCATGCACGTTCCCTGCTCATGCTACCACAGGAGGTAGCAGCTTGGGTTTCTATTCTGAGCACCCCCAGACCATTCTGTACAAAGGACTACACGGAGATGTCAGGTGAGCACCACTGTGGCTGGGGTCATTTATTTCCTTTCAATACCGCACTTGTTCAAAGTGACCACTTTCAGAAAGTTGTGGAAACAAGGTAGAAAGGACTTACAGCAGTGAGGCAGGCAGGGTTAGAGTCCCCAGGGGGCAGTTAATAAGACAGTTTGGTTCTGGACAGAACAGACAGAAAAGAAAAAGAAAGCAAGTAGGTTGGAAAGAACTGTTTTAATCAATATATTTTTTTTCTTAAAGAGAGGGTTTCGTGCCAGCAAAGAAGTCTCCAGATGTTACCACCCATCCAGATCATGTTACCGCTGTACCAGAGGGAAACTAATAATGAAAGTAAAAGATAAGCCACCAGCAGAAAAAGATTCAGAAAGAAAGGAAGCGAACACACCAATCCTTTACAGTCTTGGCACAGTCTAGAAGGAAAACAATCCAAACATTTCTACTCAGCAGAGAAAGACATCCATTATCCTTTGCCAACCTTGATTAAGGCTATGGGGAAAATGATGTTACCATGAAATAGGAATAAAGCTGTGTCTTTTTTTCTTTTGTCTGATTTTGAGAGAGAATTTCTGCTTAGAAAATCTTTAAAAAGCATAAAACCCACTTATGTTTATGTTGCTCAGAAGCCTCTGAAGGTTTCATGACAACTCTTTGCCTCAGACTTCTTTCCTGTTCCTATTTAACAGCGACTCTGGGAGAGAGACTCAAACAGAGCAAAAGCTCTTTAATCCTGGCATCACCTCCCCTTCTCTGCAACATTCCCCCTCCAATGCTGAGCCGTTCAGTAGCAAGTGTGCAACCACTGCTCCGCCCTCTACGTGGATCCTTGGGGACGGTCCTTCTGCAGCGCTGTCTTCAGAAATGGGTCTGAGCCATTCTGTCCCTCTGACTGGGACAGGTATGTCACCTCTGTCATTTATGCCCTCGGTAGTCAGAGGAGAAGAACACTCATGCTGCTTCTATGTTGTTAGTTAGGGAAAATTATTCTGCATTTTTTAATGGTAATATTTGTAAATCCCATGATATGCAAGTAAGATGGTGGTTTGATGAATTAGCATGGTAAGAGACTTCTAGGCTAGGCTTGATATGAATTTATTTGTAAGCAGCTCTGGGCAAGTCAGAAAATACACTTATTGTTATGTATGCATATACACTCACATGCATACATACATACGTATGTGAATGTATAAATATACATATGAACTAGACTTCACATTGCAGCAGTAATATAAAAGTTAATTGCGT
Organism: Tetrao urogallus; assembly: GCF_951394365.1. Classification (NCBI taxonomy): domain Eukaryota; kingdom Metazoa; phylum Chordata; class Aves; order Galliformes; family Phasianidae; genus Tetrao; species Tetrao urogallus. Next base: position 49,574,355 of record NC_136815.1, on the reverse strand, counting down.
AACTAAAGCACCCCGAAGCTCAAATTAAGAAAAAATCACCAAGAGGTGCTCCATGTAAGTTTAAAAGTCATCAATATACCATGCTATGACTGCATGAAAAAGAAGAAAAAAAGAAGGCGCCCTGTGGTGAGGTCACTTGTCTTGGCCAGAAGCAAACAGGTGATGGAGAAGCTGTGCAGGGATCTTAGGAGGGTGTCAAGGGCAGCACTGACATTGGGTCTGCCCCAAGCACAGCCTGCCTCCTCCTTGATCATCATGTGCTATGTGCAATTTTTTGTAAAGTATGATTTATGTGGCCAGGATCATACAGAAGTAACCCAAGGTATGTGCAAAGTCTAAAGGCAATCGTGGTATTGTTTGCAGCAGTGAACCCACACTTCATTAAGGGTATATTGTAAAGCATCAACTCACATAGGAAAAGATAAGCCTATCTTGGTGTGACTGCCCACCACCTTCCTTTTCAATGCACCTGTGCATCCAGACAGCAGTCATAACAACTGGGTAAGAGTTGCAACTAAGAGCAAAGCTTAGCTCTGAGGCTTGGAACTCAAAAAATGAGGCAGAAGATACTGAGAATTCACAAACAAGGGCAAATCTTTGCCAGGCTGATGGTCAATGAGATTTTACTAAACAGCATTGACGTAAATCTCTCCATGCATCAAACTCAGGTACTGACGCTGGTTGTATTTTGCCAGCAGCAATTTGTGGTGGTGTGGGATGGCATCCATTTATTTATATTTGAGATCTGCTGAGACATTTAAAAGATGCAGGAGGAAATCAAGAGTTTTCAGCGATGCCTGGAAGGCAAAGCTGAGTTGAATCTGTAAGAGTAAAGCATGTACTTTCTAATAAGGAGTTGTATGTTCTTGGTATTTCAAACAGAAAACAAAATACATACATAGTGAGAAAGAGTGAAATAAATTAGGCTTTAGTTTATTCTGAGGTTTGTGCACAAAGCTTACTTTCGTTCACCATTACTTAAAATGTGCACATGGTTTTTTTTTAAATGTACAAAATTCCTTATTGACATCTGTTTAGACAAAGGGAATATATCCTCAGCTTTGGATGCTCTGTTAGGCAAAAAAGATTGTGTTCCCTCAACGGCACTTACAAATGATCTGTTGATCATGTCCATTACAAGGAAGTTGCTTGTACAAGGCAAAATGCAGAACAAAAGCCTCAGCACTCAAGTTTCCACAAATCCTCCATCTCAAATGTTGATACTGGAAATGGGGTCTGTACCTTCCCTTGAGGCTACCTGAGGCAGGAGTGATAGGGAGCAGACCCAGCAAGGTCCAGTCAGCATTCTGGGACACCACCAGGGTCAAGAAGGAGCTGTCCCAAAAAACCACTGGGATGCTAAAGGGATGGCATGGAGCTGAGAGGATGAATTCTCCTGCACGTGTTCTGGTGAACACACTGACCAGCAGGACATGTGCCATTCTGATGCTGTACTACCAGCAAGAGCTGGGCCTAACTCAGCTTCTGCAGTGTTTCTCAGGGCAAAACTCTCTCACACACAAGGTTTGCCAGAAACAGACTTAAACTTGGTAACTGAAAGAGCTTTGTCCATCATTACACCCTCTGTTTTGGTTGATTGCTTCAGCACATTACTGGAAATGAGGATCTGACCCCAGTACTTGGGCATACCTGCTGAGACAGACGATGGCTGTTGCACTTGTGACAGTACAACAAAATACCAATAAAAAAAAGTTCCTAAGCACTAAGTAGGTTTGTGCTTAGACTAGTTGATTATCTTTCTTTTTTCTTTTTCTTTTTCTTTTTTTAATATGACGAGGCAGCAACAGTCAATACCAAATGCTATTTAATCACATTCATTCATGCCATTTAATCACATTCACAGACCAGAGCCAAACTTACTCAGATATATCCAGAAAAGGTATGCTGAAGGACCTGAAGTTTTGGTTCGGGGTACTGAAGTAACTATTTTTCATGCAAACTTGCTATCACCCAATGTTCTGAAGGAAAAAGAGCCTACCTTTCCATCCAGCATAAAAAAGAAATTTTCTCAGACCTAGAGACCCTAGAACATCTGTAATGCATGGTGTGTTTTGTAACAGAAACCCCTTATCCCAGTCATTCAGGGGAGAACCATCTTTATCCTGTAAAGGATAAAGCTCTACTGACATTTTCAAGCCTGATAAGCTGTCAGGATAGACAGTCAATTCTTTAACCAGTTCTTCAGAGACTAATCCAATAGTTTCACGACTGGGATTTGTTGGTGGTATCATGCAGGACTAAGATATTCACTGAAAACAATTGGCAGGACTGTAAGACACTTCATAATGCATTTGATCAAAGGAGAGTGCATTTAGCTATAGGAGGAAAAACAAACAAATTCATTACCTCTATGGACCCTGGATCTACTTTGACAATTTCTCCTGTGCTGTTGTCATTGCTAAGATTTGGTGGGCTGTGTGAAGGTAGCCTTCTCTCTTCTTTTAAGGCATGCTCCAAAAGTTTCTTATTCAAGATCCTGGCAGCATTTTCTGTAAGTGTATACCCTGGAGGAGCAGATAAGTCCTGCCTGATACTTGTCACCTCAGTCCCATCTTCCTTTTGTGTCTCTGTACCCAAACGGAGAGGACTGGGTGATCTGCCACGGGCATTAGTACAAGGTTCCTGCAACGGGCCCAGCTCTGGTCTGGGTTCTGCTGACCTGGATCGGCTGCTAGACCTGGGACATTTTTGGAAGGTCTCATGAAAGATGGGGCTATGGTCAATGATGTTGAACAAACTGGAGAGGCCATCATTGATGGTGGTATGGACAGGACTCTCCCTTGTAGTAGTTGATCGAGCCCAAGCAGACTCGCTGAATCCTTTCTGAGGTGTGCCAGGCAAAGTCCTGTTATTTGGCTGGTCTGATTTGGGTAGAATTTTTCTTTGCAGCTTTGGAGAGCCATATTTGGGGGAGCAACATGTGCGTTCAAACTTAGCCTGGACCTTTTCAATGACGGGGGTCACTTGCCTGCTTCTCAGGCTTCTGGATGGTGAAGAGACAGGCGTGGACCCCCCCTTTGGCGTCAGACACTTGTGTGGACTGCTGGTGATATTGCGCAGGGTTTCTGTCTGCAAGCCAACACTGATGGTCTGGGTGGTCTGCGTCCCTGTTGTTCTCATGCCATTGGTTTGACACGCGGTGTCCTTAAACTGAGGCTCTCCTGAATTAGAGTTAGAGCGTATTGCATTTCGGACAGAGAAAGCAACCTCCTTCATATCATCGCTCATGTTTTTGGACATCTCCAAGCTGTGCAAGGGTGAGGCAAAGCCCACAGTAGTGCAAATAGGATGTTCAATGGGATGAAGACCATTCTCCAGAAAATCCTTATGGTGTTTGGTCAGGTCACAAGACCATCTTCCAAACATGTCGGAGGAAGGACCTTTTGTGTCAGCAACGTTCCCCATAGCTTTGGTCATAGAAAACAGGAAATCTGGCTCCACTTGGTTTTTCCCTTCACTGCCAGTTATCACTGAGTTATCAAACCTACGGACCACTGGTGGGCTGTGGAAGATCCGAACTCCCATTTTTTCAGTTACACCATGACTCCTTGTGGGCTGCTTCTGGCAGTGCTCAGGGCTGGTCATGGTGTTGGTTGTCATTGTGACACTGGTGGTGAGGTACCACGATGAGGCCTGGAAGGGATCTGGAGTAGGGTCATTCCCAGCTTTCCCAGATTCTGTCCTTTCTGTCCACCCTTCTGCAGGCTTCTCGGTGCCCCCCCCATGATTCCTGGTGCTACTGTAATCCCAGTTTTTGTTGAACTCCTCGATGTATTTCAGATCATCAGGAGACAAAGGAGGGGTTATGTCATCTTTGCTGCTGGATAAAGGCAAGTTTTTTTCTGGTAGAAATGGAGAAATATCCATTAAGCGTTGGAATTCTGACATGGAAGAAACGGACATTGCCCTGCAGAGAGGAACACAAGAGTACCACTCATAGCCTTGAAAATTCTCACAGAGCTACTATTTTCAAGAGAAAACTGACTGAGAAAATCCAACTTTTACTATCTGCTTCTATACAAAACCACTTTAGTTTTCATTTAGACCCACTTTTCTTGTTTGTTTGTTTTTTTTTTTTTTTAAATAGCTGTGAAATGAAAGCATTCCTGATGGGTTATTAAAAGTACTGAACAGTTTATTAATGCTTCTTAATTTACTGCCTTCTCATGGATTACTGCTTGGCAAATGTCTGAAATATGAAGCAGTACGGTGCATTTCAGAAATACATTACCTACAGAAAACTAGTCTTTATGACAATATGAGGCAGACTTTTCAAAGCAAATACAGAGCATTTCCGACTTGCTGTGAAATCAGCAAGTCCACCCCCACTCCTGAGATTGCTCAGGATGCAGGACACACAGCTGAGATGCAGTTACATTTAACAGGCATGCTGTACTTTGAGAGAAGGGAGTCTCTACATGATAACAGTGGATTTTTGGCTTTCCCACACGTCATCAGTTCCTGCAAATCACAGACTGACTTGCCTTACTGCTTCGCTATAAGGAAAAATCAAACAACAAAACAATCTTTCTCAATGGGACTTCTTAAAAAACATAAACGAGTATAGTTATGAGAGTCAGTTCAATGATGTCTCTAAATTTGGATAAGGTCTCTTTGGATGAGTGCACTTTTGAAGTAAATCTCCTACTCAGATGCTCTAGTTTGCATGTGGGGATAAAAACGATCTGGAAGATACTCTCCAGAAGCACAGGAAGGCACTCTAGGGCCAGATGGGCATTCAGCCCATGAGATCAGACCAGAACTAATTCAAAGCAAAACATCCTGGACATGCAGGAGTATGTCAGGTCCTTTTCACCAATGGTTTTCCTCTATATATCTACGTCTACAGGTCTGTACTACCTGCTAACAAAGCAGCAGCACTGTGAACTTTCAGACAGTTTGATCTTTGTGCACCACAGCTGAATGTGGCCCAAGTTAATCGGAGCAGAACAGAAGCATATTGAGACAAATTAATCCCTGGCTAAATCCATTAATCTGGATTGCTGGCTGATTAGGAGGTGGCACAGCTATGCCTGGAGCCTGTGCTTTAGGCACAAGAGTGCCAAAACTCTGGTTATCTGACTGTTTGCTGTTTTTTTTTTTCTGCAAGTTTTATTCACCTTTGAAGATTTCCTTTGTGTGTTTCTTCCTCCTGAAGAAAAACAAAAACAAACAGTGTAAGTCATTTCTGAACCTATTTGTGGCATTAACTTGTGGATGTTCTGTCATTCACTTCTAGGTGGTTCCACCAGGTATGTCTGACTTTAAAAAGCAGCTTTCTCTCAGATAGGGAATCTTAAATTGCCTCTGAGAATACTCTTCTCTTTGCACATAGGCAGCAAAATGGTCAATCCCATTAGGATGACAGCCTGCACACAGAAAGCCTGTATGCTACATCTAGAACAGCCTTGAACCTGTACCTATGGAAAAAAACACAGCATTTGTAGCTTCCTTCCATTTGCAATTCCCCTGCCCCTGCTTGGCACTGAAATAGAAGTAAGCTGCAAATGGCTTTTTTTTCCGCATGTACAATGTATTGTTTTGGACTACTTATTTGTAAGCGAATGTGTTCATGGAATGAATCTGCTTCATGTCAGAGGCCTTGATGTGCTGAAATAAGAGATAAAATGTGATCCTTTGACATAAGATTTCAATATATGTTATTTAGGAACCATCAAAAGGCACCATATGAAACCCATTAAGATAGCTATATTAAATGCATGGGAAGACTATTACTTGCTTCATAAGGGGAATACCTACAGTTTGCTAGTGGCATTAAGATGTTTTTATGGCAATTACTTCTCTGTGACAATTAGTTGTTGCTTTTTTTTTTTTTTTTTTAAATAGATACTGCTGAAGCAACTTCTTTGCAGTCATTTTTTTAATTGTTTACATTTCTAACATAACAGGAAATACAAAATACGATCAGGAATAAAAAAGAGTATTAGTGCTTATTATTTTTATACACACTCATGAATTCAAGTACACTGCCAACACAGAAGTGTATTTCTCATTATAATTATCCAAACAGAGCACTGTTTCACTCAGCAAATACCCTTTCGGTATTTATCCAGAGTCAGAGAAAAAAATAAGAGTTTTACTCTGGTGTAAGTCTGGAATAAATTTGCTGGCTTCAGTGCAGCTATTACAGAGTGAATTTGATCTAAATGAATGGAGAATCAGGCTGAAGGCTGGATTGACTTTGCTACAATTTGTACCACAAAGAAACACAGTGGCAAGGAACACTCAGCAGCCTGCAATTGCCTCTGTGCATCCTTAGTAAAGCTACTCATTAAACTCCAATCAGCTTTGCTTGAACAAACCCACTGAGGCAAAATCACTTTGCACAGGTTTCACTAAAGTATGCTTTGAAAGGAAGAAGCTATGCAAATATCACCAAGGACCTAGTTTTGCTGCCAACACTTTTGTCAGTAGTGGTAACATCTGAAAATGGAAATCATCTGAAGGGGTTTCTGCTCTTAACTACCAGGCTGAATTGAAAGTAAAGAAAATGGCAATCAGAATGAAACACAAAATGGCAATGGTATCAACATTTTACACAGAGCACTTGAATGTATATGAAATAATCAGCTGAGAGATAATAAATACAGAATCCCACGCTGCTCCCCAAAATTTTATGCTACTGGAGGGAGGAAAATCTAATTGGAATGCATATGCAGCACCAGCTACCCAAAATGTAAGAACTGCAGCCACACTTCTTGCTGTTCTTTATCTTTTTTGTTTTGTTTTGTTTTTCTCTCAGAGAACCTGATGTCCCAATCCTTTAGCTAAGGAACAATGCTATACATCTCAAATAAATGCTTTGGTCAAGTTTTTGTAGGTTTACATGGTCTAGTCAAGACACACTGGTGAAACTTTGTCAGCCTTGCAGGAAGTCTGATATCTGACCTGCTGACAGACTTTTTTCCAAAGTGGTCAACTTTTCAAGCCTCAGTAGAGGCTTGTAGATGTATTTTTTATTGGAAAGCTTCTGCTTCCTGTTAGCTCTAAATGTGTCCAACTCAAGCTCTGACATGCTCAGAGCACAGGCTGAATATCTAACAAAACTATGAAGACCTGAATCTAGTGAGAGTAAGAATGCTGTGGAGTAGATTTTAGCAGGACACAGACTACATTCCGTTTAGATGTTGTCCTAACGGACATAGTTTAGTGAGGAAATATTGGTGGTAGGTGGATGGCTGGACTGGATGATCTTGGAGGTCTTTTCCAGATGATTTGATGATTCTATGGTTCTCTGACACATTCCCTATGGTCCAACAGCATCTCTTAGCACGGTGTTTTGGATTTCTGCAGCTTTATGGTGCAATCTGAGGTCAGATACTTTACTGATGGTGAATACTTCTATTTTTACAACATCTCATCTCACTTCCTCCCACTAACCTATTTAGGAGGCAGCCACAATGGAGGAGCCTGAAGTAGCTCTCTGTAGCTTCAAGTTTTACTAGCAATGTATACCCATGCTTCTTCCTATTTATACATGCATTTACAACTGGATGAGATGATTTAAGACCTTCTGGGCCAACATGTTGCATCTGATTTGTTATCGTACATAATATGAATGGCCACCAGATGACGTAATCTTTGGGGCCTTCAGATCGGCTCCCCGTTTCTCACATTATATACACCGTTCTGATCGGCTCCTAACAAGGAACAAACCCCATTCGTTACAAGTTCCCTACTGAGTAACTGCAAGCAGTGACTGAGACACAGCATTTCATTTTTGAGAGCAGGAGTGTGGTACTAATTCTGACACAAGACAACAGGCAGGCTTGACAAAAGTTAGAAGTGCGCGTACTTCTGTTAATCCGGTCACAAATTTCTCTCGCTCCAGCTGCCGGGAGCGATGTTCCTCCGACTCGTCGGGGGAATCTAGAGACAGTGACTCCAGGAAGAGGTTCTCTGTGGCGCTGCACCGATCGCTTTCCTTCAGCTTGGACAGTGACCGGTCATCAAACTGAATGGCATCTGAGTCAGAGTAGGATCTTGACCCCATCGGACGGGGCATGTGAAGGTTCCCCTGGGTCGTAAATGGACGAAGGTTACTCTCCTTCTGGTCACATAGAAAGCCCCCTCCTCTTCGCGGGCTCACTTCTTTCTGAAGCTGGGAACAAAGCAGATTGGAAGGAACAGCAATTATTCATGCAACGTATGACACTCTGCATTTCTTATCCTTCCCCAGGAGCAAGGCAATGCAGAGAGCTGGAGGGCTGGCTGAGATCACTGCATGGCTCCAGGCATGCTGGCTTTGCTCCCTCGGTCTTTTTCCAATGGGAAATGGACTTAAGACTTGGATGCTATTACTCACAAATGATTAAATACATATTTACTTTTGATTATTTACACGCATCTTGCTTTACCTATATACATATATATATATATACACACACTGCATAAATGCACACAAAATCATGCATCTACCTGTAATCCAATTTTTAAAGGATCAACTCAACATTGTTATTTAAAAGCAATCCTGACATGAGATCGTACCGCAGAACAAGTAGAACCTAAATAAGAGTGAGTGACTTTGAATGTCATGAAAACAAAAACAAATTCTCCTCTCATAAGCAATATAAGACTTGCACTTTCATGTACACCACTCATCTTCTTTACAGACGTGGAAAATTTCTCTTTACAAAAGGCAAAAGCTTTGTTTTAGAGATGGTTTACTCCTAATGCACAACTAGAAAGTTGACTATTTCTATGAATAACAAATTTTTAAAGGGATGAATTAGGCATGTAAAACGTTTTTAAGAAAACACATATATATAGAAGGACCATCGAAGTTATTCACTCTACAATTTGCAAAAACTGGATGAAGAGAGGACCAATCACTATTGACATTGAACTAGCATCAATGTTAGAATTAGGTTATACGATCAACTTTTGCTCTAATTGTAAATACAATTTACAGTAGGTGAGGTGAATGATACATTCAGACACAGTGAATAACAGCAGGAATCTGATACATAATTCCCATGAGTTGCTAGAGCAATCTGCTAAGGTTACTGAGAATAACCTGCAAAAGCAACTCATTTCCTAGGTTCCTGGGGACTGAAGATCTACAGAACAGTCTTCTAACGTTGTATTCATATAGAAAAATAAACCAGCACCACACTGCCTAATGTAGATCAAATGCAGATTTTAGTCCAGGTCCCAAATTGCAGAACTCGCACAAAAATGTAAGTGTATCTTCAGTGTTTTGTTTATTATTCACAAAATCTGAAAGTGTTTTATTAAAAGGAGCTAACTTAAGATGTCCTATAAAGGTAGGGTCTGGAGGGTGTATCTCAAGAGATCCTGGAGTAAAGCACTATCCTTGTAGTTTTAAATATTTATTGGTGAGAACTGTGCAGAATTAGGTTTAGGAGCACAGTGGAGGGAGATTCACTAAGGGAAAACAAATGACAGCGAACTTGAAAATATAAAAATAAACCTCTGAGCTCAGAAAGAAGTAGGTCATAATGTTTTTTTATGTGCAAGTGGTATTCCTGTAACCATCCAGGGTAAAGTGTTTGATATATTTTATACATTGATGTGAGCTTCCCTCTCACATCATACTTGCATTATTCAACAGCTATGTTAAAGCAGGCAGGCATAAAGCATTAGTAGGAAATTTGGCACACATGCTTCAGTTATCTCTTAGACTCTGTTCAAATATACACACTGGTGTAGTCTCCTCATCCTCCAAGTATCGCCATACATGGAATACACACAGAAAAACACTGAGAAGGACTTCAGAGAAATACTAATTGCTCCCACACAAAGCAGGGCATGACTGCAATCTGAGAGGATATTCAGAAAAAGCCTGCAAATATTTGGAAGCTTCCTGTCACACAAGGAAATGTTTGATTATAAGCAAAGATGGGATTATGAAGTTTTGCAGGCAGATAGCCAAGATCTCAAGTGCTATTTCTGGTCATCTCATCCTCTGAAACTAGCTTGACATAATATTTTTTATTTTTCTTACCTATTGCTAATACTGTGTACCACTCTTGCACGGTAAATATATAGTGGGACTTTAGAAGATTCAGAATAGTAAAAGAAGAAATCAGCTCCAGGGTTTTTTGCATCAATTTTGCAGACTCTCTCAAGATGACACTGAGATGTTATGTCAGGTTTGAAGAAAATTAAAGGCTAGGTACCATTAGCAGGGATTTCTCTTCTCCCTTCAATGTGCCTCATTCCCAGGGAATAGACTAGGCAATCTTGAACAAGGCTAACTCCCTCAGGCTACGGAGGAGACACTGAAGAGGATAATATTAAAAAATACACTTCACAGAGACAGCAGGATAAACATTCAAAGAGGTACGAGTGACTCTAAGCAAAAGCGTATACCCATGCCCTTAGTATACTGGGAAATTTTTTAACAATCACTTAGTTCTCATTTTGCATGAAGCATCCACAGAAATTCAACAGTTAGAAATCAGCCTAGTTAAACAGGGAGATCTCAGCCAGTGAAATATGGGAACAAGATGACTGATGAAGAGCTCAGCTACACCCCTTCTTAGCTCATGCACATCTGTTATTTTATCTTAAGAGACATACTAAAGTTCTGCATCATAAGGCATTGTAAGGGCTAGTTCATAAAGCAACATGAAGTATTCTCAAAAACTCTCTCGGATGAACAGCATATCACTTATTGATATTTTGAAGAAACAACAATAATCTTTCTTGGTTTCTAAAGCTTTCATGTTGGTCACCACCTACTCAGATCTGTAAAATACCTGTGGAATACAACATTCACTTAAATGCTTCTCTGAGGATTTAACAGCCATCTTAACTTACAATGAATTTTAGTTCTGTACTCGTAATATTTATAGCCTGGTGGCTTTTCTCTTCTTGTTGCAGCCCAAGGCTGAGACCATGAGACATAGACAAAGAACCCTTTTCAGAAATCAGTCATGAAGTTACACAACACTTTCATCAGCTTAACATGAGAAGGTACTTTGTAGTTCATTCAGACAGCACTGCTCCCTACACAGCATGCACAAATGTGATGCAGTTCCATTTTTGATGTCCTAAAGACAGGAAGCATTCAGTTAACTGAGCACCCACAATTTCAGTTGTTTTTCTTACTCTTCCTGGAATGCATGACTCAGAGATGAGCATAGTTCAGTCAAAAGTGGCGTATTATTTCTCCATCATTAAACTTGATTTTCCATTTTTAATTTTTTTATTTTTTTTTGGTGTGGCTTCCAGCCAGATAATAAATCCATTAAGCATAATTTAGATCAACAGTTTCAAATCAAGCTCTAATACTACGCAGATGAAAGTGCAGACAGGCGTGAAAAACAAGGGCATAGGTATGTAATTATCAGATCTGCAAATGATAACAGAGGTGTGCACAAAATTCATGTGACCAAGGTCAGAAATGTCTTCTGAATACTTAGCATTGCAAACTGCTTATTTGTTATCAGTCAGAGCTCTTCACAAATAGTTACAGTAGCTGTATCTTTGGTGGCAAATTCACAGATGAACAGACTTTTCTGGCAGGAAGCTGTATATCCAACCTTGAATAACCCTGCGCGTGGGATTGAGTGTTTAAGCACGAAGGGATGCACAAAAGCTTTCAAACAGAATGAATCAATGTGACCGTGCCTGTCCAGGGTAATGGAAATGAAGCAGGAAATGGCCTTTAACCTGGAGCTGATTTCTCATAGGCTTTATAGGGATTATGAGCATTTCCCCTTTGCTCCCTCGTGTATGTGAATTGTTTTGTATCTTGGGAAACACTGATGTATCTAAGGAACCAAAATTGCTCCTATGCTGTTCCTTAAAATATTTTTCCTTTGAACTGTTCCTTGACCTTGGTCTGAGTGCAGTAATAATGTAATACCTCATACTAGCAGCCAACCATTGCCCACCCCAATTCCAAAGCCGACTCCTCACCTGCTCTATTCGCCTGAGCAGCTCTTTCTTTTGGCGTTCCCATTCTCGCCGGTCTCTATCAAGCCTGTCCAGGAGTTCCACCTTTTCTCGGTTCCAGTTCTTCTCATTGTGCTGGATTTGCCAGCGGAGGTCCATCACCACACCATGAGTCTCAGCCAGAAGCTTCTTATGTTCCTCTCTTTCCCGTTTAAAAGCTCCCTTTGCATCAGAAGTTAGGCCTGTTTCTCCTGAGCTGCTCTCATTCTTCCCTTCCAGCTGCCATTAAAACAAAATGTTATTAGGACATCAAACTTTCTCAGGTAAAACCCTGTCTCAGGAAAGGAATTTGTGTTAGAGACTTTCTGCCCACAGCAGCCTTCAGCAGTGTGTTTCTGTATACCTCCTCATACCTTCCAGCAGGGACCAGCACAGAGAGATATACTGAGATCATGTCCCCTCATCTCTGCAGATCACAGTAACTAAAATCATTTATATGACTGTTAGCTGATGATACCTTCTATTCCTTCTCCTTTACTTCATGCTGGGGGATCAGCTCAATTAGACCAGGATAGCTCGCTCAAAACGATAGGATCATTGGAAAATGTAGTCGTGATGTCCTGGAAAGTGGTTTTCCAACCCAACCCCATGCTTCTAGCTGACCACTGCTAGACTGTGGTCAGAGTGAAAAAGGTGCTCAATGTCACTGTGTTAGCTCAAGAGAGGAAAGAATTTATCCCTGAAACTTGACCTTTTGTTTATAACTGAGTAGATGGGTAAATGAGTCAGGATGGGTCTGGCTATGCAAGCAGCCAAGAGAGAAGAGCACTAAAAACTCATTTCTGCCTCTGAAGTTGTCTTCAAAAGGAAGAGGTAGCAGGTTTCCTAGGAAACGTGCTCCTTTAGCAAGAAGGGAGGACAGCACTTTCAAATTGTGCGAAGCAGAATGTAAGCTCAAACTCTGTGATCAAAAAGAAGTTCAGACTGGATTAGGGAGTGGAGCATATTTGCCTTTGGAACATCCTTCCCAAATAAATGGCAGGGAGGCCATCGCTTGAGTTGTTTGCTGGGCTGCAGAGAACAGCTTATTACAATCACACGCATTACAGGGAGATCTTAAATACTTGCAACTCCTACCACTTCCAAATTCCTACCAAAATACTACCAATTTCCAAAGTCAGTTATTTTCAAACCAAGCAAGTAACCATAAAAATCAATTACAAAAGAGCAGCACCCTATGGACAGGTTGGATGGGGCTTTGGGAAGCCTAATTTAGTGAGAGATGTCCCTGCCCATGGTGAGGGAGTTAAAACTAGATGATCTTTAAAGTCCCTCCCAATCAAAACCATTCTGTGACTCTATGGATGCTGACATACCATCTTCTGACCCTTAACCTGTTTATGCAGTGTAAATTTGTGGAGCCAGAACGGTGCTGAAAACATTTGACTCAAGTGTGTGATATTTTGTACAGGCACAGATGCTAGATGCTGATGGGCCTCCGTCTGCAACTGTTCACACCTGTAAAACCTTCCTGAAGGTAAATTTGACAGCAGCAAAGCATTTCACTCAGTATTAACTCCAGAACTCAAGCTTCAGTAAACAAACCAAAAGGTAGGTACCAGAGTTAAAGCAGAAGAAATAACATCAACTATGTGGAAAATCTTTTTAAAAAAAGCAGAAGAATTAAGAGTATTGTAAAGATGGAATTCAGCTGGAAAGATTAACAGGATAATTAATTATATATTATTGAAATATTTTTTTTCTTTCCTTGAGTTCATTGTTCTACTGATGCTCCACTCAGTTAGTGGTAAAAATCCCATTGACATTGGTGGCACTGGTGAGCAGGTGGGTGCAGAAGAATTGACCAGCAGATAAGGGCATGGAGGCTGCCCACAGCAGTCCCAAAGTTATTCTGCTGCCAACCACAATGCTTTCCTCCTGCCCTTTGGAATTAGTGGTGTATACCCTACTTCTACAATCCTTGTCTGTAAAGCAAAGGCAATAATTACTTACCATAATATATTATGTGATAAAATCCAAAATAGTCAGAGACTCTAAAATGACATAAACTATACTGTTCTCTTACATCTAAGCCTGACAAAGAGCTACTTAGGACTTGTTTATTCACCTTTCAAGGACCGTTAATGCCCCTGCAGACTTTGTGTCTTGCAGTAGGAACTCTTAGCAGGTGTTGCTGGAGTGCCTGGAGTAAATTCAACCAGGCTGGAGTGCCTGGTCTCCACCAAATAACTCTGCAATCTCCTAGGGAATAATGCCACTTACAGTAGTAACTATGGTTAACATGCTAAGTTGCCAGACATACAAATGTCTGCAATAAATTCTTTAGCCAGCATGAAGCTCAAAAATACTAAAAGCAAACCCATACGTAAAAAAAATGCTCTGTTGCAACAGAGCTTGTGTGATTACCCTATAAAGCAAATTCCTTCTTCCATTTTTTTTTAATTTAGAAGAAAAATAAATAGCAAAACGTTGAACTCCACTTATATTCTTTCTCCCCTTATACCACTGACTTCTTCACCACCACTGAGCAAATTCTCAGCCTTTCAGCTAGCAAACAAGAAAGGCAGTGCTCCTGAGGCCATGCTGCCTGCAAAGAGCAGGAAAGCCAATAAAGGCAAGGAAGTGAAAAAATGTGCTTCAGAACAGCAATACCAAGAATGCCTGGCTGTACCGGACTGCCTTGCCCAAGCTACCAAAACACTGTCAGTTATCCTGTGTCAGACCACTCATCTAGACCAGAGCCTTGCTGCCTGCTCCATTTGAGAAGAATATGGTAAAGACAAAGGTAAGTCCAAAACCAAGGCAAACAAGAACAATTTCCTGCTGTTCTATGATTTGGGACACAAAATATTTCCCAGTTAGAGGTGATGCCTTTACACTCAGAAGGCAGTTCTCAGTGTCTGGAGAAGGCAGAACAATGCTCCTGGGGAGTCCTGTCTCTGTGTTTATGACAGGGCTCACATCATAGAGGAAGGGTTCATCAGTGGCTTCTTGGCATGAAAATCTAAGTCCTAAACCTGCTGACTGGTAAGGTGGCTGGACGCCTCTCCAAATAACTCCATAGCTTATGTTCCCCCTCAAGGATCCCCAAGCTTGATTATTGGTTGAAATCCTAGTGAGGGTCCATGTCCTTATGTGCCAGTTCTCAATACATGGGCTGGGTTTGCTCATAGTTCCCAGAACACTGGGATTTTTCACTTCCACCAGCTGGGGGCTGACAATTGTTGCGGCTCTTTATTGCTCAGACTCACCAAGATTCCATACTTAGGAGCAACCTCATTATTTATCTTATTTATTTATCTTATCTTAAAAACAATGCCTAAAAAGCCTTCTGCCAAATAAGATGTACGTTCATTTCTGAGAGCCAAGACTTTTATTTTAATAATATGCAGTGCTAAAGCACAAAAGCAGCAGGGAGCAGTACATTATCAACTCGTGTATGCGGTGCTTTTGTAACAAAGGAGTTTTCTTCCTTCCTTTTGCTCTTTCTTTCCTGTACAGAGTTCAAGCATTAATATGCAAAATCATTGTCAGTAACCATTAATTAGGAGGTGACTCTTGAGGAAAACGCTCTTGCTGACTGACCTACTGCTTCACAAAAAGGGTGGAAAACAGTGGCAGTGCATACAAAAGTGAAGACTAGAAAGGCCATGATTCTCTATGGGTTTGTTAGGGGCTGGACAGCCCTATAGCCCCCTGTGGTGGGAGTGCTGCACAGCCTGCTGCTTCATCACTGCCAATCAAAGTGACAAAACAACATCCTGCAAAGCCCTCCTATACGCACACCATGGCAAGCCTGGCTGCTCAGCTAAAGCTATTAGTCCACATGTTGGCATAGAACAGAAAAGTCTGTTAATGTGACTATATGGAATGCTGATAATTTAGGTGTTCTTTACTAGCTCTTCCCATCTCAAATATAACCAAGAGCAAAACCCCCATATTTTGAATCATTAGCTTGAGTCAATTCCATACTTATAATATTTGTATTTCATGTTTATAATATTACTATTTTTATGTTTAGTTTTTTAATTGCTTCCTTGTAATTGTGAGCAAATACAACAGACCTCAGCAGGACATGAGCACTGTTAGCACTATCCCAACTGACATTCTTATGATTTACGTGCTCTCTCTTTGCTGCTTCATAAGGAATCTCTTTTTACTGTGAAATATAAATGCAGTTTGGGGAATCTGCTGAGGAAATTAGTTTTATGTCTTAAATATTGATCAGTTTTACTCTTTTCATTTGCTTGAAAAAAAAATGCAAAAAGTAACACCCACAGCTCAGTAATTAGCATACATTAGAGATTATTGCCAGTAGAGCAGTGGGGATGGCAAAGAGCCTGACAAAGCCCCCAGAAGGAATGGTGTAAATCTATCTTGCCCCTGGGCAGGGAGAACAGCACTGTGCAACAACCAAAATGGCAGCCCTGAAGTAAATCACTCATGCAAACACGGAACATGCGAGCTTCAAATTGGCAGTTAATTCTCAAAGTAACTTTCTCTAGGTTTTGTTCTTCATTGCCATCTCTAGTTTAAGGTAAAACTGTCATCCAGGGTTTATTCTGGGAGGAACAAAAATGGCGATCGATTTTGTTTCTCTTTTCAAGTGACCTCCTCTCTGGAAATTTGCATGCACTAAGAAGCAGCTGATCTGAACTAAGAATTTGAATCCACTGAGAGAAAACTGCTAAAATGAAAGCTTCTTTCTTCATTCTGGGGAACAAGTTTACAGTACCTGTACAGAAAAATAAGTGCTCACATTTCAGCTCTGTGCGTCAGAGTGAGTCTCCAGACAGTGCTGCAATGTTCAGTAAATCCTCCTAAATACATCACCCTCTCAGCAGCAAATATTTTTATTATATCTGTCTTCTGCAGAGAAGCTCTGCAATTGCAAATCTTTTTCTCAAGATCTGAACTTACTCTTTCCCCCACTCCTCCCTTTTTCAGTATGGTAAATTAGAGCTCTTAAGCCATCAGCTTTAGAAATGAACCCCCGTGGACTTCTTGCTGATTTTTGTTTGTTTGTTTGTTTCAGAAATTGTACATCTTCACTGCACTGCAGCACCCAGCCCAGATTTTATATACGTAGTTCTAATAGTAACTCAGAGCTAGAGCTTTCTCTTCAGCAGGGTCCCACCCCTCACTAACAGGAGATTTGACTGGCTGGCTCAACACTACAAAGCTGATCTAATGCTTCAGAATTGTTAAGTCACTCTTTTCTCCCATGCATCAAATACTGCAGTTCTTATGTGCCAAGGCACAGTGATGAGATAGTTGTCAGTATGCCAACACCAAGACATTCTCTCTCCTATAAATGCCAATAAGAACAGGCACCTGCAAGTCTCATTACTGTAGCCGATACATCACCAGCCAGCTGTGCTGAGAACATATAGCTAGAAGAGGCTCAGTCCTTACATTTTTACTTACATTACATGGTATCTACTAACAAACACTCATACTGGGACAACTAGAACCCAAGAGGCAACTCATGACTCAAAGCATTGCCCAGGCTTCAGGGGGGCTTTCAGGCAACAGGCTAAAATGAATAAATATAGCAGCTCTTCTGACTCTCAGAGAGTCATTAAGTGACTCCACCATCCTTCCAGGGTGCTGGACGTGAGAAAGTACCTGTTCCAGATGGCACTTCAGCTCAGTCATTTCCACCTCCCAAGCTGCCTTGTCCAGGGCATACTGTTGCTGGAGCCCCTGGCGCTCGCGCTCATCGTCCCGCAGCTCGGAGCGGAAGTCATCCAGCAGGCCCTTCACAGCACTCAGCAGCTTCCGATTCTCACTTGCCTACCAGAACAAAGCAAAATATATGTTGTCACCAGATGCCTTCAGCCTCCAGTTTCACCTGTAAGAGGAAAAAATGCCTGCACATCCATTGCCGTAACAATGCCTTTTGTGCCTATATTTTCTTGCTAGCCCTAATTCTGAAATACCCATGCAAAGATATGAGTCACACTGAAAAAGGCACTCTGTACCTTTCTGGATTGAGGCCATCTCTAATAAAGTTCTTTTAATACAGTAGTGCTTGTCTCATATATACACTCATAGCTCAGCATCAAATCTCAAGCGTTTGCAAACTACAGATTGCGAAAAAGTGACTCACTTGTAAAGCTTTTTGTATTATCAGACAAAATTACACAGGGAAAAACGTGAGGTTTCGATTTGAGTATCTTTGCTAAGGTGTTTTGCTAGTCTGCACCTCACACTTATCCTCAGTTCCAGGCAGCTACACACAGGTTAGCTCTGCAACAGTACCCTCTTTGGTACCAAAGTCACAAATGCCAGGTAGGCTTCTTTCCCTCCTGCAGAACAGGATCAAAGCACAGATCCCATTCATGCTTTGTTGAGAATGCCTTGGTCATATTGAAAATGGTCTCTGTGCTGTTGCACTAGCCAGAAGCAAAGAACAGAGCCAAATTAAAAGTCTAGCCTAGCAATGACATCTGATCTTGGCAAAAATACCAAAAGACACAGATGTATATGCATCTAAAATCTCTGAATTTTTTTTTCCTTAGTTTTGGCATAAAACTTCTGCAAATTCTGTGAAGATTTACAAAAACTGTCATTTTGATGTTTTTAAAAAAGATCATTCTGGATCATTATATATATATCTCTGGAGATTCTCAAGTCTAGCCTGGACGCTTACCTGTGCGACCTGGTGTAGGGAACCTGCTTTGGCAGGGGGGTTGGTCTTGATGATCTCTAGAGGTTCCTTCCAACCCCTACAATTCTGTGATTCTGTGATTAAACAAAAGGTATCCTCCAATATATATATATTTTTTTCAACAGTTGAATTTGGGAACAGAAATATGTAACATGACTTATTTACCCAAGATTCTAATCAAACGCTCCCAACAAGCCTCTCAAAGATCAAGGAGCAGCCAGAGATTGTATCTGACAAGTTATTCTGAATAGAAAAGACTTTTAAGAAAATTATTATTGATTAGCAGGCAGGCACAACGTGTGCAAAAAAATGGGAAAGCTTACTGAACAAACTCAGCATTTGATCACCTAGTCCTTATGAACACACTAGTTTCCTTGGAAAGGAAAGGAAGTGGAAAAATCTAACTCAAATTAGCTGTCTCAATTCTTGCATGATAATCTAATTCATTCTATTATTTATTTATTTTGTTCAAGTGGAGGCTTCCTGCAATTCCTCTTTTCTGGTGTCTCATGAAGTATATACACAGGGACTTCATTGCAGGCAAATCCAATAAACACGTACAAAAAAAATCGGAATAGTTTTTAAAGCTTTTTTTTTCCCCCCTCACAACAACACATACAACATATTGTGCATACAACTAAGTTGATCTCATGTGCTGACCAGATTTTTGACACCACTGACCCCTGTAATCACTAGTGAGACATGCTGCGGAACCTTTTTTTGTTCTTTAAGAAACAAACAAGTGTGCTCTACTTTTTCCAAGCCATTTGGTTCATCAGAAAAAAAAAAAAAAAAAAAAAAAAAAAAAAAAAAGAGACACAGGGAAATGACTGCAGGTGCTCACTGACTGACGTACAATTTGTTTGGGCTAATGAAATGTGATGTTGTATAATGTGGGGTTTTATAAGAAACAAACTCACAGAAGCAGAATTAATTCCATTAACATTTAATGCCAATTAGCAGTTTGCTACTATACAGCAGCAGTCTTCATCATGCATATAAGATTTCCTACTTTGCAATATGTAATGAGATTTTATGTTTTCACCATGAATTCCCATTCTGATAACCAATTAAGGCTAGATTCTCCAAACAGCTTAAGCCCGTTGTGTAGTAATCAGAATAAGAGCTCTTTTGAAGATTTGTCCTTAGCGTCACAGTGGGAGCTGCTGGGTACTATAAGTGCTTCAAATTCCGGCCTCACTCACTTCTGAATACCCTGACCCCACATGTTTACAAAGTACTTTTATTCAGGAGCCACATTCTGTGCTTTTCGTATGCTTTACTTGGCAAAGTAATCAAAAGGCTGCACAAGGGAAACGAGGCAGAAGAAAAATAAACCCAAATACAACTGAAGCAAACTACATCCCTCATTCCCATGCATATATTTTTTAGCTTTGGAGTACTGCAAAATTAGGTTTTGTGAGGAAAGTAGTGACAGACTAGTACAGAGAGGTGCCAAGAGAGCCTCATTACAGGTTTATAGCCTACTGGGATGAGGACACACATTATTTCCAGAGATATTACATCAATGTCTCTGTTATGAAGACAAGTACCCCAGGTGCCCCCTGGGCTTGCTGGGATTTTAATTAATTTGCCAATATATATCCAATTTTGGTTGCATACGCCTAATTCCTGCAGAGATGTCTCCTTTGCATGGCTTTGTATTTACAGTTTGAATTTGGAGAGTTCTGTGAGGCTATTTTTCTGTTTTGCCAATCTGAGAGAACAGATGAAGTACTTCTGAGACAATGTGTTCTGAACTACAACACTTACATCTAGACATGTCTGAGATTTCTGCTGGTGAAACTGCCAAACAGTTTCTGCATAAGTCCCATAGATACCAAACAAAGATTGTTACAGTTTTCCTGTTCCTCCCAGAGATGTCATGCAGGCAGAAGAAACGGGGCATGACTGTAATTTCCTGGGCAAGCTACCCTGCAAGGATCTGCCTCTGTAGTACTGACCAATTGGAACAGAAACAGGAAGGTGTCCAGGCAGGTTTTGAATATCTCCAGAGAAGGAGACTCCACAACCTCTCCTGGCGGCTGTTTCAGCACTCTGTCACCCTTGTAGTGAAGAAGGCCGTTCTCAGACGGAACTTTTGTGCTCTTTGCCCCTTGTTCTGTCACTGCGCACCACCAAAAAGAGCCTGGCCCCAACCAGTTGACTCCTGTCCATTAGATATTCATAAGCATAGATATAAGCAAAAGTGAAGCCACATCTTGATGCAAATCATTTTAGTATACTTAGGTCTTTCTTACTATTCCTCTGGGCTTTTCCTTTACTGTACTTTGAAAACAAATACTGCATGAGCAAAAACAAAGGATATAATCAGGGATTTTCTTGACCTCCCCCCACCATCACCAATATATATGAGCATATTGCTTTTTAATGCTTTTTCCACTGAAACACAAATGTATAAACTCTTCTTCTTACTTCCCTTATCTTACACATCCAACAGACTTTTCAATCCTTCTACTCAGCTGTACCAAAGCACTTCCTTTTCTGTAGCTAATTCTCCCTCATCTCTTACTACACACATTGAAATGCTCATTTATAGCAAGCCCGTAACAAACCCCAATTAGCCTGCTTGTCTTCTGACCTTCACCAGGCTTCCTTCGTGGCTCCTGAACCTTGCCATTTTCTTGCCTAACACTTCCTGCAATGTGCCCCTGCTAGCAGCTAAGGGACAACACCACCTCCATGGAGAGCCACATAAATGTCCTAGACAAGTGAGGCAAGTATTTTCCATCAAGTTGAGTACCACAAATCACAATGATATAAAATCAGAGACTGCTTTTTTAAGGTCTTGGGGTTTACAGTTTTTCTCAGAGCAATTTCACTCTCCACAAGAAAGAAAGAAGCAACAGAAATGTAGACTGAAAATACAAGCTATTAAATATTAACATTAAATATTAAAAATAAGAATGGATTACCTCAAGTTACAGGAAGCCTTTTCTTTTTTCTGACCTAGTCCTCTCAACTACTCCTAGGCTATTTGAAGACTTTCTTCCTAATGTGAAACAAACACTGATGCATTTCATCTTGAAACTCATCAGGCAGAAGCAGCAACTTACGGCTCTCCTGAGCAGTGGCAGACCTTGGAGACTTCTAGCTTCACCACTCACCCTGATTTCCCCATATAAACAGTGCTTGCTTCCAGCTGAGAGTTTAAGGGACCTACGGAAGACCTCCATACCCCTGGGTAGTTTTTTTTAATTGCAGTCTGACCAGACAGTGTTGTACTGGGAAGTGAGTGCTGCTGAGTCCACCCTTCAGAAAGGGTGTGCTCTGGGTCAACTGATACTCTCAGAGCTTTTGGACCTTAGATTACACAGGTGAAGTGATTTTTCTCTAGTTTTCTCTAGTTTTGTTCAGTTAATAGATGCATTAACAAGCTTGCATTTTGGGGTCACATGTGAATTAAGTGGAGCTGCCAGTTTTAAGAGAAAGCCTGTAATGGTGTAAAGCAAAGTCCAGGTTTCTGAGATTGCTGAGTGAGGGGAAGGAAGTTTGCAGGACCAAACTATCCACTACAAGTGGACAGACAATTCAAGTCCAAATGGTACTGAGGTGCTTGAGGAGAGCCTTGAGGGCATGGGAGGTGCATGCTTTTTTTGCTCTCTAGTGCTTTTAATTCAGACAGAAATTGTACATGAAGTTACACCTCAGATTAGTGAGGTTGGTTGCAGTGCAGTTTATGCATCTCCAAGGCACCAATCTAACCGTACTAAAGAATGGATATTCTTTCTATCTTGCTTTGTATCTGTTAGACCACAGACAATAAGTAAACAAATCGTATGTCATCCTGAGGGTCCTGAGAACTGAAACATAAAGACACCATCCCCAGAGCCTGTAGTGAGACCAGCAAAGTAACACAGTCACAGGAAAACAAGTGTCTGAGTGCTCTTGCTGTGGAGTGGGCTCCCACGTCAGGGGCTGGGCAGACATTGAGCATAACGAATAAACCTTCAAAACTTTTTTCATTAGATTTGTGTTTTGCACAGAGTTCTTGTTCCATTCGCCTTCTGACTGCACAAATATAAAGTGCATATGAAGAACAGATAGAAGCCTTAACTTTGTCTCCTTTGTATGTGTACTGCTATTGATAGGACTGCTGGTATACTCAATGCAAAAAGCTGGCATATATGGCACACGTAGGCAGGGCACCGGGGATGTCAAGGAAAAGTCAGCATGATTTGCTTTTAGGTATCTAAAAACAAGTCCAGTGACAGGAAGGAACTTTTGCATTGCTTTCTCATCATCTCTAAGGAAAACATTAAGTATATGTACTAGTTTCTTAAATAATTTAAAGGAAATAAAATCACCTCTACTCACTAAAAGCTTGACAGTAGAATAGAATAGATGTGCTCAGAAAGACGAGCATGTGAATTCTGCAAACCATCACATACTGATAGATGTTTCTGGGCAAACAGCCACAGGAGGAAATAGGATTTTTCACTGATAGCATCTGCCAACAGGAGAACAGTAATCACATGACTCCTGATTAAATATAAATATAATGGACAAAGTCCATTGTAATTGCTGTGCAGCTAGCAGGATTTTTGCAAGTGTGATTTTAGGTGACTTAGCACAGCAGCAGAAAAAAAAAATGAATTTCCTTGGAACATCCAGTTTCCATTCCTACAACACGTTATACAAATGGTACGGTACCTGCTTCTGCTGCTGCAGTAACTCTGCAGTCTGCAGCTGTGGTCCGTGATCTGTACTTTCTGTAGTGGGACGCTGGGAGAAATCTGTCAGTGCAAACACAACATCCTCTTCCTCCTCCTCTCGCTCCACATCATCCGCCTTCTGCTCAGACTGAATGCCAAATTCTGGGAGGGCTTCAAGATGCTCGATCTGAAATGCAGGAGATGAGACACAGCAACACTCTCTTTGCCAGTTACTTAGGTAGAGAGAAATGCAGTATGGTGGGTCTAGTCTGCCATGCATCAATGAAAAACCATACAGGACACTGGTGGTATTGTGTAATGAAAATATAGAGATCAGAGAGTATCCCAGTCTAGCACTTCATATTCTCTACTGTGTTAGCAGATCATTTGCTACCAGTGATGAGTAGAGATGGATTGATTGTAAATTACCCAGTCAAAAATCCAAACAATTAAAAAAAAAAAAAATGAAAGCTCTTCTGATACTAGACAATGAGCTATTTTATACACAAGCAAATTAGTACTGCTGAAATAAAGCAGAATGGAATTATTTCTAAATAGATACTCAGCCCTTGTTTCTGACTCATTATACCACAGCACCCTTTATACAGAATACATAACAGTGGAGCTACTTCTACTAGACCTTTTCTGCCAAACATAGAAAAAGACTGAAAGACACTTGGTATATAAATATCTGAAACACTGAAAAAATTACTTAGCTGCCTTAGCAAAATGTTTCAGAACTGCAGGATAATTCTATGATCCCCAGAATTCTGGTTAAAATGTCAGAATGGGTAAGTGCATTTTTCTTATTATGTTTCCTTTACGTAGGATATCTGAAGCAAACTGTAGTTCTGGGTATGCAGCTTGACACAATACAGCAGCACCTTTTCTACAGTGCACTTTCTGCCATCACATCCCTGCTAAGACGTGTCAGCTTTGGGATTCCAGGTTGTTAGTGTGCTCTTGAAATTCCTTATCTTAATTTAGTTGCTACTTGGAAAATTACTTTGATGACTACTAGTGTACTGCTCCTGCCTGGTGATAGACGTGTGTATGAAGAAAAGGAAAAAACAAGAATGATTCACTGTGAGTTCCCACAAGACTGTATAATTCTCTTGCCAACGTGAAAACAGAGCTTCCCTCCATCTGTATTACTGAAGGCTTTATAAGGAACACATTGCACACAATTACAAAAGCACTCAACCCATCTAAACAGATTTGACTCCATCAGCTCACTAAGATATTTTTCTTTCCAAAAATTATTCAGGGTTATTATCTTAGAGACTTAATTAAGTCTTCATTTACTATGGGAGATTTTTTAAGGCCAAATGCTTGTACTAGTTAAGGGTTTAGATTTAAAGATAGGTGATGCGTAACATGAAGACAGAATGCAAAACATCCTTTAGCACAAACCAATAATAAGAAAAAGTTTTGTGTTTTATTTGAACCCTCTTAAAATCTAAGTTTACTTACAGTTGGTGATGCTACATCATATTCAAAATCTACAGTTAAAGAAAGAACATCCGATGCAGTTTCATTGGGTTAGTGGAGGTGGGCCAGTTACCTCTAGTATGTCCTCCCCATCATCCTCCATTTGCTTGCCTTGCCGCCAGTGTTTCAGCAGCCACTTCAGTTTGACATACACGAGGAAAGTATCCTGCTTGAAATGCCTGAGTTCTTGCTGCAGCAAACTTTTCTCCTGGCTCCAAGTCTTTTCTTCCAGTTTGTTCTGCAAAGTCAAGCTCTGCACTTCCAAATCTTTCCTCCTCAGGGTCTGCATATGCTCCTCTTCCAGCTTTAATGGAACAACAGACACTGTGTCAAAGTGCTGGTGTGCTGGTGGTCTCCAGAATTTGGATTTTGTTGGCTGAGACAAATTGAAAGATCTAATTTTCATCAGTTGTGAATAGGTACCCAGTTTGGCTCAACAAGTTCCTCAGCAGTTATAACTGTCACGTTGAGGAAATTCAGGGACAGCAGCCAATAAACTTAGCTTAATAACCATATCTAAGTAATGTGCCGTGGAATTGGACAGTATGTTTACTCTATGGATGCAAGAGAATTCTACTTTTGCTTAAATGTTTTATACTCAAATTTTCTTCCCTCTCTTGATTGTATCCCTGCAGTATATTCCTGGAATAGGTACCACTCTAAGTGCTACACACATCACATCTGCTAAATGTATTTGAAACTATTTCTAGGAGATGGGACTGCAATTGCCCTTCAGACAACCTGAAATATTATCCTAATCTCCTTGGCTACAGACTCATCCCTTCCTCTGTGAATATACCTCCTTCTCCTTCTAGAAGGGCAGTGCTTCACACAGACCTGCATCATACTCAGACGTCTCTGAACCTAGAAAACAAATACTTCTAGGTCAGGGACACAGGCAGAATCTGAAGAGACAGAAATAGGCTGCACCTTGGCCTTCAATATGTCTCAGTTTCAGTACCAGAAGCACCAGAAAAAAATCACTGTTCAAAGCTAAGACACCATTACATCCCTTTCAACACAAGCCAACCTGAAACAATATTCTTTAAATGCGACTTCTCCCTCAATATGTCAAAATCAAACCACTACACGTCACTGGCCCCATAACACTTGTATAAGTTTGTTGTACAGGATCTCTTCTTCTACATGGATGAGATAGCATTTCCCCTTCAACCAAGCTGTTGAGAAAGGTCAAGAAAGGTCAGAAAAGGAGTACAGAGCCACTGCTTACAGATGCCAGTTTCTACAAGTTTCCTTTTTATAGAAGAGCTTTTCCCTTGCCTGACCAGCTCCACAATGAAGAAAGCCAAAGTAAACTAATGACCATAATGATTTAAGGAGCATACCCTGCAAGAAACAACACACGAGGATGAAGAATGCTTCATGGATTTTTCTTCTGCAACCCTAGCACTTAGTACTGCTAACAAATATATGCTTGGTTTTCATGGCAACCTTCAGGTTACTACTAACAGGTTACTGTTCCATACTAGACTGTTTACTAAGGACTCTCCTGCCCTTTAAACGATGTGCTCTGGCATAACACAAATTTACAACATCTGTGCAACTATGCATTAATACATCCATAACATTGATCTAAATGATTTGGAAGATTTTTATAATAAAAATTGATAAATAAATAATTCTTTAAGGAAATGTAAGGCTTGTAAAATATTCCTGATTAAATTATTCACAGCAGTTGCTAAATCATATGGGTTTAAAATGCATCTTAAAAGTACTCTGAAACAGTATCAGATAAATGGCCCAAAAACACACAAGCAACTCCTGATGACACTCACAGAGACTATACAGTGCTACCACACACCAGTGTAATGTCATTAAGTATTGCAAAAAAATTTGAGTAAAAAAGGAGTTCTTTTATATTTAAATTTTAAGGAAATAAATGAACAGATTTTGAGTTGATGCAAATTCTTCCATCAAATGAAGCTATGGTTAAATACAGCAAAGACTTATGAGTCATTTCCACCAGAAGTCCTGGAAGACGATAAAAAAAAAGGAATAATATCAACAGGATGGCCATAATCTGGAAAAAAAATAAAGAATCCAGGAGACAGTTTTATTATTCAATTTCTGCTAGCTGAAAGCATGAATGAAAGCTTTGATTTTGCTGCATTTCTCACTGTTTTAATAGCCGTTATGATCACAGATTCTTGCAGAAAGTCCAGGTGGAGATAGCAGAATATTTTTGTGCTTTTTCAATGGATAGCTACTGCAAAAGAAAATAACTTTGAGGCGGGCATAACATCCAAAAAGCATTCATGGCCAAGGCAACTGGGAAAGAAATCAATTTACGGGTTTCCTTCAAAAGCAAAACCTCCATGAGAAAGCTCCTATTGAGATCAACCAAACATTAAAGCTACTTATGAAAAATGAGAGATACCACTTGGGCAAAATGCAATTAGCTGGCACAAGCATAAATACTTAACATTATGCAGTAATTGTGCTTAATTTAGTCTGAGAATAAATTTAAAAACAAAACTTCTTTTAAGAGCCAAACAGCCTGCAAAAATAAGTAACGTTTGTTTTGCTTTAGGAGCTAGAGATCACAAAAGGATTAGCTCATATGTTCTAGCCTTCAAAAAAGCAGGGAAACCCATATAACAAAATGTGATTTGTTCACCAATTACAAACAAGAGGTTAGAAACACGGGGCACTGAGGGATACAAAAGATCCTGTTTGGTGTCTCAGTTACTAAAGTACAACTCCTCCAGCTTCAGAGAAAAGCTGGGTTTTCTTTGGGCTAAGAGGGGTCTGGAATAGGGCACAGAACCCAACATGCCCTCAGAGATCAAATGTACCCTTCCTGTCCTCACAGAGGGCTGACAGGGCTGATATACTCTTCTCTGCACTATTCCTTATCCCTGCCTCAATTTCCACTCCTCTGTTGAGGTGGCCATCTGGCAATGTGCCCCCCCTACAGCTCAGTTTTGTCCAGTACCATGGACTCTTTCTAACACAGTCTACACACCAGAAGACAAAACTGCTCTCCAACAATTGGAGAAAACAGATTCAAATTAGCAAAACAGGTTTTATGTGCTTGCATTTCCCCAGCCTCCAAGCTCTCCCAGGGAGCTCAACAAGGCTCCACCAGGACAGTATGGTCCACGCCACGAGTCATGGCCACATGTCTCCCAGCAGTCGGGTTTCGTATTTACCTGAATGATCTTTTCTGTAAACTTTTCTTGCTCCTCCTGGTGAAGTCTTGCCTCCTGCTCAAGCTGAGCCTGAAGCTCCTGTATCGATACACTCTGTACAGGTAAAACATGGGAATCCCTCAGCTGATCAGCATGACAAAAGGATGGGCTTAGCAGAAAATGGGTTTTGGTTGTGGAAAAAAAGGGAAAAAGAGAAGAACCGCAGGACAGACATCTATACAACTCATGGTTATCAACAGTTAAAACCAAAGCACAGTGTGCAAATAAGGAGCAATGTCCTAAGCATGTGTGGAAATGTCCTGTGTAGCTTCTTATGAAGGCTAAAGCTGTGATGCTGGTGCTGCCTGTAGCATTCCTTCCTTCGGGCCTCTGCTCCAGGACGGCACAAGGAAGTGAAACAGCTCACCATGAATGCCATCTGCCAGATCAGCTCCTGTTTGCAGGATTCCATATTTGGTAGCATATATTACTATGGTAATCAGAGCTATTGAATTTTAACATCTCTGCAGAAGATGTATCTGATGTACACATTTTGCACCTTATTATTTATTCATTTGCAATACTTCTGATTAGACAGTTAATGGGACAGCATTTATTAAAACAATTAAGCATGTAAAGTTCTTTTCTTCAGACACAGAGCAGCTCTCTGCACAAGTTGACTTAATTCTGCAATTTCGACTCAAAAAAAATTGCTCCACAAATGTCACGATGACGAATTAGGTGCGCCTGAGATCTGACCGTTATGCTTAAGGATCTCTCCTTTAGGTCAACCGCTTTTTTAATCTTAATAATTTCAATTTTACTTTGAATATAAATTTGCACCCCATCCACTTTGCTCCTGACAGTTACTTAATTCAAAAATAGAGACCCAAGAAGGTAGAGTCACAGACCTTGCTATTTATGCTGCACTAATTAATCTTGTGGCACTTAGATTCCCGATCAGCACTTTCTGTGTCCTCCATTTTGTCTCTCTTGCTTTGGATGCTTTGCCTGCACAGGCATGCTGCTCAGCCAGGCTCTCTGCACACACCAGCAGTGCCACCACAGAAAACACTCTGCCACCAAACACCTGCTTCTCTGAGTAAAGACACACTCAGAGAAGAGATCCTCTCAGGCTTCAAAGTTCCTTCTCCACTGGATGCTGATGTAGTGCCTGATCTAGTGGTTGGTAACCTCACCCAAGGCAGGGAGCTGGAACTGGATGATCTCCGAGCTTACTTCCAACCTAAGCCATTCTACGATTCTGATACCCTCACTGACTTGTGCATATCTGTGTTGTGTGTGAAGAAGTGACGCCTTCAGCATTCCAAAAGGCATCAGAAGGTGACCAAGAGCGAGCTGACACATTCACTGTCTCACCCACTTTTTAGGTATGTGGTAAACAAGAACCAGTGTACCTAGTTAATTCTGGTGTAATTTTAAAAATGTGTGTTTCCGTGAATTCAAAATCACTCAGAATTGTGCCAAGCCTATCTGGCAAAAACAGTTACACATGGCAACTCCCTCCCATGGGTAATAATCATGTAAAAATATCTTGTAGTTTGCCTCAAGAAATGAAAATAGCACAATTCTCGTAAAAATTCATATGTTGTTAATTTAAAATATACATGAAGTATAACTGATCTTAGCGTGACTCTCTACAATCATAGAGCTACGTATTTTGGCAGTTAGAAAGGTAATTTGTCTTTGGACTCCTGAAACTAGAAACTGAATCAGAGCAGCAAAAGCTTCAACCAGGAAGGTAAGGTTTGGACTTTTTCACTATTCACTTCACATTTACGTTTTCTAACAATTTGCTACAAGATCACATGTTGCAATTTAGACTAATGCTAATTGTGATTACACAGTTACATATACACTGGGAATATCTTTTGTCTGCAAAATTAGAACATGAAAATGATAAACCGGTGCAGTTTTTTTTAAAAGCATGCAGCCCATGCAAAGCCAAGTTCCAGGAAACTTGGACGCTAGGATTGCGTGATAGCTTCTGAAATTACTAGGAAGAGATTAAATGCATCATAAAGGCAAACATACTATTACATGCACACTTAAGAGTGTAAATCCTTTTACAATTGCTTTGCCTGTTTAAGTGTGATATATTTTTATAAGTGGTAAATGTGTTGAAAAGCAGTTAATGCATGACTGCAGAGCTATACAACATTCTACTTCCAGCACAACCTGAGGGCTCTTCATAGCCTATCATTTCACATAATACCATGTCTATTAGGAGCAGTGGGATTAGTACTGCTCAAATCAAGGGAGATAAGGCTGCTTAAGGGCCTAATGGATTACTGCTAAATGTCTGGATAATAAATGAAGAATACATAAAAATGTACCAAGTGATATTTGTATATGCAGCTCAGGCACCTGACAGTGCATTGGTGAATGTTTGTATGCTCCGTATAATCAGCTGGATTCAGTCTGTGGCACAACTGTGGTTTTGTTTTGGAAAACAACACTGCTACAAAATTAACACAGAAGTTGATATCCTGCTGACTTCCATTCTTTGTCTCCTTTTTCTCAGTAACAGGTGTGCTACAGGAGGAATAGAAAATGCCCTGAATGTGAGGGCCATCACACAACACACTGACACCACAGTAACAGACACGAACTCACTAGAGACACAGAAACACACTACAATAGGAACTACAGGCTAATGCTACTCCATCAAAACATCATAGAAACATTTGAACTTCATCTGCAGCTCCACAACAACCAAAAGTTTTCCAATAAAACCCAGTTAGCACTTTTCCACGCCTATTTCCACCCTTGTCATCCCAGACAGATGGAACTAAGTCCTTCTGCTAAGCCATTTTGTCTCATCTGGTATCTCTCCAGAACAAGCTAATCGATGCCGCTGTCTTTACCACACAAGGATAGTCAATGTCATCCACAGTTTGGGGGTCATCGCCACAGCTCATTCCACCAACATCTTTCTGACTTTCTTGCCAAGTTGAAGGCTTTTCAAGCTACTTTCTGGCTCATACATTCCACATTTCTGCTGACTGTTTTAGTACGATTACCATGAGGTATGGCTTGGTTTTGTTTGTATGATTTTACCATAGCTAATTCAAACCTCTGTTTGTCTCTGAATTGAATTGTATACAACAACCATGAACATTAGATTCCACAAAATCATTCTTTGCAGCCTTTTTTCAAAATGGATGGAGCACCTTAAGGCCTGGGGGGGCAAGGTGGAAAGATGCTCTCCTGTGTTTGTGTATGATTGCAAGGAAGACTAAAGAACATTTTATGCTGCTCACCTGCTGCAATCTTAAAATGCCTTAGACCACACACTCTAAAAATGACTACTTTTTTGCACTTTATACCTGATTATTGCTTACATACAATAAAGCAGATTGATAGGAACTTCCAGTGCCTTTTATATTACTTTTGACATGCAATACACATCTAACTGGATCCTCAGAGGCTACTTCCGAAGATGTACTTTTATCCTCCCCCATTTAAAAATATATGATCTATATTCCATTTACAAGTGCACAACAGGTACTGTGTGGTTATTTCCCTGTGCTTATATGAAGAGTCTCCGGCTCTATGAAAACACAAAAACACTTTGCTCCCAGTCTTTGTAAATCCATCTCGCTGAATGGATACTATACAGACTTCAGTTAGGGCTGAGATATCCAGATTTACATCATAAAGGGTCTTTTAAGTCATTATATGGTCAACCTTTAGGGAACATTGCATAGCAAGAAAGAACACAATTCATCAAAGTAAATTATTCTTGCTGCCCCTAATCTTGGTGGGAAGAAGTACAGTTCAGCTCATGCTTGTCTTTCTTCTTCCCACAACTTTAAATTGGAGGCACAGTGCACACTAAGTTATGCAACTTTTTATGTCATGCCTATATATATTTTTTTTTTTTCTTCTTTTTTTTTTTTTTTTCCTTTCTTCTTCCTCTTTTTATTTATTTATTTAAAAATAAAGAAAAATCACAGTGTAGAAAACATCCACTATTTCCTTTCTGGGAAAACAAAATCTTAAATTAGGGCAGAAGAAAAGGATGTGCAAATTTTCAGTGCACGGCTGGAGCTGCTGCGAAAGCCACCCAGCTGAAAAGCTCTCAAGGGGAATTACTCCTGCACAGCAGGAGTACAGACTCTAAAACTATCTAAAAATAGAATATCCAAGATACAGATCAAAATTCTGACGTGTCCAAAATGGATCCATACTGAAGATTTGATTCAAAGCAGGTGGTAAAGAGACTTGCCTAACTTGAACATCACTGTATCTATTGGTTCACACTTAACCCAGAAATTAATTCACAGTAATACAGCTGCTTCATATTTCTTATGGGCACAATATGTAAGAAAAATGGATAAGCAGATTAAGAATGGCCTAGAAGAAATTATTGCTCAGTATGAATTCTTCTCATCTACTACTAGATCTATCTTATGGAAAACTTTCTTCTGAAGACATGCTCTCATCTTTCCTGCCATACCTGCTTTTATTCTAATTCTCTGGTGACAAATCAAACCTTTTAAGTTAACTCAAAACAATGATTTTTTTTTCATAAAATTCGAGGAACTGAAATTTCGTGGCATTTTTGTACATACAAACAAATTTGTGAGCTTTTAAAGGTTGTGCATGAAAATAATCACAGTACCCAAATGTAAAATGCAAAGATGAGTACTTTTGCCTCAGGTGATACACACACAGTAAGTGCAGAAACGATACCCTGTCACTGAACAATCAGAATCTGCTAGGAAATACGGCTATATTTTAGAACATCTGGATCAAACACTGCAATAAGATGTATTCAGTCCTTTGAAAGAGTGATTTTTTTTCTTCTCTAGAATGTCTTATTATCTCTGAATAAACATGAAAGACTCTGCAGCCCTGCTTTAAAGAAGCTGCATTTTGTTTATGGCCATTCCACTGGTTGAAATTCACCAGATGAAAAATTATTTATTGCATTTTGCACTGGCTTCCATTCACTGCCATATTAATCATTTGATTATACCTGGCATTTACTCTACAAAGCACTATGTTACCCTTTTTAGTTCCTCCATGCCTTTCAGTTGTGGCATCTCTCGCCTGATCACTCGCCTTTCTTTGGGTGGTGAAAAATGGTTTCCCCCTCCCACCATAACCCCGCTCTGCTAAAGTCATGAATAATGGATTGAACATCCACCACAATGGTCTCCAGCCTCCTGCAGCAGCAGCTGAACAGCTTGTTTCAGCAAGAAAACAAAGCCCTGCTCTTAAGTCAATTTCAAGACATAATTTCCCTTGGACTATGACTCTAACCCACCTCTTTAATACGCAAATACATTCTAATAATACTGTTGCACTAACAACTGCAGTGCAAAGACCAAACAAAGGCAGATGTTTACAGTTAGGCTACAGGGTAGTTTCAAGCAGAAGTCAGTTTGCATTCATTGTTCTTAATCAAACAATTAGGCTCCTGTGATGCTTATTTTTAAAAACAGAAAATAGCTAAATGGAAGCTGCTCAGCATTGCTTGGGACATTTTCAACTTAAAATTCACTTTGGAAAAGAAGGTTTTGCTTGCTTATAATGAAATCGTTTGCCTAACTGAAATGAAATGTCTTCTCACGTTGAAAGTCCACGCACAGTGAGAAGACCGTCAATCAATACGACTCACTGAACAGTGCGATCATTTCATAAACTGAAGCAGATAGTAGCTTATATGTGGGAATGGAAAGATTTCCATTTGAAATGTCTGTGGTAATTAAAAAAAAAAAACCTTTAGTATTTGAAAATTATTTTTTTCCTTTTGTCTGGCATAAAGGAATAGTAGACTTTTTTTTTCTTTTTGCTAATGCAGTGCATGATATTAGAAAAGGATTAAACTGATAATATTCAAAATTATTTGGAGGAATCTTCTGCTTCAGATAGCATTAACTGTTAAAGACTATAGGATTTCTACCGGCTGTCCACCCACTGAAAAGTTTCAGTATAAAGCAATGCAGTGTTCTTTGTTGTTTAAGTAAACCTGACTGAATCAAGCACATTGTTTTTAAAGATTTTCACATTTGGGACATTTAAACTCCATCCTCGCTCACCTTTTGAGCACATACCCACGCCAACTGGATAGTCTCTACCTTTGATTATACTTACTGGGCTCATTCCCGTCAGGCAGTGGTCAAACCTACTCAACCTGTGTTTAAACAGTTTTCTGTGCACAGTTTACATACCATCTCATCTCAGGAAAGTAAAGAGATTGTGCCCAAACTACCCAAATCTCTAATCTTAACAGAGGACTCACATATGCATGGCAATATAATAATGTGCCCGATCTAAGGCAAGAGGGAATTAACAAAAATGACAGAATTTAAACAGAAATATTGCAAACATTTCCTTTCATCATTTTCTGACCTAATCTAGCATGACTACAGACCAACACAATTGCAAAAGGGTCCACACTCAACTGCGCTCTACCTCATCTTCCCCTTTTGCAGCTGAAGAAAAACTTCACCTTTCAGCCAGAGACTTACAGTGTCCTGGATTGAACAGATATCCTTTCTGAGGCTTGTTATGGCTGGTAAATGTGAGAAGTTGACAATCTCCTAAACAAATTAATTATTCAGTGCTACCAAAATGCTACACTATCAGGGTAGTTTAAAACACACAAAACAAAAACCAGCAAAGAATTACCTGCGTTAAGATGAAGAGCCACTCTCTCTTTGGCATTCAGTACAACATGTTGCTGTTTGGCTACCAGCCACCCTGACGCTCCTTCTTCCTACCCCTGCTTTGTGGTGCTTATTATCACTTACTGACAAACACAGCTGTGCCAGTTAGCATTCTCCTTTTTTCCAGATTTAATCAGGGGCTTCAGACTTACTAAGGCCTCTTTGCATGTGTCTTTAGCACTAAAAACATGTTAAAAATCCTCCCTCGCTAGCAACTACTTTACCCACCACAGTTTCGAGGTGGATTTGGCCTGCTGGTGGCTTGCAGAAAAAGTTTCCAAACTTGCTTCTACAAGGACAGGCTGGAAATTGTCTTTTTCAAGATGAGTTGTCTGGACAATCTATGTTCATGAGCAACTAGCTAAAGAGATACTCACTGAGGTTGATATGACCTCTGCATGGATGACGATTTAAATAAAAACTGATCAATGTCTTTGATGAATGGAAAAGTACTCAACAACCAAAACAATGGAGAATTCTGCTTTAAATAAGATTTTTCTTGTAAGCTGAAAATTGCTGTGCTCCCATGCACGCCAGCACCAAACCCTTTCCTGCACAGAATACTGCTATACAAAATGCAAAGTGCTCGCTATCTGTAGGCTTTCCGGATTGAAAAAGATCCAACAAGGTGAAATCTGGAGTCACAGAAGCACAATTTGATGTTAGAGACTAAAATCTCTAACAGAGGCTTTTTGTTACTATACTAAATTGCGCTTAGTCCCTGAGCCACATTTTCTCACTTTGCAGAACTACTGGGAGCAGGTTGACCAGTCCACAGTCAGAAACATTGTGCTTCTCTGAAATTATGTTAGGGAGAATAGACGTCACCAAAACTTCCACAACACTAGTGCTGTGTCTTGCCCAATTTACTTCCCCAACCCCTGGCTTCTATTCCTTATATCTTGGCTAAGGCAGCAGGAGGCAGTGAGCAAGGGGGCTGCTTTGCTGACCTCTAGACTGAAACAGCCCTTGTCTCCTGGCCTGTAGAGTTTTATGTCTCCATCAGCTCTGCGGTGTGGGTCGGTGATGACTCGCTGGTGGTGAATTTCTCGCTCCTCTCCACGATCTTGTTTGAGCTGCCACTCCTTCTGATCCCTCAGTTTGGACTGTTAGGTGCATGGGCAGTTTGTAA
The DNA here is from genome assembly GCF_951394365.1 of Tetrao urogallus. Taxonomy (NCBI): domain Eukaryota; kingdom Metazoa; phylum Chordata; class Aves; order Galliformes; family Phasianidae; genus Tetrao; species Tetrao urogallus. The sequence continues at coordinate 49,538,602 of NC_136815.1, read as the reverse complement.
TAAAAGAACAAAAGGACAGGAGGGAATAAAGAAAACAAAAATGGGTAAGGTAGACGACTGAAAAACTACAAGACAAAGAAAAGCGTGAACAGAAAAAACAACTTAAACACAGTGGCATAAGAAAGTGAAGAGAACAAAACTAAAATGAGGATGAGCAAAATGATGGGCTGAAACATCTGAAAAGCAAAAAAGAGAAAGAGAGGAAAAAAGAATGCAAACACTGGTTATGAGGCGCATGCAATGAGGATGCATGAGTCAAACCAACAGCAAGCATACAAGTCATGAAGGATACGGGATACAAAGCTCTTCCTTCCTTACTTGTGCTGTGCAGAAAAGCCATATCCAGTGTGGCAGCTGTGGCAGTTTAGACATGCGCCCATAGGCAAGGCTTTAGGCAAGGCAGTCCTTCGCTGGCTACAGTGCTTCTCACCCGCTGCTCGGTTAGGGGAGTGAGCTGTAAGCAGGCTTTTCAAAACATATCACTTAGAAAATGGTGGTTGGGTTGGGTTCTTTTGGCAAGGCTTTTGAGAACATGCCTGACCCTTTTACCGGAGAGCACAATAAAGACCTCCACGCATTTCTTAGAAAGGCTGCTAAATTACTTTCATTAGGATTTTTTTTCTTTAAATTAATCTCCTCTTTCACAGGGAAACACTGCTGTTACACACAAAAAGAACACAGACCTCCATAGTACCAGTGGATTAGCTTTTTTTTTTTTTTTTTTTTTTTTGCCATGAGGAACCGCCTCTAAATCAAAAGAGTTGTGCAAACAAACAAAAGAAAAATCCTATAAAAGTGTCTGTTTAATATTACACACTTTAATATATTGCAGGTCTAAAATCATAACAAAGCAGCTGTGAGGAAAATTAGCTCTAGGGTAGCAATGCCAGCAAGAAACAGAAAGGATAAATAGAAAGAGGACAAACAAGGGGCTGACCTACCTGAAAGTCTGTGATTAACTCCTTCCCCAGGTTACCAATGGGAGAGTCTCGTGACATAGACGTCATCGTGGATAGGAAACTGGAAGACTCTGTGAGATGGGGAAGAGGTGAGAGGTCCTCCACCTGCTCCTTAAGGCCCTCCCCTATGTGATCAACCTTCTCCAGGAAGGTCTGTAGCTCTTTCCGGAAAGATTTCATCCTCGCATTGATAGCATCCAGAAGCTCTGGTTCATGCTTATCTTCTTCCTTTCGCTCATCACTTTTGAAATCCTGCTCAGTGGATGGGCTGCTGGTTATATGCACCTTTGCATCATAAATCAAGCTGTCTGTGTCAGTGATAAGACGATCTACGGTCCTTTCGAGGCGTTCGGCCTCACGTTTGATGTTAATTAAGGACTCGGTGTCCTCTTTTGCTCGCATGAAGTCGGTGGAGCACAGGTCACTGACTTCTGATGGCTTCCCACTCCCAAAACCTGATGTCTTCTCATAAATCTCCTCGGAGTCACTCTCACCCCCGATCGGCCCCTCTCTCTTTGGCTGGAGCGGGCGACCTTCTTCGCTGTCGCTCTCCTTCTTACCCGCATCGCTGTCAGCATCGCTGTCCCTGGGGCTGGAAGTGCGCAAGCCCAGGTGGGAAGCAAGGTCATACCGCTGCACATTGGACATCAGGACCCTGTTCTCGTACTGCAGCTTCATCACTTTCCCGCTCAGCTCATTGATCTGCAACCTGGCAGACTTCAGCTCCTCCTGCAATGGCCCGCCGCACTTGGACGCTGCATCCTCCAGCCAGCCCGGCTCCTGGCCTGGCTCAAACTTGAATTTGTTCAGCTCATTGGTTAGCTGTTTGTTGTGATCCTCAATTTCGGAAATTGACCGCCTCAGCAGTTCTGCTTCCTCTTCCACAAACTGCAGGTGTCGGCGCAGTTCCGTGGCCGACTCCACAGAGTCGCCGTAGGGTGAGGTAGGAATGCTTGAAATGTGGTCCCTGCTGAGACACTCTTTCTCATACTGGCACCTCATATCCTCCATCTCAGCTTTAATCCCCCTGTTCTCCACCTCCAGTTCCACTATTTTCCTGCCCAGTATGTTGGCCTCCTCCTCCACCAGCTTCAGCCGAAGCTTCAGCTCAGCCTCTCTGGTACTGGGTGGGCCTCCAGCCTCTCCTGTAGGTAGAGGACTGTCCACATCTCCATAGATGGATTTGTATTTCTGGAGCTCCTGCTCCAGCTCGTCCTTCTCTCTCCCCAGCTTGGCCATCTTCTTACGCATCAGCGCTGCTTCCTCTTTGGCAAACTGAAGCTGACACTTCAAATCAGCACTGTCCTCCTGCCAAGAACAAGTCCCGCACCAAAACAACATTAGAAGAGAAGCACAAGCAGTTGCTCGCTTTCCAAAATCTTTCCTTCCCACCCTCTGAGCCATGTCTGCTAGGAAGACAAACATTACAGAGACAGCGCCACACAAACCACACAGTTGACACGTTTCATGGTTTGGTCCTGGTTAAATTTGCAAAGCAGCTTGACCAGAGTTAAATAGAGAAATAAAAATCAGGTGCAAGTGTTCAGTGATGCAGAAGTGCCAGTGCAAAGGTGCTCATTGGTGCTCAGTGTTTAATTTTTCTCAAATCCTGAGCAAATTTTGTGGAAAACAAGAATGACTACATTGGAAAGGTGTAGAGATTTGTTGGCACTTGATTTTTCACACTACATTTGCTCACTTTTATCATGAAATTAATCATGAAATTAAAACTACTCTAACAAATTTCCCTGTCATAATCCCAAACCTTGGGCTTCTTCAGCTTGTGAAGCACAAAAACACGTGCTAAGCTGCACAGTTGTCCTGCAAAGTGAAGAAGCACTTCACTGTGTTCTTTAACTGGATCTCACAGCACTGTGAGAAAAAGATGGAATACCTAGCTCCCTTTCAGCATAGGAAGCACTACTGTTGTCACTGCTGTTGTTATTATTAGGATGGAACACTCTTCCTGCTACAGACAACTACTCACAAGGGAAAAGGGGAAAAAAAAAAAAAAAAGGAAAAAAAAATCATTAAATCACAGTCATGTTCAAACCCATCCCATGCGAAAATCTGCACTATTTTCTAGAAGAACCAATGTATTAAATAAGAGTTTAATTTTTTTTTTTTTTTTTTTTAGTTGGGCATTTTGAAGTCCTAAATGTCACTCTGATGAAAACTCCAGTGTGCACTGTGCTGTAATTGTGCTGAAATAAGAGATGAGGATAAATAAATTCTAAGCTGATGAACAATTTCTTTGCATGAATCACTTTCATGAATTGTCATGGAGATACAGGCACTTGGCCTTATAAGAGACACATTTATCAGCATTAGCAGCATAATGGAAGGCAGGCTTTGAAAGACGATCTCTGGAGACAGCAGATTTCATCATTGTTGTTAGGCCATGTGGACATATGTGCAATTATCTATGGAAACTTCGATTCAGTCTCTGTGGCACTGTTGTCTTTCACAATCACCATTTTGTTACAATTCCTAATAATGACAACCAAATCCAGAAGATTACAAGACTGATGTTAATTGTTCACCCAGATCAGCCTATTAGAAGCAAAAAAATAACAAAACTAATTATGGTTCAGCAATCTGAGGAAATAATTTAATTTCTAAAGTACACAGTCTTTGCACATTGGTAATGGTGTCTTTTATGTTACCTCAATTAATTTCTCCTCATCCTATTTAAATATATACTAATTATGAATTATGTTGTAATTTTAGCTGTTCATACTGTGTCTGTTAATACAGACACAGAAGTAATCAATTGCATATTTCTAAATTCATCATATTTCCTACTGATTTTGCTTCAAGCTTCATGTGATTTTAAAATACTAAATAGTGGGGAAAAAAAAAAACAACAAACCCAACTTATATGCTAATTCCATCATATGGTTAAGCAACAGTCAAAGTTCCTATTCATGTGTGGTTTTCTGTGATAAGCCGAAGTCTGCTTATCAGAAAGCTGACATCAGCTGACTAGCTAAAACTCTGGTTGTGTTTCTGGCCACTTTCTGGCACTAGTAATGTGAGTTCTATATGAATGAAGGCAAGATGCATATAACCAACTACAAGTAGAGTCCAGGAGATGTTTTTTTTCCCATTCTCTCTTTTCGCATATACACATCTCCTTGCCATGCTGACACATATGTGCAAACTGCTTTCCTCTTGATGAATCTGAATTGCAAATTAAGTATCCCATAAAAGATTACAAGGAAAAGTACATACAGAGCACTGCTGTAAACATCTCTCAAATATTTCCTTACTTGTCTGTTAAAAGCTTGGAAATAATTATATCTGGCATTTTCCTCACTCTGTGATTCAGTGTCCTTCTCCATGCTTGCTGTCCAATTTGGCTGCAGGAGCCCAGTGGGCAGAGCGACTGCCTATAGCAGCTGCAACCATGCCCAAGGTGATGAGCAGTCCATGTGCACATCCTACCCAGGGCTCTGAGGGGTACAGGCAGCTCCTCCAGCAGCTGGATGGATTGACTGCAAGCAGTACCAATAGCACTCACTGCCTCATACTTGACACAACGCACTGTGCATTCTGAAGCTTTTGATGCAAAGGGAAGAGCTTCAGTGGATCTGGGATCAGGCCCATCACTGCAGCACAGCTCAAACTCAAGGCTTTCATGGTGGTAGCATGTTATTACAGCAGGACAAAAACAGTTATAAGTATTCTTCTAATGACATTATTTAATTGCTAGGTTTTGTCTACAGAAAAAAATAAATACCACATTTGTATTTTTTTTTGAAAGAGATGAAACAAACAATATATTTTTCATTAAACAAACACAAGCCTCACACTGAACAACAGAGCTGATGGATGTTAATCTCGCCTACTAAATATGGATCCCATCTGAAAAGGTGAGAAAGCTCTAGATCATCCACGCTTCCCAACCAGGGAATGTGACTACTGAAAATCCCATTCCCCAGACAGCTTTTTTTTTTTTCCTCCCAAAAGAAAAGAATGGCCAGGAGAGATTATCAGCGAGATCTAAACATGCCAGAAGGGTAGGATCCCAACCTTCATGCATCTGTCCCTCTGAAACTTTGTGTACAGAAATATCAGCAATTTCTTGATCAGTTGAAACCAAGCGGAAGGAGGAAGAGGGCAAGTCACCCACACAGGCAGGTAGAGTTTTGAAATGCAAGGCAAACCATAGTAAGGCCAAATCACAGAAATTACTGTTTGTTACAAGTTAAAAAACAAATACAACGAAAGCCAAAAATATAATTAAAAAAATATAAAAAGAAGGAGAATATAGTCTTTCCATTGTTCTGGAGGAACAAGAAGTTTAAGTCCCAAGGGTTGAAAGCTGGGCTATGGCTCAGCCTGAATGTATTTCTGTATTTCACATCCAGCATGTGGACACTTTCCTAAAAAATGTAGGGCAGACTGCTTTTAAAAAAAAAAAAAAAAAAGACAAATGACAATGCAAAAATGTAGAGTCATTAATGGTGCTCATCACTGGTTTTAGGGATTATTAAGGATAAACGGGAATTGATGATTGCTGATAGTGCATATTTGCATGCTATTGAACCACACCTCTTTACAGCACTACAGAGAGATGCTAATGAAAAAAAATAAGTCAAAAGGAGAAAGCCCAGATGTGCCCCTAAAGAGTCTGCAGTCTAATTTAGGCAAATGGAGAGCATGGAGATAAAGAAATGAAACTTAAATGAAAAAAAGGAACTTAAATTCATTATGCAATGTAAATGATGTGATGAGAACAAGGATCTGATCAAAAACTCCCAAACATGATATTTCTTTTCTGGCAAGAAGACACAAAGATAGATAGAGACCAACACCATCTCCTCTACCACCACCGGCTCACAGGAGCTGCCAGGCAGAAGATGGGGAAGCGTGTCAGGGTTGTGGATCCGACGACAGGGCGGTATAACCAGCACCCAAGCACCTGGTGAGCACCAGACTCCTACCTTGCGCTGGAGAACCACTTTTCTCTGTGTTTTGCCTGGTGCCTGGTACTTCCCAGGAAGCTCCACTTTGCAATTCTGCTGAATAAAAACTTTTTTCTTCAGTACTGCTAGAGGCAGGTAAGCATGACTAACAACTCTGCTTTTACATGACTTCTAGACAATCAGTTTAACATGTATTTCAGCTGTGCCCTGATGTGGACGTGATGTTGCCACTCATTTTTATGATGAGCTCCCAGTAACTAATAATACCATATCTGCTCTACGTTATACATATCTGTAGGTATGCAGGTGCACAAATTTACACAGTCTAAGTCTGTGGCCACTTTTCAGTCACTAAATATGTAGTAGGGACAAAGAGAAAGACAAAAAGGTTCATAATGCGGGCTTAAGTAAGCCAAGCCTTCAACTCCAAAGCTGTTTTGTGTCCAGCCTGAGGTATCTCAGTTTAGGTGTGTGAAACTATTTTAGCTATTTAGGGTGGCTACCCTTGAAGAGTAGTGCTACGAACTTGCCTGGCTGTGTCTGCACTTTCCCCTATGAGCCATGCCTCAGGACCCAGAGGCTGTTGGACCAGGTTGGGCACTTGGTGTGGTGTGCTCTTGTTTCAAACAGCACATTCCTCTGAACCAATACCCAGGTTCGCAGACTGCTCTGGGTAATTCCCTAGAGCTGGGAGACTGCTAGGACATGCCCTGACTGGATAAAGCATGTCACTATATAAGATTCTTTCTCTATCTTTCTTGCCCTAAAGAATTGCTTGGAAAAAAAAAAGTGGCTACTTTGTACAGTGCTATCACAGTGGTTCTCATTTTCAAATAAAAATCCTTTGCTTACATGGTGTACACACACGTGTATACAGTGTAAAGTCTTCTTCCCTGGGTGGTTTCTGGAATCATATTTTTGTGGTGCAGAGCTGACTCTGGGTTACTCCATTAATTTTGTGAAGCCCTTTAAAAGGCTTTCAGAGGCAAACTCCTGAGCTCCAGTGTCTGGATTTGGGCAGAGGAAGCAAGCACATGAATTCATTCTCTCTGCATTTTTCTGTATTTCCAGGAATGAGGGAGGGAAGGAAGGACAGTGCCTCCCACATACCCCAAATGACTCAACTGTGCCTTCATTTGTAATTTCCACGTGCGCACACATATATGTACATGTATCTTACATTTGCAGGAAAACAAATTTCTTCTGATCTCACTGATGACTTAACTCCCTGTAACAGGAGATGTAGGAAGAAAGCCCGTGCCCCATTTTAAGGTTCAATTAAGCTGTATTTGTACACACTCCACAGGGATGCTACCCCTGCTCTACCCTACAGGCAGAGACTACAGTTCCCGGACTGCCCACCACACCCCTTCAGCCGCACATGGAGCCCATTTCAAGTGCAGCATGTTCTAATTTATTACAGCTATTATTACAAATCAATGGGATTTTAAGGCTCCATTGGCTCCAAGGAAAACCATACGTCTCGGATGTGTGTACTGAGCCTGTCAAAGGGACAGCAGGGGAGGCTCAACCTTTCTCTAGTGAAGATAATGATGCCACTCTTGGCTCCCTCTGCAGCTAGGGGAAATGCTATCCGCATCCCTCTATCTATAAACAGTAACCGTATGGCTGCTGGGAAAGGCTTCAACTCCCACTGTCAGCACAAAAAACAAAGGAAACACAGCCCTGAGGAGGACCAGCCCAGGGGACAACAGAAAAAAAAAACAGTGTCCGGATGCAGATAAAGGGTCCAGCTCAGGCTCTGCCCTTTACCTGAGCTAGGGGAAGCAGTAAAATTGAACAGTTGCTGCCTGCCAAGTGCTGTCTGCCAAGCCACTCCTTAGTGCAATGACTTTTGCACCACGTATAAATTTAGCCGTTCCCTAAGCTGCGATCCAATTACTATGTGAGGCAAGGTGATTTTCTCTTCCTGTAGGAAACCTTCAGCCTGGCTCTGCTGATGAATGTACAGCAAACCAGAACGCTCCATGGTTTCGGGATCGTACTCCTGTCCTAAATTGCTTCTACATTATCTCTGGGAAGTCTCAATAGATTAAGTCCTAATTGCACTGTAGTTAATGCGTCTGATGGCCCTGTCAACACCCATAAAAAGACATGTTGAGTTCTATCATGTGATTTAGATCTAGATTGCACATTCTCAAAAACCTTACCTGGGTAAATGGTTTTTTTTCTTTGTGCATTTCTCTGCTGCCTCTTCTCTTCAGGGAACTCTGAAACAGAAGATTGCTGGGTTATTGATAAGCCAAGCACTGAGTCTGCAAGTTTGGCAGAGCCCACCATCATAAAACTAAATGAAGGGAAAGCAGGGATATTCTCCCGAGCAGCGGGGGTTTAATTTTTGGTATTAATCACTAAGAAAGCAAAATTATCAGGGCCTTGTCAGTGGGTTTTCTAATGCACAATATTTCACTCACATACACAAAAAAGAAAGGAATAAAATCAGTTAAAAGTTCACAGGTGAGAAAACCTCTTTTTCTTCTCCTCTGGACCACCACAATTTTTGTCAAAACTTTCTTTTGGTATGAAGCAATGATTTATGTTTGATTAATCCAGGGCAGAAGTCCAAGAATGTTACTCACAGTGGATGTGAAACACATTGTGGAAACCTCAGAGGAAAGCAAAACAGAAAAATGGAAAGTCAAGCACATTTAAGCTATATGGCATAATGTTGCTCATGAAGCCTCTCACCTCCAAAGCACAGCTATTCTCAGGAGGAGAAGGTGAAGCTCAGCCTAGTGTTTCACCAATCCTGCCAACCTTATGTTTCAGCACCAAGTTCAAACTGCTTTAAGACAGATTTATTTAGAAACCTCAAAAATTTGACTTTTGTTGGTTGAAGTATGTTAGTGTTACAGTAGTACAATAGATGTTAGGTAGGAAAGCAGCAACCTGGAAACCACAGAGTTGCCTGATTCAAAGCTGGCTACACCACTCTGCTGGCACCCAGAGTTTCAGCTTCTCTAGAAGCTGCTCCATGCACACAGGAGATGCAAATACGGGGCTCTCTGGCTTGCAGTGCTTCCCTTCAGGTACTTCAAGATCCCTTCATAGCGGCCTATGCCTCTAACATGGCCTTCAGCAGCTTGTAACACCTTCGCGATCAGAAAGTGCTCTGCTTGCTTGTCCCTCCAACAAGCAGCACAGCAAGCTTTGACACAGCTCAAGAGAAAATAGGATTCTTTCAGTCAATAAAAGTAGAGAAGGCTTGAAGGATGATGCTTCCTAACAATCAGCCCAACACTGTGTCCTCTTCCACTGACTACTTCACTCCACAAGGGGCAACGCTGAGACAAACCTTTGGCTGTCATGAGCTTGCTTGCACCAGTGCAGCTCCTGTATCCAAGGGGCAGAATACCCAACTCCATACCCAATGTTAACCCAGGGCAGGACTGCACATTTTTGGGGTGTATTTGAAGTTTACAGGTGCATAAGTGAGGATGCAAACTTCAAATGGGCTGCCTAAAGAAGCAGTTGTGCACCATCACGGGAGGCACTCAAGGCCAGGTTCGACGGGGGCCCTGAGCAGCTGAGCTGCTGGGGGGCAGCCCTGCCCATGGCACAGGGTGGGACTGGATGGGTTTTGAGGTCCCTTCCAACCCAAGATATTCTGTAATTCTGATTCCAGAGCTCAGCTAGGCTCAGTACAAGGTCTGCAAAACACAAGCCCAGCAAAGAGGAATAAGGAGGAGGGAGAGGCATCCTGCTAATTAGTTAATGTCCATTTTATTCCTGTCATCAGCTGACTGAGAACACAGTGTGAGCTTGGGGATACACACCGTGCAAATGCAAGCAAAAGCTTTCCGTGGCTTTGTGGCTTCTGACTGTTAAGCTAGGCAGCTACTACAAATTCTGCTCTTTGTTATACACAGTTAAGTAGTTAACGCTCATTCATATGCAGCACCATATGCCCAAGACATATTACAGTTTGGTTTTGCTAATCTGCTCTCTACTTTAATCTCAGGAAGTCCTATAACTAATGAAGCTGTGTTAGAGAAATGTTCTTTTTTTTTTTTTTGTAGATACTGAAACAGATTAAGGAAAAAAGACATTAAACACTACAAACATATGAAAACCTGCTACACAAGCTTAGCCAGGATAAACTGTTACTGCTTTTCCTTTTTCTATTTTCAGTGTGGCATTATTCTGAAAACAGAGATGTAACTGCAAGCGGCTGCCAGCCACTGTGCCTGCCCCAGCCCCCAGGTCAGTGGGGCTGGTCAGTGTGGCTGAAGAGCCATGGGGGCAGCCCTACTCTCATAACCTTTGCTCTTTGCGACTTCAGGCAAGAGTAGCATAAGCAGCAAGCAAGAGGATGCTGTCTGGTTGCTCATTCAGTTTGTAAGTTCTTGGAGTCAGAAAGGAGTTTGTGCAGAAGCCTCTGTTCACAAGAACCAACAATACTGGAGATGCAAAACCTTGTGCTCGATCCTAGAAACATCCTGCTCCAACCAAAGCAAAGAGCCATGGTTAGATACATCCAACCTGAGAAGCTGGATGGGTTGTGGTATACAGCGGGCAATGATGGACCCACTGCTCGGTTGTAAGGAGTAATGCATGGAAAGTAAAGGGAAGGGAAGTAAAATATAGGTAGGAGAATTGGATCACATGATAAGAAACACGCAGGTAGCAACCTGGCCTTGGGAGCTTCACTCTTCACTGAACAAAATGGATTTCACAGATCCAGAGTAACAAGCTTTTAACATTATGCCATAGACAGGACCTCGCCTCCAGCATTTTCACACCAATCTGCTGGATTTGCATGAAAACCTTCTGATCAGTGCTGGATTGGCAGAGTGCTTTGTATTTCCATCACGCAGGGGCTCAACTCTAGCTTGTATTAGAGTCTCTGTGGGCTATCGGGGGAAGAAAACCCACCTGTCAGTACAGGATTACAAACACAGGGATGGCATGAAGGACTACTCAGACCAAAGTCCCCTAAATCCCCTTATGGGAGCAATGAAAGGTTTCCAGTGTGCTGCTGTGAATCTTGGCTGCGTGCGTGCAACACCAACCTACAGCGCTGACGTTTTTGTAGGACTGAGGGCAGGGGATGCCACTGAAAAAAGAAATAGGTGGAACACACTATGAGCCAAGTGATTTAAAATGGTACAATAAAGGCGTCTTTCTCTTTGAAGTGCAGGAAATCGGCAATAGAAGCTGATATGAATTAACACTGGAAGGAACATTTCTATACTACTTTTTATACTCAAGAGACTAACCAGAACTGGCTGTCTACCAAAATGTTTCTCCATTCCACTCTTAAACAAGACTTTATTAGTCATCTGGATAACATAACCTCTCAGGAAAGAGGTTACTCAATGGAAATTTTCTGCCACCACAGTTTCACTGCAGTTTGATTTTCACCACACCTCACAGCTACTAAGGAGACTTACACAGGGTTAATAAATTGCCTGGTGTTTCAGAAGTTAAACTTTCCCATAAGATCATTGGATGTAGTGACTGCAGTACTAAAAGCAGGAAGAGATACAATTATTTGCACTTCTCCTAGGAGCACTGAGAGAACAGGAAGAGATGATTTACATCTTTCATCTTTCAGCACAGATCTAGGAAAAGTTGCAAACCGAGCAATGAGAGCAAGAAGGGAGAGAAAAACTGCCCATGTGGGGAACAGCAAGCAGTAAATCAATGGACTTTAATGAGAGGTTCAGCAAGACACTGGAATAAGGTGTGAATTAACAGAAATCATAAATGTCGCACATTATATACTATGAGTTATAACACTGAGCCAGGATCTGGGAAGGCTGGGAATAGAGCTGTGGACAGGAGGCAGTAAAGAAGGACTTGGAAAAAAGAGAGAATCAAGAGCTTCTTGGAGCTGTCAGTCTGTCATTTTATTTGCTGCTATTAAAAGGAGTGAGGCATTTTGGGTGCAGCCTGGCATCAGCAGGCAGATGCTATTGTATGTGCATCAAACTGAACCTGCAAAATCAAGTAGTCAGCCACTGAAGTGACAATGTCTGCAACTTAAAAACAGAGAGGCTGCCTCGGAAATTCTGGCCCTGAAGGCAATTTCTGTCACTGTGATATGTGAGGAATTATGCACAGGCATCATGGTGGTTTATGAGTTGTATAAATAATGTTCTCTGCACAACGATGGCTTGCTCCCAATTGCTTTGAAATGGATTATCACAGATTTCATTTGCATTTATTAGAAATAACTGCCAGTGAGAGATCTCAAAAAAAAAAAAAACCAAAAAAAAAACCAAACAAACACCAAAAAAAACACCCCCCCCCCCCCCCCCCAAAAAAAAAAAAAAACAACCAAAAACCTGCACGAGTGACCAAACTCACTTTCTCTAAATGCCCCAGAAGCTTATACAGGCTGCTTTCAATTGACTGTTTTCTGTAAGGTAAAAGCTTTAGGGCTGCACATCGGCATTTCCCAGTGAGAGCTACTTTTGGTTAGATGCTGAGCCCCCTCAGGTCTAGCAATGAGCAAAACACTCAGCATCACAGCACATGGTTGGCTCTAAAACCCCATCATTGCACTGACCCCTCCACCGCAGAAGTCTAGCTGAAGACAACGCTGCTCAGCAGGAATGTGAATCAAGAAAAAGCCAGTTTCAGTTCCAACAGGCAGTCAGAAGGTGGATTTATTCCCAAGTGATGTGAAGCAGTGTTTGTTAACTGCAGCACTAATCACTGCTTGGGAATGACTCACCACTGGTGGTACCACTGGTGTTATTTGGGCACTGTGCTGGACCACATGAAAAGGTTACTAAAGGATGACAAAACCCTTCTCCAGAAATCCCCATCCAGCTCCTCTGGCCACTGCAGACAGCTCCATTTTTTTGGCAGTTTCTGACTTGCCAGCCCCGGCATTCATGGGTGCAAGATTTTCCCTCTATCCCACTGCTTTGGAGCTACCCTGGTCTTGCCCAGTTTGGTAGATAAAAGACAGAAACTGTGCAGAGGACTGACACTCAAAACATCTGAGATTTTGTTTTGCTTCTGTACTTCAGTACTACACTGGTCACTCAGTGAGGATATCGTGGCAGATCTTCCACATGGACTTTCATTTCTATCTATGGTATGGCTAATGGAATGGGAAAACACAACAAAATCCTAATCACTTTTCAATTGCTGTAAGCCCTTGCAAAGGATATCTCACCAAGCTGTGATAATACTGGGTTTGACGCAAGTGATCTGTATCTGCATTCCTCCCCACGTGTGTTTCATTTACTGGAAACCTCCAAATACTGTGATATCCATCATTCACATGACCTAGCAAAGCAAGCCATGTCTGAAATATCATAAGCATTACAGTTCAGAATAAAAGCCATCCCTTGAGTAAAAAAGCAGCAAAGCAGAGCAGCTTTCAGCACCGGCTTAAATTTCCTTAACCATTGTTTCCCCTATTGTGCTGAGCTTATGAATAGGGGGCTTTGGAAGAGCCTCTTTCTTTTGCTCCTTTTACCAGCACACAGCATCAGTTGTCTCCCACGGATTCCTGGTGCCTTCTGCATGCGGACTGATCCCCCAGCTATAGCAGCCAGACCGGTGCTTACAGATAATTTGACACAATTGATCAGGAAGAAGCAGCAGGATTTTGCTGGCAGCCTGGAGCCCTGTGCTGAGCAGGTAGTACATGGGCATGGGAAGACAGCCAGGCTGGCTCACAACAGGCTACTTCCCCTATTATTTACTCCATGGGGTCTGAAGAGAGAATCATTTCAGTTGGAAGGGACCCTTCAACATCATCTACTCCAACTTCTCTGCAATGAATAGGGACACCTACAGCTACACCAGGTTGCTCAGAGCCCTGTCCAGACTGACTTATCCTGTAGAATAGCTACATGATAATCATTATAGGAACAGTTAGTGAACAGTTACAGCACAGTGATGTGATAGTTGTTATTAACACAGTAACTGAAATCCCAGGACAGAAAGGTGAGATCCCAAATTCTGACAGATATTGCTGCCTGATGCACTGCTGCTGCCCCTGTGCCGGCTGGACCACAGCCACTGATCATCCCACAAATGGACCATGAGCCACATCAGCTCATGCCTCTTTTGGGAAGAGGTCATGCAAGAGCTGGGGCATAATCCCAGAGTATGCACTGGGCGCTGCATGCATGCAAACACAGTTGCCCCAAAGCTGCCTGCTAACACATAATTCATTCTCTGCCATAAGATCATACACAGTGATGCAAGTCTGGTGCCTGTAGTTCAGGACAAGCCACAGAACACTGAGAAAGAAAAGATGTCCCTGGCCAAGAAGTGAAGGGCTGCTCTCTACTCCTGTGTTCCCTGAGAAATGCCTTACAACTCACACAGGGACAGACACCTACTCTCCAAATGCTTGAATACAGAGCTTTTCCTTTCCCTGTGACTGACAGAATTTAAAAACAGTGATATGTTGCTGATGGTCCCAGTTTTTAAATAGGTCTCAGTGCACTGAGAGAAACAAACTGCAGTTTCTCAGTGGTGGAATGAGCAGAGCTGTGCCTCAGAGATCATTCTCCTATAGGAAAGGAGAGGAGCACTATGAAGCTCCAAGTTCTTATTGGGTCAGGCGGTTACAGCAGCGATTCACAGCACAAGGAGAGGAGAAAACACACAGCTCTGAAATCCCTGTAGTGCCCAGGGCACAGGGATAGAAAGTAAAAAAAAAAAAAAAAAAGAAGTTATATTTTTGGAACTCTTAGCAGAGAAAAATACACAGAGCTGCACAGCATCTGCACTTTCTGTACTAATTTATTGACACTATGGGATTGTTTATCTCATTGGGGAAGGAAAGAAATTTTTTCCACGAGTAGACAACTGTAAGTACAACTATATTCAATCACCCTTGGATTAGAGCAACTTGCTGTTTCTATTAAGTTTTAAACAAAATTCTAAAGAAATAGAGAGATTAAAGGCCAGTGAGATGATCTCCAGTGAACATGTCCCAGATAGGCTCTGTAATCCTCAGTCACTCATTTGTTCTTTCAACATTTTAGGGACACTGCACTCTAACAGAAGGTTTCTATTTTTCATCTAGATGCTAAATTCACACTCCGATACTTGGTGACATTTTTGACCCACAGGTAATTGCTAACTGTAACATACATTCCTATGTATCACTCAATGCACATAGCAGTTTACTGACAGGTGATGTGTCACCCCAAAGACATACATATCCATCAAGCTATGGGAGTCACAGTTCAAGCACAAATAAAGTTAGTTCTCAAACAATGAACAAGGCCACCAATTATACAGTTAAAACTCAAGCTAGAGTTACTACCACGGGACAAAAGTGCTAGGCTACTGAGGATTCATCTGGAAATGGCCAGTAGGCAAATAAATTATTTGACAATATGACACCCTCATTCCCTTAGTAAAATCAGTCTACATAATTGTGCCATGAGCAGCCCTGAAAATACCAGATGAGAAACTCTATGTGATGAATTAAAAAGATGCACTTGGAAAGAAGTGCTGTACAAGGGGAGGTTCAGGTTGGATATTAAGGAACATTTCAGGAAGAGTGGTGAGGTACTGGCATAGGCTGCCCTGGGAGGTGGTAGAGTCACCAACCCTGGAGGTGTTCATGCAAAGTGTAAATGCGGCACTGAGGGACATGGTTAGTAGGCATGGTGGTGATGGGCTGATGGTTGGACTAAATGACCTTAGTGGCCTTTTCCAACCTTAATGATTCTGTGATTCCATGATTCCAAGTGTAGGAAGCCCACGCAGGAACATAGAGCATTAAACACATGAAGTGCACAGAAAAATTATAAAGATGGCCACAGATATCATCAGCAAATCATTCCAGTGTGAACTGCATTTCTGAGGGCACCTGAATCTAGGCTGGTACTTAAGCTACTCCAAACTATTACTCCTGCTCCTGGAGCTATGACTGCCAGGACTTCATTGCCATTACTGTAGCTTTGAGGCCCAAACAGGCTTGCCTCAGCTCCTCACCAGGATTTGAGGCAATACAAAGGTACAAAGGGTTGCTCTGGCCCCAAGTGCTGTGGCACAAAATTAAAGGCATGCCACGCATCACCACTACAGTGTACATTGGGAAGGAAGAGCCAGCTCTTTGCACTCTCTCACTTCCCACCGTGACACCCAGGATAATGCTCCTCTGTCCATCCTGTACATCCTACCCTCAACACCCAGCCTTTCATTCTTCCCCAGCATGTGGAGAGCAGATCTCTGGGGCAACAGCTCCTGCCCGAGGAATTTGCTGCTTCAACTTTGTTCTTAATTGCACCCTACTTGGGGCCTAGCTTCTACACTTCCTTGCAACACAGACTTCCTTATGAAATCTGACACATTACCTCCAGCACACAACTGGAGCTAATTTTTAATCAGCTTCTCCCACTGAAGAAACCCAAAGAACCCACCAGAGCATCCCAGGGAAGACAGCATAGCCAGGAGCAGCCCCGGTCCAAGGCAGAAGGCAGCAAGTGACAGCATCAGCACTACGTAGCATCAGCACCTGTACTACGACACTTCGCTTCTCTCATTTCCTAACCTTTCAATGACTGTATGTAGATACTAGTCATATTTTACATGGTATTTTTATTATTAGGATAATAAAGGAAAACCAACAGCACTTGGTTTTGACAGCTTTCTCTTAAAGGCAATAAAATGATGGCCTTTTCTTTCTACTTCACATACCTGCCATAAAATGTGGATTTTGCTAAGAATATACCCATTTCATCAATGAAGAGGAATATATAAGTAACTAAATATCTGATGCTACTGTGGACTACAGTGTGCCAAAATGACACCAACATCTGCTTTTTAACTTTTTTTCCCCCCCCCCAGAAATCCTCCTCATTTTCATTAACTCCAGTGAATCTTGGACTAGGGCCTCTGGCAGAATGAGGTACTGGCCACCTTCTTTGAAAAGGAGGCATTCAGGAGCCTGGACAGCACACTGTGGACACTGCAGACAGATATTAATTGCCACTGATCCACAACTACTGCTGTGCTGCTGTGATTAAAAGCAAGACAGCAGGAATGCCTAATAAGAGGATGCGAACAAGACACATCGTGACAGCAAGTATGCCAGCTGAAGACTGTATTGCCAACCTTGAAGAAAAAGCAAATGCAGACTTTCTGGGGGACCTGATAACATTCCCCCTTATCCCGAACCAGGCACAGGCCTTTGTGCTGCTGTGGGGATGCTGTGCTGGATGCTGCCCGAGCACTGCTCCTCCCTCAGGTTTACCTTCACCGAGATCCCTGGGCAGTACTGGGCTGGCAGCAGCAAAGTGACAAGACGCAGGGTATCTGAGCCCATCAGGGGATCAGCTCCTGACCTGAAACGTGACAGCTCACAGAGAATAGGATGTCTTGGGTGCAGAAGATTAACGATGATGAATAATGTGTATGCATTAGAGTGAATAATGGCAGCCCAGTGGATGGACTGCCAGAAATGCCGCTGGTTTTTTTAGACCATTATTTCTCAGATGGCAGAAAATACTACAGTGGTACATTCACTTTTCATTTTCCTTTGTTAAAATACAAAAACTGTTTCTCTCTACCATTTCAGTGCAGGTTACTCATTTCATTCTGCATCCTCACCCATCTGGAAAAGGCAGATCCTTACCCTATCCCAAAGGGTGGCATAGTGTCACTGCTTAAAATAGAGGCACAAACAGCTCCCTAAATGACACTCACAAAGAGCTGTGTAATTAGCAGCCTCACAATGGCCAAGCTGTGACATTTGAAAGAAAGTGGCTTTTGCAAATCTGACCTTCTCCAGGTATGTTGTGCAGGGCAGTCAGAACATGCCAACATATGGCCACAAGACAACTGCCTTGTACCATTCTTGCTCAGTGGCAGCAGTGAAAAGCAACAGCATCACACACATACTTGGACAAACCTGCCTTCAAAATCATTGCAGGCTCTGAATAAGCAGCCAGGCATTGCCCAGTCTCAAGCACACACACCCCCACGTGCTCTGGGACTCACCAGTGGCAATGCCAGAAAAGCTTTAGTGACCACACCAAACACCCTGGCCAACATTCAGTTTCCCAGTTTGGTGTCATTTTTGTCTTTTTACTTTGCATCTAACAAGGATGAATTTCCAATGCATTTACATAGAGAAACCTGGGAATGTTGTTTGGACAGTGTTCTCATTGTTTGAATTTTGGATAGTCCTGTGTTGGACTCAGTGATCCTCATGGGTCCCTTCCAACTTGGGATACTTTATGATTCTTTGTTTATGACTTGTTTTCTGTCCTGTACAGCACTACATATCTGTATCATTCTATCACTTGGTGCTGTGATTCCAGTAGTGAGTTGCATGTGCTGTGAATTAAGTAGGCTCTACATTCCTTTGAAACAATTCAGCAAGGATTCTTTTTGAAAACTAAATATTTTAGAATACCCTGAACGCTACTGAGACAAAAAAAACCTCACTACCTCTGACTTAGACAATAGTAACAATAAATCCAAATTTTTATTTCTACAGAACAAGTTGACTCTGTAATATTCACAGCTCTTCAGGCTTAGCAAAGCTGTGCTGCACGTCCTGATGCAAGTGGTTCATTGTTAGTCACGCAAGGCCTCCGTTCAGTGGGAGAATCACAGCCCTATTATGGCCAGGACCAATATTTATGCACACTGTCAGATTTCACACAGCCTGTCTGAATGGCATGCCCTCCTCTGGCCCTGCTTTTCTCCTCTTTAGGCGCTTCTTTCTTTCCTCTGCATTCTGACTTCAATGTTGCTTTTCATAATAAGTGGGAATTTAACCAGGGAGCCTCTCAGCAAACTCGCATATACTATTTTTCAGTTTTCACAGGGAATCCCAGACACATTCATTAAGACCCCGGGCTGAAACGTTTGGTTGCACAATGAACCTGCATGGAAAGACACTTGCTGGCAAGAGCTCAAGAGCTGAGCCCTGGGTAAGAGCCGAAGGAATAGAGGAGGTTTTTAAAACTTTGTAGTTACTGCAAAGAATAATCTGAAAATACTCCAAGCTGATCACTCTTCTACGAAATACTTCAGAAAGCCGATTTGAAAAGTTTAACTCTGAACCAACTGATATTCCCCCCAATTTTTCCTTCAAAAACCATTCTCTATAACAAGCCCAGAGAGCCCTTACAACATCTAGGGCTTTGCTCCCTAAGGCTCTGGACAGGGTGCCAGGTATCCCCCCAGGGCAGCACAAAGGGATGGCTGCCCCCAGCACCGCAGCTACACCAACATTCCCAGCACAGAGCAGTACTGTGGGATGCACTGCACACTGAGAAACTGCACAGGATCTAATGCGAGAATAATCTGCAGAAGCAGTGTTTTCCTTTTGGCTGGATTTTAACAATGAATGCAAATGCATATAGGCTTTTATAGGCTGAATGTTTCTATTCAAATCTTCGGATTCAAAAGCTTTTTTTTTTTTTTTTTTTTTTTTTCTTCTTCTCTCAACCACCGATCATGAAAACAGAATCTGAAAAACAACCCGTCCCCTTCGGAATCAATATCTCAGCTACAGCTGTGCAATAGTGTCACCTAAGGGGTTCCAATTTCTTAAATCATCTCTACATCTTATATTTTTACTTGACTATTTCATTCATCTTCAGTTGAAATTAGAATAACCTCAATGCAGAAATCCTGCAGTTTTGGGGTGTTAGTTAGGACACCAGCCTGAAAGCATCCTGTCAGATGGCTGTTCCAGATTAGAGATAGGCTGGCATTTTCAGCTCTCGGGCAAATTTTAAGTTTGCAGTTTTGTTTCCTGCTCTTGCTCTCCTATCTGGCAACGTGTTATGAGAGATCAGCTCAAATTTCACACCCCATTGAAGTCTCTTTGTCCTTTCCCACATGATGTGCTAGCTGCACATTGCAGTGCACTGAACAAAGAGGGATAACCAGCAACAAAGTGGCCCAGAGCCCACAGTGCTGATGCACATTTGTCCAAACCATGCAAGCTTTACACCACGCTATGCTTAAGTGCTAGTGCATACATGCTTGTGTCTTTATGTACAGTTGTAAAGAAAAGAAGAAAAGAAAGCTTTATTTTTCTCTTTTCCTTTGAAATTGGATATTTATGATTCAAACAACCCCTCAAATAAATAGGCTTTCTTGCATAGCCTTGAAGAGGCTGCACAGTCAGCAGAGTCTGAGAGTTCGGCTACAAAGGTCACCAGACAGATGGGAAAAAAAGGAAGAAAAATGTCCTGGAATCATCCCCATTTGGGGGTGGGAGAAGCAAATTATTTGTGAGATCACAAATTAGATTTTGTTACAGCTCTCTTCCCATCCCACAGATGGATGACTGAAGCAGTAGGTGCAGGCACGGAGCGGGTAGCAGGAATGCCAAGTTCTAGTTTTACACCAATTTTAGTAGAACTGCAGTTTCCCCACATATGTATTCACCTTACAGGATTTTTGCAAGGATTAAATCTTTGCAAGGACTAAACCTTTGAATCTGTCTTTGAAAAAAATCTGCATTTTATATGTAGGATAACAGCTATCATTAAGGTCACTTGATTATTCTCCAGGCAATAGAAATTAAAAGACCAGCTGAGAACTATCATGTAATTACCCTACATTGTGTTTAGGAAAACTCTATCATTCTTGGATAAAATCTATGCACAGTTTGGTGTAATTTAAAAAAAACAGACAGGTATTACAAATAAATGTACCTCAGATGATTTTGCAGTTACACAAATAGCAGTCATAATATATTCCTCATTTCTCTTTGATGTTCCCACACACTGCAAACACATATGTCATTTCACATTAAGGCAGCTATCCTGGAAAGGAGTCAAATGCAGCATTGGTGCTAATAGGTGCGATTTGGCATAAGCCAGCCATGACGCAGCTACATTTAACAGAGATGAAGTTGCTTTGCAGATCTGTCAGGTTGGGGATGTGTCAGTTTTACACCTGTATGGTAAATCTATGCAATTCTGCTCCTCTATTTAATTCTATACTACTGACTTCCTAAATGCAAAGCATTAAATCAAAGGAGGTTGCATACAAAAAAAGCAAAAAAAAAAAAGTATAGATAAGGAGGTTTCCCACAAAAGACAGTCATGTTTATAGCTCTAAGAAGCTGCTTATCAGCTGTAGTCCTGCAGACAGAGCCATTCAGATCTCCCTATTTTAAGGTTTGATGGAAGAATAGGTAGAAAGAGGTACTTCAGAAGGCTGGAGCACCTCTCCTATGGAAGAAACATTGACAGAACTATGCTTGTTTCGTTTGGAGAAGAGAAAGCCTCACTATAGCCTTTCAATACTTATCAGGAGCACATAAACAAGAGGGAGAATGATTGTTTATGAGAGTGGATAATGATAGATGTAAATTAACAAATGGACAGTTAGAAGAGTAGCATAGCTAGGATGGTATTTTACAGGTTTATAGTTTGAAAGATTATTGTGGTAGAAAGAGACAATCAAAAATTAAATGCTCACCTGTGTCCTAAGCTAGCAGTAGAAAACTCCAAAAAAAGGAATCTTCAGAAAAAGATCCTTTCTCAGTGGCAGTCAGCCCTAAAGTAGGGTCTAGAAGAGGTGCAGCCAGGCTCCACCCCTCCCAGTCACACAGTTGAATTGCCTTCACCTGTACTCCCATGGCTGACTCAGTCCTTGCCTCAGATGATCAATCAGTGGTTCAGGCTATGACTCAACAGTTGCCTTACAGATAGGACAAGAGGAAATAGTTTTAAGCTGAGGCAGAGGAGGCTTAGGTTAGATATTAGGAGTAAGTTTTTCACACAGAGGGTAGTGATACACTGGAACAGGTTGCCCAAGGAGGCTCTAGATACTCCATCCCTGGAGGCATTCAAAGCCAGGCTGGATGTGGCTCTGGGAAGCCTGGTCTGGTGGTTGGTGACCCTGCATATAACAGGGGGGTTGAAACCAGATGATTGTTGTGGTCTTTTTCAACCCAGGCCATTCTATGATTGCATGATTCTATGAAGACCATCAGGAAGAGGAACAGCATGTTGAGGTTGGTATAAGGGACTGCTGCTGGTATGAAGACTCATGCAGAGAAGCAAGTATGCCAACAGGGGAAAGGAGGATATCCCTCTGGGACGCTGGTCAGAGGATCTGCAAGGGTGCACAGCTGCAAAGAGAAGTGGATGCTGCAGACCCTGTGCCTGTGTAGCACATCCCTGCTGACTTCTGTCCCTGCACATCAAGATGATGAAGGCTGCTTTAAGAGGAGGAAATATATTCAAGTCATTATTAGTTGCTACAAGTGGTTTCCCAAGATCTAGAAGGGTCCATATCACAGTGGAACATGCCTCAAAAAGGGTCCTTCCCCTTTGTCTGGGAATGAACACATAGGGAAAACCTAATCTGGAAAAGAAAAGTTCTATGGTCTGAAAACCCATACTGTGGAGAGGAGATCGGCTGTAAGGTAAATCGAGCGACAAAGGCAAGAACAACCATGGATATGTGTAGGTAGAGTCTGGCTTAACTACAGTGAGAACTATCTGATAGTAAGAGATAATAAATACTTAAAACAGACTTATACTTGAAAATAACATTTTGACCAGCAACTAACTAGGCTACTTAGGTGCCCCATAACCAGACTTGCTCCCCCTGTCCTACCAGTACTTCCAAGCTCTTTGGGAGAAGCACATCTTGTGGCAGGGAAATGTCCCACCTCTGCTCTGCGAATGTGGATAAGAAGCCATGCTCTTGTGCACATCACAAGAACAGCAAAACACTTGTCTTATCCATGGCCCAAAACCTGCCAGTATGTCCCACTATGGGTTGAGCCCTCAGCTTCTGCTGGATTCCCACAGCAGGTTTTCTATGGATTGATTTTCACTTGCTTTGCAGGAGTACACCAGTAGCTCTGAGCTCTCCTGAATGCCACGCAATCACTGGATTCAATTTGAAGTCCCTAAAGAGCAGCAGTCAGCCCCCCAGACACAGATCTCCCAAGCAGTAGGGTGCTACAGAATAAAGAAAATGCTAGAGAGGGCATTTAAGAAGTCTACTGCTAATGAGTGAACCATCTGCCTGTCTTCTTTGTGAAAACTGGCTGTTTATTCTGACAGTTCTTTTTCCCCAGAGAGATTCTCTGCTGATGACCGTATTATTTTAAAGTAATATAATTTAATTTTAATGCTAGTGCTTGTCGGAATAATTTAAAAAAAAAAAAAAAAAAAAAAAAAAAAAAGAGCAATAAAGATATCCGTAACTCTCTTAGGAAATGGAAAAACAAAAATGTACAAGGTCAATGAGATACAAAAGGTGGAGGCTACCCAAGCTGTGAGGCCCCACCACAAAACAAACCTAGTTGGGGATAATTACACCTACTCAAAGAGAACTATGGCCACAGCTGTTAAATGAGTGACTGATACTGAATTCTTCATATGGGATCATTCTTCAATCCCAAATGAAAAAAGATGCAGAATACAAATTAAAAAAATCAAAGAAGAAGCTCACTGTTGGTAAAAGCTTATCATCAATACATAAACTGGGATGGAGCCTCCTTGGTCTGTCTTACCCAATTTATATCTCCCAGAGGAATGGGTCCATTTCAGGACAGCAGACTGTCCTTGAATGCCTGTAAATGTGATCATTTCAGTGGAAATGTAAGACGAGGATACAGGCACTAATCAGGTTGTCCAACCATCTTCCGGTATCATATCCCCAGTGCAGACAACACCAGCTGTTTCAGAGGAATGGGTAAGAAGCCTGATGGAAAGTCAATAAGAATAGCCAAGTAAGGAAGTCTCCTCCTTGTTCTTAACAGCTATAGATTAGTTTCAGTCCTCAAATATAAAGATTTGTAGCCCTTTCAGGACTTCAGATTTTTTGTCTGTTTTCAAGCACTGTTGTTACAATCTCAAATAACAGCAGAGAGGTGATGCCTATGTTCCTTTGGCAAATGTGAATATGCTATTTTTTTTTTGTTTTTATTTTTAAGAGTATACTGAATGGCACAATGTGGACTGAGCACACATGAGTGGTTATTTTGGATCCTCATTCCTTCTGACCTGTTGTCTGAAATCAGCAGGCATGGGACAACTCAAAAATGAAGTCAAGGAAGGCTGTTCCTTTTTTGGGGGGGATGGTAAAATTAGGATGCATCTCTCCAACCTGTTTCTGATATTCATTTTCCTATCAGCTGAGCCTGGATCTTTGTGCATGGTTTTCTGCTAGCTAGTAAATAAAGGACACTGCAATTGCACTCACATTTGAACTTCAGCGAGGCACGCATTTACCTGAAGCAGACTTTGCTAAGGAGCTTTGTCAACAGCAGCATGAACTGAAGTTCATTTTGTAAGACTTACGGAATCACAGGAGAGACTTGTGGCAAAAGAACTGACATCCTGTGGCCAGAAACAGAGGCTCACAAGAACATAAAACTCATAGCTATGTGCAGCTATTTCTTCAGCCCCTATTCCTTCAGCCTTGACAACTTCCAATCAGCCTCAGAGATGCCTGCGACACGCAGCTCTGGGACAGCAGCAGTAAATCATGTGTAAGTGTAGAAACCAATGGGACACAAGAGCTACGTCTCTTTAAATAACTTCTTAAAAAGAGAAATCACACACCCCAGGAAGCTGCATCAGATGACTGTATTAATGGGAAGAAGCTGCTCACCCCTGTTTTACATAGTGTGCTAAGCAGCGTACTAAAACACTGCATAAAGCTAACAGTTACCAAATACTTTCTTTGATCAAGAGGCATAAGATACCTGAACAGAAACTGCTAAGAGCAACCAAACTGGCACAAACTTTTCTTCTGATGAATAAAGTTTAATAGGCTCTTGCTTATCTTGCTGCTAATCCAAAGCATCTTGAATATGTCCTGTAAAGGCACTGTGGACAACCGCTCCAACCAAAAGAGGACTTCAGAAAACATTTTCATCTGTTCCTCATTACTGCAACTGAATGCTAAGTCTGAAAAGATCTGGAAAAATGTACTTCCCACACAGACATATTTCCCCTTATTATTGTCTCTGTAAGTACTGAAAATGCAGCTGAAGGCGTGAACAGCTGCAATAATGGAAACTACAATATACTGCTTATGCAGTAGTGATGCTGGAATAACTGGAGCAGTGTGCAACATTTATTCCAAAAGGAGGAGTTTCAAGAGAACTGAAAGAGCAGATTTTCCTGCTCCTCTAAGAAAAGACAGTACTCCAGGGGCATGTGTTCTTCAAACGATAGGACAAATACTTCTGGTTTTACAATCTAGTGGAAGAGAATAAAAGCCTAACAAAACCTCAACAATAGCCCAGAGTATGTCTCAGCAGCTCTATTCTAAGTTTTTCCCTTCTGGGAACATTAAACTACATGCCAATTTAATTTTTTTTCATTTAGAGATGAGCTCTAATGGTACCAACGGCACTATGACCTAGGAGGGAGAAGGATTAAAGGCAGCCCAGTTACACACACTGGCACCCTCCAGCAGAGAGATACTTTTATTGGGTTTGAGAGTGGCTGACCAGGAGTGCCAAGGCTATTGTAATAAAAAGCTAGGCTTCATAAAAATGGAAATACTGTAAAAAAATATGGGTGAAATGTTATCTGACTAAAGGCAATATTATAGTAAACACGAAGGCCCTCAGAGGATCAGAAGAGCTATGACAGGTGGAGAAACCTATCTAACACAATTAGTGAAAACAAAGCTCAGCAAACACTTCTAAAGAGAAGATTAAATTTTTGTCCAGGGAGGGGAACTTACAAAAGACTGAGTAGAAACTTTTTTTCTAGACTGCCATGAAAACTATGGGGATTACTGCCTAAAATGGCATTTTTATGGGATGCAGGGGGGAAGCAAATCTGGGATTTGTGTAAAATTGATCTGATTGGCAGTTCAACAGTTTGACAAGATTACTACCAAATTTTTCAGACTTGCCTGCTTAAAGTGGGCAGAAAAATAAGTACAGGGAGAGAGATGGTGCCACTACACCACTGTTACTTTTATCTTTTTCCATTTGATATTGCTAACATATCTCCATGGATGTTTCCATAATAGCGCAAAGTGCACTACAACACTATATGCTACATGCCCAACATCTATGTATTTTATTTACAGGGCTGACTAAGACAGCATAGATACTTTTACTTACCCATTACAGCCTTTACTAGCTATGCAATTTCACTTGAGCATCTCATCAAAATTGAGGCTCCTATTGCATACAATGAATGGAAAGCATGTGTCTGTCTGTTTCCAAAACATTGGGCTGAAAATTCAGTGCTGAATTTTCTGTGTTCCAGATGGGAATCAAACACAATCCTCAATGATTACTTCAGGTTATAAATGTCAGCTTACAGACAGTCTGTGAAGAATTTTTCCAGAGGGTTAAGAAGGTACATAACTTGAGTTAAGAAGGTACATAACTTGAAAGGACTACTTTAACTTGAAAGGCCTAATTGATCCTCTCTCTGTATAATTCATCACTATAGTCAAAATATGACAAATCACAATGACTTTACCCCGTCTAGCCTGATTTCAAGTTTTCAGTACAGAGAACACAGAATGAATGGAGACATAATCTGAAGACCTTTCTCTACATCTGTGTACAATGACCAAGTAGAAGTGACTTGCTCTTCAGTGACATCCCTGGTATCAACAGGTGCCCTAAGAATAGCCATTAGCAGTCCACAGGCTCCTCAGCAGCAACGTGGCACTTTACTGGCCACACACAGTGCTACAGTTAAAATTTCAGACCACATTCAATTTTAAGTCTTACATAAAATGCAATAAAATTATCTTTGAATTCTGCTGCTTAGGTAAAGAGAGTTGACATACTTTGCAGAGCTGACTGAAATGTTCGTAGAATCATAGAAAGGTTTGGATTGCAAGAGACCTTAACAAGTATCCACTTCCAACTCCCTACTATGGGTAAGGACACCTTCCTCGGCCCAGGGCCCCATCCAAGCTGGCTTTGAACACCGCCAGGGATGGGGCACCCACAATTCTTTGGGCAGCAGTGCCAGTGCTTCACTGCCCTATGAGTAAAAACTTTCTTTCTAACATCTAATCTAAATCTCCTGTCTTTTCTGTTTAAAGCCGTCACCTCTTGTCCTATCACTTCATTCCATGAGTCCCTCTCCTTCTTTCCCATAGGCCCTTTTAGGAGCTGGAAGGCTTCTGTAAGGTCTTCCATGAGCCTCCTCTTCACTCCTTGGTAAAATCCTGCTTCAAGTAATTGAGAGACTCCTGGAGGCGACTGTCCCTGCTGTCATCCATAGTGCCTTACTCCAGTGCCCACAGAGAAATGCACTTTCTGCTTTCTAGCTGGGCCTTCTCACAATCACTATCCATGCTTCTGACTTAGATTTGCCTGTTTCTGTTCTTTTTGGACAAGGATCTCCTTGAGTTAACCATAAATTTTAGAAACAGAGAAAAAATTATCTAAATCACAGCCACATGGTGCAAATGTTAACAAGTTTGGTACACACACCTTTCCGGAAAACAGCTAGAGCAATGTCTAACAGAATGCAAAAAGCAAATGAATCCAAGATAGGAACTGATTTTTTTTCCACTATCATTGCCACATGCTGGAGACTGGTATGAAAATTCTTGGTTTACAGAAGTAATTTATGAACACTCATTTGACAAAGAGAATATCTTGGAGAGAACAAGGCAGCAGCCACGTTACAGGAGAATCATTGGAAGATGGAGATTTGCAGCTGTTGCTCACCTTTTCACAGTTGGCAGTGTGTTCCCCTGACTCTCACTCATAGGTAGGAGACCTGCCCACAGTATCAGTTTATGCCACAGATTTGAGCAAGACTTTATTTCAATCTTACAATGGTCTCTCTGATAGAAAAAGTTTTTCTGAAGAATTTGGGTGTATATATTACTAACTGGAAGTTTTAGTTAGAATCAAAAAACATTTCCGCCTTGCCAGGTCTTGGTTTTATCCCTTTCTACTTTTAAGCAGGTTTTCATTTCTCCTTTGAATGATACTTTTGCAGGAACAATAGGCTTCAAGTTTAAATCTCTTTATTCCTTGCTTTCATCCTTTCCTTATGAAAAAAGTACCATAGAAGTAATGCAAATGCAGGCCTTCTTGCTATAGGTCACCACCAGAAAAATCTGAAAGTATTAGCTTTTTGTATAATACTCCTTCTGTCTGCTAGATACATTAACATTTGCAATGGAAAATGTTGAAGACCTCCCACCTCCAGCTGTTCAAGAATTTCTTGTTTAACATCCACTGCAAATTATAACAGATTTGCTTGAATATACACTAATTTAATCCCTGCATCCTCAGATGAATGCTCTCAGTGTTCTCAAAGGGCTAAGGAATGGGCATTGTAGAACAAGAAGTTTGTTAACTGCTCTGGAAAGTTCTCACTCGAGTTTCTCTGTACTTTATGCTTCTCGGTATTCACTCAGAGAAGGCCATGCAGAATTTCTCTGCATAAAGATAGTAAGCGCTCCTGCATTTTCTTGTTTTCCACTCTCTCTGAGCAGAATTTATCCCAGCTGATGCTAGGTGTCACATGCACAGCACAGGAAGGATTTACCTGTGTTTAAGAAAGCCATGTCCTAGAAGAACATACAGGTAAAATAAAAACACTTTCAAACTTCAAAAAATTTTCAAGCACTTTTTTCAAGCCATGAGTAGTGAGCAGGGAGTCAAAAGAGCCTTGGTGTTGACATCAGTAACTCCCTGCTATTCCATGTCTTTGAATGTTGGCTGAAAGAAATAGCCTGCAAGCAAGTTCAAACCTTCCCATTTTCTGCCTTTTTCAGCTTCTTGGTAAAGCCTTCCCCATATCACCCTTCCCATCTGCCATTTGAAGTCCCATTGAACAGAAAGAACATGAGTCAGAAGTAGATATATCAAGCATACCAGATTCCTGAAAAACAAAACTGCATTTCACTACTGAAGAATAAGGTTACTTGCAATTAAGTGTTTAATTCCTAATTGTCTGAATCAATTCAAAACAAGTGGTCTGATGGGAAGAGAATACTTCCATTTCAGGTAGCCTTCAATTCCTAGATCCTCCATGTCACTACCTACTGTTTCACAAATGTGAGCAAGGACTTCTAAATCAACCCTACCTACAAAGTGGGCAAAGAGTCTCATTTCAAGATTGTCATTATTTCCAAGCTAGTGCAGGGAAAACTGATTCTAGCCTGGGCTTGGAGCCATTTTGTATGCATATATCAACACTGCTCCATCTTTCTGTACAACAGATCTGGGGTGACAGAAGAAGCCCAGTGGGGAGCCCTCTCAATGGAGCAATGTTTCAGGGAGGGCAGCATTAGGAAGACACATCAGATGTCAGTTTTGTGGGAATGGATGCAGTTCTCAGAAGTGTAGTACCCTGGTTCTAATAGCACCACCCTATCAGGCATGCAGACCCCTGTTCAAACCATTCTGGTGAGGCTGGTGGGCAATGCTAGTGTCTGATGGAGTGACAACCAAGGCATTGGCTGACAAAGCTGCCTACTTCTGCAGGGTGGAGAGGAAAGGGCAGGCAAGGAGCTTTTGTTATGAAGCTCTGCCTGGAGACTTGAATCTTGTGGGAAGCAGATAGACACTATTTTATGTGTTAGTCTTAGATAAATGTCATTCAGTCCTTCCTGCTCAACTAGCCTAAGGAGAATATACAGTAATATCCCCATTCCTTTCCCCAGTGACAGAGGACAGAATGAATAACAATAAAGATGTAACAAAATTCTAGAATCTTCCCAGTTGTGTTTTCCAAGCAGTACTGAGGTGGCATGGCATTACCTCTTGTCCTCATTTGCACAACAGTGTCACAGCCTATACGCCTAGCATCTGTTTTGTTTCATTCTTTCTTTCCACTTTCCACCCATATGAGAATGATTTTTATGCTCTGGTCATACTTATTCCTTTCTTTCTTTTTCCTACATTAAATCTCGTGAGTCCAGTGAGGGTATCAATAGACTTTATATAATCCCTGCCCAGCTAAGTTAAAAACTCAGTCACTTTTTAACCCCAGTCAGTGATCAAAGAAAAGGCTAGGCTGAGCTCTGGCCACAGGCATGGGTGCTGAGTAGTTCTGCCACTAAATGGAGCCCGGACCCAAATCCTCCCATGATGCTGCAGCCCAAAAGCAACTGCAGATATGTTTTGCAGCTGTTCCTTTCAGATACCTACCCACACAAATCCTGTTTACTCCAACTCTGCTGGGTAGGTATAGAGCAGCACTAAATCCTATTTTACTATTGGCAGGATTAAGATTATACAACAGTGACGGTAGCCTAAACCTTGCTAAAAAGCCTTGCTAAAACCATGCATCAGCTAAAAACTGGACCCTATGACTTGCGAGAAATTCCATAATATTACCTTCATTTAATTCACCATTGGCAGAAAAAAATTTAAAGACCTTGGTTTGTTTGAATTACAGATGGTATGCTCATCTAGTGGTTTCCATTAAAAAAAATAATAATGATCCATCAGTAAGCAGCTAAATGATACAGCCTACTTAAATTTATTTTACCAGGGAAAAATTATACAAGCAACTGAATTACTAGGATGTACTATTTTTAATTAAAGTTCCCGAGGAGATGAAAAGCTTCAACGAGTGAAGCTAGATATGTCTGGAAGCTGTACTGAGAATAAAAAAAATCTGTTGCCAGAACACATTACAGAGATAGCCTTTTGACATTTGAACGAGGATTTCCAGTAACTCAGATGGAGGAAGATGATGAACCTGGGCTTTCGGTCTATGGCCAGTTCAGATGTACAGTATCTTCTACTGGGAATTTGGGGCTGGGAAGCTTTTCATCTTCAATGAGCCTGTTTTCAAGTAAGGTTATGCATATCAGACTGAGAGACATCCACACGTTCCCTATGGGAAAGAAGCTGGGGATGATCACTGATAGTACCTCAAAGAAAAAACATAAGAAAATCTTGCAGGAAATCCCTTCAAGCTAATGGTATCCTGGGTAAATCTCCAAATTCAGTGTTCACAGAAACCCTAAATCCAGTGTTGTCTTCATTTCTGAAAGTGGTGGTATTATTTTGACTTGCATTACAGGTCTGGTTACTTGTTATATGTAGATAGATGCGTGCCTCGTCTCTTTTGAGTCTTCCTAAATCCCTGCCCTTGGGTGACAATCATGCAGCAGTGAGTTTCACAGGCTGGTGACTTGTTTACACTGTCTACCAAACAAGTTATTTTGTAATAGATTCTGCCTCTGGCAACCCTCTGCACCAGTAGAAAAGTCACTTGGTCTTGGAAGGAGGCAGAAACATAAACAAGCAGCAAAAACACTTTTTCTGTAGTAAATACTGAAGAGAAATGATGGGGGTTTAAAGATTGTTTTAAAAGCTGTGATTTGGTACCCCAAAATGGCAGAAATTCTTTGGCCACACACTGCAAGATGAAAACCAATACAGTACTTAAAGATATTTTCAGAGCTATTCCTAGACTAACTTAGTGGTTGAGAGGTTGCCCTGAGAGCATAAGAATTCATTGCATATTAGCTGGGCCTCAAATCTCCATGCCTATCCCTACTGAAGAGATTAGGAACACCGTCGACAACTGAACAGTGTTTGTTTAAAATAATTATATGTCCCACTCTTAACCCATCAGTAAGCCTGGAATAAATCACACCAAAAACTGCATGTCATGATTTATTAAGTACCGTGAATTATAGCAAGAGTCTCCAAATGAGCCAAATTGGTAGCCCCAAATATAACACTGAATGTCAATAACCACCCTGACATCCCTCTTTTTCAATTTTGTGAGTATGAAAGAGCTAGTCATACACTAAGCAGTGGTACTGTCATACAAGACAGCCCTGTGCACTCCCAATCTTTTCTCAGTAACTCTTTTATTTGTAGTAGCTGTAACAAATAGTAGTTTATTTTCAACGTGCTCTTTCTTCTTCATGCATGAATCTTTTCCTGCTACTATTTAAACCCCCCTGAAATTCAGAGAGATTGTCATTGAGAGCAACAGCATTAGCAGAGGATCTACCTTGTGTCTGAAGTGCATCTCACTCTGCCATTAGATAGGGCTCCCTGGATGTAGCTGAGTAGTGATTTGAATGTGGCTATTCCCTAACACACCCAAATATGAAAGCAAGGCATCAATCTCTGTTTATGCCATCACAAGGAATGCTGTCAACATCATGAGATCATCACAGGAAATTCACATAGCAAAAAAGTAGGGGATGAATAACACAGATACATGAAGGCTTCTATGCAAATAATCTTCATAATGAAAAAGGGGATGTCTCTTCCAACCTATGCTGCACCAAAGAAGAAATAGCAATTGCAAATGAAATACAGAGTACTTGTATTTCATTAAAATAAGGAAGGAAATTCTGTCTGCCCTCTGATAGCTGTGCCAACTGAAAGTGAATTTATGGCATAATTGAAATTACATTCCTTGTCTGCTACTCACTTGCTTTTGCTGAGCGTCATTACAGTGAAGCAATTTATCAAGTTTTATATCTAAAAGAGCTGTTCTGTTTCCACAATCCCACCCTTTGTACCATTGGCCTATGAAAATCTGGGCATTATAATCTTCTTCCCCCTCCTGGTTCCCTTTCACAAAAAAACCGCAGTAAGAACTGTGATGGAAAATGCAGACAGCGCCTACAATCCCAGCAGTTATTAAATCTTCTCAGAATTAAGACATACTTTTGCTGCTACCGCTAAATTTTCACTTTGAGCATGGCTCCAGCATCCCTTACTTTAGCAGCGTTTAGTAAATCCTCCCAAAATACCAAAGAGCAGAAGCGGCCAGAAGAAGATAGGCAGCAACATGCAGCAACATGCAACAAATAGGAAGGCAACCTGCAAATGGCCAGGGCATGGGCACTGGGATGGCTGCAAGGCATTCTGCAGGGGAGCACTGGGTGCTTAGTTCCCCCTGATGTCCAGCAAGCAGCGGCAAGGACATATATTCCCTTCCATGCCTCGTGGCAGACAAATGATTTACACAGCTGCCACCACAGGCAGAAGTTGGCGGGTTGGATGGTGTCCTTGGATGTATTATTGCAAGAACAGGCTAACTGCGCTGATTACAGTGGAGAGTGGCAGGTCTGTGCCAAGGAATACAGTCTGCTCATCACAGCACTTTTTCTACAGCTGTTTATGAACAAAACTGATACCATACTGAGGTTTTGGGACCAGCAATCAAGAAGAAAACTAAACAGACTGACTTTGAAGGCCTGCTTGTTCAGTGAACCCCAGACGCTGCTTTACATACAAGTTTCAAGAACAGAAATACTCTTCTAAACTAGCATGCTCAACCTCACCAAATCGAAGCTGTAATTGGTTACCTGTTGCCACGCAGCTGAATTGACAGTCTGAGCAGACAGAACAGTTCTGTAGATGGGGAAATGGGACTGCGCAGTTGCTAGCCCCTGCACCATGGGGGCAGGAGTGAGAACTCCACCAGAAGGTGCTAATGGAAGGTTTTTAAATCATGTAAACCCAATGCTTCAGTGTACACACAGTTGCAAGATACTGAAAACTTGACATTTTATTTGGCTGCATTCAAATTACCTTAGCAAACCTCATGGAATTTTTTTTTGCTATTGAATGCCCAATTAAAGCAACTGGTTTAAAGTAACTAGGCTTGGATGCCTACTAGTAGTTAGATTTCCCTAGACCTGTAAGAATAATGAATTGGGACAAAAAAAACCCTTTTCATTACACGATCTGCCTCCAGAGATTGCCACTGTTACCTGGGAAGGTTTGACATGCCATCGTTGCAGAGCCAGCTTCCCTTACAAGCTCCAAAGAGGCAGCGATCTGACCTTTGACAGCTCCAGGGATCCAATTCCCTCATCTCCAATCCTTTGGAAGCATATAGGAACTGTCATCAAGTCTCTCCCATATTTTAACACTCACATGATTTGAATGCTAAAGTCCATTAAGCTTAACATAGAATGATTTTCCTTGCTTGCAAGGTAATGTCGTATTTCAGTGTGCGTATCTTCATCATATCACTACCCAGTGCTGCCTTTTTAACATCCAGCCATGGAAAAAACCTTATGTCTGCAATTAAGGAAATAAAACAGAGTGGAAAGACAAGGAGCTATTTTACCACCTTTAAAAGACCTGTGGGTATTGATGACTAAATGGACATCTGCACATTACTGGTCAAATTCTGCACCTCCTAGTAAAGGTGGAAAGATAAACTGTTCCCAGTATGCATACTATAAAAGCCCAGTTGTAATAGCCATAACTGCTGTCAAGAACATGTAAATGTACAGTCACTAATGATTTCATTGTTAAATCTTTCATTTGAAAATAATAGTCTGTACTTTAATGGAGAAAATAGAAACTCCATAAATCCTTAATGATGCCTTGTCTCTTTTATGCTGGCAGTGTCAGATGGTAAAAACAATCTTTCTTACAACTGTCAAACTGGCGACCTGGTTTAAGGTTTTAACCCTTTGCAAAAGAATTCAAAGGGAGAGTAGAAATGTTATTATCAATGCCGTTGTTTGAAATAGCTTGATTACAGATAATCAGCTATGAGGCACTGTGACACAAGAAGCCCTGACAAGCAAATTAAGACTAAATCAGAAGTATTCCAAGAATTTCAACTTCTCCTCCTCCTCTACAAGCCCCACACTGGTTATTATTGCATCTCCCTTTCCTTGCAACCTTTCCTTGTTAGACAAGAGTAAAATGAGACTTTGGTGGTGGGAGATGTATCCAAGCTATTTCCTTTCACAATTGCTCCAGCGTTTCCGGAAATCTCATATTATTTCCATTCTCCTCTCTGAGCAACTGAGCCTGACCCAATTGCAGGGCCTCAGGGCAAGGGGTAGGATGGCCATGTGATCACCAAAAAAAGCTTCAGAACAGGAAAGGAATGGAAAAGCTGGCCTCAGATTTAAAGATCAGACTGCAATATGATAAGAATGACAACCTTTGCATTGTAATTAGTGCTCCTGTCCCCATCAATTACGTTAGCTGATGACCTGGAATAAAGGTGCCAAGATCCAATCAACAGTCGCAGTTAAAGCCTGTTAACAGGCTGTCAGCTTCAGTTGCCAGAATGCCTTTATTAGTAACTAGTCCCACTGAAACATGGAAAGCATTGACAATCTTCATATACTGTGAATTACATGCTGATTGCTTTAAGAAACTTATCATAATGTACAGAGCAACTGAGCGACTTTTTTTTTAAATCTTTTTTGATTTATTGTTTGCTAAGAAAACTCATGCAATTGTGCTTCTGAGATCTTCCTATTCATATTACTTGAAGAAGTGTTGTATGTCATGTGCAGTATTACACTCTGAATACTTGTGGAGCATTACTTGTGGATTACCATGTCCACAGCCTTTCTGTTACTGCTGGTTCTAAGAAAGCTGAGTGAGGACATGAAGCATGCATGAAATGCCCATGCAGCAATACTTGTCACAAGGCTCTCCTCTTTGCTTGGAAAATGCCTTCCCTTGGAGCAAGACTCTGACAAATTTTCTCCTCATCTTCTTGAAGTAAAGAAACTACAGTGCTGAAAATCTCCACAGCACATATGCACACCGACAACATCCTGGTTAGTAATGTAGGACCTACTTCCCAGTCCCTCTCCAGACTATTATTAGAACCTACCCCTAGAATAGCCCAGTTTGTGACACCTGCAGTGAAGTGCACTGTGTCTCCTAGCTTTGGAGAATCTGTTGATCTGCTAATCAACAGATTAATAAAAGACAACATAAAAGACACATGACCAAGGCACTGGGAAAGCAGAAGGACCAGACTCATTACAACTGAAAGAGGAAATGAAAAATTATCCTCAATTATTTTTGGCAGAAAACTGCATTATATGTGACCACAAACATTAAGGAAAGAAGTAAGTAAAGAATAAAATCTTATCTTTTCAGACTAAACTCTGCCCTACAAGTGTTTTTTATGTCTTAATTGGTTTGTTCACTCCTTGGTCGCTATAAAATCTGCTCCTCTGGCACCAGCAGAATCAAGGGTGAGGTTTTTTTCTGAATGCTGAGCAAAGTATTGTTGAGATGAGCTGCATTTGCCCATCTCCACCTAAGCTCCAGTTTCTACCAGCACAGAGGACTGTAGCAAAAGCCTGCTGAAGAGATTGAGCTGAACTATTTTGGAATGATCCCTGAGAAAGAGTCTTTAAATAAACCAATACGTACATTTGGCAGACTCAGATGGATCATTGTGCTCCCTCTGCCCACATAGACATTATGCTGACATCCCTAAATATCAACCCACTTTACCTTCTTCAGCTAATATAACTAGTGCAAAACCTAAAACATTCATATTCAGACAAGAATATATTAAACCCTTTCCTCAATATTAAAAGCTTTTTCTTTATATATTAAAACCTTTGCTCTACTTGCTTGACTGACTCTGCTTTTCCACTGTGCTTACTGCAGGCAGCAGAGTGAGAAAGGAAGAAACAGCCTCAGTACTGCCATTCAGTCCCAGTATCTAGGAGTTGACTGGGGCTTATTCATAGAATCATAAAATGGCCTGGGTTGAAAAGACCACAATGATCACCTAGTTTCAACCCCCCTGCTATGCGCAGGGTTGCCACCCACCAGACCAGGCTGCCCAGAGCCACATCCAGCCTGGCCTTGCATGCCTCCAGGGATGGGGCATCCACAACCTCCTTGGGCAACCTGTTCCAGTGTCACCACACTCTGCATGAAAATCGTCCTCTTAATATCTAACCTAAATCTCTCCTGTCTTAGTATGAAACCATTCCCCCTTGCCCTATCACTTTCAACCCATTTGAACAGTCATTCCCCCTCCTGTTTATACTGTTCCTTCAAACACTGGAAGGTTTTTTCAGTACAATTCAGTCCTTTTCAGTGGCTTCTGCCCAACCTATGGCTGTCTGAATGTCAGATGGGTGTCCAAGGAGAAACACTGGGCTTTGGTGGTAGCACCAGGCATAGGTAAGCAGGATAGCCCAGTGCTGTAGTGTGTGGCAATGTGTGACAATGTGAAACTTGGCAAGGCAGCCAGGTCTTGTCCCCTCATTCATCCTCTGACAGCTTGAGTAGTGTGATGTTAATAATTCATAAGTTATCTGTGCAATAAGTTATATTTTCCTTTTTAAAATGGAGCTAGAGAAGCAAGTGTAAATAATTAATCTGAGAAGAGAAATAATCCATTAACCCTTTCAAAGAAGGACAAAAATCAATACCTCTGGCATTCCAGAGCAGCACAGACATTTGCAAGCAGTGCTGCCCCAGGGCTGCCAGCACTGTGTGCCAAGGCCCACTCCTATGTGGAGCACCACCACTGCAACGCCCACAGCAACACTGATACGAAAGCACCTTTCCCAACATTCCTGTTCTCACCGTGCCAGACTGTCTCTTTTTCTTTTCCACCCAGCTCCCCAGAGCTCCAGACGTGTGGATAAAATTACTGGGGATGTGATAGGAAAGCAGTTGGCGGTCACTCCCCACCAGGCAGCCAAAACGCAGCACGGCAGCTGTGTGTTGCAGGAGCAGCATCTCCGAGCTCACCCAGCAAATCACCGGTGCTTCTTGACAACTTTAGACTCCCTTTTTCACTCAGATGGAGCTCCCTGCTGTGCGTGGTCCAGGCTGGTTCCTCTGAGCCTGATGTCAGATAGGCGCAAGACAGCCAGAGCTTTCTGGATATCACCAGAAAGTGGAAAGGTGAGAAATAGTCTTCATCAGCTCTGCAGTATGCTCACTGTGAATATTCCATCTTTAAATCCCAGCTTGCGCTCACCCAATAACGATGAAAATACACTTGCCCTGGGACAAAGCCTTGCCTACACTTTGGCCAGCACAAATGGTGCCGTCTTCATCAGTTGGAACGGGATTCAGAATTTGAAGAGCACGCCATATTTTCTCCCCAAAAAACAGCACTTGAGGACTCGCTACTCAATTTTTACAAGACCTTGCTAAGGATATGTTGACAGAATAAGGGAAAATATCAAAACCAAGCCCATATTTTCCCCATGAATGTTTTATACCGATGTCACACAGGCTATGCTTTGTTTGCACTGTCACTGCTGAAGCACACACGACACACAGCGGGATTATTTTTGGTAACCGGGTAGAGGATGGGGAAGGATGTACAGCCTGAGCTTCGTGGAGGTTATCTCCATGCCAGCTCCTGCAAGAACAGCAGTTTTCAGTGACTGAAAGCTTTCTGCTATATACTAAGAAAAATACATGACTAATGGGGCATAGAGGAATTTAGTCATTGTACAAAGGTTCTCTTATAGCTATGCAGTATCAGGGCAGTCCTCCAGCTATGGCAGATTTGAAGGATATTTCTCCATACCCAAAGGCCAAGAGAGGCCGAGCAGAGTACAGAGGAGCAGAGATGGGGTGATCTGCAGGAAGGCCACCTGCGGAGGCTCTGCTCCATCTGAGTAACAGGAGGCCGCGTTATCTGGGTGATGTAAAACTGGATCTGATAATCAGCATTACTATTGAAATTCCTGACTTCAAATATTATAGTAGGACTGGGAAGCAACATCAGATGATTGCCTGCAAGTGTGGTCAAATAACAAACAGCTATAATATAGCTAGAGCTTGATGGCAGTTTATTTGGCAAATCAGAAATTCAGGTGCAGATACTGCTCTGTGTGCATGCAGTGTTTATGAGAGGCACTAAACATTTTGGCATAAGAGACTGGCACTAGACATTCTGAAAACTGTGGTTTTGTTGAAATGTATGTTTACATTTTCTAAGAAGGAAATACAGGCAGTAAATTAGAAGATATAGTGTTCTTCCTTGAAAAAAAAGCTTCTGTTCACTGAGAGTGCTTCCTGTCTGCTATGCATTTTGAGTAGAGGCAGATCCATACCCTTGCCTTCCACCAACTCTCAATGCGGGCATCAGCACTGAGCAGAGCATTTAACTACTTCTACAGCTCCTGAAATGCCATAATGATAATAAATCATTCACTATGGTTTAAGTACTAATTCATTATTTATCATAGAAGAACAAAAAAAAAAAAAAAAAGAAAAAAAAACACAAGACAGTGATGCTACAGTAAAATTTTCAGGCAGTTAATGGGTTTTGTTATGATTATTGCAGAAGACTTCATTACTTAGAACTGTCACAAGCAGCAACTTCTAAGCAGAGGGGTTACTAAGTCAAGATGATGATTTTGCTCAGCCTTCTTAATGTTATTTGAATTTGTGGCTTGCAGGTCTTCTCTTTGTCCATTTCTCAGAAAATTGCCACCATTTAAAATCACTGCCAACTAAGAAAATGTATACACCATAGAAATCAGACACTTTGTGGCAGAATCCTATTTCACCCTTTTCAGGACAGTTTCATTTAGGAAACGATTGCAGAACTATGTGCTATCTTAGTAAATGCACATGAACTCCCAGCTAATGAAAATGTGGGCAGTATTTTCTATAGACAAGTATTCTTTTTACCAAAAATAATGTCTCTGCTTCTTGTACATTACTTTGCACTATGCTTGTGTGTTAATACAGTTGAGAAAAGAGACTTCAGACTGAAATAATTTAATCATATGCTGTATGGATTGTGTGCTACTTAAAATGTTCAAGGTGATGAAAATCAGGCCATCACACTGAGTTCTAGAAAGCAGTCTGCAGATTTCATTTTGCTATACTATAATGAGAGAGCTATAGTACATTCTTTTATCACAAACACACTCTCTACCTTCAGTGATGTTAAACAGAGCAGTGCATACATATTCTGGAGCAAAACTATTCATAAATAATATACTCAAAATATATTTCGTTTCAGGTATTTATACCATTTTTGAAAGTATCAAAAGCAGCTTTTCACTCTGTTGAAAGGAATATGCATTTTAGCAAAAAATGACTTTGTCTTGAAAACAACGGTTCTCAAACTGGGCCTCCAACACCGAGTACTGCAGGGGTGGAGAAGAGGGTAGGCTCAGGTGCAACAGCATCCCCATCAGCAAGTGATCCTCAGATGAGAGAATCTTGGGAGAAGGCATTGTATTAGAATGTCCAAGGGCAACCTGGAAAGTCCCACTTATTGCATGCACTGCTTCTCATCTCTGTTTGTATCCTAGGGAAATGTTAGAGATTACTAACGGCCAATGGATTTCCACTTCTCTCCTCTCATGTGGAAATAAGCGGAAATGTTTTTTCTTGCTCTCTCATGTTGCTTCTGCCTTTCCCTGTAACACCACCAGTGGATATGAGCAGCAGCAATGGTTCTGCACCAAGTGGCAGTGATTCCCCAAGTGACAAGGGCACCTGGCCTGCATCATGACAGCCTGGAAGGCTGGAGGCAGGGATGGTGCTCCCTTCTGCCCCTGCTGCTTCAGTGGCAATACACACAGATAGTCACCTGCTCAGCATGGCTGTCCCCCAGCAATAAATGCCCCTTTCTTCCCAGTGATACAGTTCTCATTCATTTCTTGCTAAACCACAGCACTCATGTCAGATCTTCTGCAGCTGCTCCCCTAATCCTCCCAAGCCTTTGTCTGCCCATCCCAAGCAGCTCATGATCCCGTGGCACAGCTTCTTTCTCTTCCCCAGCTTGCAGCCCAAACCCAGACAAAGGACAGGCAAAAATACACAATTAGCAGCTGCAAGTAAGAGAACAGCTCACTCCCAGAGAAGCCAGAAGCAGGTCCTGTGCCTTTTGAGCTCATTTCTACTGTAAATAGCAGAGGTGGTTCATTCTTCCCCAGGTACAGAGGTTTAGAGAGAGCGTTATCCTGGGAGATACTACTTGCAAGGGAATTTGTTATCACCTGACACTTTACAAACATGATTTCACACTTGTTTAAACTTCCAGATCATCTTACTTGTGAAACATCTTAGTTGAGAGACTGCCTCAAGCTGGGGACAGACGGCAAGAACTGTTTAAGCACTTTCCAGAGTGGGGCCAAAGAAATAAAGGGAAAATGTTCCCTAGAGGTGCCCTCCTGACTCCAAGGAAGTGACAATTAGGATGGGTTAGCTGCAGAGGGAAGGATGTTCACATCTCAAAGGAAACCCATGTGCTGTTGTCAAAGTTGAGCTTTTGAGAAAGTTTAGCATCTTTGTAGATGCTCAGGAGAGAGCTGCTACAAGTTTTGCATCAATGTTTTAGAGCCTCTGATTAAGGGAATGTTTTCTGCCATGATTTAAATAGATCTTAAAATTAGTAAAACTAAGTTTAAGTGTACAGAAAAATAAGCTACTGCCTTATTCAAATTAATAGAATTAATACTCAGCAATGCATGAGCTCACATGAATGTAAAAGAATTCAGTTTACTGAACTGGTGGAAATCACTGCAGATTTAAAGCAACACTGGCCTCTCCTTCTGGTGCATGGAGAATATATTTCTCACATCGTTTTTTAATATAGCTTGTTCAGAGTTAGAAGATGAACCAGTTGCAGGACAAGAAAGCTTATCTTTTATTAACATGTGAGTAGAAACCATTCAGCAGAAATGAGCCATACGTACTCTGCAAGAGGCAAGGGTACAGCAGAAAAAAACATTGGATGATACAATTAAAAAGTGTATGCTAATGAATACAGACGAAAATTTGTAATTACAGTTATATAAGCAACCAGTTCAGATTTGTCCTAACTTTTAAAAAATTGATTTTGCATCCCTCTATATATTTACTTCTGGAATTTCCATCATTTTGTCAAAGAAAGGAATGTTTGGAAAGAGTTTTCTGAATGCTTCGTGGTCAAGTTAAATGATCAACTTACAGCAGCATTTCCCATGAGCTGAATTAGGAAACAAGGAAGGAAAAAATGACAGTTGAAGGGATGCTGCTGAATTGATGTGCCAGTGACAGAGTCATTTGTTTTTTAACTCTACTGGCTCTCTATTTCCTCAACTGCTCCTGTTAATAACCTAGACACACCTAGATAACAAAAGAAAAAAGCATGCAAACCGTGGCAGTGATGCACATACTTATTTCACATTGTGATGGAACACGGCCTTTGCTTTTAAAGCTCTAAGGAAGCAGCAGCTTTGATAAGTCACAGAAGATCCTAGCAAATTCCTAGAAGGGGCAGCTCTCAGGGACATGGCAATTTTGCAAAGGATGTACTACAAAGAAGCATTCACAGCAGTAGGAAAACTCTGAAGCTCTGGAGAAAGTAATAAGCAGCTGCCGCAAAAAAAAAAAAAAAAAAAAAAAAAGCATCAAAGGGAGGCCCCAAACCAGCTGAAAAGACTGGAGTAGTAATAATAAAAAAAGGAAAACTGAAAACGTAGGTGAATGTAATTGTGGGAAAAGAATTCAATGAACCACTTGGAGTACTGCAGCACTTGGAAGCAGACGGAAGGAGAACAACTTGGCACCACCGGTAAAGTTAGGAAATATTCAGAGAAACACTATTATCCAGTAAAAGAAATAGTTTCAAAAGAACCAGTGGAAGTATTTCAGGAAAGAGTGATTAAACTTCACAGTGGGAAAAAAAAAACACACCATCAAAATTGGGGGACGGAGAGAAAGAAGAAAGGAGAAAAAAAAGAATAATTAGGGGAAAGGAAAGCTCCATAATATCTTTTGGCTAAGAAAACTGAAAAAAATGAAGTGGCACGATTTAACACAGTGAATGCCAGACTGCTGATGAACACAATTAGAGAATAATGGTTTCTAATTAGCAAACCTAAAAACCAGATAAAATCCAAAACTGCTGCTGAAAAGACTCATCCATACCTCAGCTCAAAACACATCTATGGGAAATGCTGAGAAAGGCTGCTGGGACACAGACGCCTAGGGAAAAATGAGAAAGAGAGGTGGTGTTTCACCTGTGATCAGGAGGCTCTTAATTGGAATTGTCAGTGGAAAACAGAATATTTTGATGATGACAAGGTGCCAGCACAAAACAAAAGAATCTAGATGTATTTTTTGATAGATCTTGCAAAAGCTTAAGAGAGCGCATTGTGAACTGCGAATCCGAAAGCATCTGGGAAGGAAACTGCATTAGCTGCAACGCAGCA
Organism: Tetrao urogallus; assembly: GCF_951394365.1. NCBI lineage: Eukaryota > Metazoa > Chordata > Aves > Galliformes > Phasianidae > Tetrao > Tetrao urogallus. The sequence goes on along the minus strand of NC_136815.1, from coordinate 49,495,908 downwards.
GCAGAGCAGGAGATGAGAACACAGCACGGGCCATGACAGATGACTTCTTGTCAACCTTCCTCTTTGTTGTAATGTTGCTCCCATTTATTGCAAAGCTGAGAACTGTTATTTAGTGACTAAGCAGGAAAGCTTATCTCCTATCTACTGAAATTATGCAGTTGGGATAAGGCAAAAATTAATACCCCAGCTAAAACTGCAGGGCTTTCTTGAAGGAGATTAAGAATTTTATCTAGATTGAGTAAATCTGTATTTATTTCACACAGAAAAGTCCAGCTGAAAGTATCACACAAGATAGAAATAGGCACTGGGATGAAAGAATACATACCTCCTCTGAACCTCATAACTGTTTAGGAATTCTTCAAAAGAACATTATAGAAATGAAGGCAGCTTTAAAGAAAGATTGCTTTCAGAGATGTGTACAATTCTGATATGAAAAGGCAATCAATATATATGCTATTTGCTGCAGAAAGAAATTAGACCTGAGGGAGTTGTATAGCAGGACAAAGCAGAAGTTAGCACTGAATTAAACAGAGAACATGAACATAGACATGACAAAATCTTTCTATAGATCAGAAGACAGATGAAATGGGCTGCAAGCAGTCAAGGATATTATGGAAAATTAGCATATGGAGACAGTAAGCTGCATCAGGGAGTGAACGCTACCTAATGGGGTCTTGGGCAATGCTCCAGGGCTGAGCAGAAAGGATACTCCTCTGAAGTGCCAGCCTGTGGATAGACAAGATGCACAGGCAGAGTGAAATGGGAAGAAGCTACATGGCCTTTGGGTCACTTTTCTCCTGGCATATAAAGAACTGATTTTACTACTGGCATGACCTTAATACATTCTTTCAGAGCTTTGTACATATTAAATGTAAATGTAAAGAGGAGTCTCTTCCAGTAGTTATTTGAACACATTTTTTGGGACAAGAGAACTGGGATTTTGTTGTTGTTGTTGTTGTTTTAATTTGTATTTTTCAGCCATATGTAAACTGCTTTGCAAATATTCTAATATCTGGCACAAATGTCACTGTGTTTTCCAACTTCTGGCTCATCTGTCCTCATGTGACCCATGGAGGATTTAAACCTCCCTCTTCTAACCCACGGTGACCTTGTGACATTTTTTCTGCCTTTCTGATATAACACCAGTCATGGTATGAAAACCCATCTACTGTGACTACTACACCTTATGCTTTACTGTGCACCCAGATCACAACGAATACATCCCATCATTGCACCACTCCTCTTTTCCTAGTTCTCCACTAGTCTTTGCCTCTAAGTGGGGGCAATTCTGCTTCCAAAGTGAGGATATCTCACTTCTACTTGCACAGAAGAAGACAGCTGAGTTTTTTGATCTTCCCTGCTCTGCTTAGTCATCTAAGGAGTAAATTCAGCCTGGTTAGAGTTAGTTTGAGAATCCACAATTCACAACCTAGTTTCTCGAGCTGTTTATAATCCCAAAGATCATCAAGCAGTATCTAGCAAACTGCTAGTTGATCAACAACAAACAAGACATTAGGTATTGTGGTGACGTGGCATTTTTGTGTGAAATATACACTGAGTACCCTGTAACATGCTATCATGTCCGTTAAGCACAGCGTTCACAAACAACCTTGAGAAAGAAGAAAAGATAAAATATCATTCAGTCTTTCCTTTTGTGTCCTCCTTAGAGGATGCTATCATAGCAATGCTGATGTTTACAACTGCTGATAATCTGCTCCATTATGTACAAAATGCTTCAAAACTCTTATTCTGGATTGCTTCATCCTCGGAACTCAAAACACACAGAGAAATTTGTTCTTAGGAAACTGAAACAGGCCTTACGCCAGTTGACTTGCAAACATTGTTTGAAAGATTAAAATAACACATAATTGCACCAGCTCTCTAAATCTGACTAGGGCTCAGAGGATAAATGCCTTACCTCATTAAGTTTGAACGTTCTATCTCAATCTGGTTCAGAACTGAGCAGCGGCTGAGAGCTGCCAATCTGCTGTACAAACAAGAGAACAGGAATACTGCTACAGGCCGGGATATGGACATATTTAGTATTTGGCTCTCCTTTACTGTCTCCTGCTCCTAGCTCACTTGCACCAAGGATCATCACTTCACCCAGTACAACTACATGTCAGCTCAAATTGAGATGATCCCTCTTCTCAACAGTGTTTCTGTGCTTGAAGTGCAATGTTATTTATATATTACAGACCACATTCCTGCTGCCTAACTCATGCTGGTGGCTCCCACTGTCACCACTGAAGAGCAGCAGCCAAGGCAGCAGCTTGCCTATCCAAGTTAACCTCTCAGGGATGAGTCACGCACACTTCATTTGACTCTAAAATAGGTGGAAGTCCCGGTCTGGGTAAAGGGGAGTCAGATAGCTGGCAGCAAATCAAAGGCAGCTTTGCTCCAATAGGAAGAGGCTGACAGGAGCTGGTTTTAAAATGAGACAGAAGCCCTGTGAGGAGCCCAGGACAAGGCACACAACACCACTCACCTACCTCTCTGCCATTTGTAAATTACCAACACACCTGAGATGCACAACAAAAGGAATGAGACCTTTCAGACAGTTGCACAAGCAATATCTGCATGCATGTCACACAAGAATTAGTCCTGTGTTCCAAATTTTCCATCTTAGCTACCAACACTCTTCTATACAATTTTCCCGATTATCGCTTACCTCTTTTAGCTTGTCCAGCTCATTTTGCAGCGTCTGCTTGGATACCTCCACCTCAATGATTTGCTGCCGCAGGGCTTCATTCTCATCTTCTGCTTTAACACGTTTCTCCTCCACACTCTCCAGCTCATGGTGCAGTCTGACAGAAACATCTTTGGCTACCTGGTCAGAAAAACACAAACACGTGAAGAGGATCCACGAGGAACAACACCTATAGAATGTTTCCTGCAGAAGAAAGGATCCAAAAGACAGACAACAGATTTTCAATTCAATTACGAGACTGCCAATTAAAGGCTCCAAGACTTCTGAATACCAAAATGAATATTCATTTCTAATCCAAGATGAACACACATTTGATTATCCATCCTCTTTACATTATGATAAGGCAGTGTCATGGACAGCAGGAGGAAACAAGCAGATATGAAGGCTACACATCAAAGTCCCAACATATCACATGGATAAAATGAAAGATAGAGTGCTTTATAGTTGACAGGTCATCCATCAAAGCCACATCCATGCAACAGTCTCATCTACCCAGATTAGCTTCTCTAGCAGCAATCATACCTTGGCAGGAGCGATAAGAAAACAGAAATATATTCTAGCTTAGGTTTTATGAGTCCAGACTAACATGAAAGAATATTTATTACCAAACAATTCAGAACATTGATTCATTGCAAAATGATGAATTACTGAATTACAAAAATTCAGCAAAAACAAAGCAAGCAAATTAAGAAACTCATTATCAGGGTTGGAACTTGATCCTTGGGGTTCTTCCAACTTGAACCATTCTATAATTCTATGATGATCTCTTTCATTTGGATCTATGGACAAGATCAGGCATGTCCAACCTGTGACCCACCCTGGCCCCAGGTGCACAACTTTCGCTCAGCAACGACAAAACATCGGTGCACTACTAACCTCATCTGGGCTGAAACCAAGGCATGGGGAGGGTGCAGTGCCGTGCCAACTCAAGCTACGGCAAATAAGTTTATGGATTTTGATATGCTGGCTAAACAGTTCTGTAAACAGTGAAAACAGTGTTGTGTAGCTGAGAATTTGCTCTAATAGTGTTACTGTGCTCTCAGTATTGATTGTAGTTTCCATGGAAACTCAGTGTGGCCTAGGCAAGCCAAGACACTGGATACCCATGGCCAAGATTTTTGCTGAATAATCTGTCACTTCTATTATGATACAGTTATCATTTGGTTCCTGCCATAAAAGAGAGAATTGAGTCAGACATTTTGAAAGGTCTGATCACTTGATACGTCATTCAGATTTCTACTGCTGGGAACCAACAAATCCAACTTCAGAAGGTTTTATGTTTTGCATTTTCAAGCACCAAATGCTTACTACTTCCAGCCATTAACCGTTTTCAAAACAGCTACATGATGGCGATAGCTGGAAAGATAACAAGTAAAGCTAGATAAGCATCATGCTTACATAAAGCTTAGCCATGATGGAAACATTTCTGAAAAATGTGAAAATTGTTTTAGTATGAACACTATTTCTACTTTTTTTTTTTTTTTTTTTTTTTTTTTTTTTTTTTTTAAACAGGAATTGGTTTATATGGGAATAGCATTTCTATTCTCTGTCTGTTCCTCTAAGACATTGTAACAGTCTGTTCCTGTATGAGAATAGCTTGTTAGGCAAGAAGAAATGAAATGGTGACTTTTTTTTTTCCCAGTTATTGACTTAAGCAAGAAGTGAAAGGAAGGAAACAATATGAATTGGGAGAAGCATATCAGGGTTTGTTTGTACAGTTTTGGAAATCTAAGGTTTTGAGTAAAGCCAGTGAAACAGAACCCTCTAAATCTTTCAAGTGCAGCAATATAATTTCGACAGCCTTTCTTTCATTTGAGGCTAAGCACATGTTTTTTACTTGCTAACACATCTTCTTATGATGAGAAGATGAACATTTGTTTTCCACTGCCGAGGAAGAAAATTGGTGCTGACATTTTGAGAACTTCTGCCTGTTTCATGTGTCACCCTCACTTCCTTTACAGGGAGCCAAACCCCGTTCTGCTCCCTTTCACTGTGAATACAAATCTCTCACCTACCTTTAAATCTTGTTCCAAGCTCCTAATGAGCTCTCCATCCACATGGCCTGTTTGTGCAACTTTCAGGCTTTTCTGTTCTGCTTTCCTGAGACGATATTGCAGAATGCGGCAATTCTTGTTTGCCCGGTCCAGCTCTCGCCGGAGCTCCTGCAGCTGGTAAACATCTTCCTCCAAATAACTGTCGCGCATTTCTTCCATTTCAGCCCGCAGTTCATCCAGCTCATCCTGGGAAAAAAGCAAAACAGTGCTCCATCATACCTCTAGATCTCACCCATGGGAGGAAATAGGAAATGTGGTCACTAGGATACCACTAATAAGGTGATACAGATTGCAGTGAGCAGCTTCAGAACTCATAGGAACTGAAGTTTCATCCCGACATTGAATAATTAGGCTGAACTAATGAATACTTGTTACTTTTCTTGCAATTGCTTTAATAATTAAAGCCAGACCAGATGCTTACCTGTCTCCTGAAACTGGTAACACCTTTGTTTTACTATCTCTAATTAAAATAACAAACATGTGATACTTTGCTACTACACGAACCAAGGCCTCGACTTTAGATTAGAGTAAATCTATCTAATAAAGAACCTCAGCCTCTCTGTGTGAAGTGTATTTTTAACAATCTGTGACTCCTAAAAACAAGATTGTCCCCTACCTTATGCCAAGTGTAAAACAACTCTGTATGATGATGCTTTCCCACCTGAGCCTAGCACCATGGGCATGTTCAGTGACAGATAGTGGAGTGCAAGAGAGAATGGTTTTTGGTTGTGTGTGTAACAGGACCACAAAATAAAACTGAGGCCATGGGAATATGGCCTGGTCAGCCCTTTCTGGGCATCTTGAGTTGCCCCAGTTTCACACTGTTCCATGAGAAGCTCATGCTCTCTCAAGTCAGATTTAAAGATTTGTGGCTGAATAGGATAAGCTCTATCATTCTCATTTGTTTAATCTCTGCAAGGCTGAAGATCCTGGGCTAAAACTCTTACAAGGGTCTTCCAAGCTCAGGGGTACGAACCATTCAGCTACTGTGTGGGAGGAAACCTCTACTAGCTTTGAACTAATTTTGAGGAAAAAAATAAAGAGCGAGGAGAAGGACTTATGAAATGAAGTACCAATTTTAAAATTGTTTTCTTTATGTTGCATTTGATATTATAAAAACCACATTTTCTGCAAAAAACATAACTTGAATAAGTTTCAAGCAAAAATTGCACCTGAGCTGGCAGAACTGCTATTTCAGTTCAGACTTCTAACTGGCACCTGAAACACCAGGGCCACCTGGAGCTTATTTCTCATTCATCTCACTCCACTTGACCTTTACCAGTAGACCAAAAGAAGACACGTCCAGCTTCTGTATCCTTATTAGCATAGTTATGTTGAAATTGGAGCGCTACTCCCACAAAAATCCCAGCCACATACAAAAACTCGAATATTTCACAATGATCTTTTAACTCAAATTAGCTGAACTAGCATAAATCACATCTTGGGAAAGCCCAAAGCTTGTTGTTTCTGAAATGCCCACTCCGAGCTCAGCAGCAAGGCTCTGCTCCCACGAGCATGGCCCTCCAAGGTCTCCACACAATTCTCCATAAATGCTCAGAAAGTACAGACAGCTTTTCTCCCAATCCCACCATATTCCTATGCATTCTCAGCATATTCAGATTTCTGCAGAGTTAAAGCTAAGGAACACCCAACCCTGGCTGTGACCTGCCTGGGGCAGCTGCAGGAGAAGGGCATTTGTGCAGGTGGAGGAGCCTTTGGGTGACTCCCAAATGAGCTTCATCAAGCTGGAGCCATACCCGGACTGCGGAGTAAAAGCACAGCAACAGAAGTGAGCTCTGCAGCAGTGACATATTCGGAAGCCCTGCAATACCACATGGTACTCAATACAGATGGAGATGCAGAAGAAAATGCCAAGGTTTTAGAAATTGGTTAGAGAATAACAGTAACTGTTGAACATAAGAAAAAGAGTACATTTTTGTGTTAGCAGTATATTAGCCAGGTGTTTTGGCTTAGGAGATGGTGCCAAGAGTGCAGTCTGCAGCTGTCAGAGCTAATACAGCCCTCTGGCATGAATAGGACCAGAGTTGTTGCTTAAGGCTGTCTGCAGACTCAGGAAATGAATCAAGTACAACCAGATTTAAGCTCAATTAACTTTTAAAATCATCTTCAGAACTCTAATGTTAGATAAATAATTTGGTTGCAAATTGAGATTTGTTTTTTTTCAACACAATTCTGTAATGAAGGAAAATATCTGTTACCACTAAATCCATGGGATCTAGTTTATAATCCTACATTTATACTTCAAGAACGAAGCAATGGTTTTAGTGTATCAAGTGGCCTGCAAACTGTAATTTTATTACCTATCTCTTAAAGTTATTTCTTGTCTATGTACCAGTTTCTGGAATTAATAAATCTGGTCCGTTTCTAACAACAAGTAATCCACTATGTTTGTACTCTCAAAGTATTTATTAACACCAAATTTGGAAACAGAAACCATCATCATTTCAAACAAGCCAACCCCTGCAATCAGCATCCCATTGAAACTGGCGAGTCACAAACCCTCTGTGTGGGCACAGGAGCTCTCCCTGCCTTCAGGTCACCCTGTGCATTAATTCAGTGTCCTTCTGCCTCAAAAAATTCTCCAAAAACTTGCAAGCGTTTTTTTTTTTTCCATTCCCCAAACTTTTATATAGAAATCATAACATGTTCTAACCTTCATATTCAGCAATGCAGAAACCTTTGGAGGAGTTTTAAAATGCAGCAATACACATTCAAATTCAAGGAGGGAAAAAATGAATCTGTGTAGGGAGCAGAAAACTGGCTGTGCAGGCTGCAGCCAACAGCCACTCCTGCTGCACTTCCCAGGGCCAGTACCTGAGGGCACTGCCAGCCAGGGGAGGAAAACTCATGGAATAGACTGGGCCTCTTGGGGCAGCAAGATGAAGTCCTGTTTTTGTGTATTAAACATACAGGTATGGGAGCAAGTCCAAATATATCATCTCTTGAAGTATCAGAAATAATCATTCTTTGAAATGCAGAGCAACTGCATGTCCTTCAGATATTGTATGGCAGCACAGAAATATGGATCCTGGGGTAGACTTTTACTAGCTGCAGAACAGACATGAGCTTGTTCTCAGAATATGACAACAAAACCCACAGCACTGAACTCAGGCATCGAAACCTCGTGTCAGCACCTGCTAAGTCATAGCTGTAACAACTGTACCTATGAAACCAGGACAGCTTCCAGTCCTGCTCTGAAGCAATGTGTGCACAGAAAAGAGAGGAAGCAAAGTTCATTTGTCCACGCTGTTGGTGTGGAGTGATGCTGCAGGCCCAGATTAGCATGGTAGGGGTTAGAGGGCATGGTGGTGATGGGTTTACAGTTGGACTAGATGGCCTTACTGGTCTTTTCCAACCTTAATGATTCTATGCTGGAGACATCAGGCATGGTAATGCAATCCTCCAAGAGCCAGCAAGAGCAAGAAGCCTTTTCCCTGTCCTTAGCAGACATCTGGGTGGGAATTCCATTGACACATTCCATTGACACAAATGTGAGGCTGACTAGAAGTTTGGCCAAAGCTTCTGATAATTCCAATTCCTGACTTCATTCAAATATATTGTTATTACTGTTATTATTGTGAGTGAGAACTAAAGCTTTCTCTCAAGAGGCGTTGAGTTTCATACTGTGGACTTTAATTTTGTAGAACTGAAAAGAGAGACCAGAATAAGCACTTAAGACTAATTAAAATAAACAAATAAGGAAGCCAGCATCAGTCTTTGTGCATCTAACAAGTGGGGAGCCTGCTCCCTGCCTTAAACAGGGAGGACCTGCTCCAAGATCCCAAACCTGTAATTGAAGTTCCAAGGTTAAGAGCAGGTAGAAGCTTCACTTCTCTGTATGCTCCCATAGGGAATGAGAACCTCCTCTTGATCCCCTTTAATTATATGGTAATAAAGTTATAGACTTCAGAAAGAACAGCAGCAAGCAAAGAGTCCCACAAGAAAACACATCGTTTAGGAAAAAGCTCAACTGCTTTTCTTTCCAGATGTCATGCTGGTTTTAAGAAAGGGAGAACGGAAATGTGGGAAATAAAGACACTTCAGCTGGCAGCAAACTAAATTTGCAGTAGAAATCCAAGTTGATTGTGCTCCTAGCTCCTGAGTCTTGCTGCTTACTTGCTATGAACGACTTCTTAGAGGCCAGCTGTCTGGAGTCTAAAAGGGGTCACCCACCTGAGGTCACAGGGCGGCTCTTCAGCACAGGGACATGTGTACATAGCCACTCTACTTGTGGGATTCCCCCAGACTTCAGAGGACAAGAAAAAGAATGAGGATGCACTGTTGTCATGTCCACCTACTGAGTCAAGGTGTATTAGCTAAAAGGTGAAAGCGTGGGTGCAGTTTACATTACATAGCCCAAATGAACACTGATGATGCTGTTGCATACCTGTACCATGCGAACTGAAGGCTTGCCTGTCAGAAGAGAAGCCATTGCCCCATTAAGACCTTTATTGATGTCATACATTTTTAATATTGATTTAATTCACAATGAAGTATAATTAAGGGTAAATTGCAGGAATCTGCTTTGTTTGGGATTCTTAAAAAAAAAAAATAGATATTAGAGTCAGCTATTACACTGAGTAACTCATGCTCATAGCTGAGTCATTCCTCCTCAAAGAAACAGAAATACTTGCACAACTGACTGCCTGCATCTACCTAGCCAGACTGGCTGAGATCCGCAATGAGGGCTGAAAGCACATTTCCCAGCCATGCCCACCAACCATGCCCTTGCACTGCCCATGGAGTACATATGGAATTATACAAGCAGAGAGCCATGGCACCAGAGGTGCTCCAGATATGCTTCATTGCTGCTGAGCCCTCTGGAAAATCTGAAAGCACAGGAGTAATGGATACGCCAGTGGACAAAGAAATAACAAAACCTTAGGTTTCCTTAAGGATACAGTGCAAAGTAGACCCCTCAACTACATACTAAAATGGGATAGGGGCCTCAGCAGCTGAGCTCAGGTCAGCCCGCTGGCCCACTTGCAATGAGCCGAGCTGCTGGCTGAAAGAGGAAAAGCTCTTAATTCAGAGCACAAATACAGATTTAAAACTGGAATGCAACCTTAAGTCCAAGCAAACAAAATCTTGGAAACAACTGTCAGGGAGAAATCACACACAGAAAATAGCATGAGAGAAATATAAGTACTGAGTGCTTTAGTATGCATCTGCAATTATGTATACTATCAAACTGAAAGTTTGGACGATCTGTTGAGTAAAAATGAATCAGTGTCCAGATGGTAACATCTGCAAACCAGGAATGTATCAGTGTCCAGGAGCCACATAGTAACTAAGTAACATCTGCAAAAAGGAGAGATTGAAACATGCAAAACCAACCCACTGTACAGTATTTAAAGCAAATGAAGGTTGAAATTCAATTATCTATGTAAAAAAAACCCTATTTTTCAATTTAGCTAGGAGTCACACTTACAGCTTATGCCAGTACCTCTTCTTAAAGAAGAGGTTATTTTAATAAACTCTAAGTCAAATGAGATGACAGTGAGGAGAAATGGAAATTACAGTGGGCAATTGCTATGGTACCGGCACAACCAGGAGTTCTAGAAAGTCCTTGGGAAATCTAAGATTCATCCATTGTGATTTTATGTAATATTCGTTTATATGTTTTAAACATCTTGAACCATCTTTACGTAGGAGACGGTGTTACTGCTAGGGAATAAACACCTTCCTCTTAGCGCTTCACCAACTGCAGCAGGGATAAACGCTCTAAAAGGCTTTAGCTGCAAATAAAGCAGCAGCCTGCAAAACAAGTTCAGGAAGCCCTGGAGCCTCTGGCCACGTTGGCTCTCACACTGACCTGCTCTGTTTGGGCACCGCTGCTGTTCCCATCCCAGAACCTCCTCCGCTGTTTGCCTCTGTCACGCAGATGGGGGCAGCCCCCTTTTTGGGAACTCCTGTGATGCTTGCTAGGTGAAACATTTGGTCCCAGTGCTTTGCATTATTTTGCTCTGCACAGATCCCTGAGATCCACAGGCGAAGGTGAAGTTCACCTCGAGAAGATCTACTGTTTCAACGGAGCTGGGAAAAGTAGGATAGCCTCATATGACACACACTATGCATTGAAACAAAAATGAGCATCCTGGAGATGTATCTGAGAACAGTAAGGTGCCAGGAGTGGCCACTTAATCACTTTATATCCACTACATGTCACAGATAAAAGTGAACGTAGAAAGAATAAAGACTAACCAAGATAAACCATATTATATCTATGAAAGAGAGTTTAGAATATATTTTTGTGCAGGTGCACACTGCAGCAGCACTCAGGGCAAGTTGAACTTGTACCAGCACAGTCACAAACAGCGCTGCAAAGTGACATGGGGCATTTTCAGGACAGTGAGGAGTGCTGTGCCTCATAGAGAAGACTTTTTCAGATACTGGCTATGAAGGGCGTAAACAGAGAAGAGGCACATGTCAAATTTATATTTCATGACTAAAATATCATTGCCGTTTCTGCTAGCAAGCTTATTTAATCAGAACAGCCTGAAACAAACTTTTGCCAAGATGAAGCAAGAACATTCTTAATTGCCAGAACTCAGTCCTTCTTCCTCAGGATCCCTGATCCTTCACAGGGACTGACAACATGCAGAAACTCTATCTGTATCCCCCAGGATTTAAACAGAGCAGGATGGCTCTCCAAATGCTGAGCCCTCAGCGCTGAAGGACAGCCTCTTGTGAGGGCACTGTTTGCTCTTACGAACAGCACTGCCTGGTGGTCATCAAGCCTGCACTTTCCCTAGCATCTGCCAACAACCTTCAGGCTCCACAGAGGCAGCCGCCACAATAAAACTTCACTCTTGCCTCAGCAAATAAGTGACACCTTTTACACACTGCTGTAACATTACAGCTTTCCTGCACAGGTAGCTGCAGTAAGGTTATGCAAGAAGTCCATGAAACTGAAATCTGAGATGAAATTTAACAGACTAGAAGAGAGTCTTCACAATGCAATCCTGAGCCAATCTGTGCAAGTGCCTTGCTTTGCAGCCAGCTGGCATGAAGCCACGATGGGAGGGTCAGGGTGGCAGTTAGAAAAAGGTTCTTTAGCAGTAGGTGGTGAACATGGAAGCGGCTGTCAGGGCCTCAAGTAGAAGAACTGTCTGGACACTATTCTCAGATACAGGGTTTGAATTTTGGGTGGTGCTGTATGGAGTCAGGAGTTGGACTCCATGATCCCTATGGGTCCTTTCCAATTCGGGATATTCTGTGATTCCACCTCTAGAGCCAGATCCTCCTCTCCAGTAAAAGCACAGTGTCTGGAAACACACAAGGTGCCAAATTTCAGCATTAAGTAAATCTTTGTGTATATTTACACTTATGTACACACATTACATTCTTAACGTGCTGCAGATATGAGAAAGATAAGTGAGAGTCCTTCCTAAGTGAAACATAAATTCCCCTGAAATAGGCTTTAAAATCATGTGCACTTACTGTTGCATTCCAGATGTGGGGAAGGAAAAGGAGGAGTGAAAAGTACAAAATTTGGCATATGGACACGTTCAGGAAATTAACATGTTCTTCAGGGATTTATCTAATCATTTGTCTCCTCTGGGCTGACAGCTTCCCCATTATTCCGTCACCCCCTCCACTTAGACAAGAAACAAAGCCCACTTTTTTACCAGGCGAGAGAGCTGCCTTGTAAGAGACACAAGGAACAAACCCACAAATCAACAGCTTGTGCAGTGCTATGGTTTTAATTTGCAGAAGACTAGAGGAGTGCTTTCATAGACTTCCTTAGCAAGGGAAAGGAAAGTTTGGGAATTCTCCTGGTAACTTCTGAGCCACTGAGCCAATTCCAAACAACCCAAGAAAGGAGCAACGCTTCCAAGAGTTCATGCACCCAGGCAGCCATGAGAAGAGATGGACCACACAACCATTTCATAGTATCATTAAGGTTGGAAAAGACCACGACCACTAAGATCACCTAGCCCAACCATCAGCCCAACACCACCATGCCCACAAACTACGTCCCTCAGCGCCACGTCCACACGGTTCTTGAACACCTCCAGGGATGGTGACTCCACCACCCCCCTGAGCAGCCTGTGCCACTGCTCACCTCTCCTTCTGAAAAGACATTTTTCCTAATATCCAAACAGCAAACATCCACTGGAAATCAGCTAGGACACAGATCCCCAAGAAAGCAGCCTGCGTTGTTTTACCAGACTCTACAGTACTTGTGGCCTGAGGTTGAGCAGGGTTGGGTCCCTGCTACAGATGATAAAGGCATCAAGGGGAAAGACCTGAAGCCACATGGAGTGAGAAGCTTGAAACACTATGAAATTAAGTTCTTCATCTAAGTTTCATCACCGCCAAACCCTCAGTCACTGGACTATCCCTTTTTTTCCGCACCTTTGAACTGTTACAAATTGTCTTACAAATTGTAAGAGAGTGGCTTCTCTTACAATTGTAAGAAACAGGTGGACTGACACATTCTTCTCAAGAGGTGAAAGTCTTAGTGCAGTACTTAGGGAGATCCTACAAGGCAAAGAGATGTTCCACTGCTTTCCTGAGCTCTCGTGGGCTCTGGGCTCCTTGACTTCTGCCAGCAGCACCAATTTGCCTACTCCTAACAGCAGTTCCTGTTATCAGCCCAGATCTCATCCCTTCTCCTCTTGTTTCTGAGCTGCCAATTAAAACAGAGCCTCTGACGAAGGCTCTCTGTGCAACTCATCGTTTTACAGACTGCTATCACACTTCCATGATACAGCCCAGTGTTTTTCATCCAGTGAGTGTTATGAAAGCTCTGCTATGTCCCAGTTATTTTATCAGTTAAGCTCTGTGTTATCCTTTCCTAGATGACCAACGGTGCCCCACAGTATTTCAGGCATACCTACAGACCCACACAGCAGCTGCGGATCTATACATTATAATGCCTATAGTGGTTTTGTTTATTCAGTTCTCAAGGAAACCAAACCCATTCTGCCCACAATTCCACACAGACCAGAGATTTGCATGCTCCCGCTCTCAGAACACTCCTGAGCTACTGCAATGCATTTGAAACCTACACCCTACTTCTCTCCAAACACTTTGTATTTCCAGTACTGAGATTTATTCCATGACCTCAGCCTTCATTTCTTCTGTCATTCCCAAGGGCCAAGCCTCTGTTTACATCAACTCTGGCAAAGACTGGACAGAACTTCAGGTTTAATAAAAGAAACAAACAACTTCGTGCCACCTGAAAATTTTGCTGCATCATTGCTCACTCCTTTTTCCATCTCAGTAAGCATCACCAGCTCCGGGGACCAACCCTGCAGCATCACTCGCACCGTTCACCTTCTGCTGCGCCGAGCATCGTCCCTTGGCCCAAAGCCCTCAACGAGAGCGGTGCGCACCGCCGCCCTCCTTCTTCTCCCTCCCGTGGCTGCACCTCATCTGAGCAGAACTCGTGGAGCCAACGCCGTGCCCACCAGCAGCAGGCTCACACCGTAGGGTAGTTGCGGTTACGGGATGATGCGAGTTTATTTATTTATAGATCTTCATGGACGCGGCCTCCCGCCGTGCCAAAAGATCATGTTCTAAGCGAAAGGCTCCCTCGGGGCAGCGCGCTCGGGGCACGCCCGCGCTCGGCTGTCCCGGCCGGGGACCGGCGCTGCCCGCCGCACTCCCATACCCTCGGCGCTCGGCTCTGCCGGCGTTATCCCAGCAGCAGAGCGCAGCCGGCGGACTTTCAGCACTAAGTCACACAGAGCGCTGTAGTCCTCTCCCCATCAAAGGAGGAAACATCTTTCTCAAGTGTATTTTAAAGGGCGATATTGAGGAAAACAGTTCTTGGAAAGCCAGGGTTCGCTGACCACCGGAGCGTTTGACGGAGTCCGGGTAGCGCCGAGCCATCGCAACGACCAGCACAGCACTGGCGCAGTACGTGTTGCACCGGCGTTGCACCGGCCTTTCCCCACCTCCTTTACAGAGCGCCCCGAAACCGCCCCCAGCCCTCCTCTGCCCTTTGCACCGCGCCGCAGCCCCCCGCCCCAGACCGCTCCCCGCAGCGCGCTCACCTTGAGGTACTCGTTCTCCGAGCGCAGCTCCTCCACCTCCCGCTGCAGCTCCTCTGGGGCTGCCCGCTGCTCCCCGCGGCTCGGCGCTCTCCCCGCGCCCGAGGCCGTGAGTTCCCCGCGAGGACCGGGGAGCGGCAGCGGTGCTCCGCGTCCGGGGACGTGGACGGAGCGGGGCGGCTCGCGGTCGCTGGAGCCGGTGCCGGACTCAGCGTCGCTGCTGGCAGCCGGGACCTGGCGCTGTTCGTCGGACAACGGCTCGGAGGGGCAGTCGGAGAGGTCGGAGCTGCTGTCCGTGTGCCCGACGCGGGCCAGCGCCGCCGCCGCAGCCGCATGGCCTCCTCCTCCCGCCGCGCCGCCCCGCTTCGCTTTCCTGCCCTTGCCGGGCGACGGGGCCGCCTCGCCGCCGCCGGGCTGCCGTCCCCCGCCGCGGCCGCAGGGAGCCGGCTCCGGCCCGCGGGGCGCCCGCTTGGCGCAGGGGGCGGCCTTGACACCCGCTCTGCCGGCGGCGGCAGCGGCGGCGGGAGCGGCCTTGGCCCCCGGGGCGGCGGGGCGCCGGGAGAGGCGGCCCGGCGCGGAGAGCAGCCCCGCGGGCGGCGGGTGGGCACCGGGCTGCGGCGAGGGCGGCTGCGGCGGGGGACGGCCGGGCAGCGCGGGGGATTTGGGGGGCGCGGGCGGCGGCTTGGCGGCGGCGCGGGCGTGCAGGTCCTTGAGGAAGGGTCTGGCGGGCGACGGGGCGCGGTGCGGCCGCTTCTTCTCGGCGTGCGGGTGGAGATGGGCGGGCGGCGGGCGCAGCGCCTCACCGGCCCCGTTCAGCGCCTCCATGGGGGCTGCCGGCGGTGGGGGCTGCGCAGCGCGGCGGCGGCTCGGGCAGCCTCCTGCAGCCTCCCCGCTCGCTTTCTCATCACTTCTGCTGCTCCCTGCCACAGCCCTCACACTTTCCTCTCTCGATCCCCTTCTTCCTGCCCTCCCCCCCCCTACCTCCTCCTCCTCCTTTCTCCTCCTCCTCTTCGCCTCTCGCTCCCGAGCACTGATTTGTTTCTATGAAACGAACCCAAATCCCTCAGCAATAGCCGTCTCCTCCTCCTCCTCTCTCCCTCTCCAGCTCAGCCCGCCGCCGCCCGAACCCCTTTCCTCCAAGCGCAGCCCTGGCGCTGCCGCCCCCGCCCCGCTCCTGAAATAGCCGCGCGGAGCCGCGGCCGCTCGGGCAGAGCCGCTCCCCGCCCGCGCGCAGCGCCCGCCCGCTCCGCCCCCCGCCGCTGCCCTCCCGCGGGGCGCAGCGCTCCGCCCGGGGCGGTGTTTCCGGATGGCGCCGGGCGTCGCAGGCAAACGGGGTCCGGGCACCGGGGACTCCGAGGGTGGGGGTGCTCGGTGCTCCGAGCGGCCAGCCGCGCGGGTTTCCTGAGATAATTCCCGGTTTCTCCCGCTGGAGAGCGGCACCGCTGCTGCTGCGCACTACTGATGCAACAGGTATCGCTGGTCTGCAGCCAGCGGGGTACCGGGAGCGTTTCCTTGGGCAAAGTTCCTTAAAAATGTGCACGGAATGCCCTAGGGAGGAGAAAAGGCAGCGAACTCCCTCTGTACTCAGCTCTGGCGAGGCCGCACCTCGAGCGCTGTGTACAGTTTTGGGCCCCTCACAACAAGAAAGATATCGAGGCTTTGGAGCGTGTCCAGAAAAGGGCAATGAAGTTTAGAAGAGTCTGGAGCACAAGTCTTATGGGGAGCGGCTGAGGGAGCTGGGAGTGTTCAGTCTGGAGAAGAGGAAGCTCCAGGGGGAAGGGAGACCTTATTGCTCTCTACAATGACCTGAAAGGAGATTGTAGCATAGTGGGGGTCAGCCTCTTCTCCCAGGTAACAGCGATAGGATGAGAAGGAATGGCCTCAAGTTGCACCAGGGGGGGTTCAGGTTGGATATGAGGAAAAATTTCTTCTCAGAAGGAGAGGTGAGGCAGTGGCACAGGCTGCTCAGGGAGTTAGTGGTGGTGTCACCATCCCTGGAGGTGTTCAAGAAATGTATAGATGTACTAAGGGACACGGTTAGTGAGCATGGTGATGGGCTAACAGTTGGGCTAGATGATCTTACTATTCTTTTCCAACCTTAAAGATTCTAGACTCTAGGCTCCCAGAGGGAGAGATGACATTTGTATGTCATCCTAACACATATTACTGTGGAAATATTAATTATGGAAATATTAAAAATTATGGATGTTGCCCTAGATGATAGCTATCAGAAAGTTTTGCTCTTGTGTGCTGCCTCTCTCCCTTGGGATGTTACAACTTGTAGGAGCAGATCGTCACCCCAGCCTCCCCATTTAGCTCTGCAACGTGTTGTAGCCCTGTGATGAAAGAGGAACTGCACAGTAATAATTTACGGATACTGTGTTTTGACTTGGTTGCTCCATTACTGTAACACTTCAGTTCAAAAGGAAAATGAAAGGGAAAAGCATGGCTTGAGATAAGCCACTTTTCCACATACAATGGTTGAGAGACAGCGCCTGAATTATTTTCACTGGAGGGGAAAGAATTAGGGAGGTGGGGAAAGGCTTGGAATCAGCTGGGGAAGTAACCTGGGACGCCTGAATGCCAGATAGAGTCCTGTTTGCTTTGCTTACCCTGCAAAACTGCAAATACCTCAATGCTGTGTTGTGGTTGTTGTTAAGTTGTATATTAGGAAAAATTTCCTCTCCAAAATAGTGATCAGGCAGTGGCACAGGCTGCTCAGGGAGGTGGTGGGGTTACTATCCCTGAGGTGTTCAAGAACCATGTGGACGTGGCGCTGAGGGACGTGGTCAGTGGGCACGGTGGGGATGGGTCAATGGTTGGAATAGATGATTGTATGATTCTATAGGGAGAACAGATATCCCCATAAATGTCTGAGCAAAAATAGGACCCCATCTTGAAAGCTAAGTACATGCCACAGAAATCTGCACTGGGCTGGGCAAATGCCCAGTAAGGATTGCTGCTATCACATTTCACATTTATTTATATCAAATATTTTTTTTTTCGTTTACTTCAGACTCTCTAATGGTTCTCACAGGAACACGCAGGCACCGACTGCCCTGCTTACTCTCATTCTCCTCTCCTATTCTTTTTATTTGCCTGTAATGTCCAATTGTTGTCTCTTATCGTAAATTAGTCATACACTCCCTGGTGGGGGAACGGTTTCATACATGCTTGTGTGGCTCTCAGCATAATAGCACGCTGGGGTGTTGGTTGAATAACACATATAATCAGACATGACACTTTCACAATAAATTTATTTTGGCAGTGCCAATACTCTTTGTCTGATTAATGCAGACATTTGATAACCAAGTCGTATTTGCACAAATAATTATGAAAAGTAGATGCTAAGCCTGACTGCCTAGATTAGGTATCACATGTTTTACAAAGTGCAAGGCACAGTTTGGCAGCACGGAGCTCCTGAGGTTCCTTTCCAGGGCTGAAGCAGAGGAGAGTTTACAATTACTCTGAGAAGATCTGAAGAGGCTCAATCTAAATGTAAATGTGTCCCTCAGCCCGCCCAGCTTACAAAAAGCCAAAGCTGTCATTTTCTCCTATTTCAAATCCCTATTTCAGGGTACCTCAATGACACCCTCGGAACAGCCAACTGGCTGGACTCGGAGCTGTGAGGGAATGCTGATGTTTATAGAACCAACACAAATAGGAAACAAAGACACAAACGCGTCCGTGCAGCCTGTATGTATGGATAAAGCAGCACTCACCTGGCCGAGTCTGTCATTATTCCCCCTTTGTATATTGCGGATCACGAGCTGTAATTTCTTCTTGGCCACAGTGTGCTCTGTGATTATACATCCCAGAGGAATCCTCACCAGGGCCAGCAGGTGCTACCGTAACACATTCACAACAAACCCATGCATAGCTCTGATGTGTGACATTTAAACTTCACAATTATTATTATTATTATTTTTTTTCAGTCTCTTCTCTCAACTGCTCTCTCTCCTTGGGGGATTCAAAGCCCTGAAGACTTTTTCTGAAGCTTTGTTCCTGGTCCCTAGAGTCACATTGCACTTGTGACTGCTTGTTCCCTACTTGCAGAACATCCTGCTAATAAAGGCCTTAGCTCTTTACTGTTAAAATATTACTGATTGCCAGAATTCAATGGGGAATGGAAATAGCTGCTTGAGGAGCTCCTATAAGGGACTTCAGTACCAGAAAAAGGGCTTAGGCAGAATTTAAGCACCTCCATCCAACACTGATTCCCCTATAACCCATTGCCCAGCCCAGCTTCTAGCCTTGTTGGTCCATTTTGAACCATTTTGTTTGTAAAGCTCCAAGGACCACCACTGCTCTTCCCTCGTAGGTGCCCACTCCTGGTCCCATGGATGAAGCCCTCTTACCAGGGACATCTCTGAATCGCAAGCGTGAATAAGCCCATGTCCCATCTACAAGAGCATATGGAGTTCAGAACTAAGGAAATGAAATGTGCGCTTTTCACTCTTCACAGATGTGCTCTTTTTCCTTCTCACACACTGCCTGTGACCTCATCAAACATCCACACGGACACTTGAAAATTTGTCATCGACTCACCACTGCAGATACAAGCACCTAGGATCTGCACGGTTGGTAGCACAGCACTGCGTACCACTCATTTTCCAGCTTCTTAACTTTGAAAGAATGTTTTATTGCATTTCATCAAGTGTCTTTTTAATTGGAGTCGACAGCTTCTGCTATTTCTGGTCAACCCTTAAATACTTTGCTGCTTATTGGGGATTTTGTTTTTGCTACCTGTATTAGATCAAGACTTTCAATACAGAGAAGTCATATGCTTGTTACTTACTGAAGATAAACGCTTTTTGTGGGTTCTGTTTGTTGCAACTGATACGCATAACTGCATATGCTGTTTGTTAGTTGTAGTCTGATATTGCCTCAACACCAGAAATATTTCACAGAACTATGAAACATAATTTAAAATCTGAGTAGACAGACTAATAAGCCGACTATCGGCTGGCAATGTTATTAATTTGTATGTTCTGCAAGGAATGTGCCACCTTACAATGAGCACATCATCATTCTTAGAAAATTATGAATTATACATCCTGACAGTACAACTGGCTAAAGAAGGCTGCAGAAAAGACCATATTCTACACACACACACCTCTGATAACTAACCAATTTCCAAATATAGCAAACATCCAATAGGATTAGCTTCCTAAGATATATCTGTGCTGAATTTAGCAATTAAAACATCAGTATTTTTCCACAGAGCTTTGCTTCCACTGTCTCATTTCCTCCTACCCCAAGCATATCGTCAACTATTTCTTTTCTGAGGTTGTTCACAACAGAAGCAAAAAATATATATTTTTTCTATTGGCACTTTGATTCCTCCTAAGATGCTGTGGACAGATATGCTGCATTCTTTGTTTTGTCTCTTTGCAGTAATTCTAATTCATCCACCTACAATTGATCCTAAACCTTTAGGACCTCTGGCTGTAGTGTTAGTTCCTGCAAAGCAGGAGCCTTCTTTGGTTAATGAAATCTGCTTCCTTAGCAGGGCTTCCACACACCATTTCTATCCACCTAGTTCATCCAAGCTTGGGGCACTTCAGTGTGGGACAGCCAAGCTCTTGGCTGCATTGCACCTCTGAGGCAAGCACAAAGTCAGCTCCCACAGCTTACACTCATCTGAGCAGGCTCTGCAATGAGTTGTGCAGTCATTGAATTTGAAAGAACATGCACACACTCATCCACCTGTCAGTGCCTAGGGATCAAAACCAAAAGGCCTGGAAGGTAGAGAAGGCAATGAGTAGGAATGCATTATCTTGATACAGAGAGAAGTATAAACAAGTTAAGCTGATTTCCACATGCCAGAGGGATGCTTGGAAGGTAGACCACTGACTGCAGGACAAGGTGGAGGCACAGTCAAAGTATAAAGACATGGAGAAGTCACCACAAGTGAATTAGAATCGTAGAATTAGAATTAGAATCGTAGAATGGCTTGGGTTGAAAGAGACCTCAATGATCATCTAGTTCCTGTCCCCTGCCATGGCAAGGGCTGCCAGGCCCTAAATCAGGCACTAAATCAGACTGCCCAGGGCTCCATCCAATCTGGCCTTCAACACCTCCAGAGATGGGCAAGTAGTGGTATGTTCAGAATTCCAAGCTCTTTTATCAAGTCAGCCATTTTCTTTAAATTGTGCATTTAAATAAATACTGCTAGCACCTCCTATTCAGATGTCAAAGACAAGCTTTGCTTTCCTTGTTAACACATCCCACGGTTCATTACAGTTTCTATCTGATCAGCAGCACAACCAAAGGTGTTCAGTTTTTCCTGCATCTGTAACAAACAGCTCAGCAATAATGTGTTTCACTAAAATAGGGTGTTGATATTCACTGACAATATTTTTGTACCAGCAAACACATTTTCACAGATAAATATAAATAAAATAAATAGATAATTCTTTAGATATAAGGAAAAAAATCTTTTACAGTGAAGGTGGTGAGGCACTGCAACAGGTTGCCCAGAGATGTGGTGGATGCCCTGTCCCAGGATACTTTCAAGGCAAGGCTGGATCAGGCTCTGAGCAACCTGATCTAGCTTTGGTGTCCCTGTTCACTGTAGGGGAGTTGGACTCGATGACCTTCAGAGGTCCCTTCCAACTCTAAGGATTCTATGATTGTATAATGAAATACAAATAAATGCATTTTCAGATCAAAACCATACTTTTGGGTCTGTAATATATCTGGAAAGAAGCGTCCTTAACATGGAATGATTAGAATTCAGAAAAAAGGCTTGAAAATCAGACCATGTTGTATCTCTGTTGTGGCTTCACGATGCTTTGGCGATCTTTCATTTTTTTTCTGTTTTGAAGCAGTACTATATGTTGCTTAGTACAGAAACTGCCCACATTTTGTAGGTATAATCTGGTAACGAATTGAATTACTACATCTCAGTTTGGAGAGTTCAGCTCTGAATTATGCTGGAAAGTCAGTGCAGGAATAACAGGTGAGAAGAAGGAGTTTCCTGGTTGTCTCATCATATGAGAGCTTTTGGACTCTCTTCATGACTTCTGAAGGAAGAAATACCTTTTCAGTTCAATGTCTTGCTTGGTAATGGAAATAAAGCTCTAATATTCTGTGTCTAATAGCAATGCTAACATCTCAATATCTTATGTTAAATGCATTTGAATACATTTACCTCTGTATAATCCAATATTCATATGAAGATCTTTTTGCCTTAAAGACAAAACACGACAATACCTCAGATTCTTGGGCACGTAGCTCGGTCTGAGGGCACTTACATGTTCATTCTCTCACCTTTCTTACACCAGCACTGCAACTTCCTGAATTAACCCACCCTTACGCTCAGTTTGGAACAAGGACGTGTGAGGGACAGCAAGGAAATGGTGCAGGGCCATGATGGCTGTGGCAGCTGAGAGGATGATGCTCTCACCGCAGCCCCTCAGCTGGAGAAAGTTGTCACCAGAATTCACTTTTCTGGCCTCTCTCCCAGCCTTATGGGGCTCTCTAACCCCAGGTTTCATGTAGCCCTGCCCACCAAGGGGCTGAGGAGCTGAGTGCTTTGCTCATACCTCCCTGCCTGGCGGTAGGAATGAGGTGGAGTGCAGGCCTGGAGCCCTGCGGTGCAGGAAGCAGAGCAGGAAAGCACATTCAGTGCCTGGGGCTGCCAGGATCAGACTGGAGGAGCAGCAGAAAGGATGAAGAGGAATATCTCTGCCAGGCGGGGACATCTGCACAGAGATGGAATCACACACCAGCTGCCATGCCTGGAGAGTGCGAAGGGTGATACAGCACTGGCGTAGGCATTCATTAAAAATAATAAAATGAATTTGGTGACACTTTCACAGAACAACCAACCTTCTTCTAAACACCAAGAGGTTATGAAATACACAGCAAACAGCAGCTGCAATTTACTGGCTATTTTCTGATGAGTTTTGATAAAATCTGTCTTTGGAGTTGTTGACAATTCACAGAATGAATCAAAGAACCACAGAATGGTTTGGGTTGGAAGGGACCTCAAAGCCCTTGGGCAGGGCTGTCCCCCACCAGCTCAACTGCCCAGGGCCCCATCCAACCTGGCCTTGAGGACCTCTAGGGCAAATTCATCTTGCAACTGAAAACTCTTGAGCTGAAAACTCACCACAAGGTGAGAAGTATGTGGGAATAACTGGCAAAATGGAAAGCGGTTGATTGCTGAATTTGTCAAGGCTATCACAACATAATTGGCATTTGCAAACTATTTATTAACAATTTAGAAGAGGAAGTGAATGTCCCCATTCACCAAATTGGCTGATAGTAAAATGTTATTCTGGTGGCTCACAACTATGACAGGCTCTAGGAAGTTCTTAATAAAATTAGGTAATAGACAATTTTGTGGTAAATTAAATTTAGACCCATGCAAGACTGGGGACTAGAGCTGAGTGGATAATTATCTATAAAATGTACTCAGCATATTTTGCGTCTGTATATGTTTGCAAACTGCCTTAGATCTGTTTATGATTTTCCAAAATTCATTATTTGTTTTGTTTACTCCTAACACAATGATTATAAGTAATTCTCAATTTACAAATTGCTTATGGCAAGTTCTGTCCATTTCACTTCAAAACACAAAGCCCTAACTCCTAATTCCAGGTCAGTGGCATTTGGAAACAGCAACACAAACTGATTTCCATGCTCTCAACCCTAGAGCATCCTTCATTTATGCGTTAATTAAATAGGATAAAGAGAGATTTGTAAAGATACAGAGATAGTTGAATAAAGGAAAGTAAAAGAGAAATATGTGACTGAGTAGAACAAGTAATGACAAGACATAGAACATGGATCAGCCTTTCGTCTGCTGTTTTGTACAAGAGGGATCTCAACAGAATTTTTTAAATGTAAGGAAAGATCCATCCTCTGCACTGGAGCTTAGCAGTTCTCAAGAAGACTAAGCTAACAAATACAAAACAAAGCTTAGAAAATTATACACGAGTAAATGTGGAATGGTGAGGAACTGATCCTAGCAAAAAAAAGGATGCTTTTGAAAGAAATTCATAGAAAAGCCGAAAAGAAGCCCCAAAATAGGCAGTCCTTTATCACTTCTTTAGAACTGCCATTTTATCAGGATGGCCAAGAAAGATTCCCGAAGATAAGAAGGTAACTTCAGTTTGCTTTGAAAAGGAACAATTCTGTGGGCTAAAAGAAGGGAAACAGCTGATCAGGAGCATCTTAAAAGCCGGCCATTGAGGCTAATGAGCATGTTAACTGAGAACAGTCTGAAGAAGAGAACTTGCTCGACCTTTTCTCATTCCACTAGTAACATCAGTGTAGCTTTCCAATGACTTGTATTATCTCTCTACTTTTCCCAGTAGACTAAAAGGAGCCAGGAAGAGGGGAGGGAGGAGGAAGTAATGGCCCAAAACTTGAACATAGAAGTTCCATACAAACATGGAAGAACTTTACTGTAATGGTAATGGAGCACTGGAACAGGCTGCCCAGAGAGGTTGTGGAGTCTCCTTCTGTGCAGATATTTAAGTCCCATCTGGACACCTACCTGTGTGACCTACTGTAGGGAACCGGCCTTAGCCAAGGTGTTGGACTTGATGATCTCTGGAGGTCCCTTCCAATGCCTATGATTCTGTGAGACGCGTGGCCATGTGTGATATCTGCTGCCTGCCTCAGGTGTGCCAAATTCACACCACACGTCCCAGGAGGCCCTTCTGCTTCCTGTGTTAACCGGTGAAGAAGCCACTCACCCCTTCAGGGGCAAGCAACATTGTTCGGAGAACTGACAGCCTCATGTGGGAGTTAATGAGCAGCACTGCAGTGCAGTTTCATTTCAACAGCAAGCTTATTCCTCTCATTTTTAATTTACTGTCACGGACACACAAATGTATCATTTGTATCATAACTAGAGCCTTCCCTGTAGTGGAACTGCAAAGGTCTGTTATTTTTATCTTCTTTTCCCCTGTTCTGTTTCGGTCTTAGTCACTTCTGCCTTTTCTACAGGGATCGGTGTTACTTCTCAATAAAAGCCATGTGTGATTATTCAGCCCAAGTGCTCCTATTAAAAACTGGGGCCCTTCAGCAGCAGGCAGTGAACAATAATGCGTGGCACACCAGTATGACAGCCATCTCCGAGTGGAAACAATACACACCTGACTCATCCTTGCTATCCATCAGCAGCGATGTATTTGGATCTTGCAGTGCTTCTGCCACACAATAGGTTGTATCTTCTTTTGGACTTTTGTTACTGGGAATATGCAGTGGCACGCTCCAGAGATGTGCATCAATTTTTATAACACGTCTCCTCTGAAGCAGGAAGAAGATCTTTAACATCTATTAAATTGGTACTTGTCACTAATTATTTTTAAGCTTATCATCATTTGTAACTTTACAGCTCTCTTTAGTTGCTTTAATTATAGATTCTGTACCCCATACTTTCTCCATTCAAGAAAAGCATTCATCATCTCAAACTAGGCACTGTTTTAACAAGTTCCAGAAGAGATTATAAAGATACGAATGGATCCTGCAGTCTAAGCAAACACCCACTGTGCTTACGTGACTGCATGGCAGAAACCCACACCCAGAGCACAGAAAGGCAGGCTCACTTCTGGCATTACATTTCTCTTTTACTACTCTTTCCCTTAAGCATACCTGTGCCTTTCTTCATCTCCTGCTCATCCAGAGCATCAAAATCATCTTTGCCCTTTGGGCCAGCTCACTGCTCTCTTGAAACAGAAAGAACAAGAAAGGAGGGGGGAAATGGTAATTACTGCTCAGTGCACTTGTTGCCCCATGTTGGGTGAAGCAAGGTGTATGCCTTGGTATCCAGAGTGCCTGGACATGGGCTGGGCCCACCTCCTCCAGAGCAAGTCACACCCACCTGCTGCATGATAAATATTCCAAATACAGGATAAATTCATAGCATTTAACTTGCCATCATGGGATCACAAAATCACAGAAAGGCTTGGGTTGAAAGGGACTCCAAGGATCACCAAGTTCCAACCCCCCTGCCACCAACCTCCAGATCTGGTACTAGACCAGGCTGCCCAGGGCCCCATCCTACCTGATTATGAACACCTCCAGGGACGGAACATTCAGAGCCTCTCTGGTCAGCCTGTTGACTTTGTTCTATATGGTTTAGTATTTTTGTGAATTTGCCCATAAAACTGTATTACTACATATTTAATCTAGTAAGATATTAAATGATGGGTTGTTTGTTTCTTTTTTCATTTTTTCTTAATCAGAGTTCACTGTTTCTGAACTTTGTCTGGAATGAAGAAAATTATCCAAGCAAAACTGTCAAGTATAAAATCAAGAATTGAAATCTGTATTGTTATCTCAAGGCTACCACACTCTTTTTAATGGATAACGCCTTTTAAAGACTGCTGTACAACACATTACAGATCTAAGCTTTTCAAAGCAGGATATACAGGATTAAGGCTACATTTAAATCTGAACATGATAAAAGGAAAAAAATAAACAAGCAAAATGTGACTGCTTTATACTAATGTTATGTAAGAACATGCATGGGAAATAATTCATTCCTTATTTCCATCTTGTAATGATATCGGGAGGGAAAAAGATTAGAACATTAGATTTTAGAACATTAATCTCACCCTTTTATTTTTGGTGAGTCTTTATCTAATCTGATACCATAAATACTAAAACACTTTAAGCCAAACTGTATGGCTATTGTCACCACAGTGGTGAGCTCACTCCGTAAGCCCTGGTCACATCTCTTCTGCTCTAGCATACTCACATTTCACTCCTGTATCACTTCAGCTCTAATGTGCTGGGAGTTTATGGACACTGAAATACTTTCATGATGATTTTCAAGTAAACACAGCATTATCTGCACTACATTCTATGCTTAAGTTTGTGACAGACATCCTCAATACTGACTCAACCTTGAAGTTACTCATTTTCAGGCAAAACTGCTAAGATTACATTATCCTTAGGGACTAAGTACACTGTCTACATAATATATGTCTATTTTGTAAGCAGCTTAGGATAGGGACCACGTTTTTTATGAAACAGAGCTTATAACCAATGACCTTATTTAGCAATAAACCATGTTCTCAGCCCTTCTGCCTGCAGTGTCCAGCGGCAGACTGGGATTTATCTGAGAGAACAGCAGTGGCAGCACACTCAGTGTGGGAACAAGCAGCCACCTTCTGTGCACTCAACAACTGATATCTACAAGAGGTTCCCAGGTGCTCCACTCAGTTGTCTGCCTTCCCAGGAAGAGATGCTTAGACAAAAAGGCAGCAGCATCTGTAGGAGGGTACCACTGTCCCCAGCACTTCCAAGGCTGCCAGGGAGATGTGCTGCTTTTGGAACCTACACACCAGGATGTTGGTTTAAGATTTATGGTTCCTGATTCTTGCTGAGGTTCGCTTTGCTGCTTTGTTTACTTGGTAGGGAGAGAGAGAGAACTGGATTAGCCTCCTTGACAAAAGGCAGAAAACTCCATCTTAGGCATTTAATAATCTACATATCCAGAGAATTACTATGCATGCCTGAGTTATCTCCAGAAAAGTCAGCATACTTTAAAACAGCAATTTGTAGCACTTGTGAAGCATTTTGTATCAAAATAGTTTTATAATTAATGGGAGTTTTGTTCTGGTCTGGTGCCCACTGTGACCTACTGTAAGCAAGGAGAAACCAAAACACCACCTGGATACGAAATCACTGTAACTAATAACCATGTAAAGTCCATGAAACTCTTCTTCTACCTATTTTACCTTAAACACCACAAATGTTACACAGCTAAGATCAATAATTGGATCCACTGTGATGGGAATCTTGTGAAAAAGAGAGAGACAATTCAGGATTTCAGTCAAGGGAGTAATTACCTTTCCACTTGCACAGACCCTTAAAGCAGAGAACGTTCTGCAGTATGAATGCAGCATAAGGGAAAGTGATTGGGGTATTTTGCTGTAGCTAGTATTTCTATCAGAGAAAGTAAACCAGCTAGTCTTTTCCAATGACACTGGATAAATAGCACACAATGGATCCAAACTCTAATTTGCTTAATTGCATTAGCCCACTCCCCTCCTGTTATGGGAATTCAAGCTTCAATGGCAAATCCAACCTCCTAACGAGATTACTGTGACGTGCCCCATGTGAAGCTGTAGGACGGCCATGGGATGGGCAGGGGAGTCACTGTTCCCTTGGTGACCAGCCAAGTGGTTAACCCTGGTAAGGAAGGGTGTGGGGGGAAATCAGTTTGAGTGACAGCACTTCATCCTTTAAACTTCATCTCACTGCTGAACAAAGCAGAAACGGTGCCAAGCAACGACCATGGGGAAATTACCCTTGTTTTAATCTCCGTCTCTTCCAGCTGATGTCAGGAGAAGGGGACGAGACAAAAGGCCTCAAGCTGTGGTGAAGATCATTAAATCAGAAGAACATAAAGCCATGGACATCACTGTGCCATCCACTACATATTCAGTTGAATGCAAACATTTTTGTTATGCAGTTTGATATTATTATTACTATTATACCTTTAACCCATTTTGAGCAGCTTTATTCCTTTTCTAACCTCCTTCATAATGCCTTGCAGTCAACTCCACCAGCTGAGCAAATCGCTTCCTCTTCGTTATTCACAGAGAGCTGCTGGAGCCCGAAGCCTAAGCTAACTGCAATATATGGTCCCTATTTAAATTCTGTGGAAGAGCTGAAATTATGCCAGAACCACAGCACAGATATATTATTACTGCTGTCGTATCGAGAGCAGGTGATACGCTTCTGAATTAGGGATTATTTAATCACAAAGATGCCCAATTAGTACTTAGTGATAAAACTTGCATGCATGTTCATCATTCTTGGCCTTTACTGCAGACTGTAGTCTTTTTATGCCAATATCCAATATATCTAATATCAGCTTATGCAATAAATTGTTTTAAGAGAAATATAGGGCAACGTTAAAGACATGTCTGTGAATGGAGAATGAAAAGGATTATTTTTATATATTTTTTTCCCACGACAAAGATATTTTGAGTCAGAGAACATTGCCCACATACACTGGAGCAGTCCATAATCCACATAACCCCCAAGACTGCTTTAGTTCCCAGTATATCTGGAGGATTTCCACTGAAACCAGCCAAGTTAAAGCGCTGTGAAAGATGCTCGTAAAGACCAAGCAGTTCCCATTTCACAAGACCATGTAGGCAAGGAATGACAGGCCCATGGGTAAAAACAGGCCTAAAGGCTCCAGATGGTATATGAATGAAAAAGTGACAGAAAACTTACCCTGACCACCAGTGCCACAGGCAGGGAGACGGCAGCAGCGTCCTGCTGCAAGGACAAGAAGAAAAGGACACTTTGTTACTGGGTGACAAGAGAAGCAACCCCTAATTCCTCTGCGCTTTAATTTAGTTGAGAGCGTAATCAATTGCTGAAATTGTTTCACTATTTTTAAACCTAAGGGAGCAAATGGAAATCACATTGTGAAGACAGAAACTTAATTATGCTTCCTGAGAGCTAGCTATTTGCCAAAGCAGAAGCAGCCAGCACCACATTCCTTACCTCTGTCCTCATCAGTGGAGGTTTCTGATGCCTCCTGCCCACTTACCAAATGTGAGATTCCACCAGGCGATGCTTCCTTTACTACAGCTGAGGCTGCAGTGACTCCTGGAAAATGTTTTGACATAGCTGGTCATCAGGATTAAAACAGACTAATCAATGGGCTTTTCATTTTGTGTTTGTTTTTGTTTTCCTCCGTGCTTTTAGGAATGCCTGTAATTTGTATAAGCACATCCCGACCTCGGCTCTCGAGATCTTCTATTTTGCAAAATACCTATGCTGTAATCAAAGTTGCCATTATAGCACGGCTAGGTGTACTTGCTGGGGCTTTCATCTAGCTAGATACAGATTAAAGGTCTCTGTGACCTTTGGGTCGCTGAAGCCAGCAGCAAGGAAGCTCCATCAGCATAGGGTCCCTTACAAACCTGCTGGGAAGGGCCACAGGTACAGCTGTTTTGCCCGTGACAACACTGGCCTGCCTGGCTCTGCTGGAATCGTGCCTTTGCTCCATGAAATACACTGTTGGCTCCACAACCATTTAATTGCCTGTAGTTAGATCTTCAAAACCACACGTTCTTTGGTCCTTCAGCTCATTTATTAAATGCATGTATGGTTCCGTTCATAAAGGTCTCATAGTTCAGGTCAGGTGAGAGTTCAGGTCTCTTTTGGCTTTCTCAAAGTTCCTCTGTTGTTCATTGTTAGAGACCAATCAGCAGCATCAGTTTCTTTGCAGCTTAAGAAGTTGAAGCCCGGAAAGAAGGAGAGATATTTGCAGCAACTTAAAAGGTATTTGATATATAATCAAATGCAAATATTATGATACATAAATTCGGAGCACAGTTTCTCTTGACTTTCCTACCAGTGAAAGAGATGATGACTCCTGAGAGTGATGTGGTGTAGAAACCTAATTTAAGCATTCAGATTTCGATGATACAACAACTGCTTCTTACCCTTCTCATTTTTTATCTGCTCACATACTGGAAACTTAGACATATGTTACTATTTTTTTTAACCACATGATGTGACCTCTTACTGCTAATGAGATTAACCTTTCAAAATGTGAGGAAAAAATTACAGTCTCTTCAAGACTAGAATCATGAGTGAATATAATCAGAGGTAGCTTTGGAAAGAGCTCTGGGTACACCAGAGCCCTAGATCTGAAATTTGTGTCTATCACGAGAAAAAGAAAACCTTATTAAAAAGTTATGAAGCGGGTTCAAAATCACAATTCCAATCCATTCTGCTTTCGTCAAGAAGAGAGAACAGTTACCAAGGATGTGAACCCAGATCTCCACCCACAGCTTCAGTGGGTGTCAGCTGGCTCTTGGCTAATCAAGCAGCAACAAGCATTTGGATTCTCATGGAGAAGTCTAAGAACTTAAATGAGTTCTTAAAATGCAGCCCCAACACTGTTTGGAACTGAGTTTTGGGTGTGTCACATATACTCATGACAGTGTTTGGCTGTACTATGTTTTGGCCACAGCTGCAAGCACTCATGTAGTCATTCTCTTAGAAATGTCCATCTGGGCTATGGAAAGATTAACAATATTAACAAATAATAATAAAAGGGAGCTTACAAACAGGAGGAAAACTGACCTTTTACATGGACAGCTAGTGATAACAAAAGGGGGAGTCGTTTTAACTAAAAGAGGGGAGATTTAGGTTAGATGTCGGGGGAAATTCTTTACTTGGAGGGTAGTGAAGCTGTGGAAGAGGTTGCCTAGGGCGGCTGAGGATCCGGTGGGTAGCAGCTCTGCTCACGATAGAGAGTTAGGATTGGATGGGCTTTAAGATCCCTTTCAACCCAAACCATCCTATGATTCTATGATTCTCTGAAAATAATTACTATTCATTAAGAAAGAGCACCATCATCTGACCGAAGGAAAAGAATTGTGAAATATAAGCAATATTATTTGGAAATTAAGAAAGAAAAGGGGGGGGAGAACAAAGAAAAGCCAAGAGAGACCTTTTTTTTGTGTCTTGTAATACCATAAAATACATATAAATGGGGTAAAATTTGAGAAATTCCTTATGTCTCTGCCAGAGATAAGTGGTCAAGGACATGCCCTTCTGACTATCGTCATCATTTTCAAAGCATTTAACTTATATTTAGGTGTTTGTGTATCCAAAGGGGAGGAATAAGGACATATAATGTAATGGCATTATGTAGGTTTATCCTATGCATGAAATACCTACTTTAATCCACCCCTCTTTTGGTACTACTGTGCAGTGTAGCAGATGGGAAATCAAGCCAAACACTGCAATGCTAGAATAAGAGATTTTGCTCTACGTACATATTTTAGAAATGACCAAACTACATACAGAAGGGATTCTAGTTGAAAGATTCTTCCAGTCATACACTAATAATTTTGTTGCCAAGACCTACAGTACGTTCTTAATATTAAGCCTATGCGCAGCTGCTGCAGTGCTCAGCTGCCCTGCTTCTGACTCTGGTGGCTCGTAGGGGCACACCAGGAGCTCGGCTCAGCTCAGCTAGTGCTGACAAGGTAGGTATCACCGCCACGCACTCTGACAGCCTGACAGCGCTGGCTTAATACTAACAAGCACAGTTTCCTCTTCCAGCAGCTCATTAACATTTGCTTCTTTAGTCTCATTTCTACTCCAGTTGCTCCCCCACTTCCATTCCCTCATCTAAATTCAATCTGTGATGTATCCAGCCTCCATTTTCTCTTTGCTTTCTCCTCAAACACTAATTCTTCTGCCTAAAGAAAAAGTAGCCTACTACCTGCCTTTTCCTTCACACAATGGATGGACCTAGATGAGAAAGGTGACATGCCAGCTCATGGCGTTGGGAGAGAGGTCAAGGTGCTGGCCATGGCTGAGATGCTTTCTGATGAAGAGCTTTTACAGGAGATCAAAGATGAGGCTGTCCACATGTGCCTTGTATGCAGCCCATTGGAGGAAGAAGGAAACAGGCCCAGATGCCTTAGGTCAGCCACCACTGGAGCCACCCCAAAGGAGGCTGAGAAGATGGAGAAGAAGAGGAGCACGAGGCACTGAATGCCCCAAGAGAAACAGCACAGATGTGGCTCTTAGCTGAATTACTACATGGTATGCACCATTTAAGACCTGAGGACTGGCTGTCCCACATCCCTACTCACATTTGCATTCTTTGCCTATTCATTTCATTTACTCTTTTGCCATACAGGAAAATGTGAATCTCAGTGCTCTATTAGAAGCTTTAACACTTTGAGCAATATGTGAGAGCAGCCAAACCTCCTCCTCCTCTCACTGCTGGCATCCTGTTTCTTTCTTCGTGGTAGAGCTGGAATGCTGGACTTCCTCTGGGACCACTGATTTAAGTTTTTTAAACTAATGAAACAAGTCAAGATGACCCACACTGATTTGGTTAGATGAGATGGACCCAGAGGTCCTTTCCCACCCTCAGCCATTCTGTGATTCTGTAACTGCTTTCTCACCTCTTTGGAGATGGGCAGGAACCTGGCCACAGCTGCTACTACCTGAGACAAAACCCTCTGATAGCCTTCTCTCTCTCAAACCATCAGTTATTCATGAAAGTTATTGGGAGTTGGGCAGTGTATGGCAAAAATTGATGTTAGTGCAGAAAACCTGAACTTCTCTTTGTGTTTCTGACTTCATTGCATGGTGTTTCCATTTACTGGGAAAATTAAGGTTTATCTGGTCAGACTCTCTCTCCTACATTGTCCTTTTATAAGCAACATCTTCTATTTCAGCAGGCACCTAAACGTTAGGGGTGCCTTTATGAGCTCCTAACACAGCCTAGCACAACTGCAATGATTTAAATCTATCCTATCCAGATACATTTTACACTCCAGTATCTTATGACCCAGGAAGATATAAAACTCAATTTACTCATTAACCTTAGCTTCCCGAAACAGTAATTACTGCCCTGTGGACAGTCAGTAATTGAACTGAATGAGAGCAGCATGCAAATGCCATCCGATGCTAGATGTTGCTATAGGGTAACACCACATACTTTTTAAAAAATGGCATTTGGACAGATAGCAGAGCAAAGCAGCAAAAAGGAATGTGAACAAAGTAGCACATGCAGGGATTAAAGAAATGCAAATGATCAGAATCATAGGAACGTGGTGGCAATAAGCACAATATATTAGCTTATGTTTACAGTTACAGCTAATAGCATGCAACTATTACTTATTATAAAATCATTAAGGTTGGAAAAGTCCTCTAAGGTCATCTAGTCCAACCATCAGCCCATCACCTCCATGCCCACTCACCACATCCCTCATTGCCACATCCACACAGTTCTTGAACACCTCCCGGGATGGAGACCTCACCACCTCCCTGGGCAGCCTGTTCCAATGTCTCACCATTCCTTCTGAGAATAATTTTTCCTAACATCCAACCTACAATACTTTTGCATTGAAAAGCATTTTCTGCTGGACCATTTAACCAGAGAATCAGCTCTTGCTTTTCTCCCCACTTACAGTTGCAATTTAAGATGTCAGGCCGCATTTTATATAGCGCAGTACACCTTGCTCTAAATTGCAGCAAGACATTAAAAACAAACACTGGAGTTAGAAATACGAGATTCAGTTTGAAGTACACTTGTCTTTCTGCACTGTTATTTTCAATTTTTCCTCCTTCCATTGAGCCATGAGTGCATATTTTTCCAGGCCCTTGGATGGAGCTTTTGCATTTTTAAGCCTGACCTAATTTAAGTGTAGATGACCCTGGTCTCTTACAGCTACGTTTCATATCTCTTCATGGCGCTTGCAGAAATTTCTCAGTGTTCAGCTGAGTGCACTTACTAGGCAACTTCATATTCTTCTCCCTTTTTTTTTTTTTTTTAACTTGTTTTTGTTTATCTTTCTGGTTTCAATTTTCATGTGGTACTTTCTTCCTTTGCTACTAGAATATGCTCCTGTAAATACAAAACGCTACTTAAGAGCTTTCACCACCAGAGTTCTGATCTCATATATAATTTGGGATATGCTTTCCAGACTTTTTTTTTTTTTTTTCTTAGTTTTCAAGGCCACTTTATTCACTGACCAGAGTTCCCGAGTGCTTTTGTTCTGTAAGGCTCATGACTGAGGCTGGGCAGGCTTTGGCTGAGCTTGTCTAGGCCTGAATGGAAACTTCAGTTTAGCTAGAATGGTGATCACACAGTTACTACCCAATCTGTGTACTTCAGGTTATTTTAACCCTGTGGTATACACTTTTTTGGGGGGTCAGTAGTGATAGTTATTCTACGTAGAAGGAAGTATCTAGAACTCATGCATAAGGATGGGATAATTGTATAGGAATAGAGGCAAAGCGTGACAGCAAAAGACTATGAAGTGGGGGCCTTGGATGTGATTTAGACAAATATAAGACAGAGCTGATAACAGAGTGGGCATGGGACAACACTAGAGATGTAAGTATATGTACCAATAGTCAAATAAAAATATGTACAGTTTGAAACTAGGCAAAGTTTTAGGACTAACAGAGAACACACATCCAGTGCAGAAACTGTGCATCTTGTCACTACTTCCCTGCAAATTCCACTGAGCAGAGATCAAGGGACATTAGATTGACAATGATTTTGGGAAGTTGTTAGATTCTGTAACCTAAGATGATGTAATAAAATGATATTGGGAATCTATTAGTATATGTGAAACCCAGTAATCATTATCCACAGGAAAAGGGAGATCCACTTCATCAAATCCACCTGGATTTGCAAAAGCCATTCGGTCATGTCCCTCACTGAAGTCTCTCAGATATACTACAATGCCACGGGATAAAAGAAACAACCCTCTATTCAATCAGATAAATTACAGACTGAATGATAAAAAGCTATTGTGTAAGCTTCTGCCGAAACGACATGTTTTAATGCAATGTTGGCTTCCTTGAAAAAAGATGGTAATAAAAAAATTGTACACAGGAGAGCTGTAAGGATGCTTAAAGGTATGAAATGGTTTCAATAACAGGAACAACTTAACATACTGGGACTTGTTGAGCCTGGAAGGGAAATGACTGATGGAAATGTTTGATAAAAGTTCTTAAAGTCATGAGTCACATAGAAAAGATATA
The DNA here is from genome assembly GCF_951394365.1 of Tetrao urogallus. Classification (NCBI taxonomy): domain Eukaryota; kingdom Metazoa; phylum Chordata; class Aves; order Galliformes; family Phasianidae; genus Tetrao; species Tetrao urogallus. The sequence continues at coordinate 49,460,593 of NC_136815.1, read as the reverse complement.
AAGGAAACAACTGTTCCCTGTTTCTTCCACTAAGAGAATGATGGGGGATGAAATGAACTAACAGATGATAGGTTCAAAACAAAGGGAAGCACTTTTCTCCACACTGTATATTTATTCTGTAAAATTAGAGCATATGGCAGATATGGATAATCAACATGGATCTAAACAATGGTAAGCAATTGATCTGATTGATTCTTGGAAGAAAAATCCATTGTGCTATTAAGATACCTCAGCTCATGAACAACACAAGTCTAACATAGCAATGCTCTAGGCAGTAGGGAAAACTTCTACTTTCTTTTAATCCCTGTCTATTATAGGATAGCAGTATGCATGTGTGTGGAGGGGGGTGGTGATGAACAACAAAACAGAAGAACCCAACATCTCTGCTTTACACTCGTCATAATCACAGAAGTCTGAGCCATCCTTTCCAATTTCCAGATCTCAAAAATCAAAACTATACTGGAGGAAATAAAGCCAATCCCTTACGTATAGGTCATCACTGGCTGCAGATGAATGTTTCCATCTCCTCCTTCTACTGATTATCAGAGCTGTCTGGATTTGTCCCCCTGCTGACAGATCACTGGAAACTCAACCATCAGCAGCTGTCACCTCTTCCAAGGAGAGGTGACTGTTGTCATCCGTAGCCTGAAGTCATTTTATAGTTTGTTAGACAACAAAATTTTGTTGCTGCCTTCTGCCTTCTCTTCCACTTTTCACCCAGGCCTGTATAATTCCATACAGACTGTGTTCATACAGCAACTATGAACTTGCATCACTGTTCCCAAGAAAGACAACTGACTGGTTGCTACAGTACTAGCTGGCCCTTAGAGACCCATTATCTCATGCCAGCTAGGAAAGTTATCTGCAGGAGTGCAAGGACATCAAGATACACACTCAGATTTTATAACTCATAAATGCAGCACTTAGAAAATGTAATAAGGAACTCTGAGTTAGAGGAAAACGTTACCATTTTAGTCTAAAATAAAATCTTAATTCTCTCATATTAAAAATCATACCCAATACCAAACAGTATTCCACCTAAGAGACCACAATCTTCAGTAAATGCAAACTGAAGATTATAAATAAAATAAGAACTAAATGCTTCCTAACTACCTGCTAGGACCCACAGGAAGCTGACCTCTGCTAGGGCTGGCACTTGCACAGACTGACATACAATTTTGCTTTAGTGATATTGACCCCGTGATCCGCTATGATAGAACAGCATCCTTAAGTAATAACTGTACCTCTGAAATACCTGAAAGTCAAAATTTTCCCTCTGTAATTTTAAGAAATAACAAACACCCTTAACCAGAAATCGTCATGCATATTGTGGCTGGAGTCAGAAGAGAAAATTATTTCACCCAAGAACACCTATCAAGTAATGGCATAAAGAACACGTATTAGAGGCAGAGTTAAGAATAAAATAAATAATTAATCTGTCTCAGTAGAAACACAAGTAATAAATCACATTTTGGGGAGGAAGCACATTTTGATACATTTGTTAGGAAACAAAGATCCAGTCAGGCACTTGGTTTTTAAAGAAGTTACAGAATTGGGCCCTCTGGAAGTGCAACTAAACAAACTACACTTATCACACAGCTCACTAGAAGTTAGGCAGAAGTTTAGACAGAAGTATTCTTGCCATCAGAGATGACAGCTAAGCATGTATAATTTTGTAAACAAAGAAAATATTCTTTTTTATCATTCAGATAATTATTTCCTGCTATCAACATAACACACCAGTACATTTGTTCGGCCGTATTTTCAGCACCCACGGCTACTCACCACTACCTTATACTTCAAGCGTCTGCTTTTGAAAGAGAAGTTTGGGCAAGGGGCGTTTGCTCAGCAGGAGAAAGCAAGCAGCGGTGGCCAACCCAGCAGGACAGGGCTCAGACTTCTTCGCTGGCAGAGCTTCAGTGACCTCTAATGGACAACTTCCATCAGTGCACCTGCTCTTACAAAAAGCATCAAAGCTACTCTAAAAACTCACAGTACCAACAACTGCTCGTGTCAGCCTAATGTGAACTTGGCACTAGGAAATACTTAGAGCTATTATTCAAGACGACAGTACCTGTTAGGATATCACCTTTGTAACTGATAACACTGGTCCATGGGATAACAATCAGCTTCTGGATTCACTAGAAATTCTTCACACACTTAGGCCTACTTAATTCCCAATCTTGCTTACATGTAGCACTTAAAGTAACAATCAGCTTACAACATCACTTTGACTAACAAGGATAAAATGGCAAAGCACTTAAGGCAAAGCTTTGCTGCCAGAAATTCTTGCCCCTTTAGTGCAGTGACATAAATTAAACATTTGACACAAATGAGAAAACGTGGAAGCTTCTGCATGGTCACAAACACAGTCTTAAGTTTGCCTTAGGAAATCACCATACCCTGGCTTTTGCTTTCATTCCATTATTCTGCCACCTCCTACCCTACCAACCCTCCTACTCCTTCCTTACAGGTCGTAAATGTTGACATCAATGTGTATCTCCATTCTGCAGGGCCAGGTCTGATGAAGGAGAGATCACAGTGCAGTGATAAAAGTGGAAAAGTGTGCTGGGCTCACTATTAGAGAGAAACAATGCACACAAACACCCCGAAGAAGGGGAATGGATTATTCCAAACCACAGCTTGTGAAGAACGATGATCTGCTACCACGAGTTAGAACAGATCTAGAACTGTACCTAGTTCTCAGCTTCCCTTCCCCCCCCTCCCCCCTTTTATGGTCTCCCAATGATTGCGCAGATCATTCTAGCAGTCCATCATTAAAGATCAACAAGGGTTGGCTTGACAGCTGGAACTCCATATGAGGAAACAGGACAGTAAGAATTGTTCTCTTTCCCACCCATCCTTCCATGCCACAGTGCAAATCTTTGTTAAGATATAAACAAACACTGACTCAGGAAAAGTTGCGGAGACCAAAGTAGGAGACAAAACTCTCTTTAGGGTAATACTAAAATGGATCTGAAGGTTTACTGAACTTTTTATGATTTCCAATGAATATGCAAATACATTCAAGCCTTCTCAAATAAATATGGCTCTCAAATGCAGTAATTCTTCTTTTTTTTTTTTGTACAAGAGAATGAAATTCCGATCTACCTATATACAAACAGAACATAATTACAAGAAGAATATCTAAGTCAGATTTCTTAATTTTTATTAAATTCAAAAACTGCAGAAAAAAAAAAATCACAAGATTCTAGGTACATATAAAAACAAATCAGCTAAAATAGAATTGTTGTCAAGTTAAAACTCACTTTTCCATAATTCTTCCTTCCATGCTATTGCCCACAGTATCATCAGAAATCCTACAAGTGCTTTAGAAATTGATTTTATCTTATCAATATGATAGTAAACCATAAGTTTACTACCTAAAAAAGCAAACTGTTTAGGCACAAGGTGGCAGAAGACATAAGCACAAATATCAACCATGCTTCCTTAATCTGTAAATTGAAATCAAAATGTGCTAAGACTGGCATGGTATTGTATTCAGAATATCAGAGCTTGCTTACTGAAATAAGGAATTAAAAAAATATCTTTTTAAAACGTCTGCAGTTCTTGGCGTCTTTTTTTCCTTCCACAAAGCAGAGAAACTGCTGCTTAATCAGTGGTACAACTTACTGTTAAGTGTCAGTGTTTCAGCTAGAGTGGCAAAAGTGACAAAATGGGTTCCAGCACCAGAGAATGAGAAGTAGAAAAGCTGTAGTGTGAAAAAGACTGGTTAATATTTGTGTTGCCAGTGTCATCAACAGCTTTGCAACCACCTGCTAAGGTAACATGACAAGCAGTCACAGGCTGTTTGGAGGTATCAGCTGGGCTAGGTCATCCCAAGACAGCAAGCATCAAGGTGAGCAACTAATGTTTGCTGCTCTTCTAACAAGGTCTAGAGGAACTGTCAAACAGAAAGTTAAATAATAAGGAAATTAATACAGAAGTAGTTGTTCCATACCACAGATTTTACCTTTTACCCATGATTTGATATACTTGCCATTCTAATAACAGGTGCAGTTCCACTGTCATTCATAAATACAAAATTTTATTTGCACTTCATTAGTTTAGAAAGACCACAATGCTTTTCAATACCACAAACATTCAGGACACACCAAGTTATTCAAATATGTAACTACCGATTTACCACAGCTAAACTAAACAGTGCATTTTAATAAAAGATATACCAAAGATATAATTCACAAATTCATTATCAGACAAAAATCTAACACAGTATTTGCTTGAGGGGAATAATTTCTACTATTAGGAAAGAAAAACCTCTTTTACCTTAATTTCCCCTCCCCCCAACCCTAGAGATGTCCAGACAAATACACATATATATTCCTTAACACAGGAAGATCTTTTTGTTTTTTTAAAGAATTTGTCTAGGACAGCAGCATTGCTTTTTATACCTTCTTATAGAGTTTTGAATATAATCTTCATTCTTTTATTGAAACTTATTGATTCTTGCAATTAAGTTTATGCTTATGCAGAAAATAGATGCAATTTCAGCGCAATCAAATTTGCACCAGATGTGACGTCTTAGTACAAAAAGGATGGGTTCAGCATTAAACAAAATAAATAAGGCTGCCAAAAATTAAACTTAGCTTTTCAACAAATCCAGTCAGCAGAGGATGCTACAGCCAAAAATGTTTTCACTACATTAAAATGAAACATAATGCTGATTATGGAAGCTTTGTACATAAAGTCCTCTGTTTAAAAAAAAATTGTCTTTAAAATAGTCAGCAAAGCACCATATACTTATCTTCATACCAGAAGAGCTTCTGCCTGCCTGTTTATAATAACAAGAACTATTACAACATTTATGTCAAGAATAGGTATAGATTTAACTTCTCCTTTTTCCTCGACTGGAAGTGTGGTAAATCTCAACCAACTGTACAGTATTTATAACACTGGGGCAATGAATGAAACATCATTGTGAGGGTCAAGGGCAATAATTAAATGTTATATAGTTGAATCCTACAAAGGATTGCATATTTGCATATTTACAAGTTAGTGTGTAGCTCTGACTCGAATAACAAAGTGCAACAAGAAACTGCCAAATGATTGTAGTGCAGAGTAGTACAGATAATTTCTTTATCCTCCCACTCCTATTTTTCCACTCTGTATGGAGTAACAAGTCAACAGCAACGGACATGTGGCCTTGGAGGAGGCAGTTCTGGTGGGATTTCTGGCTCTGGTTGCAGGGACAGGATACTGTTGGACAACTCATTTCTTATAACATCCAGTGGCATCTTAAAGAAAAGAAAACATCGCCTGTAAACAATCATCTGCACAGAACTCAGCACAATGAGATAGTTTCAAGAGGTCACTATCAGCCAAAGCCTCCACACCTAAGGATTTTCAGATCTTATTAATTATCGATCTACATTCAAGCAAGTTGTGCTAACAACGTATTTTCCAATGAAGTCAGGAAACGCGGTCAAAATAAGCCTCACTTTCAAAACGTGACAAAATACAAAAGAACTGCCTGCAAACAAAAGCAGGCAAGTGTATAGTCAGCTGCTGATATGAAGTTATAAGAAACAGGAATCATAGCAAATAGAAGCAGATGTCTACCAAGCTAGACAGCAATTCACTGACGCAGGCAGTAGACTGCAAACTACATCATGCCCCCTACATATCAACTTCACCTGACTGCGTGCACTTACCCCTCCATGTCCTCCTGACAAACACAATCAGAGATTCAGTATTAAGCATGAACCACTTATGTGGGCAGAAACTATCACCTCAATATTTTACCTTTTTCAGAATGTCATCAACAAGCTTTAGAAATATTTCATCCACATTAAAATTGTCCTTGGCACTTGCTTCGCAGAACCGCATCCCAGTTATTTGCTGTGCAAACTGATGGAAGAAAAAGTAAAATAACTACAAAAACAACAAATATACATTCCTCATTAAACCTTTAATAAGCTTCCCTGAAATCTGTGACTGATCTCTTATGCAATTAATTACTCTGAATCTCTAAGGTACAGCAAACATTGTCAGATACAGCTAATTTTCACTTAGACTTGGTTTAATGGAGAAGCGTTCTGCACTTTTTTAGACCTAAGTTTGAAAAATTAATATCCTCAGTTGACAAGGATTAGTCAGATTGCCAACGAGTAGGAACTTTTCAGAAGAAAAATATTTGTATTTGTCCTGATCAAGAGGGTACATTCTCCTTTCATTTTCCTTACTACTTTTGTGATCAAGAAAAACACGAAAATCCAACAACCGTGAAAGCAAAGTTGAGTTAAGAAATCAAGCAGGACTCTTGCCAATCCTAAGGTAGTACTGAAAGGCCAATATCTGGAAGAAGGATCACAAACACGTCCTAAATGGACATCTCTCTATGACTCAAGTCTTTACTGTATCTCTTTTCATAGTTTACATGCCAAAAAGAGGGATTCACTACACTACTGTGTACTGGGGGGTTGTATAAACAGAAGCAAGCAAACTATGAATTTTGACAAAACATTCCCATTCTCAGTATGCTCCCGAGGTCCAACAGTATGACTAAGAATAGCCATGGACTCTCAACAGCAATGTCACAGCACTTTTGCTTCCATCTGTAACTTAGAATTTATTTATACCTGTTCTTACCTTCTCTCCCTGCTGTCGAGTGATCTCTCGATCAACTTCACAGTCCAGTTTATTTCCAACTAATAGAAGCTCTGCATCTTCTGAAGCATACTGCAAGTAAAATATTTTAATAAACTAAACAAAAAAAAAAAAGTGAGGCTTCATACAATATTAAAAACAAAAAGTAAATTCCTTTACTGAATAATGAAACACATCTACACAGTTTAACACGTTAATGTTCTTCCCAAACATTATTTTAAGAATTTTCAACTTAAATTTTTAAATATTATTTTAAAAACTTTATTAAGAACCAGTTGTTCCAGTTCACCTAGGAGTGAACAAAATGACTTATTTCACAGACCAAAATTTCTTCTTTCCCCAGTGCACAGGCAAATGCATAATGTTACAGATTTCCACTGGCACTTCTAACTAGTTCAGTCAAAGGAAGCAGGAATGGACAATTATTTTGCAACAGAACACGTAAATGTTAAATTCGTGCTAACAGAACCCCATGCAAACCAGCAGTTCCAGTTTAATAACCCTGTAATTATGCTGTTAAAAGCACACAATACTTAGTCCTTTTGAGAAAGAATTTATTCTCCCCCCCCCCCCCCAAAAGAAAAACAAAGCAAAAAAAAAAAAAAGCCACCAAAACCCCCCCCAAAAACTTAAGAGAGCCTACCTTATCAATCATTTTCATCCATTTTGGTAAATCATCAAATGTTTCCTTCTTGGTTATATCATACACCAAAATAATTCCCTTGGCACTTCTGTAATAAGCTGAGGTAATGCTGTTGAATCTCTCCTGACCTGCTGTGTCCCTAAGAAGCAGCAGCAAACATTGGCACAAATGTTTCATGGATTCACAAAGTATACAATAAGTTTGTTTCTATCTTAATAAAGACAGCCTCCCACACTTATTAGATACTTTACATTGAAAATTGAATGTCCGTGTGTATGTCAGGAAAAAAAAACAATGGAACACTACTTTCAATTACAAAAGTTTTCATATCAGAACGACTTAGCCCATACTAACTTCACCAAGAAAGGCCACCAAATAGGTCTACATGTAGCTGAAAATGAAGCTGTTCAATGGAAATGTACCAGCAGATAAAGCTGGTTTTGTGGTGTATGGTTGTTTCTTTTTTAAACAGCCCTGAAAAAAAGAAATAAAAGAAAAAGAAATGGATACATGCTTAGCAAACTAAAACAGCTGGACATCCAACAATAAAATGAGCAATACACTGATTATTATGATTTGAACTTTCAGAGTCTTTTTGGATCAACCACAGAAATTCAGCTATAGTTTTTAAGACTAATGCAGAGTCTACTGGCAGAATTCACTTCTAAAGAAGTGATTCCTAAATTAAGTAAACAACCCCTACATAGAACAGCTTTTGAAAGTAGATTATTGCCTTTCATATTTACGTCTACTAATCTGAGGTGGTCAAATAGCATTCCTATCCTCACGTTCAATGTTGCAGGCATTTCTATCACAGTGCATTTACACTGGAGATTACTTTCAAGCAATGTCAACTGTATGCCTATACTAGCTATAGTTGATATTCCAAAGCAGATAAGACAAAGTTATTTTTTACTGAGTCTTGTCACGGAAGATTTTTGGCAGTTATACTAATACAACAGCTGGTGTATACCCTAAGTCTTAAAATGTGACTGGTATCAAAAGCAAATATTATGTTATATGGCACTTCGAAGTAAACCAAAAGATAAGTCAAAAGACCAAATAAAATTCAAAGTGCATGGGAAAAAATGTGCGCCCATGCATATGGACCCTAAAACTCAAAAGGAACTCTATTCAACAGTCACATTTTAGACAAAAGGATAAGAATGAACTTGGGAATGAGATTAACAATGGAGAACTGAAACACTTGTTACCAAAAAGAAAAAAAAATGTTATGTTCACAAAATGCCACATTGATTGTCCTGAAGAATCCTTTTTAAGGTTTATGCACAACAAGTAGCAGAATAAACTACAACAAACCTATCGTGCTCTTCACAAAATCTTTAAGGATCTAAACTAAGCAGGCTTTAAAGTAAAGTACTTTCTCCTGAAATAGCCACAAACGTACTTGATAGCAACAAATTTTTGGTAGGTGATTTCACAAAGTAAACACTGTCTCCTAGAAAAAGATGTGAGATCTCTATTTCATAACCTGTGGAAAAATACTGACTAACACTTCACTAAGCCAGCAGCATCATGATATGGAACTTGGGATAGGGAGGTGGAAGAAAACAAATTCCTACTGCATACATTTTTATTTTTATTCATATCCCATTCTCTACTCAAAACTTCAGAACTGGATTTGCACAAACCCTTGGGACCCTACTGAAGGTGCAACAGGTAGACTGTTTCAATGAGATCAAGCTCTAGAAGTATTTCAGACTGTTTTAGATGGTCAATTGGTCGCTTTCTTATCATGAATGAAATGTTTTTTTAATTAAAGCAATACAAGTTCTGGCAGCTGAAGTCACATATGTAAGTATTACTTAAAAGATGCAATTCATTTGCTCTTCCCTTACTTTTTTTTGGTGATGGTTTGGTTTTGTCAGAACATTTGGAAATTCATTCCATAAAAAATTTAAAAATTCCAGTATGAACCGTTGATTTTCCACATATGGATAGCATTGCTTCAGTGGTTAGAACAGGCTTCTCAAAATTATAACCACGTAGAGCGGCCTGCTGCTGATCCAGCCTACCGACCAAGTGCATTAGGGATGGGATCTCTTTAGCTCTATCACTGCACAGACACAACCAGATGGCAGTTGGCAGGGCATACCCCATATATGGAAGAATGCATCAATTCGAGTTGTGGTCTGACTGATGAAAACCACTGCTTTTTTTGCCAGTCAGTCTTCCCTCTCTTCTCTGTGCCTGTATCAGAGCAGAGAGAGGAGCCATTTCAGAGCTAACTGTGCCTACAGGTCGATGTTAAGGGCTTTTAGCAATTCCATCACAAAGGGGCCCCTTCTGAAGCACCAGATCACACAGTTCAAACGTTAGGAAAATACACAGGGGAAATAAACACACTAACATCCAACTATTCTCTCTGAAGAGACCAACCAACACATGAGGTACACTTATGTGTAAGCACTGGAGTCAACATTACACTCAGCCACTACAGCTTCTTCCGGCCCCGCATTTCCCCAAGCCTGCTAAGTGCATTATCACCCAGTCTATCTGGCATTATCAACCTCTCCTCACCTCACAACAACCTCGGGTTCTTAAAATACCCTCAGGTCCTGCACTCCTCTTTGTGTAGATCATTCAAAAACCCCACTATATGTTCAATGAACAGATGGCCACCAATTGTCACCTGCCAGTCACTCTAATCATGGTGAATTATGGCTGACTTTCTCTGCCTTGCTTTGATAATCACAAGGTCAGCATGCTTTGTGTAACCAGTGCATCCCCTGCTGCAGGAAATTTAAATGAAACCAGACAAAAGGTTTCTGATTGTAAGCATGATCTGATAATGCCCATTTCCTTCAAAAACTGGAAGAAAATAAGCTGAATTCATGGTCTTTAATATTACAATAACAGTGTATTATCCTTCAAGTAGTAAGGAGGAAATTGGAAAATTATCTCTCAAATAAGCAATAATCAGCAACCTCAAACTAGCTAAATAAGCTGCCACTGAGTATCTAGTTGATCTTACATAGGGAAACTTATCTTGCACAAGGAGCTATGGTCTATTTTTATAAAAATGTGTGGCAAATTCCTCCAGCAGGAAGGAAAAAAATAACAAGCCTAAAGTAGAGCTAATGTTAAAAGCATATCCATCAAAAAATGTCTTCCTTTCATGTGCTGTACTGGAGAAATTAAGTTTGTTACACTATTGTCAACATATTACTCTCCCACAGTGGGAACACTTAAGTGAAGACAGCTCTAGGAAGGACCACTGGAAAGCTGTGCGAGGAGCATTATTTAACTGCACTAACAGTATGCAACTTCATGGATCTCGTGTGCAATGCTAATGCTGCTAGTTCCTTATTTCTCTTGCAAGAATCAACATAAAACTATAAGGCAGTTCAACTTCATTCGAACTCCAGAAGTCCAAACAATTAACTACTACCTCATCAATGATTTTGCATCACTGAGAAAATACAACAGGTGACTTCTTTTTTAAATACTAAAACAAGTTTCCTTTTACTGATTTTTCCAAGAACTTGCTTTAATGGAAAAAGTCCTGCTATTTCCAAATGGTAATTATAAACATTCAGCCTATGTCTCCTTCACCAACTACAATCTGCAATTTCTTGCCTCATTAACAGAAACTAGACATCACTCCGAAAATACAGACAAACATTACACCAAACAAATGCAAATTAAAAAACACCACCACCACAACACAGATCCTTTATTCAGGTGTTGACTTGTATTCTCAGACTGTATAATACACATACAGACTCAAAACTGTCATTGGCTCTGAAGTTAAATTCATTTTTTATGAGTCGTAGAGTGAAGTGGCAATAGGGAGGAAATGTATTTTTAAACAGAAATAAAAAATTGAACAATTGAACATTTGCACTTGCTTTGTGCTTTTATGGTACTTGGAGACATTAAAAAAAAATTAAGTCATTTTGGGATTAATTCTACTTGTTAAGCTGAGCTTTCCTTCCCATTAAAACAAAACAAAACAAAAATCAAAGTCATTTGCAATTTTTTATTACGTGAAATAATTTATGTCAGAGGTATTAACATTTCAGAACTACATTCTGTTACATTTCAGGACAGGTAATGCTTTCCTTACATTACTCCCTGTCTCAATTTCCAGCACTACTGCCCATAGAAAACCTCGGGCTGGCAGCATCACAACTTTTAAAGAGAAAGCAGTTCAAACAACTTTCAGAAGCAAATCCCAGATTTTTTTGCCAGGTGTCAGCAGCCTCTTTGGGCAGCCCAAGCAGGGCACCGGGCACAGCAGCAGGGCACCACTGCCTCCAGCAGCTGGGGACCTGCAGACTGGAAGCCTGACCTGGGTGCTTTTTACTTCAGCTAAATGCTGAGATTCCTCAAGTGACAGGGCACAGTCAGATCCCACCGTCCTCCTGATACATTTATGCTCCAAAGCAAGAAAGTGGGATTCCTATCATCTGGTCTGGCTCTGAGACAGCACTAAGGCAGAGATACTCAGATACACTCTGATCATCAGGCTAACCGCTCAGTTACTTTACCCACTGCATAACTGCAACAGACACTACAGAATATATGAGCTTGTTTCAGCCAAGAACTGCGACACAGAAGCTGACCTATTGCGTCTACTACTGCCAGCTCAAGGATCACTGCTACTGCGCTGGGGGGTGAGAGGGTGCGCGGGGAAAATAAATGCTACTGAGCATTCTCAGTGCTGCTCTACTGTGCCATCTTCCAAGGAGCAGGAGGTTGTTTCATGACTAAAAGTCAAGGAAACAGGTTGAAGGTAGCAGTGCTATCCTAACAACGGAAGCCTCTTTGATCCTCAAGCATACAATATCTCACTGCAAAAGCAATACGGAGAAAGTCTGATTTGTATGCTACTCTAATAACAGCAACCAGGTGAGAGATACTTTCAAAAGAAAACATCACTGACTGATACATTCAGTATAGTTCTCTGCTGTTTTTTCATAAATAGAATTGGCAGAGGTCTCTGGAAAACACTGCTGGCAGAGCAGTCAGCAAAGACAGAAGTCAAGTCTCCACTGAAAGCCCAGTCTGGTATTGAAAAAAACAGAAACAAATGAACAACCATTCTTGTTTGATTTCTGAAGTAGAATTACCAAAGACTGAAAAAATAACCAAGCTCGGATGCTTCAAAATGCAACCTTAGCCATTTTCAGGAATCAAACACATTTTAGAAATGATTTGTTCCTTTAATTGCTCATTTGTTCAAAATACAGGGTTTTGTAGTAATTACTGTGATCTCTGTAAGACCACCGGGAAGAATGAGGCAATCTTGTCTCAACACCTCCACACAGGTAGAAGTAGGATCAACCACACGACTTAAGTTGGCATTTTAAAACTTTAAGCAGTTAACTTTGTAAATTGCTTTCCTGTTTTCATCTAACAACTGAAGGTACAAAAAGAATAAATAGGCCCAACAACACATACAACAATGCTTCAAAATAAATGAGTGAAAGTGATGGTCATTTAATTGCTTTTCAAAAACTTTACAAGCATGCCATGACAGTTTTCAGTGTAATCCATAAGAACAGCATTTTAACAGCAGTTTTTGAAGAGAGAGTGACACTTGGGAGCTGGATATCGTACTCCTGGTTGTTAACATATCTTCTTCTTTATAATGTGTTTTATTCACCGTTTTAGCATGTCTTTGCACAGGATTATTGGTCACATTTTTTTAGCACTTATCAATTTTTAGTTTAAAAAGTTTCCTATGTCCTACGAGCATATTCTCAATATGTGGAAAATAATGGTTTAAGCGTCTCTTTTCCAGCTAAACATCTCTTAAAAAGTATTTATTCAACATGAAAAAAAGTTGATTGTCAAGCTCAGCATATTTCATAGCAAAATTTTAAGTTAGGCATATGGTAGCATCTCCTTATCAAAAAAACTTCTGTTACCTCTGTCAGCTTCAGCAGACCCTGGCTAGCAACTGCTGGCTCAACTGCCAGCCTTGTGGTCATAGTTTTCCAAGCAGGGACACATGATGGATGAAGACATGCCAATAACATTCAAGTGTTAGGTGACTGATGATACCAAAGATGATGTAGCAGTTAACTCAGAGGGAGGCAAGACAGACACATGGTGTGACAAACAGTTGATGGTGACCTGCCAAGAGGAGTTAGTAAGCTGAATTCACTGCACCCATGCAGTTAAGAATGAGAAATCACCAGATTATCCCAAAAGTGTCTCAGAGTTCAGAGCTCTTTCCCCCCTCTAGAGATTGTTAGCAGCTATATCAGCTTAACTACAATGCCAATTATGCACCAAGCACTGTTAATCAACCAAAGCTAAGCTTCTACATAGTAGTACATAAGATTAATGCATATTAACATAGCTGGTTTATTCTCTCAAAACAATGTTTATGTATTAGACAACTCTGCAAAACAAAGGAGCACATAAACTCAATAAGTCCTAAACAATTCAAATTCTATCATTAGCATGGGGAATCGTTATGAGGAAACATGTATCCTACTCTAGAACAGAAAAGCTTAGCTTAGACATCAAGCTTTCTGCAGCAGAACATTATTTCTAGTTAATGTATACTGTCTTGGTTGTATGAGATCATTTTCTGTCTCAGTGCTGTTGTAGGGGGTATAATTTGCTTAGTCTTGAAAGCACTTCACTTTTAAGTAATTTACCACAGTGTCAAGGAAACAGCACAGTCTATATCAAGTTTCAGAAAACAGTTCAGGAAGTATTTTATGGCTGCCTTATAATTGCTTTTGTAGCAAGTCAGTTTAGAACAGTCCAGAATATAAAAATCTAACTATGTCTATTTAACATGGTCACTTTCTTTTGTTTGTTCAACTCCTATTTCTTGTATGGATGATTTCACACTTCCAGAAAAAAGTCCTTGAGATCTCTGTGATGCATTAATATTTCAGTAATTACACTCATGCACTGCTTCTAACCATCTTTCTCCTCCTTTATCCTCACGAAAACCTAAGAGCTATTTGGTTTTGCTTAAGTCAGGTGGGAATGGAGGAGAGAAACAAAAGTCTAAGAGCTAAACCAGCTTATAACAGTTAATAGTATTAGACAAGCATATTGATTCATGCTATAACACAAAAATTAAAACATACTGCTGGTTGCATATTTGTTTTACTTACCAGATTTGTAATCTAATTTTCTTTCCTCTTAGCTCTACTGTTTTGATTTTAAAATCAACACCTATAAATAAAATACAGTAAACAGAAAAGTAGAAATAAGAAGCAAAAGTAATGAGGGTGTAAATTATTACTATCATTTTTGGATAGTTTTTTTTTTTTTTTTTTTTTTAATAAACTTTTAACAGGGTTGCAACAGGCAAGATCATCACATGGATTTGTCTACAGCTATATAGTTTGTGAGCCACCTGATTTGGTATCATCACAATATAAACTTTCCACTTTGTGCAATAGTTCCAGCAGCAGGTGAACCCAACACAACAGTAAAACAACAGGCATGGTTGGTTGTTTCTCCCTTATTCACATTGACTGTCAAGGACAAGCCTGCTCTACTTTCAACAGCTGCCTCAGAGGCATGAAGCAAACCCCGTCCCTCCACACCAGTCTGTGAAGTGGAGCAGTACACAACTACATCCAAGCCAGATGCTCAGTGTTTGTAAGGTGCCAGAGTGGAAGTGCTGGAATTGCAGTTGGTTTATGCAGTTTGTCAGCACCATCATTCTTCATTCTGGCAAATGTTTATGAGCAAATTGCTTCAATTTTGAACAACTTTAAAAATTCCTTTTATATCCGTATAGTACTTTCAACCATCATCTCCAAATTTCAACCAGAATTTGAATGCAAGCTAAACAGCAAAGATAGACCCACAAAGACCTTGTTATACAAAAAGACTTCAAGTCCATGAAAATAATGCTGGCAATCAACACAGAGACACAGTATGGCCAAACAATATCTAGACACAAAAGAATACCACCTCAAACACAAAAATATTTCAGGGTACAAGTGTACTAGGATATCACAGTACTCATAAATTGTACACTAAAATGAGCAGGTTAACATTTGTATAAATCTTTTTGCTTCACTTCCTCCTTCTGAACACCACCCCTTCCGACAGTACCAAATCAAAAAAGCAGGGAAATAAAAAGACAAGAGAACATCATTCAGACTGGCACACTTACACCCACACAGAAGTGCAGAAGCATGCTGTGTTGGAAAGACTTGCCTTTTCACATACAAGTGAATATCAAGGATAGATACAAAAGTGAACACAAAGAGAAGATTTACATTTCCTCTCACAACAACTAACCATTTCCCTAATGTCTGTCATTGGTAAAAACCTTGCAATATTCTTAGAATCTATACCAGACTGCTGTATCTATAGAAGGAACTGAATTTGCCCCTTACATCATCTGCACCAAAGTCTCATGGAACCAAAAGTACATTTCACACTGGAAATCTAGTCTAAATATGTGGAAGAATCATTGACCTTCACTCCCCTCGACAAAAATGCCTTCAAACCAACGGCTCACAGTAGTGCACTGCATAGTGATAAAAGTGTTGGTTATCACTACAACAATCCTGCTTCTCCAGGTCCCAGTCACACCTCAGTAGGGTTCACGGGCAATACAGCAACCAAGGCAACACACGTTGCAGTCTATAATTTTAACAGCAATTTTAAAGTATTCATATGCAAATTGAGAAAAAGTGTAAGAATTATTAAAGTTTCAGAACATCTATTCATTGTAGTTTTAAGAAATACCTTTAGCACTTTTGAAAAAACAGTATCTCTGTTGTTGGTGTAAAAGTCAAAGAAAGTGAAACGGACATGCTATTGTTCTACTATCCAAAATGTGGGAAATAACAGTTCTTGTCATTACTACGTCATTAATGTTTTAATGGTTGCTTTAAAACACCAACTGTATCTACTGCTAAATGCCTTTTCTCCAAATAATTACATTTGAAGTATAACATACACTTGCCTTAATGGTCATAATTTGTATACAACACAATAGCAACTTTATTCACAAAGGAGATCATCAATATCAATATAGTTTCAAATCTCTGCCTTCCTTAGTTTCAATATAATTGCCCCACCACCTCAAGTTCCCAGTCCTACTACTGTATGAATACAACACGCTATATCATTCATTACTCATCTGAGAACTCAGGTTTAAAAAAGAAAAAGAAAAAGAAAATCTACCTTGTCCCTCTCACTGAAATATTAATAGAATACATTATGTATGGTGCTGGCACAGGTGGCACGCTGGCTTTGGTTGACCACTGCGCTTGCGGAGGAGCTTGACCTGAGTATGAAGCCAGAGAGAATGCAGCTTCTGCTAAAGAAGTTGTCCTGCTGTCACACAAAAACAAGTCTACATCACCTCTGACCCAAAGCCGTGCATTGCAAACCACATGGGAATTTCATGCAAATTTCACCAAGTCCATTAGCAAAACCTTTTAGTTTTTAAGGAAGGGATTTACATACTGTCATCTCAGAAAACCAAGGAACAAAAAAGTAGGTGTGTTTTATTTTAAATACAAATAATGCACTACAGAGAAAATCCAATTGCTATAATACAGGAAATTTTCAGCTCAGGACTTCTTGTGAACACGAGGCAGACCATATGTTAATGAAATCAAGTGGAAAAATGCCTACAAATTTAAAAGGATTGTTTCAGAATAAATACTACGTCCCTATTATTCTTGGAATCGCAGAATCATTAAGGTTGGAAAAGACCGCTAAGACCATCCAGTCCAGCCATCAGCCATCCCCAACATACCCCCAAACCATGTCCTTCAGTGCCACATCCATATGGTTCTTCAACACCTCCAGGGTCGGTGACCCCTCCCACCCACCTCTCTGAGCAGCCTGCGCCACTGCCCACCGCTCCTTCTGACAGGATTTTTTTCCTAATATCCAACCTTCTTATTCCAAAGGCAAATTGTTCTGTTAATAATCTTAAAGTCACAGCCTGAAACATTTATTTGCTGTTATACTTTGCAATAAACTATGCAAAACAGTAAGTTTTGGAGAGGTGGATTGTTCTGTAAAACACTTTGAATCACCTAACACTTCAATCAGATAGCTTGCCAGAGCTAAAAGGTTGCTCAACCAATTTTTATAATTAGTAATGCTCTGCAAGCAACAGCACAATTCCAAAAGTTTAGTGTCTGCCAACAGTGGAGGAAAAATACTGGCAACTGTTCTCTTGCAAACGAAGAAACAAATTCCAAAGCCTGTCAGGTTTCATTACTGTGTATCACCACTGACCAGTCAAAGGTTATACTTTGATTTTACATACAAATTAGTAAACCAACATTTCTTTTCCACTTCAATTTCAAACGCCACCCTAAGAAAAAGTTGAATGAAATAAATAGCCTGACTAAAGTCAACAAACCAAGTTTTGCCATCCATATAATTTCTCCAGGTAGTAAAAACATGAGGAAAGCCTATCAAGAAGTCTCAGGAAGCCAATTAGGAAGCAAATGCTTCCAACTACCGCAGATAACAAATACTTGTTAGTCACACATGACAAGAGGTAGACAAGTGGATCTATCCATTCACGTAAACTGAGCATAAAGAGCAGTCTTATGTGTTCTTATAGCTATAGTTGCAGAACACTTGATTTGGACCAACTGCTGGAGTCTCCCATTCCAACTCCAAGTTTAACAAACGTGGGCATTTGTTCCATTTGTGTTCAGTCCTGCCAGAGGCTGCTGCAGTCTCGAAGCTGTGTGCTGTTCAGTGCTGTGCCTGAACACGATCAGTGACAGACAGGCCTGGCGTAACACCCTACCAGCACAGCCATACAGCACATAGCCCAGCGATGGCAGACAGTCCCTGCAAAGATGTCAGCAACAGTCAATACAAAGCCACCCAGGCACCTTCTGTCCCTAATTACACAAACAGCATCCAGTATGTGGCTTTATTCATTCACAGTTCAATAAAACCGAGGAATCAATAATCGCTGTTGACAACTGCATTAAATCTGAACAACACACCTTATAAAAATAAAGGATTGTAAAAGGCTCTCTCCAATGGCAAACCGAGGCTGATTTTCACATTAAATAGTTTGCATTTAAACAACTACTACGATTTTATTGACAGCAAGTCATCAAGTGCACCCAGCAGAGCCAGCAGGTACACGTTTATGGTTACTCTCAAGTGTTGCGTCCTTTGCCAGGACACAGCAACAGGAGGGGAACCAGAAGGCTGGCCACCACCTTCCCTCCCTCCATGGTAATCTTACACATACCACTGGCAAGCCATGCATTCAGTTCTTCCACTATGACTACATTCAGGGCACATGTGAATCCTGGCAGTCTCCTCTGCTTGAATTAAAACTGCTCAATTTGGATGTCAGATTCCGCCACAATTGTTTTTTCTCTGGCACAACCTTTCTCAGGAATTCTAACACATATCCCACACGTCTTTAACAGTTAATTAAAAAAAAGCACAAAAACATAGATCCCAAACTCAACTTTGAGTTTATGATTTGGTATCTATGAAGCATTTCAAAATACCCTGATAGAGCTTGCTCTACTACCAAACTGCAGGTAAGCTTGTTCCCCCACCCCTAGCTGGAGGGATGTTGAGCAAGGCATTAAGTACAGCAGCAATTATATGGCACGCTGAAGATAATATTATTAATTCAGTACTTCTATAAGTTCTACAAAGCACACTGCTTTTGTTGTGAAAGCGCGAGAGCTTTAGATTAAAAATATACTTCACGCAAACAAGAGCACCTACTTCAACGTGTACTCAACTGAAACAATAGTTTTCCAGGAAAAATAAAGGGCTACTGGACTACAAGGCAATTAGAGAGGTTTGTTTCCTTTATTTTTAAGAAGTCTATACAACAAACAGCTAAGCAAGCTGTCTGCACTCCTTTCCAAAACAAACAGCCCTAAAAGAAAGGGAACAGGCACTCAAAATAGAAGTGCACTAATGAAGTTCTAGATAAGGGCAAGTCAGCGTGAGCGACGTAACTTGTCACTGCACTAACCTGGAGGCTGTTCCAGACTGAAAACAAATCCAGTGCAAATGAAGTGTAGCCCAAAATAGATTATAATATATAAACTATTTCTCACTCCTATTTGCAGGAAGAAATGTACTAAAGCATATACTGAAATACATACAACTGTGTCTGTTTTCTTTCTGTAAAACAATTTGTCTAGAAACAAAATGCATTGGGAGGAAGCTTCCTACTCCTCATTCTGCATCATTGCTTTCAATTTTTTTCCTCCCCTAAGTGGCAGAAAAAGGAAGTGGAAGCTGTTTTGTTCATAAGGAGTGACCTTAAGAGGCCAAGACTTCCCAATTACAAAGTTCAGGCAGGAGCTGGGAAAACAAATACAAATAGAGCACACAGAACCCCTACAGCTAAAATCAATTCCAATAGATTGAATTTTCAGAGGCCTATTAGCTATTCCCAGCAAAGCAATGCAATCAGTGAAAAATAATCAGACTGTATTTGAAGAGACACAGTTTAAAAATTCAGAGTTTGCATACTAATTGATCATTAGAATGGACTTAAAATTCAAAGGCTGGGACCATTTGTTTACTTTGGACATCAACAGCATTACAGAGAAGTTTTCTTCCTTCCGCAACAGTTGATGACTGTGTTTCTAGAGGTAAGATCCAGCTCTGCTACCAGCTTGCACAGCATCTGCTATAAGACAGTCCTCATCTGTAACTAAATATTGATTACAATACGGGAATTAATAGAAACGACAGTAATACAGAACTGCTGAAGTCAAGGAAAAGATGCACACTGGCTTTGCTATCAATCTCTACCATTTATGTGTGGGGAAAAAATATACAAAGAAGAGTATAGTACACGGGCCTGGAGGTAGAATAAGGTTACCGAAGTTATTTGAAGGAAAAAGTAAAGCAGCTTTTAATTGAAGTTTCAAGACACACAGGTAATTTTAAGAACCACCAAAGCGGAAATACTTCTTTCAAACCTCACATTATACATGTAGAGATTAAAAAGAGATTTGGAAGCATTACGTGTTAGTCACCTATGAGCCAGTTTGGGGATTATTTTGGGGGCAGGTAAAGCACGTTGCTCACATGGCTCTGAAGTGTAATTCTAGAACAATTAACATGCAGAAACTTGAGACCGCTCGCCTAAAATAAAAGCACACACGTAACTCTGCTGGCAACTGTGCCACAGACCAAAGCAAAACAGACACACCGACATCAGAAAAAAAGAATTGGTTACGTATATGCAGTGGCTAAACTTTAAAGGTACAATCATATGAATTTTTAGAAAGTCAACAGTGATCTTTGAATGCCTGATGCATGCTTAAGAAAGTCTAAGTTATTCAGCATTTCCAAACAATGAAAATGGAGGAAGTTATTTCCTTATAATTTTACCATCTGCGAGAATGAGAAGTCTTTCAGAGAGTTTCAGAGTGAAACCTCTAATCTATTTACAGAGCTGACTTCAAAGCATGGACCAAATTTTTGATAAACAGAACGAGGTGAAAGGCAGAATGGAATGAATAAGATACTCTGGGCCTTCTTGAAGACGAGGCATTTGCAACACTGCCTACCGAACTGACAAACACGGTGGGCTAGTGGTCTACAATGACCTGACCTGAAAGGAAAACTGAATGCCAAAGAAAATTAATGACAGAATCCTACTATTAAGAAGGCAGAAACTATTTCAAAATAAGACTGAACACAGCATTTTGATTCGAGTACCAAGTTTTTCATTCCTTGGATTAGAAGAAATAAATGGTAGAAGTGTTGCTACGCGTTGTTACATAGTTGCAGTCTTAACAAGTGGGAATATTAATCCTCCCTCCTGTTCAAGGGCAGCCAGGTGAACAAGCTTCGCAGAGATTTAAGGTTTTTGCAATGAAGGGCACTCTATGGATTCTCTTCTATTTTACATGTCAGCTAAAAACACAAGCATTCTGCAAAGGGTACATGTCATCAAATGAACATCTATCTAAGTGCACAACTTTCAGAAAGAAATATTGAAGTCCACAACTGAGAATCATATGCCCCCTATTTTTATTTTTTGCTTCTGACACTCTCAGCTGTTCACGGCCCAGACTGAGTTTGACAGCTGCATTCCACTCTCCTTACAAATGAAACTCCACATCTGACACCATTCAAGTGGGCTCTTCATGCTGTCTGTTGGTGTACTTGCATATATTCTCATGCGTGCACTGACAACACACTGTAAGATATTCGGATAGCTCTACTGTCTTGACAGAACCCAAATATTTCCCTCACTCTAGGCTAGCAGTTGGTTTATAAATGAGGAAAACAAAGTCAATTTCAAATTTACGCATCTTCACAAGCTCTTGGCAATTCAAAAATAAAAAGTAAAAACAGCCCTTCCCAAAGCCCTGTTCCCAAACCCTGGCCATTTACAGCATCGCCCCACTACATTTTCCTATACTAAAACACAGATTTGTTACCTTATGAGGGCTCAAATAATTATGCATGGAAAATACTTGCTGACTACACCAAAGCTGTACAATATGCTTAGTTGACAAATACTGAGCCAACAGCTATTGATAGGTTCTTCCAGTTGTGGTCTCCAGTGTCAATTACAAGTGACAACAGTACTAATGGTAAAAGGCAGTCTCCAAAGAGCACAGGCTTCTGCTCAAAGCTGTGTTGCCTGAACTCATGGTTTCAGAACTGACAACAAACAATGCAAGTTCCTACATGCTCCCCAATTATCTCAAGGTTTTGTGTAAGGTCAAACTGCTTTCTAGGCAAAGCTCAGCCTCCTGCTCTACACTGTTTGTACTTCATCAAACTACTGCAGCACGGCATCACCAAAATATTTGTTAAGCTTTATTTGTGCTAATCTACAGTAGTCAAAAAGCCAATAAATAAAAATAAGTACGTATTAATATCTTGAACAAATGAAGACGAGGGCTATTTCTCACATAAATACCTAGTACTGTTGGCCGGAACTTCCTTCCTTCCTTCCTTTTTTTTTTTTAATGTGCAGCAAAGATTTCTCAGTCTGAGTACAGAGCTGATTTTGAGTATAAAGCCAACAGAAGGCTGACTGCTACTTTTATTATGACATGGAAAAGCCAAAGATATTTACTTCCACCCTTTTCTCCTCTCCATCACAAATAAGTTTTTAGTGCCATCTTATGGAAGGCAAAACAAAACTTCACAGAAAAACTGAAATGAGTTACATTTGTCAGAAAGAGTGTAAGACAAATATAATTAGTATTATAGGAAAAGCTTATGGGAATGAAACCTAACATTTATATTGTTAGTCCAAAGACAATGAAGAAAGAGGTTGAATTGTGACAGGAAACCGAAACATAAATACATACATATATGTATATATCTGCATATCACATATACATATTAAAAACAGAAGTTGCCTTATTTAAAGTTGGTCTGATGAAGTTAAATCCAAAGTTTTCACTATTACTATTGCCTATTTGTTGGAAGTTAAGTACTTTACATGCATATTTTAGAAAGAATTAACAGGAAATGGACTACTTGGAAGAAAAAGCTATGGAGCTCTGTAAATCTAGTGAGCTCCCAACACAGGCCAACATTCCATTTCACAGTATATTAAAGCAAAGGGAATCAACGCCAAAGAGCATTTGTGGAGCCAAAGGGATCTTTCCCCACATCACATTTGCTTGCCCACAGGCTACAATTAGTCCAAAAGGGATCACAGTGCTCCCACCCTGATCCACAACAACACATCCCCATTACAAACTCAGCTGAGTAGCTCCACCTATGATTTTCCTTGTAAATCAGGCCTGAAGGAGGCTTTGGCATTTGCTTCAAATGGTGGTGTAGTGTCCCAAGAACAGCTGGCCACGAGCCTGCAGACCCACCTCAGCTCTAGCACTATGGTAGGCAAGGCCTCTTTCCTGGGATGCCTTCATGATGGAAAAAGAGCTGCAGGATGGATGATACTGGGCCTCAGAAATCTTACATAAACCAGCACGTGAAAGACGAGCGGAGGAGCTCAGCTTGAGGTGGAGGAGCAGGAGAGGTGGCTGGCTGAGCAGTGAGTCAGTGCAGGGCTGCCTCTTTGGGTGAGCAGGAACCTCAGGTCCTGAGATGAAAAGCATGAAGGAAGCATAACGCTTCGCTGGCTAGGAAACAATGCTGAGCACATGAGTTTAGTAGATCTGTCACAGAAACAGCAGAAGGACTGGCAATGAACAGACTGAGATACGGATGGGACAGCAGCTGGAGTACAGAGGCTTTTGAAAAATAAAGAGGACTCTTTATTATAATTTTTAAATGTTAATAACTATAATAACATCACTATGGAGATCTGGATACACAGATTTATTTCTTCAGGAATAAGAACTACTTTTGGGATGATATGGCAGGAGGAAAAAGGAAAGCCAAGGACTCCTCCTCTCCTGACCACTTTAAAGCCTTCTCGCAACCACAGCAATGAATATTTGCGCACTACTTTTGGAAAGATCACTCTCATTCATTTGACATACTTATTTTGCTTTGTTAGGAGTCTGAAAAACACCCTAGCAACAGTTCTAATCCTGCTCCTCTGTGAAAAATATAGGTGTGTGGAGGCCACATACAGCATCACAATCAGAAAGCAATTTTTATTTTAAAATAAAATGTATATAAACGTTTGTTGACAAAATTAATTAACGATGCCAACATTACCCTCACATAAGAATCCTACCATCATGGAAAAGGAATTACCTTGATTACCTTGGATTTAACACCGGTGTAAATGAGTAATTTTACGTCACTGTAGCTACAGGGGGAACATTTCTAAAGAAAATGCCCATGTCCAAACCAGTAATAAAAATAAGTTATAACCTAATAATAAGAACAAACATCCAAACCTAGCACATAAAACCATGAACAGCAAAATCTATTTCTTATGTGACACCAGTGTGCAAAAATCAGTAAATATTTGAGTGCACTGAGTATTCTCAGTGCGATGTAAACAGCAGATTAAGGAGACACAATATTCTGTGCAACTTAATGCCCAAAATAAATACATCAAAAGAATTTTAGATCAACAGCACATCGTGTGCAGTTATGAATAATGTGCTGAAATCTGCCAAGCTATTTTTGAACACTTTCAAAGAACTTCAGTGTTTTGAGATGAGACAGAAGACACGTTGGTGTGCTTGTTAAATTCTGTAATAAAATCTGGCAATGTAGTATTTGTAAATTAACATTACAATGCTGAATATTTCTTAATTGAATCCACATCTCTCTGTTTATGTAGAAACACTCTGTGACATCCCACTAATAACCTAAACAGCAGCTGGGGACAAAAGTCAGCCAGGCTCTTGCAATAAGCTTTGGGCATGCAAAGTTTTGGACATTTGCAATTCTTCCACTGTCAGAGAAGACCTCTGAGCAGCCTGTACATTTCCATACAAGAGGTTAAGGTGCCATATGTTGTTCTGTTTGGCCTACACTTTCACAGGTTTATTATAAAAAGAAGGTAGAGGCTGCCAGTATCCACATAAGATAATCATATGCATTCCCAGCTGCATCTCCCTAATATAAGCAGATACAGCAATTTTTAATTGTTGTTGTATTCTTATACCGTCTTTTCAAATTTAATTTCAAGGTATATTAGCTTCATATTGCTTCCTCTGAAATTGCATTAGTCACACTGTTTCAAATCATGTTTCAAAACACTCTTCACTTATAACTCTCAAAAAAAAAAAATCACTTCAGAAAGCAGTTATGTGGGAAGAGTGTATTATTTGAACTGTGCAAACTCTGACCCCTGATCATTTTTGATTGCGGATTATTTTCCTTCTACATAACATGTAAATAGCAGAGGTGCAAGCTCTCAGTCACAACAGTGAGAAGATCTTTCACTTAGCAGCTGAAGGATCTGCGGGAATCTCAACAGCTATCAACTTCAGTCAGAAGACCTTGAAAGAATGCCATTACTGTCAAGTTTCTACATGTATTTTGGCACAAGCTGATTCCCCTATGCTGCTTTATGTTGGCACACTTCATACATCAAACATTACGTAATCCTCTGTCTAGCAGCATACCACCATTTATTTCCTGTCTTTTGTGAAATAAGGAAGCTTTCTGCTTCAGTCACTGCCTTGGTTATCTAGGAAATCAGTGTGCTTGCAAGGCACCAGACTGGAAGTCTGGACTGGGGCCTAGGGCACCTCCTCTTACTTCTCAGGATTCACATCAGGAAACTAACCCTAGCTAAAGGAGAGCAACCCAGCCTGAAAGGAATGCTAAATGTAGGTCATCCCAAAGATGCATGAGTTCAAAGCAACCCAGTCACAGAGAATTTGTAAAGGGACATTTCACTGCCAATTCTACTTCTCTAACTTACTGTATGTTAAATCAAATTGGTCCATCTACAAAAGTCATCAGCATTTCTTCACTACAACAACATATCACTTCAGGATTATGTTTCTGACTTTTTGGAAGTAAAAAAGAAGTTAAGTTACCAACTTAAAAATATCAGCACTAACAGGATGCTCAGAGGAAAAGCCACAGCACTATCAGAGCGGGATTTTTAGAAGATCTGGGGAAAAAATAGGTATAAAAACTCACAAAACACCAACTAAAACAAACAATAGTAACTCTATTGTTCTGTCACTGAAGGATGGGCTTGGAGACTAGCGTCTTAGTTTCCAAAAGACAACACCACCAGATGCTATAGGTTTCTTCACATTTCAAGCTACAACTTAGCTATACATGCTCATTTTACAATGACACAGATTTAACAACCGCTTTGCTGCAGGACCTAAGCATTCAGAACAGGTCTGTAATAACGCACCAGCTCGTTTTTCTCCCCTTATGCATCCACACATCAAAGCACAGCAGGCATTAAGCCACCTCAAAGCACCGCTGACTAACCCATGAACAAGATGCTGCTGTACAAAGCTGGGGAGCAGCCCCCCAGTTTGTCGAACGAGGAGCAAAACACGCTCAGGAGGTGCTCTTCACCAAACATCAGCTTCCTCACATGTAACACTGAGGAGGGTTTCCAGGCAGCAGGGATCTGGTGTTAGTCGGGCTGGGGTGTGGAGCAGCACTTGGAAGTCCCATCAGTGATGTTCAGCACACACCGCAGAACTCTTCAGCTCCTGGAATAATTCTGTACCACCTCAGGCTTCAGCACAACGACCTGTTTTACCAGCCACCCCTAACACTTTAAAAAATATCACAAAATCACAGGGGCTGGAAGGGACCTCTAGAGATCATCGAGTCCAACCCCCCAACAAAACAGACTCTCTACAGCAGGCTGCACAGGCAGGCGTCCAGGTGGGTCCTGAATATCTCTAGAGAAGGAGACTCCACAACCTCCCTGGGCAGCCTGTTCCAGTGCTCCGTCATCCTCACTGTGAAGAAGTTCCTTCGCATGTTGGTGCGGAACTTCCTACGCTCAAGTTTATGGCCGTTTCACTGTTCAAACACATAAGAACGAAAGAGGACACCAAAGCACCCCCCCCCGCCAGACCCGGGTCAAACTATGCCCTCCGCCCCCATCCCGCGGCGCGCTGGGAAGTTGCGCACAAGGGCTGTCCTCACAACTCCAAGCTGTACCACCCGCCCCACGGACAGGCCTCGGGACCCCGGGCACCCGCCGCGCACGGCAGGAGGAATTACAACTCTGCAGTGGATGGCCCGGGCGGCACACGGGGAGGGGGGCCCGGCCGGGCCGCGTTTACACCGCGAGAGCCCGGCAAGGACAACGCGGCGCGGTCGGAGGGCTGCCTTACCCACGGTGGACTTGCAGGCCTCGCAGAAGGTGTCGTCAGTGAAGCGCTCCATCAGGCTGGTCTTGCCCACCCCTCGCGAGCCGATGATGATCACCTGCAGCTTGAAGTCGGCGGGCCGCGGCGGCTGCTTCCTGCGGCGGGCCTGCCCCCCGGACAGAGCCGGCGACCCCCCCGCCGAGCCCGCCCCGAGCTCCAGCCCGCCGCCCCCCGCCCTACGCTGCGCCAGCCCCGAGCCCGGCTCCATCAGCGCCGCATGCGGCGCCGCGCCGGCGCCGCGCTCCCCGCCCGCCTCCGCCGCGCCCCGCGCCGCCGCCCTGCCCGCCGCCGGCGCCCACCGCCGCGAGGCAACGGGAGGAGGGGACCGCGAGGACGAGGCGCGGCCGCCACCCGGCCCGGCCCGACGGGAACGGCGACGGGAACGGGAACTCAGCTAACCAGCGCCGCCGCCACGAGCGGCGCGCCCGGTCCGGGCCTCGCCGCACAGCGCCCTCTACAGCACCGGAGCCGCGGTCCCGCGCCGCAGTGCCAGGGGCGGGCAGTGCCGGTGCCCCGCCCAGCGGGACGGCTTGGGATGGGGACCCGGAGAGGCTGACGTACGTCGCCGAGCGGTGCTTCCAGCCCGCCGTTTTTGAGGGAGTTTCGGCTTCGCCGAGTGTTTGGGTGGCAGAGCTCATAGAGTCACAGAACCATTTCGGTTGGAAGGGACCTCTAAAAGTCACCTAGTCCGACTCCCGCGCAGCGAACAGAGACGCCTACAGCTAGGTCAGGTGCTTAGAGCCCCGTCCGGCCTGACCTTGAGTGTCTCTAGGGATGGGGCATCCCCCACCTTTCTGGGCAACCTGTTCCAGTGCCTCACCACCCTTATTGTAAAAAAGTTCCTTATATCCAATCTAAACCTCCTCTCTTTTAGCTTGAAACTGTTTTCCCTTGTCCCGAGTCTGTCCCCTTCCTTCTTTTTTTGTGGAGGAGTTGGACTAGGTGGCATTTATAGATCCCTTCAACTCCAAGGATTTTACCTGTCTGTGATTCTATGACATTCCTGGTCAGTCACCAGCTGCAGTGTATCCTCATGCTGAGTGCCTGTCTTTGTGCCACCAATCAATGTGTATTCCAGTGCGGGTTTTATTCATCTCTGGCTATTTCCAGGGACAGACTCTACAAGCATGTATAGATTTTTTCCACTAACTAGTTTGTGGCACCAAAACTTTTCCTTCTGCATCTGTTTTTAGCTTTTGCAGTCAGAGATACAGCAATAAATCCTTTTCAAGATCAAATGACAAACTTCAGTCAGAAAAACAAGCACGTGGGCCCTCTGCAGTATTGCAGAAATTCAACTAGTTTACTATTTTTCATTGCAGGATTTTTGTTGTTTGTTTTTGACAGAAAGATGGTCTTCTGAATTTGGTGCTGTATGTCACACATCATTCATTGCTTGGAATGTAATTCCTTATTCAAGGAACTGGATATTCAGTAATACTGGTTTATTATGGAGTTGCTTGCCAGCTTTGGGTGACCTGAGCTGCATTTCAGTATCTGGCTGTGAGAGTCATGCATTCATCCCCATCCTCTTCTCCTCTGCTTACACCAGAAAGCAATCATTAGAGGAAGAATCACTACCAAAAAACATAGAACACAGGTTATTTGTCTGAGTCAAAAATAGATAGTATTTTGGGGTTGGAAAGGACATTTAGGGACTCTGAAGTAAGCTCTATGACAGACTCATCATAGGCAAATTTCTTCAACTTCTTAACTTCTTTTAAGTTTTAAAAATGTATTTGATTTCTGGGGGATAGAGGGGTGGAGAAAGCATATGTGCATCAATTGAGTCATATCTGCACCAGAAGAATGTACCAATATTACTGTACAAATCATGTTTAGTAAAGGTGGACAACTTTTATGGATACCTTGACCTATACTTCCGCTAATTTATATACGTAAGTAAAATATCAACATGGAAAATGAAAACAATCAAAAACTAGTTTGAAAGGCAGAGAAAGAGTCAGAATTTTTATTTCCTCATAATTGGTGAAAAACAATCAATATGCCAGCAGGTAGTGCAGTCTCAGCTGCAATGTTTTCATTACAAATGAGTGTGGTATTGGCTAGCAGAAAAAAACTTGGGGCAAAACTCACAGAATCTGTACACGACATGGTTGAAAGAGAACAAGAGCTCTCAATCTCTTCAAAGGCAAAAGAATAAAACAAAAAAGAAAAGAAAAGAAAAAGAAAGACTAATTTTTTTTTTTTTTTTTTTTTGATAAGTAAATAGGTGGGAAAGAAAAAAAAAAAAGGTTGTTTCAATATATTTTTAGCTGTGTTCCTAGGGCAAATTTCATTCCATCATCCCATTCCTTCTGTACATCCCAGACAGTCTTAGTGCAGCTCGTACACGTTTAGGATTATAAATGTGACAGAACAGTTGCTGCAATCTGATAAGTGGTTTGGAGATGGCTATTTGGAAAGGGTCCAGAGGAGAGCCACAGAGATGATCCAAGGGCTGGAGCCCCTCTCCTATGAAGACAGGGTGAAGGAACTGGGCTTGTTCAGCCTGGAAAAGAGAAGGCTGTGGGGAGACCTCATTGTGGCCTTCCACTGTTTAGAAAGAGTTTATAAACATGAGGGAAATCAACTTTTGACATGGGTAGATAGTGGTAGGACAAGGAGAAATGATTTTAAACTAAAGGAAGGGGGATTTAGATTGGATGTCAGGGGGAAGTGTTTAGTGAGTGAGTGGTGAAGCGCAGGAACACGTTGCCCAGAGAGACTGTGGGTGTCCCATCCCTGAAGGTGTTTAAGGCCAGATTGGATGGGGCTCTAGATAATCTGATCTAGTACTTGATCTAGCAGCTGGTAACCCTGCCTGTGGCAGAGGGGTTGAAACTTGATGATCCTTGAGATCCCTTCCAACCCAAGCCATTCTATGATTCTGTGATTTTGTGTCTGTACAGTTAGTTTCTGCAGTGCATCCTTTAGTGGATCTTCCCTATATGTCATCTGTCATCCTCCAAGCCTAAGCTATTCCTGCTATGTAGTTTTATTGCATGCAGTTTTTTTTGCCTTCCACCGTGTCTTATATGTTTTCAGGTTTAGTCCAGGTTGAATTTATTTTAAAAAAATATGTTTAAAAGTATTCCTTTGGAAAGTAGGAAGAGAATAGTGTTGATTGACTAGAGCAGCCTATGTGGCTGTTAAAACCAGTGTCTCTCAGTGTGAAGGATATTGATAGAATATTGACAGCCTGGTCACCTTTTCAGTGGAAGGAGCTCTTGCAAGTCAGTTAAGTACATCACCACAGTTAATTTATATGTCTCTTTAATCATTCTTTCCCATAGTCTTTTCTGAGATACTTACGTGAACTATGTTACTATTATAATTCACAAATCTTTTCAATACCCATTTAAGTTTTTATTATACCTATGTTATAGATGGGAGACTGAGGCCCTGTTATTTTTGGCTATGTAGTATTTTACAATGATTTGAAAAATTTTAGATGATTATTTGATGTGTTAAGCTTTGAGCCTGTTGCAAACTGGTTGAATATTGCTTTTTTGTAAAGGGTGGCAAAATGTTTTTTAAGACTATGGTAGTCAAAATCATAGAATCATAGAATAGGATTATAGAATAAACCAGTTTGCAAGGGACTTCCAAAGATCGTTATGTTCAACTTCTGGTTCCACACAGGACCACCCAAAAATCAGACCATATGCCTGAGACCATTGTCCAGAGGCTTCTTGAACTCAGCAACTTGGTGCCCCACTTTCTTAGGGAAGCTGTTCCTATGTTAGAGCAGGCCTCTTAGCAAAGAACCTTTTCCTAATAACCAACCTGAACACTGAATGAATACAAGATGGGGGCTTACCTGCAAATAATACCAGAGTGGAGTTCAAAACCAAGATTTCAAATCTTGTAGTGTAGCACATGGGAAAAGTTATGTCAACTCAGGAGAGTAATTCCAGAAACAGTAGTCATGAGTTATCCAGGAGGAATGGGTCAGTACAGAAATATAGCTATTATGTCTCTCCCAGGCAGCCTACAAAGTTTTAAATAGCTTCTTCAGAATCTAAAGCAGAACCCTGATCCTCCCTCCAAAGCAATCTCATAAGTGTTCTGCTGGGGAAGGAAAAACAATGTGTGTTAAAAAACGTGTGCTTTACAGACAATCCTTTCTCAAATGCAAATGAATTCAATGACTTCTATATTGCAAGACTGAATTTTAGCTTCTGTTAACCTCATTGCTCCTTTTTCTATTCTGTAAATTTGTGGAAAGATATCAATGTTCTGTATCTTTTAGCAACTTTTTTTTTCTGGAAAAAAATCAGTTACTTTTTTTTTGCCTGTATTTGGAAAATTCATCAGTATTTCCCTCTTTTTCCAGGATGATCAACTGTGATTCCCATGTGAATGTGAGATATGCTTTCTAAATTATTTTTTATTCTGAGCAGTAAAACCCTTTTTAAATGCATTTGTTTCTCTCTGGACTTAAATTTTTTTACTTGCTGTTTGAGTGAACTTGAAAAACATTTTTCCTAGGCTACCAGAACACATTCTTAGATTTGAAAGGTTAACATTCTTAGTGATACTGCAGTGATACCTATTCCAGTTCCTTAATGTCTTTCCCCCCCTGAAAATTCAATATTAGCATGATTGCATCCATATTGTTCTCATTTTTTTACAAATTCTATACACACATGGGATATTTATCATCCAGTATCAACACGTCAGATTGAGTATGATTAAATCAAAGTAGAAACCAAACAAAAATTATAAGCTGCAAACAGCTCTGCATGGTCTTTATTGTACTATTGATTTTAAGCAGATCTCCTCATTGATTTTGGTGGGGAGTTTGGCTAGAAATCAATAGTATGAGACGGCTGTTGATTGCACCTCAAAATCTGTACGAAGACAATAAAAAGATTTTATGGGAAGGGGGACTTTACTAGCATTAGTGTAAGAGTGGGGTGTGTTCTCATCACTGTCACTTCTGAACGACTTTTCCTTTAACGGATGTTGCATCCTGTGCACACAAGCTGTGTACATGTAGTTCAAACCTTTCTTTATGCATGAGTAAACAGGCAACACCATGGATTTCCACATAGTCCTGGAATAGGATTGATTTCTACACACGTGGGGGTTCTTAGGAGAGATGGATGGAAAGAAGTCTCTTTAATGTTTAAGTACTTTACCAAGAGAGTGGTGATGTGCTGGTACAGGCTGCTCAGAAAGGTCGTGGATGACCCATCCCTAGAAATGTTCAAGGCCAGGTTGGATGGGGCCCTGAACAGCCTGGTCTAGTATTAGATATGGAGGTTTGTGGCCCTGCATGTGGCAGGGGGGGTTGGAGATTCATTACTCTTGAGGTCTCTCCCAACCCAAGCCATTCCACAGGCTGAGGATAAGAGGCATGAAGGCACTCCCGTGGAAAGGAATCTGAGGGTTATGGCTGACAGCAAATTGAACCAGAGTCAGCAGTGTGCCCAGGCATCTAGAAGAGCCAAGCACACTTCGGGGTGTATCAGGGTCACCAGTGACAGTGGGAGAGCTCTGTGCCGCCTCACCTCGAGCCTGCTGCAGTTCAAGAGGTGTTTGGCCAATACTCTCAGAAATATAGATTGATTTTTAGGTGGTCCTGTGTGGAGCCAGGAGCTGGACTCAATGATCCTTGTGAGTCACTTCCAACTTGGGGCATTGTACAGTTTTAAGATTCTATAATTCTAAGTAAGACATAGTTTAGGTAAGACTGGGGAAAGAGGCACTCAAGTCCCTGCTTTTAACAAATATGGAAATGTAGAGCGCCTATACATTTTAGCTATGGATTTGTGTAGTCTTCCACAAGAACAAGTCTGTTTTTTGAAGGCAACAAGCTCCTCATCTCCTATGAAAAGATGTCTTAGAAAGGTATTTTGCTGAATTCCTTGGTTCACAGAGAATTATTATCAAAGGAACAATGCCTTTCTTTTCATTAGTTTCAGTGGAGCAGCTTTGTAGTTTTACAGTGGCTTCAGATTTAATTTTGTAGGCACACTTTACGTTCAGTTTTACAGTATTTTATTTGTTTTGAATGTAACAAGATTCATTTTAAAAGAAGACAGCAGTTTTGAAAGCTTCAGTACATGTCTAAGAACTATGAAACTCTATCCATCCATGGCAATCAAGAGGCTTTACTACTGTTTTGTTGGTCATTCCATGTTATGACCTTTTTTGGCACCCAGAAATAGAAATACAGACTGTCTTCTTGATGGAATCAGATTGGATTTTTACTGGTGCATTATTTATTTTTTCTGAATCAAAGTTTGCAATAAACTACAGAAGAGCACTGAAAAATGCAAGGAGTATTTTTGCTGATGCAAGCCTGTTTATCTCACTCCTATTTCTAGCAATACTTCACATAGACTCAGATATAATATACTTGCTATTGAAGTGAGAAACTCAGTAGAAGGCAAAAAAAATCCTGCATGATGGATCTGTAAACAAATTATTGGGAAAAAACCTAAAGTTAGTGATCCAACTATTGTAACATGATTAAAGATGAAACATATCTTTGAGGTATGCAATCTTACGGATATCAGTTTCTTATAATAAGCTTAACTGACCAACTTTCCTCCTTTTAATTTGTTCTTTTCTTAGCAATTACAGAGAGCTGTTTTTTAGATAGCTTTTTCTTTTAAATTCATTTTAGTTGAAATCATCTCTGAAGTTTGATCATCAATACTGCCAGGTACCATGATTGTAAGCCTTGAGTTTAAAATTGAAGAGTCTCAATTGGATTAATATATTAAAGTACGTTATTCATTACAAAGAATGGCAGATATTGTTTTTCTTCTTAAATGCAAAGTCATTATATAGATCAGCTCTATTGTAACAAGTGACCTTTAAAAACCTCAAGATTTTTCTTATCTTATATAAATCTCTGAATTAATGCAGAAAAATTCCCTATACATGAAGATCTAGATCTCAGAAAGGGTCAGAAATTGAATATTTTCTTTCCCCTGCAAACACATATACAAACACACATACACATATGAAACCTAATTATTGCTTTTAGTTCATGAAATGCTTATTTTGAGATGTTGAACTGCTAAGAACTTGAAAAGTGTATGCATTTCAAGACCACTAGGTGCTGCCTATTGACTACAGTATATTAAACCTAGGCAGTTTCTTAGAAGCGAGTAAGAGGAAATAAGTGAATTATTCATGATATCAGACTGAATTTGAGACCTTTTGCTTCTAAACGTAGCCTGAGAAACTCAGAATAAAGCTACAAAATACAGTAGACAGTTTATGATGTGTAATTAGAGGAGGCATATCCTCGGCCACTTAGTTTTGAACCCTTAATTAGTGACATGGTGAATAAAAGATATCAGGAAAATCCTGCAGAAAGCCCTTGCAGTATTTTAAGAAAGGAAAACACAAAGAGCCCTCTCGTATTCTGCTTTGACTGGCATAGTAGGGATTTACTGTCAGGCGATTACTGAGAATTGAGAAATGTAATTAAGGCTCACTTAAAAGTTTCTAATCTCACTTCAGCTCTGATGCTCATTATCATCTTAAATGTGACACTCATTGTTTTTAAAATAACAAGTGGAGCGCTGGGTTCTTGCAGTTAACACTCAATCCTTCCTAATATATTTCATTACCTGCTAATTCTACTCATGTTAAGGACAGGCAGGAATAAAAGAAGAAAGTTTTTCTACGCTGTTCTAGCAGAAAGTAGTAGCATAAATTTCTGGCTTTAAATGAACTTGTCTGTAATAATTGTAAATATGCTTAGGAATAGAAGTAAATGACAATGTGTCAATATTCATATATCATGATAAATGAAACCGTTACAGAGGTAAAACATGTAGTATTAAGAAAGTAGAGTTATTTCTGTTTCATTTGTTTGATTTTACTGTTCTTTAGTGAAGAAGGAAAGACATGTCATTGTTCCTTCGATTCAGATAGACCATTTCTTCAGTTAGCAAGGATAACGGAGATGTGAAACTGATGTTGAAAGACAGACCAAGCATTATCCACAGTTCATGCAAAGATCTGGTTAAAAATTTGAAAGATTTCTCTCCACGTCAAGAAAATGAAGTTAAGAATGATGCTGTACCTGAATTGCTTTCAAAGTCTGGAAAAGAAATGCTTGAGTAAACAATAAAATACAGTAGATTAGTAGCCTAGGAAAAAGATTTATCACCTCTGTAAAAATTCTGCCAATGTCTCACGTAAAGATTGTCTTAAGGGAATATGTAAGCAAGTGAGAGTGCCCAAGAGAGCAGGCTAACAATGAAAGCACAGGTAAGATTCTGAAGCAAAGTTTAGAAACCATACAATCCTGCGTGTTCAGCTTTCAGTTTCCCCTCTTTTTAATAGCACAGTGGAAATTATACAACCCAGAATGATGTTATGATCCAGAAATTGGAATGTGAATCAAAACACACTCCGCATTATATACCTCTGCTAGGAATCCCAACAGCATTTAAGCTAATTGGAAATTTGTTCTTTTTTTTTTCCTCCTCTGATTTCAGTATAGCAAGGCCCTATCCATCACTGCTTTCGTTGTTCTTTCATTTTAAGCACTGTTGAAGAAGCGGAGGCTGCTACTGGTCCTGAAGACATTCCCAACCACATTTCCGAAATCCTTTTTTACAGCTACAGTCAGGTTTGGAGCCATACACTCACTTCTCTGCTGCAGTTGTTCTCTTCTTCAGCAGAGAAAGAGACTTGGCATCGACTATTTCATATTGTCAGCACTGTGTGACATTTATACAAATGTGTACAAAAGAAAAATGATGTATACTGGAGGCAGCAGCAGTCAAGCTCACCTGTTTCATGTCACTACTACTTTTTTTGCAGTGCATATTCTGTTTTCCAGCTCTAAAGATGAGCATCGTTTGGGGAAGACTAGTTGTTTGTACCATATATTTCTCCAGTCCATTTGCCAGGAAAAACAGCTTTACATCATGGTTAGGGTACTGAAGAGGCCCTGGTGCCAGAACCTGCCCCAAAGAACAGTGACTAGCTTTATGGTGTCAGTGCTTTAAATTCCAGATTCCTCAAAACTCTTAAGTTAAAGCATGTTATTTTCAGTTGCAAGCGACAAGCTTGACCAAAGGACACGCTTAGTACGCATCACTCACTGCTCAGAGATTAACATGTAAATGCCAGGTCTTTGTCTGATCACACTGTTACAAAGTGTAGACCTTTACTTGTAATGAAGCTGGCTTCTTCATGACAGTGTTGACGAGACCACAGTAACAAACTTCCCATTTTGTGGATCAAGCATTTGCTGTAAGTGAGGAAGGAAAATACCTGGTTACATTTTCTAAAATTTATACCAACAATTTATGTGCTAAAATTCAGAGAATCATACATCTGGGTTGGAAGGGACCTCAAAGCCCACCCTGTGCCATGGGCAGGGCTGCCCCCCCTCAGCTCAGCTGCCCAGGGCCCATCCAACCTGGACTTGAGCATCTCCACGGATAGGGCACCACAGCTTACATGGGCAGCTGTGCAAATGCCTCACTGCCCTCTGAATGAAGAATTTATTTGTAATACCTTATCCATATCTACCCCCTTTCAGTTTAAAGCTGTTACTCATTGTCCTATTACTACAGTCCCTGATAAATCATCTCTCCTCATCTTGAGATTGAGGCCCCTTTTGAATACTGAAAGGCCACTATACAGTCTCCCCAGAGACTCCTTACCCAGAGCCTCAACACTCTTAGCCTACCTTTATACGCGCTCCACCCCTCTGATCATCTTTTTGGCCTTCTTCAGGGCTCACTGCAACAACTTTGTGTCCTCATGTTGGTGCCCCCAGAGCTGAATGCAGTACTGCAAATGAAGTCTCACAAGGGAAGAATAGAGGTGAACAGCCACTCACTTTGCCCTGCTGGTCACGCTTCGTTTGACACTGATGCTGCATTTCCAGCACTGTGCTAGAGAGCCTGAAGGAAACTCTGGGACCCATTTACTTGCTTAAAACTCATACAAAGTAGCAAGACTGTTGATCTTGTTACCATTATAAAATTAAACTGTCAATCAAAGCATTTTCATGGAAGACAGATTTTAAGCAAGATTGCTCCAAGGATCACATCTGTCTGTTCTCCAACTTGTGTCCCACAGGTACTTTCACCTCAGTGTTGCTTCCTTATTAAATTCTTAAACAGTCTTCATTCTTTGACTTTTTGTTGTCGTTGTTACACCCAGTGAAAGCCTGTTATCCACCTAGAACAACCAACAGGAAAGATGAGCAAAGGAGAGTAATTAAACAACTCCTGCAGAGGCTCTCGTGTAATACCATGCTTTTTAAATTTTAAACCTGAAGTTTTAAGAGATAGTGTTAATTATTGCATACTAGTGTAAGAACCCTCTGTAATTACTTCTTCATCATTGGCTACACAGTGCTTTTCTCCTTTCAGTGAGAGGACAAAGGATAATTATAGGTTATTAATGGACAAGGGAACAGTTATATACATACAGAAAAAAATTGTAAGTTTCTTATACAAAACTACAGAGGGAAAACAGTCAATGTGTTAATGCATTCCATTTTATGGACAGACTTTTTTTTTTTTTAATTTTGTTTTTCCTCTGAATGTTGTCTTTTTCAGAGGCATGGTAACTTTCTGCATGCAACACTTTTATTTGGCACCATATGTGCATTTCTGTCTTACAGAAGGGGAAACCCACCAAAATTGAGAGCTTTTAGAATGGTTTTATTGGTTCTACTTCATATGATTCCATCTTTTAGTTAGCCACAGATTTGAAAAACAGGAATTCAGAGCATAATGCAAAATTTTCATGATGGTGAATAAGTCTTGTGATCTGCAAGCATCCCAATGACAAACAGTTTTTCATAGAACTCTAGGCAACAGGTAATGTTAGAATTTTAAGAGATTCTGGAATATTTAATAAGTCTTTTGGATGAAAAAAAAAAAAAAAAAAAAAAAAAAAAAAAACACCCTAAAAAAGCCCCCGTACATATTACATTAATAAAACTAGACCATCTGCTTCCTTCCATAATCAGTACATTATCTGTTAGGGAATGGATAAATCTGTATTGTAAGTTGTAGCTTTTTGTTAGCACTCCAAATCCTTTCAATTTAGTTCTTTAAAAGACAGCCAAGAGAAACATGCCCTCCTCCCCAGGCCCTAACAAATATTACTATGACTCAGAAATGTAATTTGAGATTAGATTATTTCCATTTCAAAAGGAGCTTTGAGAAGTACAGGTACGTGAAAGATGCAAAGCCACCACCAGAGTCTTCGCAGATCGTAATTTCTGAACTGACGACTTCTATTTTATTTGTTCAAGATCCACCACAAGATGGCTCTCTAGCAACAAAAATAGTAAAAACAAAATAAATCTGGAGCTAATTTTAAAAATATTTGCTGAGCTCTGACTGGGAAAAAGTCCACAAGCACAGACCTTTGTGTGGTGCTGTTGAAGTTCAGGAAAAACAGCTTAGCTACCTCCTTATAATTCCAGATATATCAGGTGTGTTTTTGTTTTCTCCCTCCACCCCACCACCACAATGTTATTTTCCTATAGGAAGCCACTAGGATATGAGACTGCGCTCACTCAGTGATTCAGTGGTAGATAGCCACATCCATCTGTGACAAGTTAATAGCTTATTTGTTGTGTGGATGCTGAGTATAACAGCACAAGAACTCATTGGTGTTATTAGCTGAAGAAAAATTAAGAAGAATTTATTCCCAATACAGAGGAAACAAAATGAAGCATTTGTTCTTATTTTATACAACTTTGTTCTCTACTATAATATTGAAAGGAAACAAACATGCTCCAAACATCTGGTTATTTACTAAGGTTATATACATAGTTATTAGTTGACTAGCATACAGATTTGCTTTTTGGAAACAAAAGTTTGCACTTGTGCAAAGGTGCAGAGAAAGAATATGAATGTTGAAAATACATACCCAGTAAAAGTATTATCCATAGCTGTGTGCAGTAATAATCTTAAGCACGTATGGTCTGAAGTAGCTGCTAGGAAAGGCCACCTCCCAAGAGCATGCACTGATTCTGCTAGAGATGAGAGCACTTTATATTTTTGTCCTTCAGCTCATAAGTTATTGTCAAAAAGCAGAATTTCTCTACCCACAACAAGAACTGAAACAAACTTCAGCTCTTTTAAAGGGAGCAGCCATTTTCATTCATCTCTGGACATCTAAAAGGCAAAAAGTCTAATCTAACTTTGCTAACCTAGTTTAGTTGAATTTACCTTAGAGTTTATGCAAAGTTAACGTAGCAACAGAATAAACAAATTCAGCATTTTTCCCCTTCTAGTTTGAGTAGGGCAAACAAAACTGAAAAGAAAAAATTAGAAATTGCCCTTAGCTGCTTTTCATCTGTGAGTCATGGCTGCTAGCTATAGTTCAGTAATTGCCCACCTGAGAACTTCTGTTCCTATGAAGACAAAAATCAAACAGATTAAATTCACCTGTTTGAATTTTCTCCCTAGATGGAGCAGAAGAGCCCTTGTAGTCAGTTAACAGCTCTCAGCTAAGACTTACACCCATTCAGTTCAAAGCAAGGCAAAATTAGATTAGTTTGAACTATCTTCAGCAGCTTGTTGAGATAACACGTCCTGAAATGATGTACTCCCATAGTCAAGAATAGAAAAGATGTGATACTAGAATCTGGTTTTCCTTCCTTCTCAGTTGCTAGCTGCTACCTAGGACTTACTGGCTGTCAGCAGCTGTGTGGAAAGGCTTAGTGAGCACCAGTAAATCAAAGGCTGGCAAAGATTTAATGTATTAGTGAGTCTGTTGTGAACTTAAGATGGAGAGCATAGTCACAACCCGTTGTTGTTATTATTCTGATAGAGACCACTTCACAGAGGCTTGTGGTGCTCATAATGAAATATAAGAAGATTACTGTTTTAGACAAAGATTTATATCTAGACTTCCCAGTTCTAGTAAGAAATGGTCTTGAGCCACGTGAAATGGGATCTAGACTTTCCGTAAGTTTAGTTGTGTTCTGAATGAAGGCTTTGGTTCAGGAAAAATACTTAAAAGCATCGACAGATCCATGGAAGTGAAGGGTCTGTTCTTGGAGGCTTCCTGGCTGTCTATATGGCTCCCTGTGGAGCAGTCCTGCAATATTCATAGAATGGATTGGATTGAAAGGGACCTTAAGGACCATCTAGTTCCAACCCTTCTGCCCCCTGTGATTAAAGCTCTGTCTTGCAATTCTTCAGTCCCAACCCCATCCTAATTTCTCATAAGCAGTTTTTACTGCCCTGGTGAACTCTTTTTTTGCTGTCTTTCAGATAAATCATCTTTGACTGGGATACCTGCTCTCTCTTGAGCTAAGTTTACAGACAATGCTAGACTTGTCCTATTTGGCAATATAATAATGTAAGCATTTGGTTATCTGTGAGAAACTGTGGGATAGAATATGTCTGATGATCGATGCTGAGACATGGAAACAGCTGTATTGTACTGGAAGTCATAGCTGTACTTTCCCACACAATATTCCTACCCTACTGCTCTTTACTGGAAAGGTAACATCCACTTACAATCTGCTGCAAACTTAGTCTGATGAAAATGGCTCACTTCAAGTGTCCTTAGATCTGTAGATTATATCCGTTATTACAGAATCACCGAGTGAGAAGGGACCTCTGGAAGTCATCCAGTCCAGCTGCTGACTTACATACATGCAGATTGCTTAAACAGTCCTTAATCTGGTCCTCCACCAGGTTATACCTTTCTTTTCTCTTCCAGACTTTCCCATCGATCTCAGTGGGATTTTTGAAGAATGTTCTTCTAGGTAAAGAGTGAGGCACAGAAATCACCAAGTTTGCCCTTCACATCCCTTATTAGATTCTACTCTAGGTGAGCCTTGTCTTTTCTAACCCTCTTACCTGCAAAGTCAGATAGATTTTATATTCCTTTTGGGATGCTCAATCCTTCATCAAGCTTCCTGTACACTTGTCTGTCATGCCTACTGAATGTACTTCAGCAAACATGGAAAAGAGCAATGAGATTCTTTGCCCATCACCAACCATCTGTCAAGACAGATCAGGCTGAGTTTGTCAGTTTCTCCTTTCATCTAGAGACTTAGCATAGTTTTACTCCTAGCCACTGGAAGAAGCTAAGGCCAGAAAGGATATAACATCACCTGTACATCAGTGGGTAACATCAGCTCAGAAGTGAAGCTGTTGGCATGGAGTTTTAAAGCCTGCTGCACCAATTCCAGCCCTCCCAGAAGGACTAGAGAGAATGCTGCCAGTTTGCAAATATTAAAAATAATAATAATTAAAAAAATTTATTGGGGATAAAACAAAAGAAAATGTACACTTAGTTCCATAGAGAATCCAGCAGAGCACTTTGTCCTCAGCTGGATCATCTACACAATGTGCAGCACAAGCTGCACAAGGACTACCAGGCCCAGAATTCACTGCAATGTGAACAGAAGGAAGCACAGTGGATGCAGCAGTGTCTTGTGATCTGAAGCAGACCTCTTGCACTGAGCAGTGCCTTTGAGATGTGACAGCTCGCTCCTGTGTTTATATTCAGTATATCCAAACAGACTTCTCTTGTCTGCTACTCTACGTTTACAGAAACAATGGATTTTTTTTTTTTTGTTATCCCAAGGACAAAGAACGTGATAAATATGTTACATGTACTGTTTACTTTTTAGCAATTTTATGTTGAAACAATGAGAAAGGTAGCTTGGCCATTTGGAACATGGTCTATTGGTGTTTGGCAAGTGAAGTTTTGGGATGCACAGGACAAATTGTAATCATAGTTGGTCTGTCATTGAGACAAATGGAAAAAAGATACAACATAGTAGAAATCTCATGATCTTGCACAAGGTTAAAATTAACAAATATTTGTAGATTTAAATGGAGAAAAAATGCATTTTCAAATTATTTATGACTATATAGTAAAATACTAGTAATGAAGACAGTAACAATACTTTGTAAATAGAAATGCGTAATATACTCTGTACATACTCAGAAGTCATCTGAATGAAATAAGAATCAATGAAAATAAAACAATACATTTCATCAGTGAGGTTCAAAGGTAACCATGATAGTATACTGCAAAATTTGCAGTTTATGGCTCACTTAATGATGGCAGTCTTAAGTGACAAAACATAAAGCAGTGGTTTGTGCAGAATGTAGAAATGGAGTCAACATAGACTCAACACATAAAGCAACTGTATGGAACAAGAAGAAACAAAGCTGTGGAAATGCCCTCATTGTTTGCAGTTTGAGACAAACATTTCCTTCTTAAAAAAAAATAAAACAATAATGTATTGAGTTAGTCAGCAGTGAATAACACTCTCAGGGTATTAAAGCATTAGCTTAGTATTTTATCCTGTGAGATTTGTATCATCAATCTATATTTGCCCTCAGCACCATACTGGGTTGTGTAGGCGCATGTGGTTTATCAAAGTGTATAATATTTTGTTAGATCTGGCAATCTCTAGGATTCTGTCACACCACTAATCAGAATTAGAAGAGGCAACTTTTTTCTCCTGCTCTGTGTAGGGTGCTTATGCTCCTAGACAGCTGAAAGCACCAGAGATCTTTCTTTTCTCATCATTACAGCTTAGGAGTACCACAAGCACATGACCAATCTTCAACCAAAAGATGTAATTCAAAGCTAATATTGTTAAAGATCTTCACTCAAGGAGTGAATGAACACTGAATGGACAGTTTCCCAGTGAGCCATAATGGAACCTGGAGCGCATGTATTTTCTCATATGATTAAGTCTGATTAGGCATCAGAACTGCTAATTTTCATTTGGTAAATGAAATATTAAATGTTGTACTGCCTACATACCACTGGTCCATCAAGCTGCACTTTCAAGAAAGCACACATTACTGCCAGGATGGCCTTGAGTAAGTAGGACTGGAGTGAGCAGTGCTCTTCTAGTTTTCTCTCTCAGTCATCCAGCTAGAAGAAATAAAACATTAGCCTTGATTGGGATTGTCTATATATCGCTCTGAAAGATATGTATGAAAACCCAAGAGCTGTGGCACCAAATCCCAAACTGTACCTCCCAAGAACAAGCATGTATTGTGGAAGAACTGCAGGTGTGAGAGGTGAGGGGTTCAGCATTCCCAGGCTATATCCTGCTTTAGTGTACAACATTTTATGCATTGAATACAGGCATTGAATGTTTTCATATAAGCAGTAACAGAGTCAGGCAAATACTATGTTTCAGAGTTACCCTGAGTATCTTAAAGCAACTCCTGACACCTGGTACTGGGTATGTTGGGAATTACCAGGTTTTGCCCAGTTCTCTGTTGTTGTGACTAAGTTATCAAATTTTCTTGTTAAATCAGTGCTCAATCAAAATAAACTCAGTATAGTTGATATATTGAAGGTGTTTTCCAGTGAGGATATAGCTATTATCAGAGACAGCAATAAGTGGACTAAAATGTATTTGAAAAATCTTCTCATCTAGGAACATTGTCTTTCAGGCTTGTATGCTGCCAAGTAAACTCCTACAGGGTCTTCCAGGATCAGCCTCTAAACATGGTTCCTTCAAGTTCCTTCACACAGATAAATAACCTGCAGCAGAACGAATCCTCTGGAAACAGTTACTCACACGCCTTAGTGCTTACAGGAGTCAGCAGTTCTATATTTGCATCAGGCAGTTAAAATTGCCAAGAGTAATAGTGTATAAGTGGTTAAATTATCACATGAAAAAGATACCACAGCACTGTTGTTGACATCTGTGCACTGGTCCAAGAAAGTGTTTTCTACAAAATTCTGTACTGAATTACAATAATAATACTTTATTTGCTTAATGTCAAGCTATCAGCAGTCCCATGCAAATTGTT
Organism: Tetrao urogallus; assembly: GCF_951394365.1. Lineage (NCBI taxonomy): Eukaryota > Metazoa > Chordata > Aves > Galliformes > Phasianidae > Tetrao > Tetrao urogallus. The sequence goes on along the minus strand of NC_136815.1, from coordinate 49,416,854 downwards.
AACTTAGCAACAAAACACCATGTAATTGTCACTACAATCTTAAGCCTCAGCAGTCTTGATTTTCAAAATAGTAGTTCATCAATAAACCATTGTAAAGCCTTTAAGCTCCAACAGAAATGCAGTAAGGAAGCTCTTTTCATCTGCGATGTCAATAAGCTGAGATGAGACAAGAAACTAGATTTATCAAAGTGACAAGTGAATATATATATTTTAAATGTAATGAATAAATGACATCCTTATTAATGATTTATCTACTTTCAACTTTAACAAATAGTTCTAGTGATAATGACTAGATTTTTTTTTTTTTTTTGGCATTAGGAAAGTAAACTGACACATACCTAGCATAGTTAAATAAAGCCTAGTTCAATATTCATAAATGATAGCTTTGTATGTAGAACCCTAGTTGGTAATTACAACCAGAACTATTCATTTCATTTTTAGGAAGTAGATACCTGTGAGTGCCATTTAGTCATTACTCAGAATTACCTGTTATCTTTGATGAACTTAGCTGTGCTTGCATCTGGTACAAGACTTGCATGCTAATGCCAATTGAGAGTGCAAATATGTAAAGAAAAAATATTTGGGATGTGAATTTTAAATACTCTTGGTATCATTTTCATTCCAGTTCCCATTGGATCAGGGACTGTAGTGGTGTGACTGTGTGGCTCCCCTTGCCACACAACATTTACTTCCTGTAACCCTGTTCAAGTGATAGCTGCCAGAGGTGATTATGATGGCTGCATTCAACGTAAGCAGATAACCAACTATGGCAGTCATGATGGATGTGATTGGTTGTGATGACTGCATCTGGATCAAAGAAGATTTGTGGATAACAGACAACAACACAATAGCCAAGGGCTAATTTAAACAATATGTCTGCTAAGGCACTGGTCAATATTCAAGAGAACATCGAAAGTTTGGAAGTTTGTTTGAAGAAATGTTTGGAAGAATGTCCAACTCAAGCCAAATTTGAATGAAGCATGTATGCAAATATGACTATGAAGTTGTATGCAAATATGACCATGAATCATTCTCCTTACCTGTACCTCTTATACAACAGCAGGCTGCATGACAGGATCCCCCCTTGACTAGGGACATCTCTCAAAGCTACACCTATCGAAGAAATCCCTCGTGCCTTGACGACAAAAGATTCTTTGACATTACAGATCCTCAGGAAGTGACTAACAGCTTGCTAAACATTTCGAGCTGCACTAAGACCATATCATTAATTGACTGTGCACATATAATCCCTTAAATATTAGACATTGATCAAGTGTGGGACTCAGATTGGAAGTAGGCTCCTTATCTTTGTGGTTCAAGGAGTTTAGAAAGCAAGGAAGTCTACACTCTGAGCCTGGAAGGGTCCAGATCTCTTAAACGAGTGGGCTTAACCCTATCTTCTATGCAATAGGTAATGAAATACACCTTGCCACCTCAGATTGTTTAATTGCTGTCTTACTTATGATTAAAATTTGTTAGATCACTACATATCAGTAAATATATTGCTGCTTTGCTCTTATGTATAAAGCGTGTTACTCTTTCCATGGCAACACCCTCTTTAAAAATGCTACCACTGGGGCAAGAAGAAATATGACTATACTTAGAGAAATCTGTCTCTATTCTTGTGACAGGAAATGCACTGTAAATGGGCATTTTTCCTATCCCTCAGTCCATTCCATTTGTTCTTATTCTCATACCAATTTCAAGTCACTCACCCATATCCTGCACATTAGGGGTGGTTAGGACGTACTATTCATTTATCATACAGGAAACAGGCTGCTTCACTAGTCAGAGGATTTTCAGGAAGGCGTCAGTTTTGGTGAAGCTTTTTCTGCAGGTCTGAAAAGTAGGAGAGAGCCAATGTTTCAGGACAGCATTGTGATCACCAGGAATCACAGCTGCACATGTGCCAATTCAGAAATTTTGATTCTGAAAACATGCACTTTGACACACTTCCATTTTGTGCAAACAACAGAAAAGATTTGTTTTTATCATAGTAAAGAATAAAAAACCAGCAGCAACAATAAGTGTCACAACCTGAAGAGCTGCCACAAAGCAGAAATGTCATCCCGTGGTCAAGATTTGGAGACATTTAGTTTGGAGCTGTAACACAGCTTCTGAGACGAAGAGAAAAAAAGATGATGTAGCTGATTTTCTGCAATCAGCTTCTATTTTCTCATATCCTTTTAGTTAAAGTATCTATTTTAAAGTTTCCTGTAGCGTCTGTTATCATCCCCTCTAGGTAACACAGAGGAAATTTTGAAAAGCAAATACTCAATAATAATATTAATAAAAACAACAATAATGAACAAGAATGTCAAGGAAGCAATTACTTCAATTTCGGCTTTGAAAAGCTCTCCCGCTGAATCATTGAACAATCCCGGTTTTCTCTAATCTCAGTACATTTATCTGTAGGGAGATTAATGCTCTTTTGTTTTGGGTCATTTTTCAAAACGTTTTCCTTTATTTTCTGTTCATTTTTCTCAAGATGACTCTACTGTGATGTGATACCCGTTAGGATGCTGGCTCCTCACCTCTGAAGAGATGGATGAGAAGACTTTAGCCTTCCATATTTGCCTCTTACATTTATTCAGTCATAAACCACTGCACAGGAGGAAACAAAACACAGGAGGAGATGCAGAACTGGAGCAGAGACACAGCGCAAGTAGTATAACTGCAAGGGAAACACATTTTTTTATCTATCAAGCCTATTTAAACCTGCATTAGGTCGTCAGCACTCTGGTGGATGCTTTGCATCAGCTGCACTGAGGGGAAGTTGGTACTTGGCCCCACTTCTGCTGCTGTGGGCAGGTTTGGTGTCTCACTCTGGCAACAGCTTTCTCCCTGCTTTGGAGGATGGCAGACCAGACAGTAAAAGAGAGCTATTTGCATAAAATGTGTTGCAAAAACTGGATTTCCAAACAAAGACTTCTCTTAATGTATTTCTTCTATTTCAATAAAAGCACATTAAAAAAAAGATGGTTATTTGGAATTGTTACACATTACAGTGAATACAAATACACTCTTATAAATGAATAAAATGCTAAAGCTTCTTATGTTAAGATCTGTCACTCAGTCTCAGCTAAAGTTTATCCTCTTCAGAAAGGTTTAAATTTTCTACTGAAATAAATATAAATCAGCACCTCATTCTAAGTCACTGAAATGGTGGTTTGCTTTGTTTCTCTTGACAAAAATCAGATGGGATCCAGTTGGCAAACTTGCAGTGAATGCCTTAGTGGTCAGAATAATCACCTTTAATCATTTCAAGCTCGGAGCCATTCTGATACAGAAGGGGAAAATCCAGGCATTGCTGTCTCCACCTTCATGAGAAAAACTCCATCTCTGGGTGCAATGCCATGACCATGACCCAAGAGAGTGGAGTCAGAGGGAGTGATGAAGTAAGTCCAGCCCAGCCTGGAAATGTTCCTTGTCACGGTGGGGAACTCTTTTCAGGATCAGGAGAGTGACTGCTGCCTTTCAGACAGCTTTAACCTGACTGGGGAGGTACAGGGGAAGAAGAACGGTAAATGTGACTTAATGCCTTACTCCATACTGTGTGATGGGTTGTGCAATTAATTGGAGAAGAGTTAGTTCTGTGAAGCTGGCTGACAGGAAGAACTGAATGTGTTGTTTGTGATGGCTTACGCCCAGGAAGATAGTCTCAATCTCTTTCCCAATGGGAATCTTTTACAGAAAGTCATAGCAAACATCAGGCCAGGCACTAGGCAGTTCTGAGGGCGCACTGTCCTCACATTTCAGAAATGGTGTGTATAGGCCATTTTGTTATTTACACTGGAAATCACAGCTTCCTGCCAAAGGCTGAGGAGGGTAAATGAGATTTGTTAACACCTCAGGATTTCCTGCAGGGCTGAGGTCCATGCCCTGTGTGTGGGTGTTGATAGTGTCGCTGTATGACAAGGGAACGGCATATAGAAATCGAAATGATTGTTCAGCATGAATGTGATTTTTTTACCATGGACTTTGCAGCATATATGAACCAACTATGGTCTTGTCATAAGAAAATGGGAAGAAAATCTATCAGCAAAAAGAACACGTTAACAAATCTTTTCAAGTTTAGCTTCTACACTTTTGCTCAGCTTATTTTCAGTTATTGTAAGAGCTAAGAACTGCCTCTATTTGCTTCTTCCCCCTGCTCTCTCAGCTCTCTCTGCTGCTCAAACGCTGCCAGGCTGAAGTTGCTATGCTGAAGGTGCTTTTGGATCTGACTGCTTCCCAACAACATCTAGGGAAAAGGAATCTGGACTTGGACCAGAAAACAGCAAATGGAAATGGGGAGATAAGCTACATATTACAGACCAGTTGTTCTCAACCTCTTCTGTCCCCAACGGCACCATGCAATCAGTTCTTCATTACCCCTGCTCAGAGATGTAGGTTGGCTCATGTAAAATGTAACTAATGAAAACCATATGGCAATTAAATGATGAAAATATTCAGTAAAAATTATATCGGGGAAACAGCCAGTGAAACTCCTGAGAGCAGAGCAAGATGGTCTCCAAGCTGACTCTGATTTGAGCTGTTAGGTCTACACTACTCTGTGCCATCAGCTTCTGGATGAAAGGAGCTGTAGGAATCTCTTTGAGCAGGCTGATCATCTGCACCTCAGACAGCCTGCTTGAAAACAACACAAAGGCAGTGCCAAACAAAATGCAGGACCTCCTTTCTTCCTGCCTTTAAAGACAAATGATGATCACAGGCTTCTGAAATCTGTCCTGGTCCTTATTATCCTCCCCTAGATGGTGGATAAACCAGGTGCTTGGCACAGAGCTATTCTAGTCTTCTTATTGACACAGCTAAAAACTTCAATTTTCTAATCTCTTACCCAGCAGAGTTCAGAGCAAGATCCAAGCCCTAGGCTTATTTGTTCCCATCAATGCTGTGATCAGCTTTTCTTTACTAGGAACATAAACCTCTTCCTCCAACAATTATATTTCAAATCTGCCACAGGAATAATTGGGCTTGGAAAATTTTTAATCTCACCTCATAGTTTCCCTGTGGGCTCCCAAAAGAAAACAGCTCAGCTGCTGTCCACTGCAGGTGAAGTTGCTCAGTGATCAGCACTGAGTGAGAGTACCTGCAATCATAACAGGTGAGCACCACTGAGAGCTTTGTTGTGAAACAGCCCAGCTGCTGAAATGAAGAACTCAGTACCACAAAGGAGTCAAAATACTGCAGTCTGATGAAAGGAAAAGGACAGGCTGTTAGCAGTTTATTGTTGCACCACCATGTTTCATAGTGTACTGCTCACCTAGAAGATAAAACAAAAGATGTTGCTCAACTAATATGCACAAGATTATCAAATACGTCTACATGTTTATCGTCTTTATCCTGGCCTGGTACATTTCAGCTCTAGTAGAAGGAAACGAGAAATACTACCTTTTCAAACTGTTCCTCTTAGAAACTGCTGTCTGCTGGTAGCTTGATGAAAATACAAGAAGACTTTGTGTAGGGATCTGAGTGTTACCCTATGGGATTACAGGTCTCTGTAGCGCATGGTGAAATCAACGCTTAGCTTTTGGGAGCCTACAGAAAATCTCAGGAGGATCTTAGATATAAAATTGTTGGGAACTTAAACAATAGTCAGGACTCTTGCAATGATAGTCTGAAGACATCGGATTCCCTATGGAATGGCTATAGGACATCACTTGTGTTGAAATCAGAAGTCTTTTGATTCCCACCATACCACAGTAAAACTGTTGGAAGAATATTGTGTCTCTTCCTACTTGTTACAAACTATCAGAGTACACCTTTTGGTGACATCTAGTCTGACATTAAATAAAGCACTAGTAGGGGGAAAAGAGCTCCATAAATGTCAGAAATATAAAACCCCAAGGAATAATTTGTGTGGGTTTACCAAGAATAAGTAGTACCACCCATGCTAGATTGGTTTTTGATAGAATTACTAAATTAATGGATGGTAGAAATGAAATCTATTAAACAATTCTGAGCATTCAGTAAGTTATTTGATATAGTGTGTCACAAAATCTTGTGTGAAAAAATGAGTAACCATCTGACCTGCAAAGTAAGCATCGTGAGAGTTGAGGATTGAATCAAAGACTTAAGAAGAGGGAAAGAAAGTTTAAAAATAAATGACAAACTAGAAGGAGGAATTCACTTTGGGCTCTTCAACATCCAGTGCTAATTTCAGCCCCATTTTATGCCTTAGGGAACTGTCAATGAGATGTGGAGGTGACAATGATTAGAAGATTCAGCTGAAATAGAAATCTAAGCAGGAATTGGTAGGAAGATGAGTTTCCTTTTGGCCTCAACTTGTAGCCATCCCTGTAGCCATCCCAGAAAAACAAAGAAAACCTTATGTGCAAGGGAAGGAAAGATGAAGGGGAAGGCAGCATGCTAGATCACAGCGTTTAATGAAGGCCTGGATTGGCAGGCCTTGGTGCAGAGACCAAAAGGCGACCTGGTGACCAGCTGGCCCCCAGCTTGGCTTCTCTCATTGTCCTTTGGGGCACCCTCCAGGCATTGGTTTTCTTTTGCTTTCTCATTTCTCTGACAGCCTGCAGGGCTGAGAAGCCAGCAGAGACTTATGGAGGTGGGAATTGAAGAGAAATTAGCAACCCAACTCACATACTGCACAAAAAGGGTATTTTAAGGAGTATGCAGGAATGTTTTATATCATGTCACAGGAAAGTCCTGTCCGCAGAGTGCAGATGAAACTAGACTTCAAATACAGCTTTGCCCTGCTGATTTTTGCTCACATTTCTGTGTGTCTTCAATAATAAATAGCATCCTCTTCCCACCACCTCTCAGGTAAGCTCCATCTTGTAAAAAAAGCGTGTCTCAGAAATGATCCCGCAGGTGCCCACATCCTCAGATACCCGTGTGGTGGCAGTGCCCTGTCTGCAGCCTGTCCAGGGAAGGGGAGAGGAACAAACCCCATGCCTGACCAGAGAAGGCGTGAGAAGTAGCCCTGGCCACACCACACCGGAGGCCACTTGGCTTTATGCTTTCCTGCAGTCACAACTGCCAAATTAAAAATGTCTCCTGTATGTGTAGATGACATCAGCACTACCAGCTTCTTCCAAACAATTTTTTAATGTCCTATGCCTGGAGAAAAGAGGTGGAACAAGTGAAGAAGCAGAGCAAGCCTGTGGCACAGCCCTGGAGAGCCCCCTGAGCCCTTGCAGCCTCACACTGAGTGCCAACACGAGCTTCTCCAACTTCTTATAAGCACTTATTTCCTTCCCTCCTCCATAATAATATCACTCAATCTGGAGTGTGGTTGGCTACAGCCACTTGTACATCTGGAAAGTGCCTTTTATTCCTTCATAAGTGATGTAGCAATTTATATTCCGAAGGTCCTGGACCTCCTGTTACTCATTTTTTCAGGTGTTTTAGATTTTTTAGTAAGTATAGTAGCAATCATGAGTGACAGTAAAACCTCGCCTTACAGAGAGACTAATTTTCTTCTGTTATGGAGATTAGTGTTATTCTTTATGAATAAAAAAAGAAATTTCTTGGCTGATGAACTTTGCTATGACACCGGGAGGGAATGGCTCCAGACGGTTGTTCCCTTTCTTCCTCCAGAATCACTTAACTCAGCAGCTATTTGTTGGATACTGAATAAGCCAAGGAGCAGTGCCAGTTCTTGCTGAGACCCAGTGATCAGCTCTTGTGCTGGGGGAGCAGGCTGCAGGTGCTGAGCCCTGCTGAGGACAGCTGCCTGGAGCCCTGATCCAATAGGCAGGCAGCCCTCATGGGCAGCTCAGGCTCCTGGGGTCAGCACTGGCATAGTCACTGGATGCAAACACCTGGGTTTGGAAGGAGCTGGTGGTCCCTTTTGGCTAGCATCCCCTACAAAAGACATTTTCATCTAATTTACCTCTCCTGGTTTGCAAATAAGCAGGCAATGTCATCCCCGCTAAACAGCTACAATTATGCAGCATCATAAATTAAACTTTTTAATTTGCCAAAATTTCTGGCTTATATCGTTTATCATGCTGAGCCCTCGTTCAGAGAGGCAGAAATGCTTCCTGTGCAGCTGTATACAAGAGGGGAATCTCTTCCCCTTGCCCTGCAGTGCAGGATGAGAGCGTGGATGCTGAGGGATGATGTTGGCAGCAGGAGAAACTGACCAGTGGGATGAATGTATCCTTGGTGAGGCATTAGCTCCAGGACACTACACTGTGGTTTGTGTCACAGATCCACCACAGCTGCTTCAGGCTGTGGAAATGAGTGTCTTGCTGTCTGGGTCACCACAACACAAAATGGAGCCTTCAGCAGCACTGAGGAGCAAGCTACTTCACTGCTGTCAGGGCAGTTCCTATGAACAGGAGCACAATGCTCAGATTAGCAATGCTGTTCCCCACTGAGCAGGCTGGCATCAGCTACAAACACTTTGCAACACGGGAGGTGAATTCTCCCTCCAAAGCTGGATGGTTTTGACCTCTGTCCTCCCTCAGCTTGCAGCTCAAAATTTCTTAACCCGTGAGAGGGGAATCATTGAGGTTATTTCTGTAAATGCATTCCACCGATGAAGTCTAGGTTTTGAAGATTGATGTGTCTCTAAGACTCTTTAATACTGTGAATATCTCTAGGAAAGTTATTAATGACTCTGGTTTTTATGTACAACAGCAAGGTTGTGTTGATGCTTCCTAGAAACTAAAGTGGAAGTATGAACTTGTTTCAAATCTGGTAATTCTGGACTGTGGGGTGCTTGTGGTGCTCTTATCTGTGAAAGTTTTTGAAGGATTTTCCCTGATGCCTTTCCTTAAAACTAATCTCTGGACACTATTCTCTGTTTGGAAGGAGGTGGTAGGTTCTACTTGCAAACAAGAAACAGAAATTTATTTATGGACTTGAAAAGATTGGGGTAAGGGATGTGAAAGGAAAATACTATAGTGAAAAAAGAAAAATCCTGTGAAAGAAATACCAGAGGTCACAGCAATTTGAGGTTTTTTTGTTTGTTTGTTTGTTTGTTTGTTTTTTAACAAATCTATGAAGATTTATCTTGGCAGCAAGTAATACAAATAAGTTAAACTAGTCATATGCAGTTGCCCTTTTCCATAAGCAACAAATCTATGTCAGACCAGATGTAGATATATGTGGATGTGCTTAGGTAAGTAAGCTGCATTTAAGGAACTTAACCCCCCAAAAGGTAGCAATGCGCAGTCTTGTTGAGGTCTCTTCTGAGGGAATATAATCTCTTGATCAATTTAAATATACACATTTCCCATTTGTTGTTAAAGAAATTTCAGGTCCAGTGGTGGAGGAAGCCCATGCCGTTAGGCTGGTATCATTAAGTCTTATGGAAGCTGAATCAAATTGCTTCAACATGCCTCATCATCATGCAAAATGTATTTTGAGCTTCGCACCTGTGAGCTGGAATAAAAAATATGCTAACTTATACAGCAATAAGGGATGATTTGTGATGTTAATGGCTTTCCCATCTATACATTACCAGACAAAATACATTGCATAATTTATGGAATTGCTTCAGCGCTCGCAGCATAAATGGTGCCTCCCAATTGGCTAAATTCAGTGCCATATGTTCTATATAAAGTATATTTATACTCAACCAAGATATAAATTGTAAGGAAGCCTTGAGTACAATGATAAAATTATAAACACATTTTCTGCCTGTTGAACATAGAATTTATATCTGTAATCTTATCTTAGTTGTGTTGCAACAGTCAACTTGGCTTCTATATTTACCCCCAAAGGCTTTCTTCAAATATTCCCTTACTAAAAGTATTTTTTGAAGCTCTACAACCAGACAATTAAGTGAGTACAAAGAGCTCAATAATTACTTTATGCAGCCAGTATCATGTCATGTGTGGTAATGTCTTTCTTCCTTTTAGTTTATTTGATCAAGCGATATGTTACTCTGATAGACTGCCTTCCAATTCTGCATTCAGACTAAAACTGCATTACCAGCAGTTTTAAGAGAAAATATCACTTAGATTTTTCATTCTCATCAACTGATCACAGCATTTCAAATGTTACCTATTATACATATATGTTTATGTATAGACATTTAATTACCTCATTTCCCAACTGTTTGAATTGCATTATCGTATAGTGAGAGACTTTAAATCTGCACACCAGGCCTTGATTCATCCCCTATGAGAGAAATTGTCTGCATGAAACTTATGATGGTGGCTGCCCTTGACCAGTATTCCAGGAACACCTGCCTGCGCAGGCAGATGGCCTTCGAGGACAGCGCACCCTGTGCCCGTCTCTGTCACTGTGGGACCATGGTCTCAGACCTTTAGTAGGCTCCTGGGCCAAAGCCTTGGTGCGTGTGCTTTGTTTGAAACAGCTTTCTGACAGTCCTGGTGGGCATCAGCCAGGTTGGCTGAGTCTTCTCTTTCCTTTTCCCAGAGAGAAGTGAAGACCTGTTTAAGGGCTGCCAGCTTTGTTGGCTGACTGATGGGCTGCTGGCCTGGATGAGCGCTGCTCTGAAGGTTAGGTTTCCCGAGAGCCAATGTGAACTCCCCCCCCCAAGTCATGCTGGCACTTGTAGAACAAGCAATTTATCTGCCTGGCTGCTGGAGGTATTAATATTTGAAGTTAATTTGTCTGCTTGAATAATCTGGTGCCAAATCATGTAGCCATTTATCAGCTGTAATGGGAAGATGCCACTCTTGCCTAGCTGCATTTAGGGGTAACCAGCATAACCTCATCACACTAACACAGATGATTACTGAAAATTACACTGCAGTATTGTTCTGACTGCTTGGTTACAAGAAGTATTTAGTAGTTTTATGGGAAAGGTTGGACTAAATTACAGCCGAATAGTCAAGATGAAGCATGACAAATGTACAGTTTTCCAAGTAGTTCCAGTGAGGGGAGGGTGTCCAAGTCTTTGTGTTTCAGCTAAATAAAACCTGCAGTAAGCATGAATGTTGAAAGAGAGCATTGAGAAGATACATTGGGAGGGAAGATGTTCTGTTTAGGAGCAGGGGAGGCAAACCCCAACCGAGCCAAAGTGCTGCCTGAGCTGTGCTAACAGACACCGTGGGACGGTGGGAGGAAGAGCAATGCTGTCAGCATAAGCAAGAATCCTGGCTGGAGAAGAAACATTTGGCAAAGCTGTCTGTGTGAGCACAAGTGGGGTGACCACAGGCTGGCCCTTGCAGCATGGTTGGAGATTCAGAATGTGGTCAGAGTAATTTGGCAAGAGAGGACATCGTCAAGGGTGAGAGTGGAAAGAATGCAGACAAAGAAGGGGAGCACAGTCTGACCAGCATGCTCCCTCATCTGGCAGGAAGGCGGTGCAGTTTAACATAGCAGAACTTCATTCCAATTACAACAGCACTCACCTGCTGCTCCTTTCGGCTGACAGACTGAGGCACAGCTTAGCACAAGGCTGCCTAAGAAGGCAGAAGGTAAATTGCTCATGTATTGTCACTGGATGAGCTGGAGACTCACGACTGCATTACTTCTTACTAGATTGTGACAGATTGGTACAGGCAGCTTAGAAGCACAAGGATGTGAAAAATAGTTTGTGGGGTGTACTTAGTTCATATTCCACCAGGAAAAGGCCAATGTATACACAAATTAAGTGTAATGAAGCAAAAGAGTTGCAAACCATTGGCAGATGTTTTTCAGTGGTGCTTTCCCTGAGGATTTCCTCAAGAGCCTATTGTTCTCGGATGAAGACCGAAATCATTCCCACGTACAAGGCCACAATGTGGCTGCATCTGTACTGTTCTCCTCCCCTTCCTCTAATATCACTGGGCTGGATGAAACTGCAGCCAAGCCTACATTGCAGTCTGTGTAGTGTGCAGTACTGATGAAGTTCCTGTGCATGGCCAACAAAGGTCATTGTCCTTGTGCTGTGTCCTTATGCTGCCCCATGTGTAATGTGAGGACTAAGGACATGATCCAGCACGGTGCTCTGTCTTCTGAGTTATCCAAAGGTAATAGTTCCTGTGGGAACCACTCTTCAGGGTAAGATGCCACCTCCATGTATAACATCTACAGTCTAAGAGGTTAAAGCAGGTGTTGTGTATCTCTATGATTTGTTTGTGGCAGAACAGAAGTGCTAGCAGAGATTTTTTGTTGTAGTAACCGTTGGTTATAGGCAGCACTTAAAATGTGCTGAATGCTGTGAATACAGAGAAGGCCAAGTATCATCCCTACATTTTCACACAGCAGCCCCTTTCCCAGTGGGAGGAGAAAGAGAGTGGGAAGGACAAAATCAGGGAAACACAGGGGTCAAAGGTGTCAAAATATAATGCAACTATTAGAGAGCATCCAAAGGAGGGTTATGAAAATAGTGAAGGGTCTGCGGGCAAGATGTATGAGGAACAGCTGAGGTCTCAGGGTGTGCTCAGCACAGAGCAGAGGAGCTGAGTGGAGGCCTGATGGCGGCTGCAGCTTCTCACAGGGAGTGGAGGGCAGCGCTGAGCTCTGCTCTGTGTGACAGCGACAGGGCCCAAGGGAACGGCATGGAGCTGTGTGAGGGGAGGGCAGCTGGGGGTGAGGGACAGGGGCTGCACCAGAAGACAGTGGGCATCAAACAGGCTGTCCAGGGCAGTGGGCATGGTCCCAAGTGCTGGAGTTCAAGGAGCATCTGGACAATGCTCTCAAACATGGGGTTTGAATTTTGAGTGGTCTGTGTGGAGCCAAGAGTTGGACTCAGTGGTTCTTTGTGGGTCCCTTCCAACTTAGGATATGCTCTCATAGTTTAACATGTGAAGGGAAGATGAAGAAGAAAGAAAAAAAAACTCACCACAAGTGATACAAAAACAATTATTCAGCAGCCACAAGTAGCAGCTTCCAGCAATGGTTACCACCCATTCAGACGCTTCATTCCCATGTTTTATGGCAAAGCATGATGTTTCATGGCATGCGATATTGCTTTGGTCAGGCTGGGTCAGCTGTCCTCGCTGTGTAGCCCCAGCTCCTCCCTGGGGCGGGGGGGACAGGGTGAGAAATAGAAATGGCCTTATCAGTGTGCAAATCACAGAATCATGGAATGGCCAGGGTTGGAAGAGACCTCTAGGATCATGAATCTCCAATCCCCCACATACCAACCAGCAATACCCCAAATCTCAGTGTGTTATCAACACTGTTTTGGTCATAAGTCCAAAACACAGCGGATTACAGCCAGCTATGAAGAAGACTAACTAGATCCCAGACAGACCCAGAACACCACCAGAACATGACTAGTGCAAGGCTGGATGCACTCAAATGGAAAATGTGTGCAATTCTCAAGTTGCTTTTTGTGCACAAGTGAGAATAGGCAAAAGGATATTAACGTAAGCATTTTGTAAGACAGGGAGTTTTGATGGCATGTACCCTGGCATAGCAGCAGTAGCAGTGTATGTCTAGCATGAATGATAGTCCTTCTTTAATTGTGGCCTTTGAACAAAACTTCTCACACGCAAAAAAATTACTGGAAATATCAGGACTGTAGAGATACAATTAAAAATCCTCCAGTTGCTACTGAAAACACAACAGGAGGAGAGTTGCTTTGAAAAGGCTGTCAGTGAACATGAGATATTCATCTCCCCTGGTACTTTCCTTAGACAGGCTACAGCAAGCAGCTCACACTCCTCATTGTCAAAGTACATTTCTTCTGTGCTTTTGTGCACAGTGTTATGCACAGACTTAGAAAAAAACATGCAGAAATCCCAATCTCTGCATGCCTCATATTCCCTTTCTACCTTTACCCAGAGAGAGTGTAGTTTCCTGCGATGACAAGACTGGAAGGGATGTGGACTGGAGGCTCATAATGGGTGTCAGATGTGATCCTGGAGTGACAACCAGGACATTGGCAACCAAGAGCAAAGCATCTTCCAGGAAGGCTATAGAAATGCTATGCTCTGCTGGACAATACAAGCTTGCAAGCAGTGCAGCACCCCTCCTGCTCTGCCTGGCCTAGCACTGAGGAGCTGCAGAGATGCTTAGAGGTGAGGATGTGGAAGGTGAGCAGTGACTGTTGGCAGAGAACAGGCAGCACTGGGTTGGCATGGAGCAAGCTGCCTTCTGTGAGCAGCTTTGGACCTCTCCCACAGGCAGCATAGGGATGACCAGGTCAATAAATTCATGTGAATGTGTGATTTCACTATATAGATAAGGTCAAGGCTATAGAAAACAAATAAGCAAATAACAGAAAAGGAGATCCTACAGAAATCACATTATTTTTAGCATGGTCTGTTGGGTTTTTATTTCTTGTCACAAATGTGACAATAGTTATTGGCTTCACAGAATCACAAAATCATGGAATTACTGAATCACCAGGGTTGGAAAGTACTTACAAGATCATCCAGTCCAACTGTCCTCATAGCACCAATAGTTTTCACTAAACTATGTCCCTCAGTACAACATCTATATGGTTGTTGAACACCTCCAGGGTTGGTGACTCCACCACCTCCCTGGACAGCCCATTCCAGTGCCTGTCCACTCTTACAGAGAAGTAGTACTTCCTGACATCCAACCTGAAACTCCCTTGGTGCAGCTTGAGGCCATTCCCTCTCATCCTATCACTAGTTACATGAGAGAATAGGCTGACCCCCAGTTCACTACAACCTCCCTTCAGGTTCTTATAGAGATATGTATATAGGTCTCCTTAATGAATATCAAAACAACAGAGTTGAACTGTACAGTTTTTTGCTATTTCTAATTTTGTTTTTCTTTTAATACAGCTGAGTGTTTGGCAGTAAAATTCAGACATGAGCTGCACTATTTTTTCCAGACAAGGTTGATAAAACATATAGGTCACTCCAAGAGTAATGCTTCTTATTTATTTCCATGGAAACTACAAGGGATACAAAAAGCACAACAACACTATTTGATAGATCGAATTCTCAACTACAGAATATTATTTTTCAACACAGTCACCACCACTTGCTTATGCATTTTTGCCAGCAATGAACAAGAGCCTGCATATCGCACTCAAAAAAATCTGTACCAGCAGAGGTGACCCAGTTTCACAGCTGTTACAATGACATTATTACTAGGAAAATGTTGCCCATGCAGTCCATCTTTCATTGGCCTAAACAGATGGAAGTCAAAAGGCAACAGATCCAGATGATATGGTGAGTGTGGTAGGACAGTCCAACCAAGACTGCCAGTGTGCTCCACAGTCTGGCATGAAGTCTAACTGGCATGAAGTCTGGTGTTATCGTGTCACAAAAGAATGGTTGTCTTCTCCTCTGAAAGTTTGAGCCTTTGGCTTAATCAGTGCTGTGACACAGCATTCAGAGTTGATGGTTTATCTAGTTTCAAGGAAATCCAGAAGAATCACCCCTTTGCTATCCCAAAATACAGTGCACATCACTTTACTGGCTTAGGACTGTGTCTCGAACTTTTTCTTCAGTGGGGAATTCACACGTCATCATTCCAAGGATTGCCATTTTGACTCCAGCTCATTGTGGTGACACTACATCTTGTCACTGGTAAATGATGTGACCTAGAAAACTGTCACCTTCAGCCTCACATTTGTTCTATAGGTCCTGACAAACTTTCTTACAGTGTTGTTTTTGTTCCTGTGCAAGTACCTGAGGGACCTACCTGTTGCAGATGTTGCAGTATTCCAACACTGAGACCATTGTTTCCAATGCATTGAAGCTCTGTTATTTAGCTCTGTACACAGTTCCATGCTCCTAATCTGCCATTTAATGTGGATGAGCTGATTGAGAAATTCTTCATTTCATGATGCGACAGCTGTGCATGGCCGTCAGGAATGTGGCTTGTCTTTCAAGTCACTGTGACAACTGCTGTGATGACACCCACCTCCTCACTGTGCTTACACCCACTATTTGGTCTCCACAAACATTCAGCAAGCATTGATGAATGTCAATAGGAACAATTTTTTTCCACCTGAAGGAATTCAATGACACATCTTTTCTTCATCTGCACTTCCACGTCAGATGCCATTCTATCAGATTGCCCTGCTGCTGCCATCTGTCACATGGCAACAAAATGTAACAATATTGGTGGGAAGGTCCATCTTGTACTACCATACCGCTAACATCTGCCTTCGATGTTGTGGGTCAACATAACAAAATAGGAGGCTGAGCATGTACAGCTGTGTGGTAAGGCATATTTTACTGTGAATCCTATTTTCTATTCTTTGTTTTCAAATTTTACTGTACACAGTCCTTAAGCTTTGCATTAGTACTCTATGAAACTATTTGGACAGTCATTGACTCATTTTGCTGATGAAGAAGCCCAGGAAGGTGCAAGGAGCACTGCTGCTAAAAAGATAGAGATACCTGAATGTCATATCCTCTCCCCGTCAGCACTGCTGCTCTTTCAGAAGAACTTAACAAAAATCAACCACCTCAAGTACTGGACAGATGATGGATTGGGTAATACATACGGCCAACCATTTGAAGTGTTTATTCATTTATGTGCCACTTATATACCAGGGATTGAAGAAAACATCCTTCCTCTGTTCCTCACAAACTAGGATTGATGTTCTTCGTACGTTTGTTTGGACTAGTGATTTCATAATGCACCACTAAAAAGGGAAGTTGGTTTATGAACACCTGAAATGGCTGTCACTGCAGTTTTCTTTCTTTTGCTTCCTCTGCAATAGTATCCTCCAGGTAACCTTCAGAAGCTCCATGCTACTTCTTGAATATCTGCCCTCCATGTTAGCCTCTTCTTTCTGCTCCTTTCTTATTCCTTACTTTTTCTCTACCCCTGGCTCCTGAAGACCTCATCTTGCTTTTTTTTTTTTTCCCATTCTTTTTTTTTTTTTTTTTCTTCTTGCCAAAATACTTCACCTAAACCTGGATTTTTGTAATTCATATTAATAACTGTAGTAGGAGGGTGAAGACACAAAGTGACTTACTATTTTCCTGAGCTGGCTCCCATTTGAAGGCACTGAAGTTCAGAGCGGTTTGACTATGTCTGTGCCAGAAGAAGAACAAAAAAAATCAGTGATATCATCAGTAAAGAAATTAAAAACCTGTAGAACTCTCTTCTGTCATCTTTAACCCCTCATTCCCCAAGACCTACCTGTGGCAAAGCAAGTCTTGCAACATCTGAAATAACAGTGGCAGTTTCTGTCCTTGGGAGATTGCCAAAATTCTTGCTGCATTTCAAGAAATCTTGCTCAAGTTTGGGATCATGTTGCCTATGTCACTTTCAGTCTCAGCACTTCTTCAGCATGCTTAGCTGCCTTAAAGTTCTTCGAATCATCAGGTAATATTAGACACATGTATGCATATTTCAATGACTAGATACTGGAAATTAATTTTTTAGTAATCTTTAATAATTACAGAGAACTGTGCTTGGCTGGTATACCGGGTCTGTCAAACTGCTTGGAGGAATACAATATTTGAGGTTTCCACGTGAATCAGAGCGTATTCTGCAATGGGCTGTAGTGCTACAAGGCTCACCCAAGCACAGCCATTCTTCTAGGAGCTGGGGTTGTTTTTCCTAAGTTCTTCAGTACTTCTCTGCAGTTTACAGCAATGGCCTGTAGCTGTCAGCTACATTTTAAAGCAATTTTCTTGTAAAATAGATGCTTTCCAGCTGCAGAGGAAGCCAATCCTCATGTCTTCAGATCTGAATTTTGCAGTGATTTGGAACTGGCACTTGACAAGCTTTGTATCATTCTATCCAGGCTGGATACCTCTTAGATTTAAAGGCTCTCAAAACATTTTGACTTTGATACACTTATATCGATACTGTCCCCATCCCAGATGGCTCGCATGTTAAAATAATCTTTTTAAGAGCTGAAATACTGAGCAGTCTGCAACCTCCTTGCTCTGGGTTTCCGTACAGCTCTGGAAGGCTTCAGTACTGAGCAGTTGCTCTGCCTGCAATGTCTCCTTGGTACTGCTGGGTGAGAGAGAAAGATCTGGAATCCCAAAGGACAGTGCAGCAAGCCATTGCTGGTTCAGTCCTGTTTGCTGCTGTGCTTCTTGCACTGCATCCATGAAGGTGAGGTGTAACACGCCTCTGTGACAAGACTGAGTGCTGAGTACTGCATGCCAAACCAACATCAGCTCTTCTTCACCGAGCAGAACTTTCAGGTTTTCCATTTGTGTATGTGTATCTTAATTCATCCAACTTACCTCTTCTTTTTATATAGTGGCATGACACATCCTTCTTCCTATTGGCTGGATCAAAACTAGATCACACAAAAAGATGCTTTGGAGTAGCTCAGTATTCAGAGGAATTAAAGTCAAAAGAGATTTACTGGAACGCACTCAGATGCCAAGAGGTATTAAATAACAAGATTTTATCATGTATAATCATTTATTGAGCTGAGAATCCATACAAGGTAAACAAATGTTTACATTATCATACAGTAAGCATTTCCAGGGCTTAATAAAAATGATTGTCACTCACTGTGCTTCACAAAAAAATTCATTTTAATGAATAAATAATTTGATGAAATCAAAAAATATTTACAATATAAACAAATGAAAAAGCTTTGGATATATTAATCTGAGCATTCTGTATTTTGCATTTGTCTAACTGCATTTCTACCAAGATTCTCTCTCTGAAATGGTACAAAGTGGATAGAAATTACAACTCAAAAAAGTTAACATGATTTGGTACATGTCTTTCCATTAGTTCAAATAAGCTACATATGATTCATTTATTATGCACGTGTTAGAATGCAAATATAACTAAAATCATATATTATCAAAATGCCAGATAGCATCCTCCACAGAACAGAAATGTACACTAGGCCATGACAATAACTGAGAATCACAGGTGACAAAATATAACAAAGAGTACAAATTCCTTCATAAGAATATAATTGTGCTCTCTTATTTACCAGAGGACTATGCTGCTTCACCACATCGATGGCTACATATGAATACAGTGTTCAACGACTGCCATGTGGTTTGGTGTACGCTCATATGGGTGTCAAGCAGCGGCATTAATAGTGGAAAATGGGCAGTGCAAGCAGTTTTATAAACATCTCTTTGGGCTCTTAAAAAGAGCCAGTTATACAAAGCAGTAGAAGCGTAACACTGAGAAGTCTTCATCTCATTGACACAGATATCATGAAACGACTTGCTTTGTTTGTGGTGGTGGAGGGAGGAACAGTGTCTGCGCTGTTTATGCCATCAGCCAGAATTCAAGTATTCCAAAGCCACTTCATAGCAGAATTTATATTGATCCTGAAAAATCAAGACAACCACAGAGTCAATTATTGAAGGAACTTAATTAAGGGGATCAATATTTCTCTTCTGTTAAAATTATTTACAATCAGCTGTGGTCTATGGGAGCCAGTCTGCAAATCAAATTTATATTCGGATAAGAAAATCTTTACATTAACCAGACAATAGACACTACGCACACAATAATTTACAGTACTGCTCTTATTAGTCGTGTAGTTAGCTGCTCTAATACACTTGTATGAGAAAAATTGACTACACATAAGTAAATTGACTTGCAGCCCTTTAGTCATCTGTCAAAATGCTCACACAGCGCTTTGGCAGAAATGCAGTTATTGAAGTTCGTCCATGGAAATGCTGATCTTAAAACAGACCCAACGTCTGATGCTTTTCAGTGCATAACTCCTATTTTCAAACAATCATAAAATCATTTGGCCCTTAAGGGCCATCTAGACCAACTGCCTTGCAATGAACAGGGACACACCAACAGCAGATCAGGTTGCTCAGAGCCCCATCAAGCCTGACCTTGCATGTCTCCGGAGATGAGGCATCCACCACCTCTCTGGGCAACCTGTCAGAGGTGGTGGATGTTCTGTCCCTAGAGACATACCAGCATCTGAGCATCAAAATACTCAGATGCTCACTACATGTCAATGTGAAGTCTGCTCATTGTTCCTCCTCCTCTAGAGGCTCAAACCCACACTGAAGTACTGTGGTCCCTCAGTACAGTATGACAGGAGACCAGGACAGATCTGAATTAATTGGACCTATTCACATTCATTTTCAGTTACTGGTGATGTGTATTTTAGGGTCCTAACAGCTCTTCTGTTACCCAGTCTAAGTTTCCAGGTACCAGTCCTGCACTTTAAACACAGAATTGCTATTTCCTTTTGCAATGGCTGGGAAGCTGGTCCAGATCCAGGAAAATCCCAGTTCGCATCGTGAGATGAACAGTCATGACTTTATCCTTTTCACATCTTAAGTGGCACAAAGAGGTCAGTGCTTTTGACTGACTCTCACCCACAGGGCAACTTTGAGGGATGTGATACTTTGGGACTTAACAATTTTGTGCTCACACACATCCCTCTTCCTACTCGGAATATTTAGAGATGCTACAGGTATTTAAATGAAATAAAAATGCTGAAAGAAATAGGTGTGGGTTCTTTGAATGCAAGTGTGTTCTAACAATTCACAATCACCATTTTATGACTATTTCTGCCACCAAGATGCCTCTCCCTATCACACACTTTAATCAATTAAAAATTTAGCCGAGCTTGTTGGGAGATTACAAGTACATTCCAGATCTATTCTCCTTTTTATCGAAGAAAACATTATAAAGGCTTAAATCTAATGGCCTGTACTCATAATTTTGGGTCACTTCTTAGCTGAAAAGTGAGGCCAACTTAAAATTTAAGAGGCCAAACAATATCACTGTGATCAAAAAGCCAGAAAAAGACAGTGACAATTTAGAAGTCCTTTTGTTGGGAGCTGCCACTTTAAAAGAAAACAAACCCTAAGTTTGTTCTGTGTTGTCTAAGTCATGAATGAAACTCATGTTTGGCTTTAAGACCCTGCAGGGTTCCATAAACTGCTCGTGTCTTCTTCAGGATGAGAAAAGATAAAAAAAGAAAGAAATATTATGCATTTTTTTTGTATATATTATGTACATTATGTACACTTATCCACTGCCATTTTTACACGCTTACTTTACGCTGATTTAGTGCGCTAGCAAAACTATCATTTTTATTAAACCTGTGTTAAAGAGTCATTTTTTATTATTTCCCACTGTGTTCACTCATGTGTGTCCTTAGAACATTTTTATTATTCATTTGATGACTAATATGAAAAGCTTATTTATGTTAGTTGGCTTCAGAGAGGAATACTGGTTTTTCTTTCTAGGATAACCACTGGTAGGTCCAATAACATTTCTAAGAAAATGGTTTGTACATGCTGTACATGCTGTAGCATGTACATGTTGCAATACCATGTATTGCCTTTCTATGTTGGCCGAACAATTTCATAGATTTTTCCACACTGAAAAGATGTGGCATTCAGATTTCTACACTTGCAGGAAAACCAATTGTTTCACTGAAATTAAGTGATGAATCTCGATGTATGGACTGCAAAGACCATCCTTCCTCTGATCATAAGGTATGTAACTAGTTTATATAAAGCAGTCTTGAAGCTGTTATTGTCAAATACTGTTTCAACCTTGAAGATTTCCTCTCTTGTAACAGCATTTTACAGAAGTAGATGAAATTACCGTTCTCATTTTTCAGACGGGCAAACTGAGGCAGAGACACATAATAAAGGTCAAAAAGGAGGAAATCAGTAACAGGCTCAGGAAAAGAACGGAAGTGTCCATGTTCCCTTTTTATAATGGAAAAATCAATGTGAAAATTCTCTTGAACCTTGCTAATTCAAGTTATACTAATTCTTTTTTGTCAGTGGATTAAGAGATAATGGAAAAAATCCTGATCGTCCCCTACCTTAGTTTCTCTATTGGTAAAATACGAAAAACAATACTGCTCTCCTTCCTAAGTGCTCTGAAATGTCCTAGTGAAAAAACCTTACAAAGGCTTCTCAATACCATTCAAACATTCTCAGACCTCCCCCAATTTACTAAGAGTTATTTTTATATTCTAAAATAATACATCCAGCTTTTGATTAAAAACATTCTGTGCTGAAAAATGGAGACAGCTGCCTGACAAATCTATACCTGGGAACTGTCAAAAACAGGAATTTATAGAGAGCATTTTCTTCAACTGTACATCTTCACACTGGTAATTTTCTTTTTATTTCTATAAAATAGATGAAGAAGAGATCAGTGTGTTCTGTGGACTTCAGCTCTGGGAGAACCAAAAACAGCAGGCCTGCCAAGTCTCTATCCAAAACTATACTATCTGAAAGAAGAAGTAGACATTTATCTTAATATCTGGGAAATAAAAATGTATGGTTCTCAGCATGATGATTCTCTTCCTGAGAATACAAACCAGAGAAAGAGGAGCCAAATAAGCTGCTCCCTCCCACCTCTGTGAAAGCTTGATAGTTTCTTACTGTTACAAGATTCACAGTTTCACATTCCTGGCTCGTGGTCCCGCAGTGCTAGTTGTGAACTCCCTCTTCGCTTTGCACAGCTGGCAACATCTGGCTTTGTGCCATGAGCTTGGCTAGAACAGGGCCTAAGGGAAGGGTTGCGACTTTTTATAGAATCACAGAATGACTTGGGTTGGAAGGGATCTCAGAGCCCACTCAGCCCCAACTCTGTGCTGTGGGCAGGGCTGCCACCTAGCAGCTCAGCTGCCCAGAGCCCCATCCAACCTGGCCTTGAGCACCTCCAGAGATGAGGCACCACAGCTTCTCTGGGCAGCCCACTCTTTCTCAGGTAGCCTAAATGCGAGGGACCTGGGGTAAAAGTGTCTTTATGGCCCTGGTATGAGAATAGGATATCATGCTTCAGCCCTCTCTGAGTACAAAACTACACACTGGAGCATAAGAACTTGCTGCTTTAAGCTGTTCTGCAGCTCTTGTGGAGTAGCAGCTGGCACTTCAGCAATTCGCCATTACAAAAAAATCCCATAAAACACTCTAAGAAAATAATTGCACATGGCCCCTTGTTTCTGAACTTCTTTAATCCTTCTATGAGATAGAGCAACTATAATTAAATGCAATATTCTGGATGTCAAACTGAAATTCATGGCTTTGATAAATACTTGGCGATTAAGCTATTTATAATATATATAATTTGAAAATCTGGCATTTCATTTTACATAACTATTATTTCAACCCATGCAAGGGCTGCTCTCCACTTGGCTCAGCCTGTTAGAAAGGAAAATTAATAAGGATGTTCGGCTGAAAGTTTAAAACTCTTAAAAAATTCAAATGAACAGAGACAAAGTCTCATTGGGAAGAAAGCAGTGTAAAAATACTCTTACAAGTGAAGTGACTTCATTATCCCCTTTGAAAATGACTTGCTTGCTTTGTGAACAACTCCCACTGCAAATCTTGGAAATCTGACTGAATCTTCTGAGAAAAAGGAACATTTTCTATTTAGTGCAGCAGTTAAAAAGCTCGTACCAGAAGGTCCACCATGTTAGGCTTATTATTTCTCAGTGTCTTCACAGCATGGAATACATCAACAGCCCTCTGATGTTGAAGCATTTCACAAACAATACTGATTGCACAAAACGTCCCACTGCGGCCACCTCCATTCCTGTAAGAAAAGTAAAAAATAAATGGCTTGGTTACAAACTGACTATATTACAAGTTCTTACAGCGCCAGGAATGGCTACAGAAGGTATGAGTTCCACCAGGGAGAAACCAAAGAATATGAATGTGCCGGAAGGCGGCTGAACTCTAAGCTGAGTGCTGTTTTTAATTGGAATTAATGGGCTGAATGATCTCAAACCTATCATCCAGCATCCAGGAGGCTGAAAGCCTGAAGGGAACTGAGTGGCTGAGTTTTGTGCCACTCTCTTTAGTGAAGTTTTGAGGCAGCATGAAGGGAATGTTAAAATAAGGACAAGCTACTTTTAGATTGAATTTAATACCCTTTTGTACTATAAACGCACAAGGCTATAATATCAGGCTAGAAACATTATAGAGAAAGAGGATCTTTTAAGGTTTTTTTAATTGCTGATCCTGGCTCCTTCTTCCTGTACCCAAAGGTGTTTCAGAAGAACAACAGAAATGGTGTCTAATTTGCTTACAAGCCATTTGGCTGTGCTTTTAGCATGGCCCAAGGTGGGACTGCAATATTCTGGTGACTGATGTTCCCACCCTGCAGCAGCAGGCACAGGGACTGGCTGCACTCTAACAGCTGCTTCTGTAAGTGACTGCATTCCTCTTCCACCCACAGCATCAGAGAACAAGAACCCAAAGAGAAACCCAACGAAGATACTGGGCACAAATGCTCATTCGCGTGATCAAATACAGCCTTTAATAATACTTCATGCCTAGTTAATCTTTAGGAGAATCTCTTTCTTGCTGGAAACCCTACTATTTCTATAGCTATCCTAATCAGAATCTTTAGGCTGCAATTCACCAAAAATAATAAACCTTACTAATTACCAGAGTGTAGCCTGGATAGGTAGTTGGTCTTTCAAACCAGCTTTGCAAATGGTTGATTTTCAAAGGAAACTACAATGTCTCACAACTGTCACATCCCAGCAGTATGAAAAGAATGCTCTCTGCTGCCAAAACATTGCCTGATATTGTAGAACTCTTTGAGAATTTTAATTAAAATAAAGTCATTTAAAAGGATTATATTAGAGCTTTTTTTTTCTTTACTGCCTGGAAGTGACGCATGTGTGATGTTGTACAACTATTTAATATCATCAGCCACCTCAGAGATAACAGTAATTTGCACTTCAAAAGGGTCTTTTCAGCTAAAGATCTCAAAACATTAATTAATCACACTGCACAATGCTCCTTTGATGAAAGTATTATTATCCCCATTCTACAGATGGGGAAACTGAAGAGCAATGACTTGTTCAAGGTCAGTGATAGTAGGAATTATTAATGTACTTTCCTCCATCGTTGTAATATTGATTAACTGCAAACCAAAATTCAGGAAGTTATTGTCTACTCTTGGGTTCCAACTTCTGAAAGCAAATTAGCATATGCTTTTCACATGAACATATCCTTATCCATCATTGTAACATCTTTAAGTAGATCTCCAGAAGGAGAGCGATACAATTTCAGGCATGAATATTTAATCTCAGAAGACCAACCAATGCTGAGAACAAGTAGTATGTACATGTATTAAGCCACATCAAAAGGCAGGATGGTGGATGAGAGCCTGTACCCGTGGAACACAAAGTCACCAGAGGACAAAAATATGTATCATTGTGAAAGAAGGGCAAGACAGTCAAAGGGCCATCATAACTGTTCTACCAGGCCATTTTTTCTTCCATGACTTCTGGAAGAGGAATAATTCCCTACAGTATTATTCATTTCTACCGTTAATGAACTGTAGATGGCACTGAATAGAAATAAAAAGTGCATTGTCCTGAAGGTACAGTTTTGATTGTTTTTGACAGTTTTTGAACAAATATGCACCTTTTTCATTTGAAAATGTCACTTGAAATCTTCTATAATGTAGAGTTTTACCCATCATCTTTTCACAGGTGTCTACCAAGGGACAGAGTGGGAAACTCATGAATCTACATAAAAAAAAAGCATACGATTTCTTGTGTCTTCAGAGCTTTTAAATGAGCAGCTGTATTATTTATTCAGATCCTGTACCTCTTCACCTTCTCATGAATCTTTAAAAACGTGGCACAAATACTAGGATAACAGTATTCTTCTCACTGGTCCCTAGTACTTACAAGCAATGGACAACTGTGCGTCCCTCTCCCCCGTTGTACTCCTCCTGCCACTTCTCCACCTGGCGAATGAGCTTCAAGAACGAGCGTTTGGAAACTGGCGTGTCCCTGTACATGGGCCATCCCAGGAACTGGAACTGCTGCACCATCCGATAGCCGTCCTGGGGCTGCAGGCGTTCAGGAAATGAGCAGGAAAAGAAGGAACAGCATTGTTTATGGTCAATATTCAAACGGTGCGTAACTTAGATATTTGCATCAGCGAGGAAAGTTGTTTGGGCAAATCACCACTGACAAACTACTAATGCAATTTCAATTGCCCGTAAGGAGTTATGACTTTTAATTTCCAACCGAGCTATTAGGACAAGAGGTTTTAAATAGAGGGTATACAAACAGACTAGAAGAGAGCAATGGTACAGCAGCAGGATCAAACAAACAATTAATTAATATCATAGTAGAGAAGTTGCAACAGAATTATGTAAGCATTTCAGCATTTTGAGAAACATTTGCACTCTTCTGTCTTTTTTACAAGAAAGGTCAAAACCTCTCAAGATAGTTTGAAGCGGAAAAATGTTTTAAAAACCAAATGAAACCCTCAGATTTTTCCTGCTTATAAAAAACAAACTAAATTTTACTGTGTGCTACTGAAGCAGTCAGAACCCCTCTGGTGAGATGTTACTGAACAGTTGCTTTATGGTGATTTAAAATAAAAAAAGGAGCGCAGAATAAGTGTTTGTGGCAGAAAATTACAGTCCTTTGAAAAGGGCATAATAAACACACAGATGAAAACTGGTTTTGTAGTTTAGGATTTGCCATTTTCACTTCTGGCAAAGTGAATGCATTTTAGTACCACTTTGAAAATGAGCAATGTGCAGAAATGTTGATGTTACCAGTTTTGCTCTAGAGTAAGAGGTAATAGAGAGGATGTAAGATTAACAAGGTAAGGGAATAAACCAAGCATTAGATATGTTCTTCAATGGGTTTTTGTCTGCTTTATGTCAAATTTGGACTCCACTACTTTCCTGCCTGGTTTCTTTCAATTGCATCCCCCATCTCCCCAAATGGCATCAGCCAGACCCAGCTTCTGCTACAGCTCCCGTTAACACTCTTGGAGACTGTGGTATTATGTTGCCACATTTTCTGGGAATGCAAGACCTTTGTCATACAAAAGTAGTACCTTGAAGCTTACAGTCTACTCCCCTGTTTGCATAGGAGCATCCCAGGCAGTGTTCTGGGGGCCTTCCTCTCACTGTTCTGACAGCTATTGGACTCCATGGCAGCTCCTGACTTTTTAACAGAGAGTGTTTCTTACTCCTAGATGTAGTTCTTCAGGGAACAGTACCAGTCCACTGCAAAAGCTCTCTCCATCTGGATGGGAAGAGATGCCTGGTCTGTGGCTGAATCCTTTTTCCGCTCAGCTTTAAATTGATGCCTAATTTAGTCTTCTGTCAACTTTATAGTAGCATAAAAGCTGGATACGAGATCGTACTCGTCCCTGTGAAATGCTTACATTTATTATGAAGTGTGATTAGTGGGATAAGATCTGCACTAAAAGCCTGGGCCTGGTATTGGAAAACATGCCTAGTGTTGCATGATGCAGGATAATAAACATATAAGATGGCTAATTTAAAACTCTTAAATTAAAACTGCACTGATATCACCATTTTGTGGCTAACAGATAACCTCTATATTGCATTTATTTCATTTGTATTTAATGCACTTGAGATACGCATTACAAGATTTTTCAATTGCACACACAAGACTTTTTTCTCAATGATTACTGTGTGATCCATTATTCACTCATGCTCTCAACTCTTTCAGGTAGGATATCAGGAAAAAATTCTTCTCAGAAAGAGCAGTGAGGCAGTGGCACAGGCTGCCTGGGGAGGTGGTAGAGTCACCATCCCTGGAGGTGTTCAAACCATGTGGATGTGGCACTGAGGGACGTGGTTAGTGGGCATGGTGGGGATGGATTCATGGTTGGACTGGATGATCTTAGAGGTCTTTCTCAACCTTAATGATTTTATGATTCTACAAATAGGCTGAATAATGAGAATAGCTTTATGTGAGTTTAACTTTTTTTTTTGCGACTGGGATAGAGTCAGCTGAATCACTGAGGCAGAATTGTCTTGTGAGTAAAATCCTTACTCTGGCTGCATTGTAAATTCGGAATATCCGGCTGATGATGTCTTCTTCTAAATCAGCTGATACAAACTCCACCTGAATAGGACCATGTCGGTGTACTCCGTTTTCTGGCCAGTACTGAGGACACAACTACAAATACAAAAAACACATATAATTACTTTTAATTTAATGTTGCCTCATTATATTTTTTAAGACATACTGTGCTACTTTTATTGCAGACATTCTTACACAGTTTCTATATGAAATATACAGTGCACTGTCCTTCACTATTTTCAAGCTCTGATTTTACCTGAGCAGACCAAATTTCAACAAATGCCTTTTTACTTTGCTGAACATGTTATTGCTTGCTGCTCTGCTTGCCATTTGGAGAAATGTATTTCTGACGCTCAGCATCAATTCTACAATATGGTATGACAGGACAAGGGGATGCTGTCAAATATTAGCAGATCTTGGAGAAAGTACAAAGCCTAACACCAAAGGCCTGGTATCTTCAACCGTCTGAAAAAAGTTGATAATAATTCAAACTACATCAAAATGTGGGCTCTATGCTATAAGTCTCAAAATTCAGGATTTCACTTTCACATCTGTCTCATCTGTGAGTGGCAATATTGGCATTATATATGTACATATTATATATGTACATATTATATATGTAATAATATGTATATTATTACTTTTGTTCCAAAAGTAATGCTTCCTATTTATTTCCATGGAAATTATAACAGATACAAAGAGCACAATAACACTATCTGACAGCAAATTCTCAGCTACAAAACACTATTTTTCAACACAATTACCATCATAAGCTTTGCATTTTTGCCAGCGATGAACAAGAGCCTGCATGCCATGCTCATCAAAATCTACACCAGCAGAGGTGACCCACTGTCACTGTTGTCACTGCTGAAATGGACTACTCGACACCTTACTGAGTTCACACCCACTGTGATGTGAGTAGGAGGCATTACTTTCAGAGCAGCCCTCATATATTACAGCAGCATTGTTTTACATTTTCAGCAACTGCTTAATTGCATCTTATGAACACCACTTGGAAACAGTACTTATCCTTTAGTGCTCAGATAACATTACTTCCAGGTATCTAAAGATCACAAAGCAGCATTAGCATTATCCTGCAGTTTTACTGTCTAATAAAGCCATGATGGCTCCGTCCTGGAACCCATTATCCTCTCTCTTTTAAAGATTAAAACAACACTTTGCTTGGAGATATTTGAAGCTACATTTTGCTTATCAATTTCCTCCATAAAAACCCTAATGATTTATTTTTAGGGACACCTAGAGTAGTTCAAGCAGACAGCTTTTGCAAGCATTCACCAAAATTAAGCATGAACTCATGAAATTTTGTTTGCTTGCAGAACCATTGATCTCATATTTGGAACTTTATTTCATTTGGTAGAACAGCTGTGGTCCTCATTCTGCTGCATTGCTGTTGGTGATCCAGAGCAGAGTTGACAAATCACATCTCCTCCAGATGTTGTTTTGCATTTCTTGTAACACTTATTCCTCAAAAAAGCCATTTGGAGATGACTACATTTTAGGAAAACATAATCATTTACTACATCAATTAAAAAGAGAACAGAGTCTGATTTGCTGGGGTTCACTTTAACAAGTAAAGAACAGAATTTTCAAGTAGGAAAATATATTTTAATTTATTTTTAAATCCCCACATGATTCAGTCTGCTGAGCAAATTGCTTTCCAAATATTGCCTAAATCTTACACATTTCTTTTATTATGAAATACACCAGTGTGCAGGATAGCAGAATACAATACTGACATGCATGCAACTAATGCAAATGCCAGCGCTCAGATCACTGAATGTATGCACAATTCAGTATGTGTCTTTCAAATACACAGCAATACTGTTCAAACAGATCTTTGAAAAATGCTTAGATGATAATAAACAGAGCTGTTTGCCAGAGCTGTTTTTGGAAGCCAAGATTTTCAAGTTCTAAAGAAATCCAAAAGCATTTAGGTCTGAGCATTTTGCATGCGTGTGATGGCAACGACTCTCTTTAAGTCAGAGACACTTTGAAAGGCTGAATTTCATTTCCCAACAGAGTGCAACCATCCAGATGAATTGTAATATCTAAACAGAAATGTAAACACTTCATATATACATAAATAATAATGATAACGGTAATTATTAATAGATCTGAATGTAATGTGTGTTTTTAATAAACTCTGCCCTCTCTCCACTCCTGTTCGCTCTGAGGGTTTTCAGATTTATTCCTAATGAAAAGATTTTTACTCACATTAGAGGGAAAAGGTTTAACATGCTGCAGAGGCAGGTGTATTAACTGCATATCCCAATAGCTTTTAAAAGCCTGTGAGGCTAATAAATGCTTGAAATAGCTGTGCACTATTGTAAATTCAAAACACAGCCCACAAATTAAAAGAACTCTGTTCGCCAGTCCCTTGCAGTCTGACTCCCTTGAGTCCTTCCTTATTCACTCAGAAACTAATCTTAGACTCATGAATAAAAGTTTTGTCTTTCATTTCTATTTTTCTCCCTGTAGACAGTGAAGTCTTTAAAACAGTGTGTGGAATTCCTACACACTACACTTGAAAGACCAAACTGATGATTAGTATGTTTTTAAAACAAATTCTTCGTGTTAAAATGAAATAAAGGAAACATTTTTCAAGGTATGAAAAATTTCAAGAGACCTAAAAGATTCTTGATCATATAAAGAACAAAAATGACAAGCAATCTGCTGTAAAAAAATAAAAATTGATCTTATCTTTTCCAGTAATTAGCAAATATTAAGGATCCAGATTACCGCCACTTTATTCCAGCAGAGGGTTAGTGCATTGCATTGAAAACAAGGAAATGATCCCTATACAAAAACCTGGAATTGCACAATTGCAGGTCAGGCTCTGGGATGCTCAGTGATTAATGCTAGTGATTAAATTGCCAAGTCAGAATGTATGGTTTTCCACTTTTCTAAAGAACATGTACAGCATGCACAACTCTGTTGTAAGGTAATTACATTCCCCTGTGTGTTCCTTTGTCCATGCTTAGTGTCTGATACTGTTCAGTTCTTATC
The DNA here is from genome assembly GCF_951394365.1 of Tetrao urogallus. Classification (NCBI taxonomy): domain Eukaryota; kingdom Metazoa; phylum Chordata; class Aves; order Galliformes; family Phasianidae; genus Tetrao; species Tetrao urogallus. Next base: position 49,386,247 of record NC_136815.1, on the reverse strand, counting down.
TCCTAGCAATGCAATCTTGTGTCAAAGACAACACAGATTTTCAGGCTGGGAACACCCATCCCTGCGGGCAGACCAAGGTCACTGACCTGTCCCATGCAAGTCAGTGAGGAGCTGTTGGCTTCTGCTTGTGACTTTTGGCCATGAGCATGCTTCAGACTTGAGTCAAAAATCTACAACCAAAAGGTTTTGGTTTTTAACAGCTCTTCTCAGAGTATGCTTTTCCATCAGAATACATTATGGTTGCATACACTTATGTGTGTGGGCATTAACATTTTGGTGGAGAAGCTGCTGATGCTCTGATTTATTCCTCCTTCCCTATGTGTATCCGCAAGCTACAAATCAATTTTTTAATGTGTTAGTATTTAATGTTGTTTTATACAACTAATTACATCCTAAAGCCGTTCTGTTCTGAAACACACACGTGCTGTGATGCTGAGGCACTGGCATTTCTCTGTCAAATAGAAGCGTTTGGACTTACTTGGGCTGGATCCACATCATTCAGCATAACTATTGAAGTGCAGTGATAATCTAGGACCAGCCTCCAGAAATCTTTGACAGTATTTGGCAAGGGATGCTGCGTAACTATAAAGGCTGATGGTTGCTTGTAGCTCTGCAAAGAAATAAGAAGAGATGGTTAGAGAAGAATGGTAAGAGAAAAAAAACTCACTTAGTAGAATGCCAGTAATAGTCTCAAACTTCAGGACTGAAAACATTATTTCTATTTTCCATATCGTTTATATGCTTTTTTCAGCTCTTTTCTGAGATTTTATATGCTTGAAAATTAATAAACTGAATTTAACTTCTGGTGATGTTATATTTCTGAAACTTATTTCATGCCTCAGGCATAGGATAAAATCATCTGAGGTTTTCCCTCCAATGCAACTCCTACAAAATTTTGAGCAACAATTTTGTTTTGAGCTGCTAATGGACAGATTAATCTTGGCCACCTGCACTGAGCTGTTGATTTGAATTATTCCTATGGAAGGAAGCATCTACTTATTTTTCCAGAAACAGTGTTCAAATTATGGTCTATCTGACAGAAAGGAAGATATCTAGGGGATACATTTCGACTTTTTTTTCTTTTTTTTTTTTTCAGTCAGAGCGAATTGCTAGTGATGCTGTTTGTGAAACAGTTGCATTGTGAATCTTGTACTCTCATTTTCATGTCGGTCCTCCTGAGTGTTACAGGCCAGTGTGGCCATCCTGGGGCAAATGTTGGCAGGGGCTGTCCTTGCCTCCAAAGGAGGGCAGGAAGGCCTCTACACGCCTTCAGTGACCAGATATTGAATAATGAAAACTGTGCTGGCTGGCCCTTTTTCTTGAAGTGAGCTTATTTAAATGTGAGGTGATCCAACTGCATCTCAGCCAGAGGTGCAGTTTTCACACAGAGATTCAGCACCTTGCCTGTGAGACTGAAAGTTCAGAGAGAAGAACAAATGCCTGCTCTTGTCCTTTAGTGAAGGGATACTGCATGTGTTTTGGATGGAAAGTGAGCCTTGGAGCCTTTGGCCCAGATATGCTTTTGGAATCAGCTTGTTGTTTCAAGAATGAAGCATTTTCAAAGTGTTTCAAGAATGGAGTGTTTTGAAAGCAAATACTGAGGCAGTACTTAATTTGCAGAACAAAACCACACTGAACGCTCCACTAAGACCACGTAATGGCAAGATCGTAAATTGCAGATCAAGGAAGCACTATTCTAATATGAGTGCATATAACAGACTTACTTACGGTGAGAACCAAGAGAAGTCACTTAAACTGTTGCCCTCAGTTCCTCTACATAGATCAATAAAAAGATAATACGCTTTTATTTTCACAGGAGAGTTTTGAACTTAGGCTCATTTTAGGAAAACACTGAGAACTTCGAAGGAAAAAAAAGCAACAACTGCTATAAACTGTTGTTACTCTAGCTTCACTTTTCAAAAAGGCCATTTACAATGTATTCATGCTTTTCTAACCTCTGCTTTCATGTTGTTTATGTGTGTGTGACAACCGTAATTACTATAGCTCTAAATTGTCAAAGATAGGCTATAAATATCTACACTCTGAAGGAGGTTTAAGTGTCTTTTTACTGATACTCTATTAGCAGGATTAGAATTACTCGAGATGCATTAGGAAAAAAATGCACACACGCATGAAGAGGAACCATTCATTCATACAGAAATAAACAGGAAGACTGAAGTAATGGCTTGTGTATTATCTTGTGCTGACAGACAATTCTTTTTTTTTGTTAATTACTTCTTCAATTAGAAACAAAGGGAACTGAAATATTGCTGCAAACTGTATTATCCCATTTAACTGTCTTAGTGTCTGAATACGTTACTAATTTTTTCCTAGGCCAGATGGTTAAAAATTCAAGCACTAGGGAGAAATCTAGATGCATTTAATTTATCAAAACTCCCTGACTTGCTCTCTAAGTATGGCTTTGGAACCTTGGCTTTGACATAACATATGTGTGATCCTAAATGTACTTGGGAGCTTAAAGATTTTGTGCCATGTTTTTGGAAAACAAGCTAGAAAGATTTCAGCCTTGTGCTGACTCCACTTTCTGGCACTGCTCAGTCTGGAGAGCTCCTTATTCCCTTTTTATTATTAACGATGTGGAGGAGACGACTTACATCCATCAGTGCAGCATTAATGTAGTTGCTGCTCTCCCCATCTATCGTTATGAGGAAAGGCAGGCATCTGTCTGGAGGCAGGACATCCATACAGCGATTCTTTTCATGATTTCGTGGTAAAAGTGCTATACTGCAGTCTTCCACACGCAGCGTCGGAGTCACCATATTTAACGTCTGTTCAAAAAGAGTAAACAACACAACAGAGAAATTAACACAGCAGTGAAAGCATCCCAAAATATTTAAGAATAGATCAAGTCACCAATCAGTTTCAGCAGGAGTCAAAATGAAGACAAATGAAAACAAATCACAGTCAGCGGGGTTTGGAAGCAAGAATCCTGGAAGCAAACGTATCTGAAAAACAACCTCAAAGACGAATGCAGACTAACCAGTTTTCTGGAGCAAGGACAGCACAGGGAATTGACATACATCCTTGGAGTGCAAAGAAGATTTTACTACTACCCCATTGTTTTCTCTGTTCATTTAGTATAACTCAATAGCAATTAGTGACAGGTTATACTCTTTTTTTTCAGTCTTTCATTCCCCAGGGCTGGCCCCAAATTCACATGGTTATAAGCCAGCACTTAATTAGAAGCCTTTGTATAGCTGATTTGTATAGCTTCTAGGTATGGCTAACCACAACTTACCCTAAATTCCTCTTTGATCTGGCTGGAGTTAGTTTGAGGATCCAATTTATTCATTTCATAGTAAGCAGACCTAACTTGAGAAGCTGGAATAGAAGTGTCTCCACAAAGACAGGCTTCCAGGATAGCATCATGGATAAATACATACTGTTCCTGGTAAAGCAATAAAAATAATTACTGACAGAGAGTACATACTATTAGTAACTTGGTAAATAAATAATAACGACTAATATGGTTAGCCTATTAGTTCTCACGAGCTTTACACACACTGAAGAAAGAATAGATGGAACAACTGCAGTTCACAAAACTTCATGCCATTCATTTAGAAGAGAATATAGAAGGATTGACTGAAACTAGTTACAATTACAAAAAGAAATACAGTATGTCATAAAACTATGACTGTTGCTGTTTTTCTCATTCCTTTGCACAGTTCTGTTGAAGTTATAGCGTAAGTAAGCTTCAACAAGATGCACTGCAGAATGAATGCTCTCTAAAGAGGAAACACTCAAGAGGTTTTTTTTAATCAAACCATTGCAGCATAACAGTGGCCTTGTTTGGGCAATGGCTCTATAAACTTTTGTGTGGATTATTTTCCTGCATGTCACTGAATAAACTACCTCCTGGATAGGACTTACAGCAAAGGGCTCTAGTTTTATGGGCCAGAATAATACTTTTCATTGCAAAGCATAAGGCAGTAAACCAGAAGATTAACAATACCTCTGTCTGCACCATGTTAACTCTCCGAGATCGAAGCTCTCGCACACAATTGTATATGTCTACAACACCTTCTCTTTCTGCCATATCTAGCATGATGTCAATAACGATGAAGCACCCGGTTCTGCCAGCGCCAGCACTGAAGTAAAATTAGAGCACAGTTAATATCCATCAGTTCATTGGAAAATGTAAAGCTCCAGAATCAGTTTAGCCAATATTTTGTATGTCAGGTAAAAAGTTATTGTGATCAGAGTGGCTTCACCAACTTTTGGGGATTACATGGGATATGAGAAGCAGAAGTATGTTCTGAGTTCAGTGGACCACACAACAGAGGGATTTATGTTCTGCCTACCTGCAATGAACCACCAGAGGTCCAGCGTTTGGCGGGCTCTTGGACTTGACCTGCCGTACAAATCCCAGCAGGCCTGTCGCATGGTACGGCACGCCGTGGTCTGGCCAACCAGTGAAATGAAACTGACGAATTTCTCGAATCTCATGAGCACCTCTCTGTTCAAAAGGCCAGGGTTGAAAACGAAAAACAAGGTGGAATATGACAGAAATTGGACAAGAAACATCATAAGAATGTAGCCCTTAAAAGCTTGAGCTCTGCTGAGAAACATCCACCTCCTGCCAACAATCATATCTGGACAAGACTGCTGGAGACCTTTCTGATAGCTGGAGAGCAAGTTCACAGATCATGTATCAACCGATTTCAAAGCCTTACAAGAAAATACAGTGATTTAGCACTCGATTGTTTTAGAGTGTCTAGCAACAAGATAGAGACTCATCTCCATACATAAGCACTAGGTTGCTTTGATGACTGTAACCCTAAGAAGCAGATCATGAACAAACAGGTCAATGGCAAGGCCACGAACATTTAGCACTGATGAATTTGTTCCCCGACTACTTTCCACAGGAGATTTGCTGCTGACTTCCAGGGACTAGAATTTCAGCATAATTTTCCTTATCATTTGTCTCCTTCATTGGTCTGAAAGAAGCAGCTGAATAGTAATGAAAGCCTTTTTGCACCTCCCGTTGTAGGGGCTGTATGTATAGACCTCTGCATGCCTACCCTTTGAGTGATTTACCACAGTCTGCAAGGACATGGATATGGTGAGACAGGTATGAATGAGCCAACCGTATAAATAATTTCCCATGTGAATTTCTGGAGCAGTCTGGATATTAAAGGTGTGTATGCGAAGTATGATTTTCTTAGTGCTTGTATTTTCTCTTCCCCCTCTAAAAATGTAGCTGCCAGTATTTCATTCTCATTAGAAATCTGCACACCAGAGGCCATCATACATATTTCATAAGCAAACAGCAAAATTATGACATATCATCTCCAGGCTGGACTAAATGTCAATGATATTAATAACCAGTGGTTTACACTTTTTCTTCTTAAAGACGTATTTCCTGTCTTATTCCTGTTTGCATATAAAAGGTGTAATTTTCTTTGTGTAATAAAGTAATATAAACTTCCTAATTTATTGCTAGCATGCAAGCTAAAAGAGTCAGGGATTGTTAATGGTTGAGAAATCTTGGCCATGCCAGTGCAACTGGAGTGAAGTGAGCTGTGGTATATCTTGAAGCTCAGACTCAGGTCTGCTCAGGGGAATAACCATTCTCATGGCTCATGGAAACAGTGGCACAGAAAAGCTGGCAAGGAAGAAAATGAAGAGAGTGTGCAGCACTGGTGTACACTGAAGAGATCACATCCTTGCAACAGAATTGGCCTTATATTCCAAAGATCAATTTTGAAACATACTGAAGCTCAGGAGCAAAGTAATTTGTATTTTAAGGTTGTCGAAAAAATGCACTCAAATACAATTTGGTCTTTGTATTCTGAGGACTTTAGTATACGTTAGTTAACAGATTTTTCTTTGCTAATATAGGCATGGCCTCCAAATCTGTAAATAGCTGTGTGTAGGCAGGCTATCCATGTCCCAAACGCTTTTATTGCCCATAACAACTGCCCACAATTTCTCAAGAAACAAAGTTTCCATTCCGAAAAGCAGTGCCATCACTATAGAAATCAGGGACCGAAAAGAATACCCTACACACATTCTTCATGATGTAGACAGTCTTGATTTCCAAGTAATTTACAAAATACAAAATGACTCTCCAAAATAATGTGTTGCACAGATAAGAATATGTACCGTGTATCTTCTGCATTAGTTTTGAGAATGCTGTCTGTCATGCTGACTGTATTTCTGTCTGTTGTTGTTGGTAACACTCAACTACTTAGAAAAGATTTTGCATCTGGGGTACTTTTATAATGAGTTTGCTTATTATACCTACACAAAAGAATGATTTTCATGTCTGTAGCTTCCCTGCTGGTTTCAAAACTCAAAATAGCAGCACAACTGCATGAATCATAAAAGCATATGCTCAGATTGGAAAGATCACATTTTTCACTCTTTCAGCTGAAATAAACAGAAAATAGTGTATATGGCTAACAAATCTTAAGATGTTAAAAAATGTAGATCTTAATCCCACAAATACTTATGGTGTTTCTGTATGTTACTATTTGTGTAATTCATCTGTGTTAACTGTTGTGCTGTAATTCCAGGAACTGCTTATGCGTACAATATTGGAAAGTGTTCTCCAGAAACAGGGTGTAAATTCTCATTCAATTTTCCCTGTATTATCCCCCCACTTCTCCATAATTACTGAATAGCTATTAAAAAAAAATCAAACCAATCAATTTATCTCTGAATTAAGCAACTTCTAGATTTTATTTTAGAAGAAGGTATGAGAATGTTGATCCAAAAATAGGAAAGATGGTAAGAGGGGACCTTTGGAGGTCTCCAGCCTCTTGGCCAGAATAGGCCTTTGGCCAACACTAGGACAGTGGCTTAGTCTAGCTGAGCCCTGAAGACCTCCAAGAATGATGATTTCACAACATTCCTGAGTAAGCTGCATTGCACTACCCTACTCCTGTAGTTAAAAAGAGTTAAAACGTATGGAAAACAGGGTAAAACCAAATGCACTCTCCTCAAACTACACTGACACTGCTTTCAGAGGCTTACAAAAAAACTACCAACTACTAAAAAGCAGTGTCTAAATGAAACCTTTTCAGATGGAGATTTTTTTTTTAAAGAAATAAAATGTTTAGCGTCTTTTAGCTCTATCTGTATTAATGCATTTATTCAAGACAGTTTGGTTATATCAACTGTAAAATCCTCTAGGTCTTTTTTTTTTCCAGTCCCAGTTAAGAAGTGAAAAGCTAACATCAAAGCATGGCTTAAAATTTGCAGAATAGAAAGCAATGGGTGCCTCATCTACTTCAAAGTACAGCCACCCTTTCTCATCTGTTTATTAAAAATATCTAAATGCAAGGAAACAACAGACTTGAGCAAATTCAATGCACTATATGTACAATAGTAAACATGATACAATATTTCAGCTCATTCAAACTGCATAATTCTATAATCATTACCCTCAGGTTGCTGTATTGATGCATATTTAAGTATTAGATTGAAGAATAAAACAGGAGAAAAACAAATTCTTTTGTTACTGAGGATGTATGTACAGAGACCCCGATGGGCCATCTTTTTGGTAGTTTCATCTACCTGGCTGCAGGATTCTTTGATGCAAAAAATTAAGTTCTTCAGCACCGATTGAATACTATTTCATTGTTAGAGAGCAGCAGTATATCCCAGGTACTGCAACTAAATGAAAGGCTGTTTTCTAACTCAATTAGTTTAAAGATTACTCATGTAGATACTGAAGCAACATTACTTCAATATGCCATTAGGAATATCAAGTCTTCTAAAGGGATCCCTTCCTCTTTGTTCTGCAACTCAAATACGTTTTAATGGATAGAATAAAAACACTTCAGTCCTTTAAAGAAACTCGTGAATAAAAATGTGAATTGACACTAAATGGCAAACACTTCCACATTAAATAACCCTGCTTGTTTTCACTTTCACTAGGTACTCTATTTACAAACTGCATGTTATCCATATGTTATAAGCTGTTTGAGAGAGCTGTAAGATCTAGTGAGCACCAAATCATAGCACTGTTTTGATAAACAGCAATGCAGTGCACTGATTGGAACTCTACATAAGATGGATTCTGCACTAAAAATGAAAATGCTTTGAAAAGACAGATTAGTTTGTTTCAAAAATGTCTCGCTGCCGACCAGGAACACACTGGTCCAACAGATTCACAGCCATGGGCTTCTGAATAATGGTGCCTGCAGCCTCTGGTACAGACAGAAAATGATTGCAGTGAGCTTAAGATGGGAAAACAGCACAAATGTGTTTTTCAACTGATTGGTGGGAGGGAGGCTTCGATTTCTCGTGGGCAAGGAACATCACTTTTCTAACTCAGGCAGTGGCTAGGGCTGATGGAAAAGGGCAGAGTAGCTGCCTCTGAAGAAAAACACAACGTACCATAAGAGGGCGCTGGCCGTTTACTCAAAAAATTGCTACAAAAACCTCCACAACAGGACACAAATTTAACTTTCCCTTGCTGAATGTGTTGTTATTTAAGCAGCTACCACCGTACTAAAGAAAAGTGAACGTCGATACTTACCTTTTCTACTGCAAATGTTCGAATCACATATTCAGCGAGGAGCTCTGTTTCTATTAGGGTAACTTTAATGTCTTTATATATCTCTGTGTCATCTGGCCAGTATTTGCAGCACTTAACCTTTAAAAACACAAAAGAAATTAAGGTTCATTTATTTTAGAAGGTTCATGCTGAATGTGTTCTATATTCTTTGCAGTGATTTACATTTTAAAATACGACCATGCGCAAAAGCATCACACTTTCTACACAGAAGTGATTCATATTTAAGGGACAATGGCTCTTTTTTTTTTAATACAGCATTTTTGTGTTGCAGGTGAGGCTTGTGTTGCGATTAGTAAAGTACAGTGAATTCATAGTAAGCACAAGAAATATTTATATTGTGCATAACTCAGTTACAGAAACTGCTCACTTCCTACGCTTTCCAACTGGGGGTAAATTGCAGAAGGATAACTAATGTGAAAAGCTTTTTTTTCCATACATTTTTAGGTATTGATCTCCTACCTTCTAAAATGAAAATACGTTTTTCAGACAGGATGGATCTTCTCTACTGTTAGAGAACTATCTGCTTTCTCAGATTAATTTTCCAAAGGAACTACTGTGAGGTCCAATGGCAAAACTCAACACACCAAGTCAAGAGATGAACTTTATTTCTGGGTTTTAACATGTAGATGACCCCAAGCGCTATTGACAGGCTCTATATTTTGATGCAGATATTTTATGCAGTTAAGAACTTTCTCCTCCTTCTCATTTGGGTGGACAAGGTGCTGGGTGGGGAAGCTAACACATTGCTGATATATCTGTTGTATTCTGCTCTATCATGGTAATAGCTATTATTGTCATCACTGCACCTGGCCACTGTCCAGTAGTGCAGCACAGGCAAGGAGTAGCATCTGTTACACATCTGCTGCATAGCGTCTTCTCTCTTTCTCTCGTTGAAAGAAAAAAATTAAACTGATCTTTCTGTACACGTAAATCTACTGGTTTGCTTAAGTATACACTTAAATTATTTGGGTCACAAAAAAAAAAAAAAAAAAAAACCAACAAAAACAACTTCCAATTTTGAATGGAAAACTGACACACAGAAAAAAAACCACATGTAGAAACCTTTGAACTTTGCGACTACTAGAGATTTTTCAAACCTAATTTCATGCCAAAATATTTGGATTACTATCATGTCTAGTCTAGTAAAATTGAATAAAAGGTAAAACTGAAGTATATGCATATAAACACACAGAGGAAACTATAAAGCGTGTCTACAAAATGACTTGTTTATATGAATTCCAGGTTCAGTATATAAAAAATTATGCAGAGATGAACCGTGTCCTGTTAGGCAGGAGAAAAGGCTTTATCACACATTGTTTCCAGTGACTAACCACCCACCACCTAGCACCCTTTCTTAGTGTCTGGACAGAAGATAGATCTTGCTACATTACACTGGCAACATTGAATGGTAACAGCTGAGTAGGTAAAAGTTGAGTAGGACAAGGTGAGTAGTTTCTTTTTTCTGACTTTTTACAGGATAAAATTTAAATCAGAATAGAACTGAGTGAAGGGATAGAAGAATACAGCACCACATCAGGGCCCTTTTCATCTACAGAGGGTTTAGCCCAACACCCTGCTTGTGAGGTCTGCCTCACTGCCACAGAATTATGCAAGTATCCTAACAGCTTTTTCTTACTGGAAAGCTCCTAGAGAACAGACATGAAATTCAGACAGCAATAAGCTGGGTTTTGTTTATTCCTCTGTGCTTGTCTTCAGATCCAATAACCCCATTGGTATTGGCTAAGAAAAAAAAAACATTGTATTTTTCTTCATATTTAATCCTTTGTTCAGCACAGCTGTGAGACAATTTGCAAACACCAGTAAATAGAATTGCTTTCCACATGGAAAATCTTCAAGGTGGGACACAAGAAAAGTCATCATAGTACTCAGCACTCCTGTACCAGAGCACCACTTGGCCCCTTAGAACGCCAAAGGGCAGTTCCAGGGTCCCAGTCCCTACGTCTCAGGATTGCTGGCAAGCACATATTCACATCCAAAACACATCCACCAGCTACAAGCAATGAACATCCAGTTCAAAAGCATTAAATGTTGCTGCAAGCAGGTTAGTAGCTACTATGCTATCTGTTGTTGCATCTACTCGATATCTTTTCAGATCTTATCCTGTTTGAATAGATTTCCAAAAACTCTCTGATAGAAACTAAGCAAAACACACTGAATGCTCATTGTTTTGTCTGTTTTGTTAGAAGACAATTCACACTGTTCAGCTCCCTTAGGCCAGCAAAATGACCCTTTATGGCCACTGCCAGAAACTCTTCCAAATTCCCACCTATGACTAAAGATGATTTCTTGATTCTGCATGAAGAACAAGGCCATTCATGCTGCCTCTGGCTTGAAGTAGCCCAGTGAAAACTGTGTCTCTGGGAGCTAATTGTCTTTTCCTGCCTGTTCCCTTCTCCTTTCCATAGGTGGAACCTGAACCACACAAACCCAGCCAGCACACGTCTGACGGAAGCAGCTGCTGCCATGATCCTGGTAACGGCACTACTCATCTGCACGTCTCGCTGTTGCTAACTTTAGCCTTGTCTCTCTCTGATGGGTGCCTGCAATCCGCAAAACAGCTCTAGTTTAGTAAAATAAACAATTGGGGAGAAAAAAAAAAAAAAAAAAAAAAAAAAAAGCCCTGTCTGAATTAAATTGCTCAGCCTTGATGAAAAACATGCCTGTTTCTAACTTGGTAAGTCTAGACAGTCTGGATTATGAGTAAGAACTGAAAGACTGATTTAGAAGAGCACAGTAGTCCCTACCTTCTTCTCAAGTGTTGGATTTGCTTCCACCTTTTTTTAAACCTTATTTAAGATGATCCAGTGAGTAATTAGGGAAGTGCTGGGGGATGTTGCACAGAAGTTATAGCCCTCTGTGCCTCGTGCAGCTTGTGCCCACTGGGGACTTCATACTCTGTAGCACAGAGGATGTGGGGCGTGGAGTAGATTAGAGCAGAGCAAAAGGATCCATGACAACACAATTTCCTGAAAACTCTCCCAAGTGGAATAGGGGCTGTAACAGCTGTGGGAAAGGTGCCAGAACTGCAGTCATAGCCACAGACCAACAGTAAATGATTCACTCAATGCAAGGAAAAAGTAAAACACAACTTTTTCTTTCTTTCCTTTAAAAAAAAAAAAAAAATTGGCTTTTTAAAATACTTTTGGCTCTTGTTCAGTTATCCTGTTGCACGTGCTGTGCTGTAGACATGGGAACTCTATGGACTTCTGATGAGCCAAAAGTTCAGTAAATGCTTAAAGATCAGTTTCCTACCTCCTCTAAGGTTCCTCAAGTAAATACGATAGGGTCTTAAAGAAAGAAGTAGAGCAAATAGTATGAATTAAACTCACACTTATAAATGTTTATTGGACCAAGGCCTTTATTTGTACGGGGAAAGACAATTGCAGAAAAATAGAATATGGTATTTCTCATAAAATATGAGAAACACTGCTGGTAACAGATGTTTATTCATTTTTTCTTTTTAGCACAGCTTTAGCTACTGTGTCATTATGAAACAGTACTTTCCCTTTTTATAAACATTTGATAGATATTTTACAAAAAATCTACCAACAGAAGGTTTAGCTAAATAATTGATATATGAATCCAGAACTGAATATTAAGTGCATTAGATTTTTTTCCACAGTTGCTACCATTACAGTAAATATCGGCCACAAAGTAGAAAACATGATTTTGAAATCTCATCTGAGCAGAACTATAATTGGGAGTTTGTTCAGATACACCCCACATTTATATCTGAACACACTGCCAAAAAATACAGATGTTCATCACACGATGAGATAAAAGGGGTGACTGCCAGAGACATAATGAAAATGCTCTGGTTTAATCTATTCATCCCAAGGTACACCATCCATTTGTTCCAAATGTTTATTTTACTAATAATTTGAGAAATCTGGAGAATATGATTATCTGCTTTGACCTCTCCCTACCCTCATCCCCCAGCAAAATAGTCCAATGTGAGAAAATAAGAATTAAAAATGAAGGTGGAAACTTGTTCTTGCTATTTCTAAATATAACAAACAATGCAGGCAGTAGACAGATAATGAACACAGATTGTGACTTCCGAAGCTGTATATTTAGCCATTTGGCAATGTGACACATCTAGCTAAAGGCACTATGAAAGCCAGGACAGTAATTCATTTACTTAGAGGTTTGGAATAGAAGGAATATTACAGAATTAATATGTGAGCTGGCTGTGAAAAATACTTTGCAGTTCCTACAGAACAGTTTAAATAACAATGATTATTCAGAGTTTCCAGTTTCCTTTGATTCTGAAATAGTCTTAGCAAAAAGGTGGTATAACTGGCTATGCACTGAAAGGATTGTCATTACTGAAGAGCAGCATTATATATTCTAATTTAAAATTAATCCCAAACTAAGTAATGATGATAAGCTAGACATAAATTTTGAAGTGAAACCTCCAGGGTATAAAATGAAACAGCCAACCGAGCTCACTGGTGAAAACTTTTAACAGGTTTTGCAGATACAGGTAGGATAACATCATATACTTTTATTTGGCTGACTTGAAATAAAGGAACATCCAATAACTGGAAGTATTTTTATTTAAATACTTTTCAAACAAAAGTGTATTGCAATGAAGAACCTTTTATTAGTTATAAACCCACCTTTGACTGAAGATAAAATCCAATTCTTTCTTTTTCATTTTGCTTTAGAGCAAGTCAGTTAATTGATCTATACTTCATTTTACACTTTTCTAAATGAGGTATGGAAGAGAATTGAGAAATACAACATTTAAAATACTGTTTGGCACCAGCAGATGAATGGGTCTGTGCAAAAGGCAGCCAGAAGTCTTCCTGTGGTTCACAGCTCCCACAGGGTGAGAGCTCTATGGATTTTATTTGCCCAGCCTAACTTCTTTCAGCAATGACACAGAACTGATAACATTCATCACCTTCTGCTGCCCTGTGCTGCCCCAACGCTACTATCTTAGGCTGCCCAATGGATGCACTTTCATTCAGCTTCTGTCCAGAAAAGTTGGCTATCTGGATACTAACTGCTTTCCAACTGAGGGAATAAATGCAATCCCTCATTTGTTCATGAAAACTTAATATACTGTTAGTATACCATCAACCAGGAAGGTTGGGTTGACCACACTTTGGCCATAAAATGGAATTAGTCGGGGAGAATTGCTTTAGGGTAAAGGTGACCCAAGGTGAAGTTGTTTGCAGTGTTCCTGCCTTCACCTGCTAGAAAAACAGAAGAATATGGATCACTTCTATTTCACTGCTTATGTTTAGGCAATTTTGTCTTCTGCTGGTTATCAAAAAAGACTGTATATTAGTGCACTTTAGTACAGCCCTGAAGGAAGAAAGGCAGAGCACAGAGCACATAAGAAGGGTGGTCCATGCCAAGATGAAGAATGGCTACAGGATTAGCTGGAGCTCCTCAATGCCTGTCTTAATCCCTTACAAAACTGTGAAATCATGGGCACACTGCTCACATCTTGTGCTCTGAGAACCTGATGTGCCTGCATTGAGATGAACAGCCTGTGCAATGAATCATGCTTCTGTTCCAAGAAGAAAATCATGCTGTAAGTTAAGCTACAGAGCACTGCCAAGTTAGCTGGTTGTTTCTGACTCTAAAACCTGATCATCTGATGTCAGGTTAGAGAGCTCTACATGCTACCCTACTGGGTACAGTCAAACTGTGTACGTTTTCCCAGGATACTTCTTTCACAGAAAGACTCATTCCACAAGATTGCTGAGGTGAGCAGCCCCACAGTGATGGAGCCATTTTGTTAGTCATGGCATTTCAAAGTGAAACCTTGAAGACCTCTTTGCAAACTGTACTTTTATTTGCATCCTACACTTCAGCAGCAAGTGAGCAGCTAGTCCAACAGAGGGGTGCATGCACTTGTGTATCCTTACATCTCTTTTATTTATTTCTCAAAATGCATTACCTCAATCAGACTAATGAAAGTTAAACTTCAAACTCTCTGACCAACTCTCTTTGAGGCATAGCTCTTACTGGAAACAAGAAGCATTTAAATACTGAGATCTGAAACCATGGCTGTTGTGAGCGACATGGGACGTGCTGAACACTTGTAGTCTGATGTCCTGTTTGGTGATGTTAACGTTGCTAATCCAGGGACAACTTTATTAAACAATTACAAAGAGTCCTTCCTTCTCCTTCCCAAAGAACAACAGCCATATTTTTCCTCTAAGGGCTCATCTACTGCTGCACATAATGGAATAATGCCAACTTGTTATTTCCGGCTAGAAGTCTAGAAATCTCTTTTGTTTACTAGAAGGATACACTGAAATGAAAGATGAACAACAATTTCAATTTACAATTGTTTTCTTTACTTTCATTGATACTCTATGATACTGTAATCTCTACTGTATCCAACAAGATACTGGAATTACAGTGAAAGTAAAACAAAACCATGAAGTACATAATAATGTATTTACCTTAAGAGCAGGTCCTAGGTTTTCCAGATAAGCATGCTTAAGAATGAAAGCATTTCTAGAGGGGGAGTAACAGTATTTATAAGTTTTTGAAGGTGAGACTGGAATTACATAGAGGTAAGGATGGTTTTAATACAGCAAGCTTTCTTCTTCTCATGTATAAACTATTTTTTCATTCTTTCAGGAGAAAAGTTTAAATGAAATCTTAGTCAGTAGTATGCTTATAAACAATTTGGCACATCGCCTAGGGAGCACTAACACCAGTCTCCTGAACTAACTCCAATGCCAGTAATTTAGCTTATCACATTTAGAGGCAATTTCAATTATATAGAGTGTTCTTCCATTTATACTAAATACAAATATGCTATTTGTTGGACGTGTTAAAGAGTTGCTCTGTTTTAACCTTCGCAATATCTCTGTAATGGCTGATCTGAATCTTAAATACAGTCTGAATTCAGCTTCGTTCATTAGAGGGCTCTTCTGCATGAAGATTCTCAAAACTTTAAAATACATTAATGTGAACTTCATAATAGGTTTGTATCAAAAGAATTCTGTTTTATTCTAAGAACAGGTGGTAAGTCTATTGGGAATTTCACATGGAGTTAGTTTTCATGCTGCTGGAATTGCCTATGAAGTTTTTGTTTGGTTCTACCAATACATTTTAGTGAGGAGCTTTTGGGCAGGATTTTATTTTTATTTTATTTACTTTAAGACAGTTTTTCTTGGATGTCTGATGTCTGTCCATAACAGAAACATACCATAAGGAGAATCTGAAAATAATTAGGAGTTCTGGATTTTGTTTTTTTCAGGAGACACATTTGTATCTCCTTTAGAATTGCCTCTTGAACATTGAACAAGGTTGCACATCCTGAGCTCTCAAGGCCCAAGCACATACGATTGCTTAGGACTGGGACCACATAGATTCTTTCTTGTGAAGAACAACTCTTTTTGTGACAGATTTTTATCTTACAACAAAGAATGATTTTTAACCAGCCAGCCCAAAGGAGATGTTCCTTCCCTGTCATTTTCCATTCCATTCCCTGCTACATTTTACCACTTTATGGGTCTTCTTACTGCCATGTAGACCCCACATTTTTTAAGCATGAAGAATCAAAGCCATCAACATTTTTGCAGCAAAGCAGATGATAGTGCCTTGTAGGTCAACTGCAGGTCCAGTCACACAAGCAGAGGATCAGCCAAGCTGCCAACTTTCAGTGCTCTTTCTTTCTCCCTATGCAGGTATAGCCCTGATGGCTCCAGGGTGAAAAAGTCACCCAGAGGAGGGTGAGATGGCTGTCAGGAAAGCTCAACACTCCTCGAAGATATTGGTGAGAAGCTGTTTTGGTAGTGTGAATGCACATGTGCAGGAGTAGGGGCTATTTGCCACCATACAGTGACCTTTCTTCCCTTGTTTGTCTCACATCTGTTCTGTTGTTGTCAACTTTGCCTCCTTTAAAAAAGAGAAGTCTTTTTGTGTGCTTATTAATACTATTAGCACTGGCTGTTTTCTAATTCTGGATAATAATTGAAGTGAAACTCTAATTACTGCAATTACGATGCTCCTAGGGTGAGGTTTCATTTTTTATAATTATTTCTCATAATTTTTTTTTGTAAACACGTTGTTATTTCAAAAGCACGATAGACAATCATGAGTCCTAGCAGTGCATTTATATATCAACCACCTCCACTGAATTTCATCAGTGCATTTCACCATTTATTAATCAGATACTACTAAATTCCTCCTGCCTCAAGCAAAAACAAGGAGTGGGAGAGAATATGACTACTGACAAATGACAAATGATGTGACGTGCCAAGTTTGATTCCCCCAGCCAAGTATCAGTACCAGTCTCAGAAGAGCAAAGATAGAATTGACAGCTAGATGGCACAACTGAATATTTTCTAAATCTTCCCAGTGATTTTTTTTAAGGAGGAGAGAAAAGTTTCAATGCGTACCACCAGTGAAACATTTCAAGAAGAAACCAAGACTTTGGCCAGTACGTGAAGACTGTGATCCTGTTTGCATCACTTTCTACTGGAAGGGTCCAGCTATAAGAGAAGTCTCCTGGAATAAGCTAGATGTTCTCTTACGTCTCTTTTCTAACTGTACCTCTGCAAGCGGAACAAAAAGTTGCTGTCTTTTAGAGTAATCCACCATGTCATGCTAAGTCCTTCAGGAAAAGATATCTGAAAGTACACAACTGCCTACAATTGCTCCTTACTAACAGGAACATGGAGGTCTTCGTATGAATATAATCCAAAATGCATGAATGTAATCCATTTTTTTTTTTTTTTTTAATAGCCTGTTGGCCTGTTGCCATGTTGATATATTTTTATGAGTCTTGCTTAGTCCGTGGCTTGGGAAATGTTGATTGTTGCACTAAAATACAGGTATATTACAACACTAATTACTTGTCTTTTCCTTTCTGCAGCCTTCATTGAGAGGGGAAAGTTGTTGACCACAGCCCGAAGAAGACACTGACTTTTATCTTTGTCTTTCAAGGGCTGCCTGTTTTTTTCCTTTTTTTGTAAAAGTTCTTAAGTCAACGTAGACTTAACTAAAAATACTTCATCAGCTGTTATCAAAGAACTGTTCGTGCAACTCAGCAACGATTTTTTCCAAATGACTGTGAGACCTCATTTAGTTTTTTAATAAACAGTCACATTCTAATGAGGTCTTCATAAAACTGACTAAATATGTTTAGAAATCATTAGCTTAAATTACCAGTACAAAAGTCTCCTAAGGGAACCCTGCAGATTTTGTGATAAGACTTCTGGCAGATGGATTGGTATAACAGCACAAGTGAGTTCTGAATTTCCACGCAAGCAGTGTAAATGTGAGCGACTGGGTAACAGGCTACTGGATAAAGAGCTAAATGTCCCTCAGGTGGGTTCATTAAAGAGAGAAAACAATCAAAACACATTTCTGTGCCATTTAAATACCAGGTGCACAGCAGTCTGCAGGTGCCAGAAACACTGACAAGGGTCCCTTGCTGGAACACACAAGAGCTAAAAGGGATGCATGGTTTTGACAAGTATGCCTCAGATAATGACAGATATTGGCAGATGTACCCAGACCCTGCTGGAGGGTAATGCAGGGACTGAGTCATTTGCAGCAGGTGCTTGCATTAGGGACAGCCTCATGGTGATTCCTCCATTCGCAATTAAAACAGTCCTGATGCATAATGCTCCAGGGCAAGAAGCAAGTTCCTAGCACTGATTTAATGACTATCCAGCCAGTCCTGGTAAACAAATACACATACGCCCCCTCAATGATTAATTCATGATGGACATAAATTGTGTAGCAAACATGTTAAATAGATATTCTTCTTTTCTGAGAACATAAAGTTCTCCTTTATTTCAAATGGGTAAGAGGTTAAAAAATATGAAATAATAGGCCCCTATAAATCTTCTACCAGCTACTGCACCTGAAATAGAAAACCTCAAGGTCAGGAAGGTTACAAGGTTTGCCCTGTAGGAATGCTATCAAGAGACCCATTTAAATCATTACTAATCAAGGTGGCACAGAGCTTGTGTCTGGGGCTGTGGGACAGATGGTGTGTTGCAATATGCCTCCTTGTTGCTGATGGTTCACGCCCTAGGAGTGGGACAGAAGCACCAATGGAGGAATGACTGCATTGCTCTGCAGCTCATAAAATCTCATGTCCCTTAGAAAGTCATTTTAATTCTGCTCTCCTATCTCACCTACGTTGGCCTCCAGAGAAACTGAACAAAGTCATTTCCACCTTTGTCAGAAGCAAGAAAACTGCAGATCTGTATCCCACTAGGACTCTTGCACCCCAAAGAAATCTCCACAGTGGCACAAACTGTTTCTCACTGGTAAAGAAATACATTGCCTAACTATACAGAGGGAGTAGAGGCCTCAACACTGACAGCAAGCCTGGCGTGTCCGCAGGTGGTACCTGACAGCTCACACTAATTGATGCTTTCAAATGAGAATATCAGGAAAAGAGGATGTGGCCCTATGTAGTATGCTGGTTTTGTTCTAAGGCTTGTTCATCCATCCCTTCCATCCATCTATCTCCTTTTTTAATGTGTGCTTTAGTACTTAAGAATGTCTATAAAGCTATAAAAAATTTGCTGGGATTTTAAGGCCCCTTCCGATCCAAACCATTACATGCTTTTATGATTCTTATTTGTACAAATTCATTTTGAACTTCTAAGTAGCCACCCAACTGTTTCTATCCTCCTCTTCACTCGAGGGACTGAACTTTCAAAGCAGCCTCCATGACGCTTTTTGTTTCTGCAATTAGCTGTAAATTATGTTCCTGCAGCAGGTGTTAATTGTAGTCAGAAATCCTACCTTTTTTATAGCTAAAAATAATACTCACACCTGATCTGTTGGCAGATTTGCACACAGGTATCTAAATGTTAGAATTTATATTAGCAAGTGACCAAAGACATAAAGAAGAATAAATTCAGTTTGTAAAACTGGACTTGTTAAAGAAGACAAGATCCAGCCCTTGGACTCATACTACATTAGGAGTATTCTTTCCTAGTAGAAACACCACAGAACAGATTAGTCAGCCCACCAGAATGAAATTTAGAACATGTCTCAAAACTATGTGGCTCACACCAACATACGTGCATTTATTTCAACACTTAACAATAATTCAACACTACAATAGTTGCAGTAGTTGCAATAAAAGCAGTGGCTTTTTTTTCCATTTCAAATGAAAGCTTCAAAAGGAAAAAAAACCAACCAACAAACAACAGAACATTCCAGATGAAAAGTAAGACACCACTATATAGACAAAGCAGTAAATTAAAACACTCAGTTATTGATGGTTGTGAAAAACAAATAAAATGTGCCTGTTCAATACTTGTTGAAAACAAAATTAGCCATAATCAGTTGAATTGGACACCTACTTTAGAAGTTGTCGAGCAAAGAAAGAAAAGTACGCATTATCAATCAGGTAACTCAAGCTTTCCTTAACTACTGAGCTCCTGAAGAAGAGCTCTTGGTCAATAGATCTGATGGAAAAGAACAAAATAATTCAGTTGGAAGAGACCTTCAAACATCATTGGATCCAACAGCCAGAGCATTTCAGGGCCAACAAAAAGTTAAAACATGTTGTAGAGGGCATTGCCCAAATTTTGTTTGTCTCTCAAACACAGAGTACCATCTACAAATGAGTAAAGTAAATTTATTTTGTTTTAGTCCAGAAGGCTTACAAGAAGAAATGCCCAAACTGGATTGATTTGAACTAACATATTGTGAAGAAGGTGCAATTTCATAGTTTAGATACTTATCAGAAATCTGTTCCAGAATAACTTCCCTTCTCCTCCTTAAAAAAGAGAAAAAAGATGACTACATATCTTGTTCTGTAACTAATTCCCTGATTTCTTCTAATAGAAAAAGTATGCACACAAAGATGTGGCGCTTTCCCTCTTTGGCAGTCATTGCAAGCTGTGCTGTACAGAATACAACTTTATCAGTTACGTTCTTGTTGGGCTACTGTTATCAAAGCCAAGCATCCAAAGCATGCTTAAAAATAATTGGTAATGAATCTCTTAGCAGAGGCAGCCATAAATATTTTATGTGCTTTACTCAGTGTATAAACATCTTGTTGGTCTGCTATTTAATTTCCAAAAGCAAACACCTTGGAAGTCTTTCATCTTTTTAAGTGCAAAAATCACTTACCCTTCCCACTTCCACGAGATTAGTAACCATGATTATGCTGGCTGTGTTCTCATGCCATACCATTCTCCAAAAGTCATATATTGTCTCCTGCATCGGTCCTGAAACAATAAATCAAAGGAAAGGTTACTTGCTTTAAGTCTCATGATTAGAAGCTTGTCCCTGGGGTAGTTTGAGAAACCACGATTATCCACATGAATTCATATCACTATCATCATATTTTTCATTTAGGGTCAATTTCTTTTCTGTCATCCCACCTATCTGCATTTAAGTATTTTTCTCCTGAAATAGCGCTCTGAAAGAAAGTTAGTTCTCCAGCATCTACGTATTTATCTCTGTAATACCCAGAAGTAGAATTATAAAAAATGGATAACATTACTCTTTCTCTTAACAATTGGATGATAACCTAGGGAAGGTGTACCTTGAATGAAATGAGCCTCGGTGGACTATGTGGCCTTTCCCAGGTTCTAATATTTTTCTTAGTATCTACTATCCATCAAATTACCCCAGCTCCTAAATTGTACTTCTTGAAGTGAAACAGAAGTTATAGTTTCTTGCTGCAGTATATCACTTCACAAAGCAGTGGGAAAAGCAGTAAAGAACCCTAGTGTGCAACAGCAATGATGTCCTCTACTATACTTGTAGAGAAGAACAACTGAGCAATTCTGAATGTTTTTGTAGATACAGGCCTTCCTCCAGTGTTGCACTGAGACTGGGTACCAGCCCACAAGAGCACAGGAAACTTCAGTGACAGAAACACAACATGTTCAGAAAAACTACATCACTCTACATATGCCTAGTACCATCTGTTTCTAGACCATGTGTTTTCATGATGTTTTATGTGTCTACCTGACATTCAGTGTGCCATCGTGAATTGAAAACAGTGGTTTAAAAGCACTAGACCAATAAAAAGAAATGAAAAATACTATCAAGTACTACAAACTTAACATCCATATTGAATCCATTACTGAACTGCCTCACTGCAGTAAGCAATTAGCTTCCTATTTAGAGGAATACCACAAAGCAATTCCTAGGAGGGCAAATAGGTAAGTTAGTGGCATATGTGTTCCTCCAGTGAAGAAAGCATAAGTTTCAAAGCATCACAAAATCTTACACTGACAGATTTGGTTAGCTTGGCACCCAAGATTTGGTACTTTGAGCTCGCTCTGAAAATTCAGTTTTTATTCTCAAAGTCAAGAACTTAGCGAACAATGCAGTAATGTTATAGGAAAGTAGAACCCAGCTGATTAGGCAATTAGCACGTCAGTCGTAATGTAACTTACTCAGAAGTCAAGTTAAAGAAAAACGATGATAATAGTTTTAAATACATGAATTTAAAAAAAAATATTTTGATTTTCGGCAATTTCAAAGCATATGATCATCTATAATTTGCACAGACAATTTAGAAATGTTCTGTGTTCTCCCCCTTACTTAATTTCTCTGCTTTTAGAAGTTCTACATATATAGTTAGTTTCACTGTTTTCCCTAAAGTCAGCCAACTTGTCTTTTACTTGTTTTGGTAGTTCATGTAACAGGAGATAAAGGCAGTTAAAACAATAGGAAGCTATGACTGGCAGAACACAGGAAATGTCAGAAGGTCTCAGAATAGAAGAAATAACAGAATCTAAAACTGCAGTTTCTAAATTACCAAACTCATGCTGCTGTTGTGACTTCAAAACCGGGGACCTTGTCTTTTTAATTTACAGAACAGAAGAAATGATATTTTTCAGAGATTTCATTTGGAAATATGACAGATTTAAGTTTCTCTCCATCATGTAGGAATCTACAATACACACTGTACTTCCAGGCTGGATGTGTTTCTGGGCAGCCTGATCTGGTGGTTGGCAACCCTGCATATAGTAGGGAGGTTGAAATTAGATGATCCTTATGGTCTTTTTCAACCCTGGCCATTCTATGATTCTATGATACTTCTCCATAAACGTCCTGGATGCACACTATAGAAATACTCCAAGAAGAATTTTGGATGGTATAGCAAGATAATCAACAAACATTCCAGTGAATGTTTAACACACTTATGTTTTAATAATGTAGTTTTCTGGGCAATTAAAGTCACAATAGCATAAGAAAAATTTTGGACCAACCTCTCCTCCAGGTAAAGGGAAGGAGATGATTTCACTTACCCTAGGAAAATGCTGTCTCTGTATTATTCTTTCCTTCGTTTCAAATCTCAAACAAATATTTAGCAGAATTACTATTGTTATCAGCTTTGAAGGAATGTAGCCAAAAACAGAAGAAGGGAGAGGCAATTTTCCACTGAGTAAAGGAGTCTGCAAGTTCATAACACACTTCTAAGATTATTTTAGCTTGATTAAGGACAAATTATAACAACTCCGTTGCTTCAAGAATCCTGATCCACAGCCTGGTTTAATAAACAAGATCTAAATGGTTCCACTGCATTGTGTTTCTGCAGGATTGCAATGTTTCAAGATTGTTCATTTGAGTATGTTTTTGGTAAAGCTACAAAAAGGGGAGAAAAAATCCTCTGCCTACACGCCTATACAGCCCAGTTACTTTCCCCTTTTAAGAAGCCAGAACCTTTGAGAAACAAAGGGACAATGTAAGAAGTTTCTCTACTTGTTACTCCAGACAGTTTCCTTTCCTACAGATTCACTTGAAATTGGAGACTGTTGGGCCCTATTTTGTCATTTCCTTCTGACAGCACTGGGAGAACTGGCAACAATTTACTCCTGTTTTTTTCTCCCAAAGTCAGCATAATTTGTCTTGTGATTAAAGATTCCTGTGCTTCAGATCCTGAAATTGCAAATCCCAACAGAAAAGCGATGCTAAACGCTGCTTTCTTCCTAAATATTTTGAGTTTGTCATTCTACATACAAGAGAAAAAAGATAACAGATTATGAGAAAATAAAATCTTTAAAAAAAGACACAGCACTTTTCAGGCCAGAGAATGAGCAAGTTTTTGTTCCCTCTTACAGAATGTCCTGTTTTGCAGTGTTGAGAATGCTCTTTCTGACCTTGCTATCTGAATGATAAAACAATGAAAATTAAAAGTGCTTGACAGGACTTCATACTTCCCTGCAAGTTTTTTCAAGTGTTTTCTCACCTTTCCCCTCCAATTCTTTTATCCAGCCTTCAAACTTCTTTCACATTCAGGACATTGAAAGGAAAAAAAAAACCCAACAACCCAAAAACCTACTTTAGAGTCTCAGAATGTAATTTTTTTCTATCCCATTTTTCTTTTCTTCTTGGCATTTTTCAAATTATTTTCTGACATACGAATAAATTATTACTTGTCTCCAGCCAGTATTGAAAAGCATTGGAGGCTATGTAGGGTTGGAGGATTTATTGTCATGAAGAACTGAACAGTTTGATTCTGGAGACTCATAGTAGGGAGAGAAAGAGCCTATAATTGTTCTAAGCATCAACTTAACAGATGTGTGCACAATAGGCAGGAAGGTTGTTCTCAGCAGTTGCCCTCTTGTGGGAGGGAAAGGTCTGAGGAGAAGGCACTGCACTGCCTAACAGTAAGCCTGTGGTATACCCCATTAGTTACACAATATAGTAGTTGGTATCAAAAATTGCTGCTGTGAAAAAAGAAATCAACAACATACTGCCAAAGATGAAAAGCAAAGGAAAATAAGAAAAAGAAATCAGCCTCCCAAACCCCCAGGTAATTAAATACATTATTGAAAAAAACAACCCTCAAAAGTAATGATCAGCAGAATATATCACAACCTTTAGTTGTAATACTAGTAGTTGTTAAGTTGCTGCTTTGGGAATGCCAGCATGTTAGGAAATGGAAAATCACATAGCTTCTAGGAATGGATTAAACTCTTAAAAAGCTGCTTCTGACCACAGAGCTTTCTGGAGCCTCTTCCACTTCGTGTTCACTTCTAACAACTGGTATTGCTACTGTGGCGTTTGATCATTTTAAATACTATGAACCAGCCTAGGATACTGAAAAATAGTGAAAACCTGTAGGAAAAAGACAGCAGAAACATAAAGAAAGAAGTAAAACCTGAATCCTGAAATGTTCTCAGCACTTAATCGGACTAGGGCTTGTAAACATATGGGTAATTTTTCATTTTCTAGAAAAGCAAACAGTTTAGCAAACAAATAGCTTCCAAAACCTTCTTCTAGCACAGAATGTCCAATCTACAACATAATGCTTGGTCCACTTGAGACCAAACTGAATGACAGTGACATGGTTTAGTGGGCATGGTGGTGAGGGGTCAACACTTGGACTAGATGATCTTAGTGGTTTTTTCCAACCTTAATGATTCTGTGATAGCTATCGTGGCTAGAAATTTGCCAAAAGCGAACAGATTCCTTCAAGTTCCACAGGCTCTCCAGCACTGGGCAGAGGTAGCCACATGTGCTCATAGAGGAAATGGAGCACATAGAGCACATGCTCATAGAGGAAATGGACACTGAATGCATGACTCATGTCTGCAACAGCAGACATCTACCTGATCTTCAGAAGAGTTTAATAAACCTACATGGGTACATAGTGATAGGACACTTTTTTTAAACTAAAAGAAAGGGTATTTAGAGTAGACATTGGGGGAAATTTTTCACAGAAAGGGTGGTGATGTGCTGGCACATCACCAAGAGAAGCTTCGGATGCCCCATCCCCGAAGGTGTTCAAGGCCAGGTTGGATGGGGCCCTAGGCAAACTGATCTAACACCTGATTTAGGATCTGGCAACCCTGCCCACAGCAGGGGCATGATTTTTGAGGCCCTTTCTAACCCAACCTATTCTATGATTCTATGAAACCTATTTCCAGTGAGTATCAGCTCCCATCCCATGTGAGTATGTGGTTGTAGGATGGTCCACTCACTTAGAGGTTACAGCAAGTTACAGTTGCAATGAGAACTGTCATCACATGTTACTGAAGTCAGACTTGCTCCTTGCCACTGTGATGACCTACAAACTTGGCACTCAAGGACAACAGGCTGATGTGCCTATAGAGAGAGAGCTGCATGTTAGCTCTCAATCCTCATAGTCCCTTCAAAACAAACTTGAGGTGCAGTGAAATTTTTCTTATTAATAAATTTTATAGTGTGGCAAAAATAAGAAAAGCCACAAAGGAATGATTAAACTTGCAAATACATTGCTAAAAAATCCCAAACCCATTATGCGGCACAAATCACTCAACATACATATGAAAGAGTAAAAGCAAAGGTAAATAAACCAAAAATAATTACTAAGAGAACAGAGTACAACTAATAGATTAAAAAATTCAAGAATGCTTTTTCCTAATGAATCTCTTTAAATGGGACAAACCAGCTGTTAGTAAGGTAACTAAGAGAGAATTTCACAGCAGGAAGCAAAATTATAGGGTTACTAATGCTCTGCCAATCCAGTGATCTGATTATGTGTAAGTACATGCTATTTGCTCTTTTAGCTGTGCTAGAATTTGGAGTTAAGAGCAAAAAACTCCCTGTCAGAAAAAAAAAGTTTTGTAAAAACTGCAGTTAAATGCTGTTTTAAACTACAAATATCACTGACTGCAGGCAAAGGACATCTCCAATGCCTGAAATGCATTGTCTTCCCTATTTAACAGGGCAACATGCCTAACATTTTACCAACAGGAATTTACAGGCATACTGTTACACAATAAGGTTTGCATGAGCACTCAGCTCCTGTCAGCTGCCCAGTAACTTCATGGGAAGTTCTTCAGTGGTTGGCAGCTATAAAAACCTGTGGACACATTTATGTAACTAGGTGTAGACTAAGGTGCATAAAACCAGGTTCCACTTTTTCATGTGGTAAAAATAAAGAAGCCTTCTTTTTGAAATAGCCAGCGTAATAAAAAAGGAAAGTGACAAATCATGGTTGTGCTGATTTAGTTGAAAGAATCACACCAACTAGCAAGATAAACCACCTGTTCAGTCTCATCTCTGCCCTCCCCAAAAGAGTGAGATTCTCAGTGGAAAATACGCAGTTACTGATAGCCTGGTTTGTCAAGAAGACTCTTTACCATGGACTTCTTAAATATATATGCTATCATGTATTTTACTTTCACTCATCTTTCCAAGTGTTCCTAAGGGTTAGTGCCTCTATGGAAGCCAGCAAAGGCCAGATTAAAGCTCTACTACCCAACCTTAAAAAACTCAGGCAGATATGACGAGCTCTTTCTGCAATAACTTCTCAAAGAAGTTGTATGCATTTGTTCTCTAACAAAAGCGATACACTTCAATGGACTTCAGTAATTTTTAAAGTCCTATATCGAAGTATGTTTTTATAGGCACTGTATATATGCTCCTACCAATACTGTGGATAAATTTTAGATCTGAGATAAAACTGTGACTGAGATATTAATAAATCCTATAGGCTCATGATTCTTCAACAGCTACCAAATACACACAGATCAGACTTTTGTATTTTAAGGTGTCAGTAAAAAAAATGATGGGGACAAAAAAAGTCATATTACCTTCTAATGCTTTAATATGAGTCCTCACCAATCTGCTTAAGAAACCCAAAACAGTGGAGAGGGTAAAACATACCCCAAAGCAATGTATCTATTCACAGTCACAAGTCTCCTGTAGGCAAGTCGCTGTAAGAATTAGCATAATAAAAGGCAACATACATTTGTACTGGCAGAATTCAGCCATAAATGCTTCACTGTTATTTATTAATTGCCAGTTTCTATCTGCCATACTTCAGTATTTACTGTTGTTTGTCACTTCTGTGTATCCCAGCTCCATTTTGTGCACTGAAGAATCTCAATGAAATTAAACAAAACCCTGCAATGAGCTGAAGAAATACATTCTCACTTTTATGACTTCATCTGATTTATAGCATTGGTACAGACTGTGATGGTATATCAAAGGCGCTTTCGAATGCCTTACAAATATTAATTATTATATAATCTTCAGCAGGGTTATATTGCAATTATACAGCCATGCTATCCTTCCCAATAAAACCTTCCTGTAAATCTCCTCTGTCTTGGAAAAATACCAATAAACAAAACTGCTGATGAACTTTCAACAAAGATGGTGGGCATTAAGCAAGTTAAGCCAGCAGGCTGCCCAAGCAAAGAAGCCTGAGGCAATGATTACTCTTATGTAAGCTATGGAAAAAACCTCTCTCTCCTTTTTAAACCATTGTTGAATGATTCCTCCATGGTAGCAAATTCAGAGATGGGGCAGAAAGAAGCCACTTGTTTGTAAGGCAGAAATTAACCAATATTTATGAAAGAAAGAATGCTATTTTCTAAAGAACAAATCTATCAGAACTTTAATCATAAACAAAACCAATAACTAAATGTTCAGTTGCTTCCAACACCACCAGGCTTCAGAACATACCACGTTTATCAATCACATGCATTACTTATAGATGAGTAGCAGCTAGTAGTGGATTTCTTTTGGCCTTTTGCAATAATATTATCCTACAACCCAAAGAATAAAAAATCCACAGTATGCAGCCAGACTATTCCACAGTATGCCACCTCAGCTACACACAAGTGGGTTAATCAGGACTGAGCTATGAATTTAAAGTAAGTTTCTTCATGATTTCCTCACCGTAGACGCATTGTCAATAGGACACAGATCTGACTGAATCTTGTTAGCTTGACATTTCAGGAACATACTGCTTATAAAGAAAGCCAAAATAATTTACTGGGACAAATCCTGCCCAATGCAGCTACTGGCAATGTAGATGCCTTCTACTGTATCCATCGTTCAGGGAAAACACAACCATCTCTCATTATCAGCCGAGGGACAGCACAGTGAATTGTAATTGGCTGATTTTCAAGCACAAACTAAATGCTACCTGCTGCCAGCCAATGAGTCACCAAGCACTGCTGGCTGCAGATTGCTCTATGTGAAAATTGGCTTTCACAAAATGAAATTTTCAAAGCGCTTTCAAGTCCCATTAGCTTCAAATGAGGCTTAGACTACTAAGTGAATGAGGCGCAAGCAGAAACGTTACCTGCTACTCCTGTGGGACTGACCAGTGCTTTGGCTGGCCTTCTGTACCACCTCCTCCTATATTTTGAGTAGCCAGCACACCTTGCTGACCTGCAAATTCTCTATCTCTTTCCAAATAAAAGGAACATAGAAATATTTGGCCTACAACAAGCTCATTACAACATACAGTAATCATGAGTTACAGCACTATTGTTTCATGAAATTTATGCAAATGCTTCATAGCCAGCTGAAATTAAAGAAAACTACATCATTCTAAACTCCCACTTAATATGGAGATGCTTCAAAAACATTATTTGAGCAATGGCATAACTGATAATTCTAGAGTTTTTTTTTTAATTGGGAATTGATAATCAACTTCAAAATATGTCTTCTATACATGTGTGTATACATACATATACCCAGCTCCAGGCAATGAGGTACCAACCACTCACTGCCTGGAGCTGGATAATTTCTCATGCTGGTATTTTCTCTGATCCTACTTTGCAGTGTTTCTGTGAGTAGTTAGAAAGCTTTATTGGAGTGTTGTATTTATTCTCTGGAATATTAGACAGCTTTTTCTTTTATTCCTTTTTACAGAACTAACTAGGTAGGAACAATACACATCTCTATGCATTATTTTGTCTGTGTTATGGCACAATCTCAAATAGAGCTCTTCTGTAATAGGATCTGCTTTACATATTAAATGCACATGAATGCACACAAGGCATTCCTGCTTCTGACAGTCACAATCTAAACACGCCTAGAGAGACAGTGGGAGGCAAGGTAGGGGCAGAATGAATCAAACAGGTCTGGTATAATATGCAGCAGTCAAAACGTGCCAGATCCTTCACTGTTTCCAGATAATCTTAACTGTCCCTTCTCCATATTACTATTTCCACCATCTTCAAAAACAAGCCAATGCTGCACTGAAATATATTTTTAAATCTGAGACCAGACTTGACAGGTGCTATATAAGACATTTTTATAATGCTGGTAGCTAATGATACCAGCTAACTTTCCATCAAATAAAGCGTTACACACTTATTGATTGACATTTCTCTGTGGCCAAATTTCCAATACTAGCTCAGTTTGTTCTGTATCAACAAAGTAAAATGAAAATGTCATACGAATTTCCAAAGAATAAATAGCACGCTCCCCTAACACCTTTTTACTCACAGACAGACTGCAGATTAGGAAGAGAGGAACTGCTGCCCACAGAAATTGCCCAGATCTACTCAGTTAGCCTGAGATTAGGCAAAGTTAAATGCAATAAAGGCCATGCACTTAGTACATCTACTACATCTGTGTCATAACAACATTCAGGCAAACTGTTTTTTCTGATCTCAATGTCAGGAAAGGAGAAGTCCCTCTTGTCCTCCCCACCCCTATTTTTAATGTTGTTCATCCAGTATAATTAGAGAACTTTCTTTCATATAATTTGTCACACATCAGAGATGTTAAATGCACTATTTCTCTTATTAACATTTTTTCCCCTTTTCCAGACTGCAATAAATCCAGTGTTTTTCAAATTTTGCATTACAGTAATAAGAGTAAACTATGCAGAACTCCCAGAAGTTAGGAATCCCCTGTTGATGACTATGGGTGATACCCGAATAAGGCTAGGGCCTGCCTTGAAACTTAATCTCACACAGCTGTTCAGGGAGCACTGCAAGGCAATGGCTTACAGGAAGTGTTTCATTTTTTTTCTGCTATGAAACAGGAGCACTTTCAATAACTGCACTTGTTACTAGAGGGCCCTGATTTTGCACTTTCCATTAGAGTGTACTGGCTACAGAACAGAAGCTGGTCTTACTCATGCATGGACCCTCCATGCCCTCCAGAGATTTTATCATTTAATTACAGCCAAGAATGTAAATAAACACCACAGGACTCCTGGAAAACTGAGGCATGGGTTAAAATTGAATAGATTGAATAGAAATGTGAGATGTTGACTGCCCATCTGTAGCCAAAGCTCTGACTGGAACATTATAGCTGGAGCCTTGTGTCCAAAGTTTGAACCTGAACTTTGTCAAAGCAGTCCAACAGAACGTTCCAGTTTAGCTGAATCAATGCTTCCTAGCAAAAAACCTTTAATTTTTTACTTGTGCATTCTTCTTTTAGTTTCTAATTTGTGCATTTTTCCCAGTAAGGCTGATTTGCAGCATGGAAATTGGAATACCTTTAAATCACCCATTCTAAAAAATTCATCTGAGCTTGAGAGTTAGTTCAGAAAAAAGTATCGCCTGTAACATTTTCCAGCTTAAAAGTCTTAGGTTGCTGTTTTGTTGGATGGGGTTCTTCTAACTTCTAATGCAGAATCAATTTTGATGATGGACGAGAACTTTAAGATCATTTTATCCCTTCAGTAGAAGATACCTTACGGAATGGACAAAAGAACCTAATTAGTCCTTTCCATTTCTGTTTTTTTCTGTTCTCATGTTGAGTCAATCATAAGCATCAGGATGTAATAAAATCATCACTATTCTTCAGCTCAAAAATATGAGTTAATTCTGGCTACTTCCTTCTTTTATTTTTCCCCAGGAGAATACTGTGAAAGAATATTGGCCATGCTTGTGAGTAAGACACTCAGATGCTGTATTCTTTAAATTTGTGCAGAAAGTTTAAGTGCATTAATATGAACACTTTACCAGATGAAAAAAACAAGATAATTTAGGCTACATTAAAGTTTAAGTAAGGATTCTAGCAGAACCATTTAAAAGAAAATATTTATTATCCTTACATCTATCTTCTGAGTAAGATGTTTCACTCACCATGTATTTTTCTACTTTAGGCTGGAGAATGGTGGTAGATCAATTTCTTTCTCAGTAAACATAGCATTTTTTAATAGATCTCAGAAGTTATGGCAATACTCAGAATCCAAAAGATACTGGACAAATTAAGAGGTGTGGAGGTTCATTAACAAATAAACACACATTTGTTGATTTTCCTTTCAACTTCAGAATAATTATAGAAAATATGAAACCTGACTGACATAAAAATCCTCTCCGGACAAGTTTGAAAGAGTTTGGTATGGTAAAGGAAAAAATGATTTATTTGTCTTATTTGTTTCTGGATACATTTGTTTTTCAAAGACATTGTGAATTTGCTGCATCCTTTTCTTTCAGCAAATGACAAATCCAAAAGCCTTCTCACACCTGATGCCAAGTTTCCTCCATGCTGCTGAAGACAGGCTGAAAAATAGACTTCACAGCCAAAAAGATGCTTTGACTTTGTGATTTTCCTGACAAACAGTACTTCTCTGCTCTTTCTTCTGCCTTAGTATTAGACTCTGTGATAGACAGGCATGTTAGAAGTACTTCATCAAGAGTGCCAAGTACCCTCCCTATCAAGTCCAACTTATCATTGATTCCTTATTGAGATGGACACCCTAAAATCAAACATCAGCTTTTCATAATTTGCATGCCCTAAAAACACAGGCAGATGAGGTAAGTTTCTAAGACTGATGCTCTACAAATCTTCCTGAACAACAACAAAAGAGATTCCAGTGCACTTAGTAAGTATTCAGTATCATTTCTATTGGTTCTATTGTTACTTTCAAAGTGTTTACAGAGGCAGGCATATATTTTATGCAAAACATAGGCACTCATTTGTGAAGAATATAAGTGACTCTATCTAGTAATGGATCCATCAGCACTTTTTGTGAGATGTTCTAATTTGTCTCCTCACAAAGGGCTGGAGAAGTGTAACACTGTAGCAGTCTACTGTAGTAGACTTCGATCTGTTAGAAAACCATTAGCAACTGGGACAACTTTTTATAAAGATGGAACTAGCAAAGAGTTGATTAAGACAAAGACATGACCAACCCGTTGTCCACCAGGATCCTCAAGTCCTTCTGCACACAGCTCTTCTTCAGCAGGTCATTACCCTGAGATAGGTGAAGAACCTTGTATTTGACGAAGTTGAACCGCATGAGGTTGGTACAGCCATACCTCTCAAGTCTGCCCAAGGCCCTCTGGATGACATTCCTTCCCTCCAGCATCACACCACATAAGTTGGCATAATACACAGATCTGCTGAGGGTGCACTCAATTCCGCCATACATGTAACCAACAAAGATGATAATACTGGTGCCATTAATGAACTAAAAGGAACACCATTTGTTGCTGGTCTCTACCTGGCCCTTGAGCTGCAATGCTCTGAATGCAATCATTCAGCCAGTTCCTTATCCACAGAGTGACTGAGCTATCAGATCCATGTCTCTCCAATTCAAAAAAATTAACACTGTGCAGCACACTATCAGACACTTTGCGCAAGTCCAGGTGCAACCTGGAAAGGTTTGTTTGAAGGAAGAACTGTCTGCTTTGGTCCTCAACACTAGTAAAAGTAACAAATTTCAAAAGCTGCTCAAAACTTAGCATTATTATAATCAACCTGTGCTGGGAAATGGCAGTAAGACAGGCCTGATGAACTTGCCATACTTATCACAGTACAAACTCTGCATATCACTTTCATATGTAAAGGGTGTATTATTTTTGTATGTTGTGTGAAAGAAAAGTAATGGCTTTGCCATTTGTCAGCACTGTTGCAGAACAGGTGAAGGACATGTCTCAGAAAGTTTTGCCTATTCAATGCACTGCACAAGAATGGGTTTATCTCCTTCACTTAAGTCAGATGGCTTTAATCATTCTTTTAACATTTTGATGATAAGGAAGTGAAGAACACCATCAAACACAGTTAAATCTTTAAGATGAATACACTTATATGGGATTCATTCATTTCTTACAGGCGTCTATGAGGACTGTCCTACATCTTGAAAAAGGACAGCATGTAAAGAGCTGAAAAATTATGTAGAATTATCTTTCTCAGTTGTTTTTCAATTTTTCCTGAAGTAATTTCAAATGTTAATTTTCATCTGGAGGCTAAAACCATAGCAGCAGAAGTTTCTTTGTAAAGATTATTGTGGAGCTTCCACATTGCTGTAGTTCTGTCAACTTTCTGGTAAATAAAAACAAAAAAATATGCCAAGAAAGTTAAGAGTATTATTATTCAAAGCAATATTTTTCCTTCAGATGCCTGAAAGCAAACTTTCAGTTTGAAAGAAAATGTATTTTTGTTTCTGAAAACCCTTATTAAAATGTTCACACAACATATATAGTAGAGTGTGGAAGAAAGACACATTTTACAGAAAAGAGAAGGAAAACGAAAGGGGTTATTATAGTGGCAAGTTTGTGCTGCTGCAGTGAAGACTGTATAAACACTTCCATTGTAAATATTTATTTTCAGAAGTTTATAACTTCTACTTAAAAAACTCCTCCTGACTGAAACTTGAGTTGACATTTGTCTTCATAACCAGTAATACACAAAGTGAAACAGTTTAGCATCTGCTTCACAATTAAATGCTGAAAAAGAAGAAGTTGAAAGGCTGCACTGAGCTATTAAATCTAAAGCCGCTTTGTTTTCAAAAGTAACTTCTTACAGACATTAAACTTCTCTGAAGTACTTGAAGAAAACATTTTAAAACAGGTTCCTGTGTGTGCTGCAGCAAGCTGAGAGACTCAGAATCTGACCCACGAAGAGCATTCTAAAGTCGCAGAATCATACAATCACCAAGGTTGGAAAAGATCTCCACGATCATCCTGTTCAACCACCCAGCTAACACCAATATTTCCCACTAAACCATGTCTCTCAGTACAACATCTAAATGCTTCTTGAACACCTCCGGAGTTGGTGACCCCACCACATCTCTGGGCAGCCCATTCCAGCACCTCACCACTCTTTTGGAGAAGAAGTATTTCCTAATGTCTAACCTGAATCTCTCCTGGTACAACCTGAAGCCATTCCCTCTACTCCTATCTCTAGTTACATAGGAGAAGAGGCTGACTCCTACCTTACCACAACCTCCCTTCAGGTAGTTGTAGAGAGCATTAAGGTCTCTCCCAAGCCTCCTCTTCTCCAGATTAAATAACACCAATTTCCTCACCTGCTATTCACAAGGCCTGTGCTCCAGACCCCTACCATCTTTGTTGCCCTTCTCTGGACACGCTTTAGGGTCTCATTCTCTTTCTTGCAGCGAGAGGCCCAAAACTGAACATAGTACTCAAGGTGTGGCCTCATCAGTGCTGACTACAAAGGTACAACTACTTCCTTGCTCCTGTTGGCAACACTATTTCTGATACAAGCCAGGATGCCATTGGCCCTCTAGGCTACCTGGGCGCGTTACTGGCTCATGTTCAGCTGAGTGTCAACCAACATCCCATGGTCTGTTTCCTCTATACAATCTTGCAGACACTCTGCCCCATGCCTGTAGGGCTGCCTGGTGTTGTTGTAGCCAATGTGCTGGATCTGGCACTTTACCGTGTCAAAATTCATCCCACTTTCATTCCAAGAAGCAACTTCATCTTTGGCTTCAGCCCATCTCCTGGGCTAGGATCCGTTTCCCCCTTTGAATCAGGGGAGACCCATCTGCAGCCATCAGGCCAGGAACTGAGTAAATTACCCCAGGTAAAAAAAGTCCCGAATTCTTGTGATGGGACCAGCCTCTCAGCCTTGTGTTTATGAGATCGGTTTTCCTGCGCCTCTCAGTATCCTTTCCTGCCACTGAAGAGACAGAGGAAAATAATGCCCTCTCCATCCACTAACTTCCCCAATCCCCTGAAGTCCTTTTTGATAATCCTCAGCCTTATCTCAGTGACTTCAGCACTGCCAGCCTGAACTATCAGTAAAGGATAATAATCAGAACCAGTGAATTCCAAGTGAATCAGACTTGGAATTTTCCTAGAAATATCCCTGACACAAGCCCCAGGGAGGCAGCACACTTCCCTGCAGGCCGACATATAGAGCCCTTCATTCTTCTCAGAAGGGAGTTGCCTATAACAATTCTTGGTGGAGGCAGTCTTGAGGTGCTAAGTCAACTGCCTTATCCTAGACAACCTCATGGGTGGTCCCCCCATCGACCCCCCATCACATCCTCACTTACCTCTCCCTCAAGTTCCAGAACCTCAAACCTATTATGCACGGGCATAAGGGGAGCCAAGGTAGGTTGGGATGGAGGTAGCTTATGATGCCAAGGTGAGACCTGTTTCCACCCCTCCTCTTCCCTTAAATCACCTCCATCTACTCGATGATCTGAAAGGAGGGGGTCCACCACCATCTGGATGGTATCACCCTTGTGTCTTCCTCACAGATTCAGCAGAGAGTTACTCCACTAATCTATCTCTAGCAGCACTCTCTGATACCCCTTAATCTCTCCACCTCCTCCTTAAGCTCCATGACCATACTCAGCACATCATCCACCTGTCCACAACACATGCAGGTGGAATTCCTGCTGCTCTTCACTGGCAGCAACAGGCTCAGGCACTCACTGCAGCCAGGTACATGAACCACACATTTTTAGGTGGGCACTTCATTTGAGTCATCATACTCTTTCTTGCCAGAGCTTTTTGCCTAATGGAGAACATGGCTAGATTCGTTGTCTGGGAGGCAACGTGTAGGTGAGTCAGTTTCCCAAGTGGAAGGGCCCTTCTTGCCTTCCCTGCTCACCTGCCCTGTGTGAACATGCTTTTCTGATGCATGACACCCTGTTTGCTCATCTTGTTCACTGTGCTCCCTACAGGCAGCTTCCTGGCTCCAACCCCACCACATCAGAACATTGCTGCCACGTGGAGGACAATGGCTCCTGGCAGCTGCTCCTTTGCAGGGCTACCCCTCCACCAATTGAAGCAATTCCCTGCTTTGGTGTGGAATGCTGAAAAATCACTGAAAAATCACAGATGCTGAGATGAATGTACTTCATGTATAAAGAAGTGCAGCTTGCACGTGGGTAACTGCTTCTTCACACGTGATTGATCTGCTTGAAAACCAGCCTTGGTAGAAATGGTAATGAATGATGCTGTAGCACTATATTAATATTCATTTGTCACTCATTTAGGGTTGCTGGTACAGCGGTGGAGGAAGCGTTGCAAAACCACTGGTAGAGACTTGTTAGAAGAAGTCATAGCTCAACTGACTATGTGAACTTCAAAGAAAAGATAACATGTAAATATTGAAAAGATTAATTTTTCCTGCTTGGCAATCAGGGTGAAACATACAAGATCAACAACATTCATCTGATAATAGGAAAATTCTGCAGGCTGCGTGAAGTACTGTACAGATATCAAACCTACTGCACTCACTAAAGGACCTGGTTAAAATTCATTGATCACCTAACTTCTGGAGAAAAGAAACAACTAGCTAGTAGTAAATTGAACAGATCATAAAAGAGCTCGACAGTCTGCCATAAAAGAATTTTAAAGAATTATATCCACACAAACAAGGGATATATAAAACAAAGCAGAGAATTTTAAATTGCCACAGCTTGCTGGTTCTGCATGACCCAATATTCTGGCTTGAGACAAAGGATTCTCTTTAATCTCCATGTCTCAGGTGTGGAATCCATCTGTTGATACCAATTACAGAAGATCACCAAAAGTATGGTGATTCACTAGATGTAATTTCAGTTTATCAGTCAAATGATACTTACTACATAGACGAGAAATGATGCTAATTTTCCAATTCAAAATGCGCATTTTGGATGTATTACTCTTACAACACAAGCAAATCCTTTTTTAGATTATTAGTTAAGTGTTTTAAATTACGTTTATCTCCCTTATTAACATTAGCAGCAGTATGCTAAGAATGCCAAGATGGAAGATACTAGTCTGTGTGTCAAACTCTGGTTAGTATGGAAGACAGTAACACTTTAATAAACAGGTGATTATGCAACTCTCAGCTCTGTTAAAAGCAGATTGGTAGTCTATTACAAACTGATTACATTTGGTACTTTTTTACTTCAAACAATTATATTTGCTCATTAACACTTGATATGTTGAATGCAGCTTAAGAAGAACATAGGAAAATTAAATATCAATCATTCTAACTCCTCAGAGATTTCAAACTGACTCATGTAATGATATTTCCCTTCAAAGAACAATAGTTATGTGCACCTGTGAAAGATGTGGTGGAGAAGAAAAGGGAGAATGGGAGAAGTTATTTTAAGACTGATGTAAAGTAGACATCAAGGGAATTAAACACGGAGCTTAATTGATGTGTTTATACATATCTACATAAAAATGTGTTCTGAAACAGCACGAACATCTTTGGCTATATCTGCAAGCTATCGCTCCTGACAGGCTTACTACTGCAGAAGACATAAAGAGGCATCCTCTATTGGGAGTGTGAAACAAATGCCTTTCCTTTCATAGTTAATATAGAGCTTTAAGGGAGTTTTAGAGATTATTCCAGTTACCTTATCACCTTTGCAAAAGGCAGACTGTTGTGCAAAGGCTTTGTCAGGAACTGGGAATGCTGGAGAATCATAGTAAGTAGCCTTGACACAGCTGCATCTATCACATGACTGCAGAAAGCTTCTTAAAGCAGATGAGTATTTTTAACATTATTCTATAGGTTGGAAAGCTGAGACAGAGAAAGGAAAAAAATTTCCCATGATTCTTCATCTAGAGAACATATCATAACATAACATCATTCTGTTCACCTAGAGAACATAAACCTCTTTAAATCAGTGTTCTTCATTTCCCCCAAAATGGAGCTACAGATCTGCTTCCTAGCTGGCCTTAGAAAATAAGATGTTGAAGAGGCAATCCCTCAGAAATTTCGCTGACAATTTTTAAATTTATGTAAATTGTATGCCCATTTGAAAATAGATTTTATGATCACAAGACAGTCACTTTCTCACTCATTCCACTGTGGGAGTGGTTAGGTACCCTGACATGCTCTACATTGCATCTACACAGAAAAAACTGATGGTACCTGCATGAAAGAACAACAGCTGAAATAGCTACATTTCCTTAACATCTTGGAAGAAAATTTGTACTATTCTTATTCACCTTGGCTAGGTACTTCTCCTTGACACTATAACACAAAATAAGTGTGGCTAATAATACGTTGAGGGTTGCTACTGGACCTAGTACACAGACTTTTAGCACAATATTGCACCCAATGCTTGGCTTTAAAAGCTAAAGCACAAATGCCTTAGGCTTCTATTTACTATCCAAGTATTGTGATGAGTGATAAATCTGCACTGAAACCATTAGAACTTGCTTCAGAGATGTCTGGTCTACCAGAAAGCTGTCAGAAAGATCTGGGAAACATGCTGA
The DNA here is from genome assembly GCF_951394365.1 of Tetrao urogallus. NCBI lineage: Eukaryota > Metazoa > Chordata > Aves > Galliformes > Phasianidae > Tetrao > Tetrao urogallus. The sequence continues at coordinate 49,347,589 of NC_136815.1, read as the reverse complement.
TGAAAAAAATAAATAAATCTGCAAGTAAAATGCCAAATATATATCTTTTCATTTCAGGATTCAGGTGAAAAAACAATACCAGCAGGTAAAGGTTAAATGGATTGATCCATTTCTTTTCAGAAGAAGATGCTATAAAGGCCCAGAGTGAACTAATCACACGCTCTGTTTTTGTCCTAGTATTCTCTCTTATTCATACAAAGAAAGACTGTGGAATGAATGATGTCGTGATTGGATAATAGACCTGGAAGAAGAAGCACATTTAAATGGTTCAAGTTCTAAGACCTCAAATTTTAATTCTGGTCTAAAACTGTGAGATAGCGGCGAGGTGGTTTTACATCCTTCCCAACCGTTATCTGAGACTGTTCAGCTCTGAAGTACAGAATGGCAGAGTTAAATAGCTTCCCACTGATAAAAGTGAGGACTGGAGGCTGCAGACACCGGGTTACTTAGGAGGCAAAGACACGCACAATAAGAGCTCTTATTTGACACAGACAACTCTGGGCCTTGATAAAACATCATTAAAAAAGTGTATATCATCTCTAAATCCAGTACAGAAAGGATGTGGAGGTACTGGAGCAGGTCCAGAGAAGGGCAACGAGGCTTGTGAAGGGCTTGGAAAATCAGCCCTAGGAGGAGAGGCTGAGGCAGCTGGGGCTGTTTAGTCTGGGGAAGAGGCAGCTGAGGGGAGACTTTATTACTCTCTTCCAGTACCTGAAAGGTGCTTACAGTGAGAGCGGGGTAGGTCTCTTCTCACTGGTGACATAGGTGACAAGACAAGGGGAAATGGCTTCAAGTTGCGCCAAGGTAAGTTTAGGTTGGACGTTAGGAAACACTTCTTTACGAAAAGGGTGGTTAAACACTGGAATAGGCTCCCCAGGGAGACGGTTGAGTCACCATCCTTGGGTGTGTTTAAGAGCTGTTTGGATGTGGTGCTTGGAGATATGATTTAGCAGAGGGTTGTCAGAGTTAGGGTACTATGGTGAGGCTGTGGTTGGACTTGATGATCCTTGAGGTCCCTTCCAACCTGAGTAATTCTATGATTCTATGATTCCCAGTATTCCAGCTAGGACTCTGGGCACATTTTGAAATCACATATGTGGATGTAGCTCAACTTCTTCAGGTCCACTGGAAAATATAGGAAGCTTCATTACATAAAACCTACTGCAGAGGAGATTCTCTCTGAGCAGTTGTATCCAAGTACAGGCAAGAGAATGGCATACGGTTGGACAATGTGATTAAACAGAAGACTTCCTTGCCTGGTCCAGCTCTAAGCTTGGCTTAAAAGCATGTAAGAATTACATCTGAATGGGCAAATTATGTATTTGAAGATGGGTAAAAATTGAAAACTCCCTTGTTAACAAAGAAAGAAACTATTATTCACAAGCAGGTTTTTGAAAGATGTCCTATAAATTTCTCTCTCTAGATCCCTTTGAAGAATTCCCCTGCCAGAGTAATGTGTCTTTGGGTACTCTACTAAAACTTAGTAATTAAAGTATTTTACATTAAAACCTGGAGCCTACATGTCATCGAACAACACTAGAAAATACAGTCCTAGGATTGACAGTTTTCCTGCCACTGCTGTCCATCTAGTAAGTTTATTGAGGGTTTTTACCATGACTTACTTCCTCTATCACGAACAACAATATGCTAACATTAGTAACTTCTGCTGAAAGGTTTTATGTTGCTTTTCTACCCCAAATTGTACTTGAACATGAAGGTAAAGGATTGCTTACTTGATATATGTGAAAATTGGATTATAACAGTTCAGTTTGCTTGCTTTTACTTAAGTGATTGAACCTTCTCTGTCTTCAATATTGACTTCTTAGCTTTACGTAACCAAAATTAGGGAGTAATAATGCTTACCTTGTGTAGCAATGTAGTGATTCGGCCTGTGATAACCCTAAAAGAAATCAGGGAAAAAAAATTATAACCAGCATGTACCTTGCCTATGTTGCTTTACGTAAAACTTCATTTACAGTAATTTTCAGTAAAAATTATAACAATAAAAGTAATGTGCTAGATGCAGATGTTCTTTCCGGTAGGCAAGGGAGAGGAAGAACAAGAAGCAAATGTGTTTTCTGTAAGATGCTAAAGTTGCAGCCTTGTACATTAGGGGACAGAAGTAATATGTTCTCAAAGTCCCTTGTTGGATCTGTTGAAAATAAACAGCATGAAATCCTCTCTAGCACTTGCAGCTAATGGTGTGAGATGCTCAAGGAGGCTGAGATATACCTTCAAGCTATTGCTATTTAGTGCAAAGCCTATCCCTTTTTTTAACAGCTACAGAATGCTCAATTTGCATTCAGCCCCAGGAAGAGTGGGGAAATGTTCACTCTGTCCTCTGTGATTTATTTATGATATATTTCTGAACATGAAAAAGAGGGTAAATTCTTCGACTAAATGGTTTAGTATGAATACACTTCTTCACCTCTAAATAAAAAAAAACACCATAAAGGAATTCAGTGTTTCTCTGATAACAAGGGCAACTTAAGCTGGCTGTGCAATAAAGACTAATATGCTATGGATTCTTGCAACACTGAATAGGTTACCAATAGGGAACAATACCATTTTTATTGTGTTTGAATTTCTGATGTTATGAGAGTGTCACCAAAGGTTTAGATCATGAGCAAATATGTTGATAAAATCAGTTATGCCAGTTTTAATCTTTCAAAAGTGGTGAGATTCCATTGTCAGCCTTCCAAAGGAAGAAATAAAAGCTGAAGCTTGCATGTCACTGCAATTTCTTTGTAAAAGTGCAAGAGGGACTGTAGTGATGGAAGGCTGCTGGAAAAGACGCAAAACATTTGAAAATACCTTGAATATTACAGAAAATATAACATGAATTATATAATTGGTTAGATATCATTGAACCAAAATCTGGAATTCTGTGAACTCAGGCACCTATCAACCAGAGCTTATTTTTTTCTGTGGTGTGCTACCTAGTATCCCTAGTGGCTGGGATTAAATGCTTCGATTTCCCAGTGAAGAAATTAAGCATGGGGAAAAATACTAAATAAATACTGCCTACTTTTCTTTTATCTAATAAAACTTCATAATATTTGTGAAATTCTCTCATTGAGATGTTTATTCTGACAACACAGCAACAATAACCCCATGCAAATGAAAAATTGCTTCTGTAGTAGAAAAACAAACACTTCCAGAAGAAACCTGACTAGCAAGAATATTGGAATATGTCTGCAAGACTCCAAGCTTTGCAATGAAGCCACCTGCTAAGAATGAGGGAAATACTTTTTGTTCTCACTCATTATTTCTTTTAGGACGTAAGGGTATGTAGCAACAGGATGAGGGGAAATGGTTTAAACTGGAAAAAGGTAGATTTAGACTAGATATCAGGAAGAAATTCTTTACTGTGAGTGTGGTGAAACACTGGAAGAGGTTGCCCAAGGAGTCTGTGGATGCCCCCTCCCTGGTAGCATTCAAGGCCAGGCTGGATGGGGGCTTTGAGCAACCTGGCCTAGAGAGAGGTATCCCTGCCTATAGCAGGGGGATAGGAAGTAGGTGATCTTAAATGTGCCTTCCAACCCAACCATTCCATGATACTATGATTCTTTCCATCCCTCTTGTACTTTCATAAGCAATAACAGGTTGCTATTTTGCTTTCTTACAAGTATTTCCAATAGAACTGTATGGTGCAAACTCTGTGCATCTTTTAGCATTTTAAACTTAAGAACACACTACTAGCCTAAAACAAGAACAATCCTGAATGTTGGAAAGTTTGAGAGTGCATTCAAATCTAGTTCCCCAGTGTGAACTTTCACTTGCTTTCTATGACTCCCTTCAGAGAGATTCCCTACAGAGATTACTCCCCTCAGAGTTTAGCGAGCTGTCTAAGCGAATTTTCACATATGCTTTTAGCTCCTGGTGAATGTGCTACTCTTTCAAATAGCAAGGGACTGAGCAGAAGTCTAAGCTTCACTTAATAGCTACTGAACATACTAACAAGCATCAATGGGAGTTATCAGACAGTTACAACTTCAGATTGTTTAACTGAAGAAGCCTACTTTTCTTGTACAGTTCTAGCTCTTCCGAATTTTGAGAAAAACATCTCTTACATTCCTGTTTTACACTGGTTGCTGTATTTGAACTGCAAACTGTGACACCATTTTCTCAGATGTAAATAGAGATCTTTAGCAGATGCTGTTTCTTATAAAGTGACACTTGTTTTACTTAGCCAAACATCTAGCACTCCATGCAAATAATGAAATAATTATCTTTGCTATCCATAGATTTATGACTTTAGACAGTATTGACTTTGTAATGATTTTCAATTCTACTTTTGAGTTCATTCTTTCAACCAAAACCACCTTGTCTCTTAAAGAATTTATTCTAATGTAAAACATTAAGTTAACATGATGCAGAATGAACAAAGAAGCCACCTTCAATAATTAAAGAGCCTACATATTTAATGAAATGTCTTGCTTGCATTGGAAGTACTGGTTAACAGCTGCAGAATATACTTTGAAGGCAACTTAAAAGTGCAGAGATGACAAGAGATTGCAAATCTCTGCATTAGGCATTACAGAGTTTTGTCACATTAATATGCAAACAGCTTTCTTTTAAATGTGGAATGATGCCAAGCTGTTGACAGAAAGTGAAAATAACATTTTGTTAGCCCAGATAAGCACCAGTAGGCAAAGTAGCCATACAGCATTGCTGGCAAAGTTTCAGCCTATTGACAGTTTGAGGAAATATATAATACTCTTTAGATTTGTCTGTTGACAAAACTAACACAACTACTTGTTTCCTTTAGTGTACACCTATCTTCCAAAGACAGTACCGTCCAAAAATGTTTAGCAGCTGATATTAGCTGCTAAACAATGAATAATGTGAGAATAGTAAAAGCTGCCTCTTAGAACACAATGCTATGTTTGTTGACTATATCAGTATACGCACATCAATATAATTTCCATTGATGTAATCAGAGTTTGTTTCTCCTTCAATGGGCTGCAATCTCACTCGAGAATGATCATCTGAAACACAAACAGCGGAGAGAAAAATAAGGTAACTAAAGACATTCAGAAACGAATATGACATCAAAATCTTAATGTTAAAGAAAAAATAATATGTGATTCTTGGCAAGTCCATGGTTGGTTTTCTTTATCCATTAGTGTACTGTATATATATTTAACCTTAATTTTGACCATTCATGAGGCTTTCCAAATCCCCTTTCATTTTCAATCTGAACACCTTAAATATTTCTAATGTGCAATCCTTTGCAACTATTTTTCTTTGCCTTGATAACACCATCATACCTTTTGTCAGTTTGCTAATTAACATGAAGTTTTCTATGGTTTAGTTATTTGGAAGTGTTTATGCCAGTACTCGAAATAAATTTAAATTCTTCCATAAGACATACTGTCAACTCACAGTTTCAAACAAGAACTCATTATGTTTCCATAAGAGAAAGCAAAATAAAGTAATAACAAAACCCAAGCAGTCAGATAATGACTTTGTCACTGAGGTTTGCTCCGTGGTTGCCATCTGTATCTATCCAGGAATTCTACCCATTAGCAAACACTTCCAACTCTTATTTCCAAATTCCAATCCAAAACTCCAGGGTATGAATTTATTTCCTGTCAGCTGCCTCATTTTCTTTATGATTCCACAGAAGTGATTAAGAAGTGCTAGAGGCTACATCCCCCCGTAAAGGAATCTCAGAAAGCTGGCAGGGCTTCTTCAAGAATTTGGAATATGCTTCTCTTGGTTCAAAAGTGACTAAATACTATTGTTATTCTAGAATGTGCACAAGTTGTTGATAAAACAATACTTTGAAGATATTTAAGGGTATGATGTCAATCAACTCAAAGATGGAGACACAGTCGATGGCCACTTTACCGCTGCTTTATTTACTATCAACTTGTGCTGATTACACACTTATGTATTACTGTTTTTGAAGGCCATTTGCTATCTGACTTACAACTAACTACAAGTCTTATTGATCATCATTATTTTCCTGTAAATGTAAATAAGCACTAGTGCACAAGAGAAATTCGTCACCCATGTTTTCAATAGCTAATATTTTTTAACTTATAAAAAGTGCTACCAAATAACAAAAACTAATGAAGGAACATGAAGTAGCTTATAAAGCTATCAGAAGTAGCGTGATTGCCCACAGTGTGGAGGAGGAAAGAGAGGGCAAGTGGTTCTTACAACAACATTGTTTTACAGTGACAAGTAAAAAGGTTTTCAAATGGATGAGTAGGAAAGGAAGAGGCAAATTAGTGATTTCAACCTTTTATGCTCCAAGTCTCAGTGACTACACATCTCAAAGTCTTGTCTTCCCTGGGATTCCCTTGGGAGACAGCAAGGGCATAGCTGTAGATATATTCTTCACAGCTTTGCAGCCCTTGGTACTGCACAGCTAATATTCTGCTAGTCTGCTATGATTACATCACCCAACAGTCTTTAAGAATGAGTTTTTCCAAGGATGTAGGAATATTCAAATCAATTAAGTTAATCAGGTCATCCTTTTCAGCCTTTTTATTCACTTTTCCAAGACTAAAAATTTATAGAGATGCAATGTTCCATTACATAACCTATCATTGTCTGACCTTATCAAGCTACACAAGTGCCGTGCTATTCTCTGCTTAATTAAGCAATTTATCAGTTTTCTCAGAACAGAGCTTTAGCTCAAAGGCTTGTAATTCTAAAAGTCCATCTTACTTAAGATACTACATTAGAAACTTTCTAATCTTTGGATATGGTTGCTGCTTTTATCATTTTAGGATCTGATCCAACTTCTACTGAAGTCAATAGACTCTAGAAGTCAAGCTTGCTTGGACTCATGGTATGTCTTCATCCATATTTTCATGATTTCATGCATCATTTCCTTAAAAGCATTCTTATGAGGAAAACTCAGGCTAATAAAAATGTCTATCTATATATTTCATGAAGTACTTAGGTCACTGAATTTGATTGTTCAAACACAAGCACTCATGCCACTATACATAGACCAGCCTTACGCTGCCAGTATGGAACAGTACAACTGTTTTTTAATGTCCACAGTCACCTGAAATCATAGAATCATAGAATCATAGAATCACAAGGTTGGAAACGACCTATCAGATCATCTAGTCCAACCATCTCCTCATCACCATTGCCACCACTAGCACTAAATGGCACTGCATGCCTATATTCAGGCAACTAGATCCTGTCCTTGATGACTTGCATGTTGCTGAGCTACATGGACCCACCAAACTTAAATTTTCCATTAAGCAACAGCTTAAAAATATGACCTCCTGCTATTTCTTTCAGACTGATACATACCATGTAAGTATCTTTACTTTTTCTGTTATATTATTCCATTTTACTCTATTCTCTCCTTGCAGTTACTTATGCTTCAGATTACACAAAACTAAATAAATTACTTCATAACTAATAACTATATCTTCATATAATCTTTTTGGCCTTTTTTGTTCTCACATATGTCCTGCATTTTCACCAAAGATTCTGGGTACTCTGGAAATAACGGAGATTCCAACATTCATCCACACGCTGTGGAGCTGGAGTAATTTTTTTTTAAATTTCTTTGAGAACTTCACACAACTCCATGCTGTGTAGCAGCACTTCTTAACCAGAAAATTTTCTTCAGTCAACAAAATGTTTTTCTGTGTATATACCTGTGTTTACACCAAGTATAAGCCTAAGTGGTACAGAAACCACATATCCTTCCAACATGTACATTCCACCTACAGCCTCTAGGTTAACTGTCTAGATTTGGAAGATATTTTGTTCCTATATACTTCAGATTGCTCTTAACAATTTCTAGCTTTTGAATATTCTCTTTTTCAGCTTGTTATTTTGTTACCCATCTATCAAATTCAATTGTGCACTGATCACTTGATCTTTCAAAATGAATTGAATGTTAGAATCCCTTTGTCTTTGTAGAAAGTGGCAACAGGTAATGATTTTGCTCCCCTCCACTTTTGCTCCCCTCATGTTACCAACACCGTGTATATGCCAGTCTGCAGCCTGTGATCTCTAACAAGCCCCCTGAGTAGCCAGCTGATTAGCATGCTTAGGCAGTGACACTTTTTTGGGACATGCCTCGCTAATTGTTTGCTAATCAAGCCTTTTCGAAATGTCTCGGCCAAAATCCTTAGCTGCTTTTAAAAGCTGTGATCAATGTTCTCTTTTCACTGAGTCAGTCTTTGGTTAGGTAAAGATAAATTCGTAACCCCCCTCATCTTGAAACTACCTCAATATCTCTCCTGTAGAAAAGCAATAGATTTTAACAAATTCATAATTCTACACTATTAAAACAGACACCAAATACTTCTTGAGTTAAAAAGATTCTGCTAGCTTAGCTAGATTCTCTTAGCTTAGATTCTGTTTTTAGTTGTTAACGAGAAAGCACAAAGCCTTCTGTGTTCAATACAGAAGAAACACATTTCGTGCAGATCACTGGACTGTGGTCATGATTCAGCTTCTTGATACAGAGGCTCACAAGCTGTAGTTACTTTCGTACAGAGGGTTGGGTATGCCTGCAGCCAATTAAATGCACATCACTTAGGTGATGTAAAGCATGTTGCCATTTTGACAAGCTCATACACTGCTGCAGCTTGGTGCTTTTGTTTTAGTTTCCTCAGAGAACAATAATGACTACAAGTAATAATGTAACAGCAGTGTCTTGGGGAAAATTTAAACAAAGAGGATAAATGGATGGAAAAAATTACATTAAACTTTTTACAAAAAAAATATACATTTCACTATAATCATATAATTGATGGCATCTAAGCCATCTACAGTATTTTTACTTCTTTAAAAACGGTATAAAAAGGCAATTTAGTAAAATGTTTTAAAAGCTACAGTCAATATTTCAAACAACTCTGTGGGGTGGATTTTCAAAAGTGGACCACTAAAATTGTATTCTCAGACTTGAAGCTAAGCAATCATTTATTAGCAGAAAACCATACAGCATAATTAAACAGTTAGCTACTCCATTTCCATACGTCTCTTTAACAGATGACAAGCCGTGGGCAGTTTCAGCTTCCCTTAAGATACTGCCCTTTACTCCAGTGAATTTTAATTTGCATTATCTATGTTTTCATAGCAACATAAATAGGTAATGTTATTGATAACAATTCCACTAACTCCTTCTGTGAGACAAACACTGATGACATGAAAAGTAAATTGAGATCCAAATGATCAGAGTAACGTTAGCTCTCTCAGAGAGCCTTCAGTATTACTTGTAATTGCCATTGATTTGTGTATCTAATATCTTTTACTTGCTTTCTCTTTGCTACTCATTACTTCCTCTGCTCAGACATACAGTACTGTAAGTCTCCTGTTTACTTCAGCCAAAGGGAGTCAAAGTGAAAGATAATGTATAAAGCGACATTAGAGAGCAGACAACAAAGCTAAACAATGACTAAAAGACTTACTGTCACAGGCTTGGACTGGAAATAGAAGGTCACAAAAGAATAGTAAACGTAAAGCTAGAGAATGTTCTTTGGAATTTTTTTTTTACATCTTCAGTATTTATACATAAGTGGTGATAGCCGTCTAACGTATTGCTACGTCTCTCACGATAGCAAGTTTGTTACACATTAAAGATTGCCTGCAGAGAAGCAAGTAAAACCAGACTAGTTAACACCTTTTACATATGCTCCAGCTCATAATGTTATTCACATTTCCCTAGAAAATTTCATTTCCTTTTTTCAGTAAATTGCATGCTATTTTCTGACTTGGTGTTCATTTACAGCATCTTTTGCCACAGTATTTTGCAATCTCATAATGCCAGATTTAGGGGTCGCTCATCAAAACAAATGATCATCCACTAAGGTTTTTGGATTATCAGCATATCTAATCTTTATCAAGTTTAGCAGTTTTCACAGTAAAATAAATGTATTCTGTCTTTTTCCCTAGAGACTGTTAATAGGGTAGCTTACAATGTCTGTCCCAGTTATCAAGAAATACTTAAGCAGCAGTATTGTCCGTTCCTTCAACATCCAGAACCCAATGTCAAGAGATTAACCGATGACACCATGACTGTTCTTCCACTAAGTTGCCAAGAGCAGTATGGGAGCAGTCAGAGCTGAGCACTGGTTAAGCATGTCAATTTACATTAATGAAATGGTAACTACAGAATGGAAGGTATACAGTAGGATAGTGGAAAAATACATTAAATCTGACAGTTTTCTCAAAAAAAATGTAACTTCTTCCCTCACTTTTATGTTCTTAATTGAAGAAAAGAAATATAAGCTCAATGCAAGCAAGAGGCTGGTGGCCACTCTTATCCAGTTCCGAAGACAAGTTAACACAGTGCACAATTATGTTGTCAACACTTACATGCAATGATATTCCCGTATCTATTTTTCATTCTGTTCTCATCTTTCTTAGCTGAATCCCACGGTGCAGACTGTCCTTCAAAGAAACTCTAAAAAAGGAAAAGGAAGCAAAGTGACACTAAGAAATGCACGCAGCAAGTTACCTTATGGATAAACCAAGGAGAAAGGCAAACAGTACTCATGGGTATTGTTGTTTAAAGCACCATTTAGTTGATTCTTTTGTTGAGCAAAAACATAGTTCTATTTAAATGGTACTTATGCATAGCTCCAAATATTGTCAAAAATTTGACATGAAATAATTTGCGTAACAGTATGAAGAATTATTTGCATGTGAAGCGTTTGTGAATCTTTTGAAAGTTGCATGCTTGTAACACAGAGAATCTTCAACTTGTGCTATACAAATTCTCTGCGTAGTTCTGCTTATTCGCATAGGTGAAGCAGAAAGAGCTTCGTCATCAGTGCTGGAGTTGCACTATTTGGGTGCAGAATTATACACTGTACTAACAGGCTTTATTTTTGACATATCCCCAAGTTTTACTTATTTCTTGGCAGATAGTTCATGCATCAAAACACATTTAGGCATTAAAGAAAGGTGAATTAATCTAGCATATATGTATCTTTTCTAAAACATAACTTATGCCATTGAGGTGATCTTTTGCCAGAGAATAAAAATGATATGATTTCCTGACTGATATAATCTATCTAGTATTCACTCAACCTCTGTGCTGTGTAGTTAATAAATTCAATAAAAAATGAGAAAGTTTAAGTCCTAAAAATATATATTTGCATTAATGAAGCATGCAATCTAGCATACAGGCACTAAGTAAGTTTATGACACAAGTATTTACATAATTTCTTGATTTTCACCTGTCGACAGCTTACCATGACATCACCCTGTCTCTAACTCATTTAATGTAGACGCATTCTATCATTCCATACTGGAATATTCACTGCGGAGTAAAAATATTTAATTGGCAAGTGAACCAGTGGAATTCTATCGCGACAATGCCCAGCCTTAACTCATGTTTTGATCTTTTCACTGGAATGATCAGTACAATTTAATCTTTGATTCAAGAGGAAAATGAAAGCACATTATCTACTTTTTTTGGTATCGGAAGTCAGAAATGGCTAAGTCCTAAGTTAAGGGAAAACATCAAGAAGCTTGTGCCTCTCACAGGACCTCAATATTTTCTGAGTGGTTTAAAGTAGATAATGCCCATGAAATAGAAGACACTGTCCTCATACCTGCAATGCATTATTGTTCAAATCCCAACAATTCCATTATTAAAGAGCATAAAAGTAAAAATAAATCCTCGATCTCTTTCTGAAGTCAATGAAACATGGGGACATTTGATATCTAAAACAAATTTACTATTTTCATTAAATTGATACAATCGTACAATTTGAAAACTCCTGGAAATACATGGATTAATTCTAAGAAGTTTGTACAGAGCAATGTGAGAAAAACAGAGGCTGTATCAAATGGTTTCAGTCTGCTTGCTCTATAGTTTTCTGCACTTCTTTAGAAAAAAATTCAAAGTTTGCAAATTGAAATGGTTAAACTTTTCACTACTATTAGTGATATTTTTCTTAATCATGGGATACTGCCTTTGGATACAGCTCTGGAAAATGCAGTTACCTACCAAGATAGAGAATTTGAATGCTTTAATGGAAATGTTCATCAACAAAGCCCCAGAAGGCAGAACAAAAAACTGAACTGTTTGTTCTATCTAAAACTTGGCTGAGTATCTTCATCAGGATTTTGCCTTTCAGGTAGTGAAAATACAGACAATTCTAGTTTCCTTGCAGTCCCTGTGCTAGAGACTTCTTCACAGAAGACACTGTGTAGCAAGTGGTTATGAGCTTAATCCACTAACCATTACATGTGGTATTAGAAAGAAAGAGTCTTGCTAATACAGCTTCCAAGTCTACACCTTGAAATATGGAGGACTCAAATATACTCTCAGGGACTCCCTGCTTCTCCCTGTCTCAGAATAATGAACTTTCACAAAATTATTTTAAACAAATCAATTAAGAGTAAATCTCTAGAGACAACTGGGAAAAAAATTTTACAGTACTGAATTCAGGAAAGATACACAACATGCAATGCACTTGTCTGGGCAGCTCATCTGCTTCTCATCTGATAAGATGAGCTTAACGAGTCCTACAGATAAAATATCTTTTAACAATATATATTCAACGTAGATAAAACTGTTTGTCAGAATACAACTATATCAAAAATGAAAACCAGGAAACAGATTTACGTTTCCAGTTCCTATATATTGACTTCATTTTCCTTATCAAGCATGCATTATAGAAAAAGAGCTATAGATGCAGATTATTCTTTCTTTTTAATCAACAAGTTTGTGACTGAAATTAAATCTATCATACAGAGAGAACAGACTTTATGCAGGGTCCCATTTTTTAAAACTCTTTTTGGAATGCACACACATATTTCAGTGAGAGGTGTACAGAAAAGATAATTTGAAGGAAAAGATATTACAGTGTGAAAGCATAAAAAGAAACAGTTACTGTAAAAGACAGCTGGAGTGTCATTTCCTAAATTCCCCATGTGCTACCATTACACAAACTGCAACACGATAATCCACAATGAATTATATGGAGAAATCCCATTTGTCCCACAAGTAAAGAACAGAGCAGATACCTCATAACAGATGATCTGTCAAGATCTTTCCTTTCTTCTGAGAAATATATTTTTCATTCTAGAATTTTTTTTAATGTTTTTTCTGACATATCACTCTCTGGGGATGCTGCTGCACAGCAGCCCACACATTATCTTTGTGGCTATTCATCCTATTTCATTCCTTAAAGTTTCTTAAAAATGCAGACTATTAGGAAGAAATACGTTCCCAAACAGTGTTGTTCCACCAAGGGCAATGGAGAACTGAAAATGAGTGTAGGACATTTCTCAAATTATTTTAAATACATATTTCTTTAACTCAAATTGCACAAAACTTTAGCTATCCAGCCCCCATGAATTATGTGAAAATGAAACAGTCTTCAAAGCAGCTGTTGTTGCGGCAGGCATTTCAGTATTCAACATCTATTGTCATTTGGTTATTAGAATGCATTTCCATAATCAGGAAAGAACACTGTTTCTGAGAACAATGGAAACATACAGAACTGCAGAACATGCAACATGAGAACTGGTCAATGGATGCAGCAGCAGGATCGTTCTAGGATAAATGTGAAGCTTTTACTTGCTTTAACTCAATGCAGCAGTGGTTTCCATTAAAAATTAAATATTTGCCAAGGGCTAATTCACTGTGACCCTCTGACTAGAAAATAACTGCAATATCTCAAAAAAGAGATGGAGATAATCATTGCAAATACTGATTTTTAAAATTATTCCCTTTTCTCATTTAAAATTCATAAGAACAGAAAATATTGGAAGGGACATATATAAAAGTACATTTATTTCTTTCTTCCAAAAAAATACTTCATAGTTGCTAGGTGACAACAGTGAAGTCTCCTACAATGTCATTTAGAAAATGACAAGCAGAGAAATGAGAAATTAAGGACATCACAATTCCTGCTCTGCCTACTTAATAAACAAGCACATTATTCACAGGAACAAAGAAATACATATTTCACTCTGTAACAATCTTAAGTCTCATCTGTAGAGCTGTTTTTAAAATTATGACTTTATATGACGTCAATTTTGGTGGCTGATTTTCCTGAGAGGCTCTAAGTTTCTCCACCGATAACAGTCATTTTTCCATTGCTATTTCTAAACAATCAGATTGAGATGTACTTTAACAATATGAATAATTTGACCTATTTAATTTTAAATGTCTCTGGATTACACACTAATTTAGGCCAGAACAGACAACTAGTGGAGATCCTAATAGAGGTCCTTGTCTAAAATGAATTAGTTATTTCAGAAACTTACGTTTCTACCACAGATACTTAGGGCTGCATCTAAATCAGATGGCTGAAATGCTCTGAACTGGACAGTGAAGATACATCACTCCTTTTTCCTAAATATATATCACACTTTACTGCTGCTCTGCACAGTTTACATGTAGGTATAATGGATGGAAAAAATGCAACCACTAAACTCTGAGTTAAGATCCTAGTGTTGTGTTAGACTCTTCTTTGCATTTACAAACCCTAACAAATGCACCTTATATTTTAAGCAGTTCCATAAATATTTGCAGGACAAGGATCTCCAGGCTCATTTAATGAATACTGCAAGATTTATAAGGTCTGTAAATCCATCACTTCATTGGTTTTTCATTATTCAGAATCTTCAAAATACCAGGCACTGGAGGATGTTCTTGTTACTTTAAAACATCAAGTGGATCTTGAAACAGGAAAGTGAAATCATCACACTCATTTTGCTGATAACTGAGGATTTGAATTATTAAGGAATTGAGAAGGAAGAATCGCTGGACTGTTATAATAAAGAAATCTGCAGACATGGTCCACATTGTGAAACAACAGGTTTTTTAATCTTCTGGTCGTTTTGAGAAAAGATTTTATCATTGAAACTGCATCACCTGTAAGTAACTGATTACCCTAAGTGTTGGTAGATGACTGCACCGATGGCAACCCAACCTCTGTAATCAGCACTCCATACTTCTGTCACTGCTTTGGTCACTGAAAACATTTGTGGATGACAGCATGCCACCAGAGAATATATTTGCCATCATCTTTTCCTCTTCTGTCAGCTTCAATCACTGAGAATTACGTCCAGTTTTCAAGTAACACAATTAAAAAAAAACCTCAACATTTTACTATGCCCTTGAAAACTGCCTTTAGCAAGAGCCATTGTGAAAATAAAAGTTTTAATAAAAAGGACCAAAAAAAAAAAGTGTTTAGTATGTTATGGTACTAATATGGTACTAGTTGCATTGGTGTGCCCATTTTCACAGGCAAGATTTAATTTGTACGATTGTACAAATTGTGTATATATCTTTGATTGAAGTGCTTTTGTACCTGAGTCCATTTTGTCACCACACTGTCATTTGATCTCCTTTGCTGGAAAAGCAAGTGTGATGGAGTACTTTTTTAATAACAGGGAATTATATGCCTTGTAATTTTAAAACTAACCTATTTATGAGATCTCTTGATGTAATTTCTTATCTTGGTATCTAACACTGCTACACCTGAAGTTCATTTGTGTGATTAAACAGGAAGAATATAAATATTTAAAGATTCTGTGGAGCGGTCTAAAAATTTGATAGATAACCTAGATTCTATAGGCTTTCAGAGCCATTTCCATTCTATCTGCTTAAGTTTTAAAAACTCTATTACTTTCACTCCTTTAAAATACTTCAAGACTTCCCAATAAGGAAAGATTTTAGAAATATGGCGTAATGTGAACTAGTAAGAGGACTGCAATAGAATGCACAATTAAAATTCTAATTTGAAACTTATTCCCTGGCATACCAGATAGCAATAACTTAACCTCATTAATCTTTCTGATTTATCTTCAACAGAAAATAAAGTATATTGATGAGATTTTATGATCCTTTTTTTATAGGAAGGACCCTCTGGGTAAAATACGCATGTTTGCACTTTTACCAATGTACAGGATACATTATTACCATTACCATTACCAATGTACAAGGATATATTATTTTTAACTTGTGTGTTGGTCTAAGCAGTGCTTATTTAACCTCATCAACATAGATTTCCTGGTTTTGGAGGATTTAACAAACAGTTCTCATGTGTACCACATGCCATTTTTGTAAGTAATTCTCTTTATTTCTCTCTACTTTTTTAACACTATGCAATGTAATGTTTTGTTCTCAACTATTATACTTGTAAGTTTTCAAGAAGACAATGAACATGAGAAACATTCATGACTGTAACATCTGTAAAACAATAAAGTGAACCTACTGAATACCTCCTCAGCTCCACTGAATACCAACTACTTTAATGCTTTGATAGGAAACCTCTTCGGGGGAAATAGAGAGAGACACTGATCACCTCAAAGGCACTATCCATCCTTTTGTGAACAAAATTATCTGCTTCATTATTCACTAACTCTATCTCCTTCCTTCTTCCCTGTGTTGTTCCAAAGGATGCAATTACATGTGTCAGTTGCACACTACACAAGTAAAAGATGGTACAGAGTTGTTTTATATCTTAATGAGAATTCCTACTTAACAAGATACAAATATTTACACAGAAAGTACCAGGACTCAAGATTACACAGTGCACTGAATGTGTAGATTATTATTTTGAGAAATACTAAACTAAATTTTATACCATGTTTGAAAGGGTAACATATGCATACCTCAAATGATTAGGATAGAAGGAAAGTATTCAGCCTTGTTACTATGATAAAGCTTGAGTGATGTCAAAAAGGAATAAGTCTTAAGATATATCAAGTTGGCACACCAACTCTGAGCTAATGCAGGCATCCAAGGTACAATTCCATTCATCTAAGTATGATTTAATTCACAGCAATTAAAGAAAAACTGCTACTACTACTACTACTACTACGCCTCTTTAGCTCTCATCTTCAAAAACTCATCTTACTTTCCTCTGTTAGAGGACACCTTATGTCTAATAATAGAGGAGTAGCTATTACCCAGCACTTTGGTGAGCTGTTACCAAATTCACAGTTTAGTCGCATTTCCTTTCCCTCCGTTTAGAGTTACAAACATTTAGATAAGGACGGCTGTATTCTGGTGCATTGCTACTCTACTAGAATTTCAAAAAGTATGCTTTTGATTTTTTGCATCTCTTCTTGATTTACATTTCCAAAATATTCTTCAAGCACCTTAATGCCAAGCAAAGCATTCCTTACACAACACAATCTGGAACTTAGAAGTACAGCGCTTATTAATTTTATCTATTACACACAGAAATGTGAGCAAGTATGCGGATTCCAGAATGTGTTTTTTAGGTGCTGTACAATTTTGAGAACATTGTTCTGGATCTTTCTGTGTGCTTCAAAATTTAATTCAGAACATCAATTGAAGATTTAAATATTCTGACTTTAGTCCATTATTCCTCCTAAAAAATTAGCACTATGATGTTTGATTTACTTCACACATAATAAAAGGTTGCTCCAGGGAACAGTTTCAAAGAGCTATGAAATGTTATTAAAGCAGAACATAAAAGTAAATTGTGCTATGGAAAAAGTAGGGAAGAGCTATTTCATTTTTTTGAGTTTGCAATTGGTTTAAAGCATAACAAAAAAAGAAAGAAAAAGATGAAGAAAAGAAAAAAGGATGAAAAAAAAGAGAAGGAGAAGAAGGAGAAAAAGGATGAAAAGAAAGAAGTGGAAATATTTTCAGTTGTCAAAATAGAACAGTATGCATTTAGTGTACGTAGTAAGATTTCTGCAGTAGTCATAACTTCCTGTTTACTCATGTTTTATGTAGTGATTGATAATGAATACTCTACTCATTGCCTACACACTCTACATGATGCATAAAACAAAGTTTAAGGATTCCAAGAAACTATCTGTGAAATATGTGGGAATACTTATTTCCACGGCAGAAGGACTGGATCAATGCTGCAGGCCAGGACACTACTCTTTATGCTACAGTTACTCTACAGAGTAACTATGTTACTTGAGCAGACACTATTTAATACCTATGCACGTCTGTCATCCACTTGCTGAAGATTATTTCTAATGAAAGGTTAGCAACATTGAATTGATGGACATACAAAAATAATAACCAAGTTGACTTCTGATACCTTTATAGGGAAACCAGTTGTATTTTTTTCTTCTGTTTCTATCTGAATAAATCACTACAATTGAGACACTCTAAGCCAAGCAAAGAATTTGCAAGAACTGCCTGACTCTTTAAATTACTAAGCAACCCAAGCAGAAAAAAAAAATGATAATATCTTAAAATCTTCTGCATAGACCTGCTGCTTCTGATTTAGAACCATACAATTGGAAAAGCCTTGAATAAAATTCCCTACAGTAACAGAAAACAGCATGTGGAGAAAGGAAACAGTGTAAATGTTGAATCTGAAAACTGAGCAGAACTCCTCCTATCTTCATCCAAGTTGTAGTGTACAACATGATCTAAACTGATCAAGAGGTTAGCTGATCTAACCTCTCAAAAGAGTTAAAGCATCCCCTCAGAATCTGCTCACTAAGTGAGCCCTGAGGTTTTTCAAGAGCGTATCTAGGTTACTGGAGTTCACATGGTTTTGACACAAGACAAGAAAGAAAGAAAGCTCATCTAATAAGGTTTTAGTTTTCTTAAAGAGTGACAATAACATACTGAAAAGCTACAAGATAAAAGTCCAAATACACTATACAGTGCACAGACGGAACACAAACTTTTGCATGCTGTTGTTTTTCCCAGTGGATAAGATAGCACTTTCCCCCTTCCTTATTTCAAGGGAAATAAGCAGTACTAGGCTAAGCTAAAATAGATAAGGGTCTACTTGCAGTGCCCTTTCAAAAATAAATGATAGCACTTTATTGTGCTGGTTCATTACATTATTTGATCCCTACAGGGAAGTCTGGTGCCTTGGAGTCTGCTTTGTTTGTTTGCAAATACACTCTTTGCTAGCATATACAAAGAAACTTCTTCCTTCCTGACTGAAGGAAGGCTGACTTTTAGTCCAGTATTTTCCTTGTTCTAGAGAACGAGATCTACTGAGATCACAAGCTACCAAAATGAAGGAGGGGAAAGAGGTTGCTGTCCCTGAAGCCTGACACTTGAGGACCAATTTTACATCATTAATCTAACATCATGTATGTGGTACAAGTATTTTGCCATTGGATCAGTACAAGCATACTATATAAAAATTACAGTTTAACTACAGCATTTATCCACAAATCACTTGCATCATCCAGTTGTATTTATATGTAATCAGCTGGTATATTCCTGATGCCTGAGAAAGAAATTTTGAAAGAGCATTCAGAAGCTATCTGAACCTGTGATGTTGTTGTACAATACAATGAATACCTCCCAACACCCCTGTGCAAATTTATCTTCTTCCTTTTTATTTATCACTCACATAACATCCATTCTTTCCTTCTTTCATTATGCACTGCCAGTGAAATAAGTAATGGACTAACTGGAATAGGCTGCCCAGAGAGGTGGTGGGGTCACCAACTGTGGAGGTGTTCAAGGAGCGTTTGGTGTTGTGTTGAGGGACATGGCGTAGTGAGCGCTCTTGATGATTGGTCAATGGTTGGACTGGGTGATCTGGAGGGTCTTTTCCAACCTTGGTGATTCGATTCGATTCGATTCTACTCTACTCTACTCTACTCTACTCTACTCTACTCTACTCTATTCTATCTAACAGAAAAACATCAGCAGCCAGCAATAACGTTGGAGTTGGCAATTTGAGTGCCATCAGTTATGTACAGGGCAGGTAGGCAACAAGCATGTCTCTCTCTACACTAACAGTACAGTTTTAGAAAAATAACAAACCAAGCGTAAGATTCACTAAAAATATATGAAAAAAGAAGGGGAACGATTGCCCTTGTTTTTACAGGACAGTCTTTTTTCAAGCAAACTATATGGTGAAATCATGAGTTCTTTATGGAGTAAGGATGCAAATAGAAAAGTTATGAAATCCATGTAATAATGCAGATGTGTTACAAAAACCAGTAAGAAACTCAAGGAACAAATAAAATGTCAGTCACAGAAAAAATAGTTCAAATTACTGTTTACATTCACAGCTCTAAAAGCAGAAAAGGAATAATTACACTTCTGAACTTCGATCACACTGGTGACATTATTTTATGGAATTTTTCCTGATGCGCAGAATCCTTGCATACATGTCCCCTAGCCAGTCTTTTGTTCAGTCCCTAATCTTGCTGAGTATCAAAACAATTCTTCAATAAAGAAGACTGAGGTTTAATGACTTGACTTATAATTTTGCAGGCTTTTTTTTTTTTTTTTTCAATCTGCTTCTTCATTTTCTCTTTTGCATAAACTGAGCAAAATGCAGCAATTTATCAACTGTCTGTGGACATTTCAAGATTTATATACATTGCAGCCTCACGCTAGATTAATTGAAGCAAGCCAACATTATAAAAGCTCTACTGAATAGCAGCAGATGCCTTTATTCTCCACATCTCTCTATAAAACCAAACTTAAAAATTGGAGTCTCTATATAAATATTTCCCTTACAAGACAATACAAAGATTCCACGCATCTGCCTCTCGTTAAGCCAATCACTAGCTGTACAATGAGGTCCATATTTATCCAGACTCTTATTAATAAAAGCATTGTTCAAGTCTGTATGCCAAATTCTGCCAGAAGAACCAGAGAATCCTATGAAGGTTGAGCTATACTGACAAGAATACTTAAGTATTCTAGTCTTGAGCCTTGGTGGAAGTCCCAGTAATTTAAACTTTTAAACAACACAAGAAGACTTACTGTTGTGAGATTCAGAGACTTCAGTTCAGCAAGGAGTAGACTTGCCAGCTAGACTTCTAATGAGGACATAGACTGCACAATGTACAGCCGGAGTGCTAGGATGTTAAATACTGGGTCCAAATCTGTCTAACATCTCAATGATCTGAATGATGCGGCAGACTGCACCCTCAGCAAATTTGGATATGGAACAAAACTGGGAGGAGAGACTGATGCACTAGGGGTTTTGCTGCCACCAGAGAGACCTGGAAAGGCTGAGAAATGGTCTCACCTCATGAAGTTCAGTGAGGGGAAGTGCCAAGTACTGCACCTGGGGGGAACAATCCTAGGCACCTCTATAGGCTACCCAGTTGCAAAGTATCCTGGCAGAAAAAGACCTGGAGAACATGTACAAGGGTACATTCAAAAATATACCCTTGCCACAAAGATTACTGGGCTGCAGTAGGCAAAGCACTGCCAGCAGCTGGTGGAAGGTGATCTCCTCCTCAGTGCAGTACTGGTGAGGCCAGACCTGGAGTGCTTGGCTCCCCCATACATTAGAGAAACACAGAATGGCCTGGGTTGGAAGGGACCTCAAGGATCATGAATCTCCAATCCCCCTGCCACATGCAGGGCCACCAACCTCCCCATTTAATACTAGACCAGGCTGCCCAGGGCCCCATCCAACCTGGTCTTGAACACCTCCAGGGATGGGGCATCCACAACCTCTCTGGGCAGCCTGTTCCAGCACCTCACCACTCTCTCTGTAAAGAACTTCCCCCTGATATCCAACTTAAATCTTCCCTCCCTCATCTTAAAGCCATTTCCCCTTGTCCTACTGTTATCTACCCCTTCAAAGAGTTGACTCTCCCTCCTGAGAAAGTTGAACGAACTAATGAGAGTCCAGAAAGGGAACATTACTATCATGAAATAATTGGAGCATTTTTCCTGTAAGAAAAGGCTAAGAGAGTTGGGAATGTTCAGTCATGAGAAGTGATAGCTCAGCTAACCATACAGCTCAGTGATAGAGTGATAGCTCAGGATCCATACAAAAACCTGACAGGAATGTGCAAGAAGAGTGAGTCAGGCTCTTTCCAGTGGTGCACAGTAGTAGCACAAAAGGCAATGAGCCCAGACTGGGGCTCAAGAGAAACCCTTTGAACAGAAGGCAGCACTTCTGTGCTGTGCAGGTGACGGAGCACTGGCACAGGTTGCCCAGGGGCTGTGGGGTCTACTCCTCCAAGATTTTCAGAAGCTGCCTGGATGTGGGCCTGGGCACCCTGCCCTCGGTGGTCCTGCAGGAATTGGCCAGATTCTCCAGAGGGTTGATTTCCACTCAAGTCATTCTGAGATTCTGTGATTTTATGACATGTATTGAAAAAACTCATTATAAGGACCATCAGTGTGAAACTTTAGGATGTAGGGAAGCATCTGATTCTTCTGGGGAATCTGGGAAATGAATACTTCTGGAGTTGCATATTATTTCACAATAATTTCACAAGTTTTATCAAACCTAGAAATGCCCTGGAACCACCCAACATAAGTTACAATAAAAGATTTGTCTTCCAAAACAAAATAGGCTTCTGTGACATTGGAATGGTAAAGATAGTAAAAAATAGTAAAACTGATTCAGGTTGAGTGAACCTGAAACTCTTGTTTTTTGGCTGCACTTACAGTATCCTAGTGCTAACAACAATTAGGGTTCCAGAGGAAATCTTTCAGTAATTGCAAACTTCCTGGACTTAGTGAAAATCTGTCAGTGTAGTCGTACAATATTGTGTTCTTGTTCCCTACCTAGTCCCACATCAACCTTTGTAAGCTGAGGCTTAGTTCTATAAGATTACGTGTAAAAGCATATGTGAGACAACACCCAAAATAAACATTGCTTGCTTTTTATCATTTTGGGTAGGGATATTATCATTCTTGGTAACTTTACTGTAGTCATGATAGTTGGTATCAGAACTTGCCATATCAGTTAAAATACACTTGATCTGACATCAGATCAAATGAATTCTGGCATAAACCAAGATAACTTTCCTGTTTTCCATTGAAAGAGCCCTAAGCATTTGCAGGCATGGAGAGAACTGTACAGTGAGTTGAGTACTTCACTGCTTTATGCACATGCATTTTCTGCTTTTTAAAATATAGCTCCTGTTAGTGACAGTAAAAGTAGTGTTTTCTATAATACCTCTTCCTCCCACCCCTTTTTTTTCCACCAATGAAATAAGAAAGTGACTATTTTTGCTTTTCTTTCCATCGCTGCTGTACCTTGAGCACTCCAACATATGGTTCCTGCACTCTAAAGCCATCATATGGGTACCGGCATTCAAATCTTTTGTTATACCATTAAAAAACCATGTTACTATTAGCCTTCTAGATTACACTGTCATGTTTCCAGGGATGATGGGACTTGCTGTTCTGCAAAACTGGGGAACTAGGACACATGAACAGATGACCTTATTCTCCCTCAATCCCACAGACGCAGAATTTCCCACCCTAGTAAAATTCCTTCTGACATCAGTTTCCACACTCTGGCCTGCTTGTCACCATAATTGCTCCACTGTCTTTCTGGAGGAAAGAGAAGAGTGCAGCTGGCTGCAAGGAGTAAAGCATGCATGTAGTCTACCTCCTGCTCCTTGCTTTTCCCAGTATTAGAGAGGAGGACTTTCCCCAAACTGTCCTGTTCACTATGCTCAGGAGAAAGAGCTGGCAGTTGCAGAACATGGGTGACAGAGGCAGAGCAGGGACGGGCTGGTCCAAGCGGGGAAAAACAAAAATTGTGGCATACCTTGTAAATGTGCATAGTGTGGTCACAGCACTGTGCTTGCCAGAGTTCAAGAAGTGTCTGGACAAATCTCTCAGATGTGCTCCTTTGCATGGGTCCCTTCCAACCTGGAATAGCCTGTGGTTCTATGATCACTATTCCACACTACATAAGTGTTTTCAAATATCCCTGCAATAGCTATGGGACAATAGATGTTCTCACATTACCCTCTTCTGATAGTCAGCAAGTGAGGAATGGCGTCCCCATAGATAGGAGAGGACGGAGCAGAAGGTCAAGTTTACCTGCGGGGAACATTCCTGGTATTGGAGGAGGCACTCCCAGGGAGTCAGGGTAAAAACTGAGCAAGCACAAGTGGATCTTTGTGCCCATATCCAGCTAGACAAAAATTTACTATTTTCAATTCTTTTCTTGGCCCCTGGACCAGGGCTATGTTATAAGGATCCAACTTGATCCCTTGTAAGAAATGTAAGTAATCCCACATGCTTGAGCTAAAAGGAAATATACTCCTAGGTATGTCAACAGGAAACTTATTTTCTCTCCAGCCAAGCCATCCTGCTTCCTCACCAATGAAAAAGATCCATTTATGGAAGAAAGATGGTGTTTTGAAAAAGGTCTTAAAAATAACATAGTCTTCATTACAAAAATAAAAATCAATCTAAAAAGCAGTTAAAACCTTACAGCAGCTCCAAATGCAACAGAAAGCATAGACTATTTTAGCTTCCTCTGTGTGGCAGAGATACACATGCTTAGTAAACACTAGCAAAACAAACACAAGTGCTGTGCAAAGACCTGACAAATGGAGGAAAAATATGTCAGTCTCTAATGAGAACTACAATTAAACACACAAAAAGCATGAGCAATTTATATGACTTTTCCTTGGACTCGAGCAGTTTTCTATGTTCTACCTACTGTTGGTTCTATAGACTTAATTTACAATATATGCATCAAAATGTAAAATTCAAGCTGGTGATGATGTGAAAGATTGAGACAATGAAAAACTCAGTGGTAAAACTGAAATGTGTATAAAATAAAGCAGCAAGATACTAGGTTTGTTGAAATGTTTGTTCCAGTACAGAATGGAAGCAAATGCTTTTGTGTGGTTTGGAAGCTCAATCTGTTAAATTCCAAGTCCATGTAAGACTCTCCCACTGTAAGTAACGTTGCTTACTTGAAAGTGCCTAATTAATGCAAACAAAAATTCTTTGTGGAATAAGGCACTGCTAAGAATATAGGTTCAAGATTAGGCTTCAGGATAGGAGTTACCTGCATTTTAAATAAAATCTCTTTAGCAAGGGAATTTCCTTTTTTCCTTTTTTTCCTTATAGCATCATCATCCTGCATTTCACAGTCCAAAATCAGGACAGTTGCTGAAGTGAAGAACTAATGGGTAAGCTGGCTAACTTAAAGAACTCTGTGTTCTTTACAATATAAAGTGATGTTAGGGCTATAATATTTACTAATAGTATGTTAAAAAAAAACAAAAAACAAAAAACATTTCACATTATTTGCTTTGCTTTTACAGTATCACTGATACATTTCCTTATTCATAGGTGTTAACAGCTCTGCTAGGTCAAACCACAGGTCCGTACATGCCATTGCTCTTTCTGCAACAGTCCAGTAGCAGATGTTTACAAAAAAAAAAAAGAGCAAACAGAGAGACTTTCCCCACAGTACCCTCTTAACTTCTAGTAATCAATGGCTTTCCTGAGCAATCTCTTTCTCAGCCAGAGACTGCACACAGTCATTGTGTTTAACAATGAATTTGTCTAGCCCATTTTTGAACTCATTTATAATTTTGGCTCCACAGTAACTTGAGGCAGTGAGCTCCACTATGCAATTATGTGCTGTGTGAAAAATATTTCCTTTTGTTCACCTTAGACCTGCTGCATAATCGCCTTGTTGTGTGCTCCCGATTTCCTGTATTATAAGAAATCATGAATAATTGTTGTTAGCATTGCAGACCTAACACTGATCTCTGGCACGTCTCAGAATATCCTAAGGGGGGTATTAGAGCAGCCAGGAATAAGTGATATTTCACTCTCCTGGAAACAAGATAGAGACTTGGTACTGGAGCTGATAAAGTGGCTCTGTGCCACTTTAAGGTTTTCCTCACTGACACAATCTTCGCAGTTTGTTACACCAACCTTACAGAAGCTGTGTATTGACAGTGTTACACAGAGCATAAAAGCTGAAGTTGAAGTGCAAACAAGGTGAACAAGCAAAACTACAAACCAGAAATACTTAGTTTTTCTGTAGTCATTTTGTCCAATTACAAATGGAAACAGGCACAGATAAAAATCAAGGCTAACCGAACAAAAGCACAGCTGATACCACAGCCGAACACAGAGGACAATGAGCTGAAATATCCTTCATGCAAACATCACACTGAACTGTTCTAGCAATGAGTAAAAGGCTGACGGCACTTTGAAGAGCAGTGCTAGTATCATAATAGACTGAGGAACTGAGTACACAGTCTTTCTGAAGATTAAAAAGCACATGTCTTAACTTGACAGTCTTGCTCAGATTCAGAGGATCTTGGAAGGACACACAAATCTAAAAAGAGCTGGGCACTGCAAGCCCTCCCCATCTCTTTACGTCACTTTGTTTCTTTCCTAACTATTCATCTAAGGGGTTGGAGGTGGCTGCTTTCAATACTCCTTCCTGAGTGGAAGACACAAAATCTGATCCTACCTTTTCAAATTCTGTTATGCCATGCAGGAATTTTGTTGCTTAATTGTTGTTTTGTTGCTTTATTGTTGTTTATTGCCCTTCATTAACGTGTGGGCATTTACCGTAAACAATTAGAATGGTAATATTTTTTTACTTCAAAACTCTAAGTTCTGTGATACAGACAAGTATTTAAGCATCAAAGGTAAGGTATTTCCATTACCTTCACTCATCCTAATCACATGCTTCAACTTTATGATTATGTCAGGAACCAACGCTTCACTGAGACTCTACCAGCCCAGAGCAAGCACTGGGAGGCATTCAGAAAGGAAACCTGTTCCTGTTTGAGTAAGATAAAGACAAAAAAACTTATAATCTCACTAAAGAGAGTACAGTTTACAATATCCCCTTCACTGAAAGCTACCTCTATTAGCAAAGACAGTCTCAGCTATGTCTGCTTTTGAACTCATCCTGTTCATCAACAAAGGTCCTTACCCCTTTGGAATGTGGTGTGCAAGTGGAGATGGCTTGTCTCATGAATATATACATATATATATATACACACAGTTCTTTCAGTTCTTTACTGTTACATAGTAAGAGATAATTGCCCAGGCACCTGGAAGCTAGGGCTCAGTTAGGTAGATGCATTTTAACCCTATATAAACACAAGGCACTCATTTCTTCCATATAACAAAGCACAGCACTGTCAACCACGAAACTTTTTGAGGTCTTAGGGGGAAGAAACTGCACTGTCTTGGTGGATAGACATTCAGGTTTTGCCACTGCAGCATGAACACGTCCAAACCATTAGTTGTCTGATGTCTGTGTATACAAAAACCTTAGTGTTGCTTCCATTTAGGTGAACAGTAAAATACAGAACAGAAAGGAATGTATACTGAGTGAGTCCTTCACATTTGTTTGAAACATATTGAACCTAAGCTCATCCTTAAGGTCCTCCCTTGCCTTGGGCTCCAAATCACGCTGTAAGTCTAAAATATCCTTTTTCAATCTTCTGAAGAAGTGTCAATACTAGGAATTTTCATCAGTCCTGAATCAAGCTGCAAACCCACTAACTCCAATAATTCTACATGACTGATGCTGCTATTGTATCGTTTTAGAAATACTGAATCTCTCTATCTGACAGCATTTAGCAAGTTCCCAAAGACTGCCTGCTCTTTCTTCTGCCCACCTCCTGAGCTGCCTTATTTCCATGAACACTCCGCTTTTCTCACCAGCTTTGGCTCAGGAGCCAGTTTTGTTCCATAGCTGCCATCCTCATCTTTCTTCCTTTCTTGCATCTCCTCAGAACTGGCTGACAAGCCAGGACCTCTCAGATGAGCGGCTGAGGACACAGGGCTTCCTACCCGCTTATTAGTAAGACAGACAGAGCCAAACAGATGGAGAACAGCAGTATCCAGCAACAGCCCATGTGCTGGCATTGCCCAGCTCGTGCCCTGATTAGCACCCAGAGGAGCAGCTATCTCACTGGAGCAAGCAGGAGATGGATGGAGACACTGGCAGGGAACCAGTGGGGTGGAAGGAGTCCTTGCCAACCTGCCTGGATGCCCAACTATGGCCCACCACAATTGCAGTGGGCTTATCGTTTCCCACAGAATTTCCCGTGTCCATCAAATCAGCATGCTGTAACCAAAAATTCCTTCCTGCTGGAAAATGCTAATCATTTTTTCCATTAACAGGACAATTCCTGAAGCACTGCAGGAAACATTTAAGAAAAAACCTTGTGTTGCAGACAATAAACTTCTTTAGACGATATACGAAGCCATGGGGTACACAAGAATACAGATTTTCATTTCCTAAAA
Source organism: Tetrao urogallus (assembly GCF_951394365.1). Lineage (NCBI taxonomy): Eukaryota > Metazoa > Chordata > Aves > Galliformes > Phasianidae > Tetrao > Tetrao urogallus. The sequence continues at coordinate 49,319,691 of NC_136815.1, read as the reverse complement.
GATTCATGATGGCTATTTTAACTTATTTAAAACAAATACATTATAGAAAATTATGCATATTTTAGGTATGTTGTGGATAAACCGATGCTGAATTAAAACTCCTAATAGCTAAATTATGCTAACTTGATTTGAAAAGTATTCCTCATGCTTTACAAACATTCAGTAATAATGATCTAGTCGTGAAACCAGCAATAGACTAAAATGCATAATTATTTGCAGTGAATAAAATACAGTCCATAGAAAACACACTGGGTGTATTTATAATTAATAAAAGAATAGATTATAATTGCATTTAACATCATTTGCATAATTTAAAATGGAATAACTACATGACTGATTTTTTTATGTCTTTTTAAAGGGCAATAATAAAATATGAAGGAGGCAAGGAAGCTTATATGAATAGGAGATAATGAATAATATCCTTAACATTAAAGTACAATATATTACTCTGAGCACATAAATTGGACCAATTCATTTTTGCCTGTCCAGTGGGAAAAGTATGGTACATCAGCAATTTTCAAAAGTAAATAATATGTTAACTGAAGAAGGGATTACAGATTCTGATCAAATATTCAATGCCTTATTTGAATAATTAATAAATCAGTCTGGAGCAAATATGCAGTATATAGCTTCAAAAACTTTAATTTCTTTCGAATTGTATTTGTCACAAGCATTTATAAAGTTTAACCCATCACCTCAGACTGTGAGTGCTATGGCTGCTCTGGAATATTTCCTCCTGGAAACTCATCCTATGAGTGAAATGAAGCTTAATGGCCTCATTTAGTTTCCTACTGTGGTGTTCAATAACCCATAATGACACATAGATTGACTAAATCTGAAACTAAATCCTAATTTCAAAAGGTACACAGCATAGATGCAATATTATCAAAAGCACGGTGGCAAGATTATGCAGCAAAAATGACTTGCCTAACAGACAGAGTAAAACAGATTCAGAGAAATCTGCTTAATGCACCTCGACTGTTTCTCAACTTGTGTCTTCTAAAGGGGAAGAAGACTGGGCAGGCTGGAGAATAACAGTGCAACAGATTCCACACGCTAAAATAGCAGAACGATATGTGACTGTGGGTTACTAAAAGAATAGGCATGTACGTACATGCAAAACATGAGGTAGCAGTACGAGGAAAAAGGCTGATGGTTTCCATTGAAAAGAATGCATAACCTCTGTGTTAATTACTTGGAGTTATCAGATGTGGATACTGGATTTCAAAAGTTCTGCTCTCTGCCAAGTTGGCAACAATCAGTGAGACTTGAAAGCTATTTCTTTTATTGCTCCAATTTGGCATTGCACACACTTACAAATCCTTCCAGAAGAAACTGAGAAAGATTTTGCAATGCCTTGAGGGAATAAAGGATCCTAAGCAGGGAGTCAAATAAAAGGGGCACAAAATTAAAATGAATTTTGAAGACCGCTGTGCAGTTGGACTGAAGATAGAGAAAAAAAAGCAAACCAAACCAAACCAAGCTTTCTAAGTCTACATAAAACTAAGTTGCATACAGTTACCAGTCACCTGTTCTAACAGACAGTGTTTAAAGGGATGCAATTGTTATGACAGATGCACTTAAAAGTTACCAGGCATTCCTTGAGATGCAGCCTAAACTTGAAGGACTGGGCTGAATTAGGCATCCTTATTCTTGAATTCATATTATACAGTTCAGAATGTTTGGGGTATCAAGGAGAGGAAAACAGGAGCTTAACACTCAGCTAACTGACTGATCAGTACCAGTCATGACACAGCATGAGCAAACAGCTGCCTGCACCGCACTGAAAGTAATCCTAGGGGTATGGAGGGGCTGTAACATATACACCTCCACAATTTTATTATTCAAACAGATAAAAACCCAAAGCCTTTGTAATGAAGCCACGACCTGCCTAAATCTATAATCTGTGATAAGAATAAATTTTAATTAAACCTGCTTTAATGAAAGCAAACTAGAAAGCTGCTTCTGCATATACGTGCACATCTATTTAAATTGGAGAAGGCATTTAGGAAGAATTGGAGAAGGCATTTAAGAAGAGCAGGAGAAGGAAACAATGAGATTTAGAAACTCCTGGGGCACCTCAATGACTGGGCAATCACTGCAGCACAAGACAGGAAGGAGCTGCTGTGTGAATGAGATTAAGCACTGAGACAGCACCTTTCATACATTCAAAACCTGTTAAGAACAGAAATTCTCAGTTATCAAGGATAGATTCAGAATTGTATAATACTGGCACAACACATATGTAGTAAAATGAAAGTGTCTCTGAAGTGAGAAGACCAAACTTCTATCAACTACCATCCAGTTGAAATTGTTACCAGCTGATTCCTTTTGATCATAGAATCACAGAATGGCTTGGGTTGAAAAGAACCACAATGACCATCTAGTTTCAACCCCCCTGCTACGTCTGCAGGGTCACCAACCACCAGACCAGGCTGCCCAGAGCCACATCCAGCCTGGCCTTGAATGCCTCCAGGGATGAGGCATCCACAACCTCTTTGGGCAACCTGTTCCAGTGTGTCACCACCCTTGGAGTGTTCAACAACTGAAGCTACCCTTACTAAAGAAATTAAGGGATACTGCATGCACTGGGAGGCTGCGTCATTACTTATGCATGTTATATATTAGCAAATGTAGTTTCTGGGTTGGAATAACTTCATTTTAGCAGCTTGGTATTGACCTGGAGTACCTTAGTACTTCCAAACCAAAACATCATTTGCGGACACATCAGCTGCTTGGTTCTACCATTCTTTTTAACCTCCTGAGACAAGATCTCTGGTGCTGAGGCTTCCTGCATCCATGAGTCTGGGATAAACCCACACAGGGATAAATTACCTGTGGCAGGCTGTTGCAGACCTCATGGTAATCTGATGAAACTGGGGTATTCTGAACACAGACCTTTGATAAAGGAAAAGGAACACCCAACTCACATACAAACCTTTTAATTGCCTTAAACAATGGTTATCCATTGTACACAAAAGAGAACATTTATGATGCCAATAATCAAACCAGTGCAACTTCCCAGTATTAAAGACTAAAGATATAAACGGATATTAAGGTGACATTTTCCAGCTCTATCTAATTATCTACAGCATTTCACAAAAAATAATAGCAAGAATCACTACAGAGGAGTATTTTCAATACTTTTCCACACTGCTTCCACAGGACAAATTCCCACTATTTTACTTATGTTTTGATTTCTCTTATGTTTTCAATTTCCAATGAATTTTCTCATTACTACAGAAACAAAAAGAGAGAGAAAAAAAAAGAAAAACAGTCATCTTTCTCCCAGTTCTGGAGGACACATATGTTGCCCTTCATGTATTTAAACTACGTACTAATGCCCTCATTCCCTCCTGATGTTTCAGAGTCTTTTTGCTTTCTTTCTAATACGTGTCTTGCAGGATAGAAAATAACCTGCACTGATTGTGGTATTGACTGCCTCAGCAGGTGCTGCAGAATATCAAATAAAATCAGGCAAAAAGTGTGATAAAAATGTACAGATTGGAGGTGGGACATGCCAGTTGCAGGCATAAAGAACAAACGTAGAAAAAGCAGCACCAGCTGAGTCCTATCAGCAGTTATATCAACCTAACATCAACAAAACTCTTATTTCTCCTGCTATTCATGAAGTTTCAGTTTCAGGGCCCCAGAGCACTGGACTTAGAAGTTTTATGTGGCAGTGCATTTTTTTTACAGCTGGAACAAAAAAAAAGAAAAACTGTGATGGAAGAGCTGGTTGAGGTGACAAGATTCTGGTCTGCCAGCATTTGCACGACAGAAGAAAAAGGAAACTCTACCAGATTTCTGTCCTCGGTCAGACATTTGTGTAACAGTGGTTTGGAGAAAGCAAAGCCTTAAGTGGGTAACTACGGGGTAAACTTTCTCCACAAAAAATTCCAAGCTTGCCTGCAATATTTTCTGCTCCTAAAGCCCAGGATTTGTATTTATGCTGTTTTAAGAGAGTTTGTTTTTCTTGTTTTGTTTCCTTAAGCTGTTCTCTTTTTTACTGCAGGTATTTCACAGGCCGCCAGTACACAGTGTGAAAAACTCTCTTTTTTCATTGACAGACAGCACATCTACTTATGTACCTTTGAAGTTCCATTTCAATGCATATGTTTTGTTTCTAACCTCCATTATTCTCACCACTCACCTCCAAATCCTCTTCAAATTATTCATTTTTCATCATCACCTTTGACCACAATCCCCCAAGGTATAACTAAACAGCGACCATGACCAGGGAACCTATTTCAAAATACTGCTACCAATCTAAAATAGATGTTAAGAAGTGCTAAAATAAAATGAATTGGTTAACATACATTAGATAATACATTTCATGTTCCTGACCTTGAAAGGCCCTCTGTGCCTGTATTCACATCATTATCTGCCTGTTTAAGTGCAGTGATTTAGCAATTAATATAGATACATTGGTGCAACCCCTCAGAGTGGATGGAGACCATGCAGCATAAAAGCAGCACAATCGGTACAGTGTGTCTTGACAGCATGTAACTCCTTCATATTAGGAGCAGTATGGCTTTAATGATACTAGTTTAAAACTGCTTCCTGAGTGAAACAGCTGAACTGCCACAAAGCCTTGAGAAAGGGAATGCATTTCAGGAAGGGAGGAGAAGGAAGGAGAGAGACACAGCAGAGGGAAAGGCTTTAAAGTTAACGTTACACAGAGAAACCTTTTTAAAAGCCTGTTTCTGACAGTGCTGATAGTGACAGTAAACGAGGCTGATCTGAGAAGGATACCCTCTGCAAACCCTGGCTTTTCAAAGTTACCTCTGTTTTTGAGATAATGGAAGCTCAGAAGTCCCTGTCATGGAACATAATGTGGAATCGATTTTGCAAGGCTTTATCTACACAATGTTGCACCAGTTTAATTAAAGGTGTGTTTTTAAATCAATTCGACTAAACCAGTCCAAGCTCTTATGTAGACACTCTGAAATCTGTTTGAGACTTATATAAACAGAGGTTTATTTGGCAAAAAAACAATTCACAGTGAACAGGTAAAATGCTTTGTAGATTGAAAGAACCAAAAATAGAGTCTAAAATAAATCTTAATTAAAACAATAAGCGTAATAATTTTTTCCATTTCCATCCTAGCTGTGCTAAGCTGTGGTGGCCTAGAGAAGCCTACTCCATCCCCTCCCTAGGAAGGACGTGAACTCACTCCTTTGCAGCAGTGTTTAAGACCTTTTAACAGATATTGATCTTTGTGAAAAGACACAGTGTAAGGCCCTGTGAAACTAGGAAGTCTGAAAAGGTGGCAAGTATAAGGGAAAAAGGTAGTGAAATACAGAGACCACTTTAATCTTTCTATCCTATTTGAATAGCTTCTGTAATGCAGAAAGGAGATCAGCAATGTTCCCTCTCCATCATTAGTGCAAGCTCTCATGCTTTGGAAGTGGGGAGCAGCTAAAATAATGCACAGTTGGGGGGGGAGGGGGGGTTAGGGAAGGGGAGGGTGTTTTGTAATCAGGCCAATGTTATTCTGTCAATCTAATGCTGCTGGAACCAAGCCAAAACCTTTCCTTTCTTAAGGGTCTGGCAGGGGATAGAAAGGATTTTAAAACTCTACTGCAGACTAGCTGTGTGGAAATTTCCCAGAGTTTAAGGATTTCTGTGCAATCCTTTCCAATCATTAACACTCCACCAGGCTGTAAATGAAGGTCTGTGCTTGAGTCCTTGGCTTACAGTAATGTACCCATGCTATTTCTGCACCTGAGAAACACCTGGATAAATGGGCATGAACTTGCTACTGACGCACTGCTGAGGACATGCCTGTCTTTGCTGCTGCTCTGCAGACACAGCTAGACACCAGATCCAAAGCTGCACGGCTGCAGCCAAAACTCGGGGCCAGATTCTGCCCTAGGGAACAGGAATCCTCACACACGCCAGAGCAGGAGCAGTGCCAGGATGCTTCCCTACTAATACTTCAGCAAAACCTTGTCAGCATTGAGAACAAAGTATCTCTTCTCCATGGGGAAGGGCACAATCCTGCCAAGTGCCGTGCCCTCTCGAGGCCCTATACATGGGACCTGGGGGTACTCAGCTTCTCAAACGGGCCACTGCACCGCAGAGTGGAGCAGGAAGCGATCAAGCACCAGCCTGTCATTGCAAAAGATGATTTTTCAACCTTTTCCTTTGCTTCGGTTATGTTACTCTAAAAACTGTGAAGCCAACAGGACTTAAAATTACGTGGATTGTGAACTACTGTCCCAATTATTGTGAACTGTGTTCCTAATTATGAAATTTTATTTTAAAGCACTTATAACTATGCATGACAGCGAGTGCACCGTATCCTTTTACTCCTCTGAAGTGCCGCTAATGGGTAATGTGCTACTTCACTTTCTGTTCACTTCAACAGATTTATTTTCAGAGCGAATCCTGTGTGAATTTCTCCTGAACCAAACTCTTTCCCTGCTGAGAATATATAATCCTACTGTCTTGTTAGAGCAAAAATCATGTATGAGACTTGATTCAAAACAAATCCCCTGTCAAACCATTTCTTCCTTTTCATTTGGACGGTTATCCTTCTGATAACTTACAAGGAAAAAAGTTCTTCCATTGCCTAGGTCAACCTTGTGAAGAGGACAGTATCAGTTTGACAACAGCATAAACAAACTGATTCTCAATCTTAGCAGTGCTACAACAGATTGAGCATTTTTTTCAACGCACATGGACAAAAAAAAAAAAAAAGCAATACTGCAGTAGGTCAGTGGAAAAAAACCCTGAAATATATAGTTACTTGTAGTTCACTCTGGTTATAGAAAATTACCTATACGATGCAGCAATATCTTAAGTCTCCCTTTACTTATACACTGCACCCAAATGTATTGCATCTACTGTCATCAGTCATGACTGTACTTATTGTCTGTAATGGGATGCCATTCCTCAGCTTGGTAAGCTTAAAATTAAGTGATTTTCCTGGAAACTGTTTCTCTGTAGTATCGTTTGATCTGCTGTAGTTAAAAAGCCATGTCGTTGGTTGCATTATAAATTCTATTTTACAGTCCTCTTTTTTTAATATACATTAATTGTAGCTTTCCTCTAGGCTTAATGCTGGTACAAAGGGTTCTGGCTGATGAGCAAATCTTTTCCACAGACAAGAATAAAATTCTATCATTTAAAAATAACAGTGTCATAAAAAGCTCAAAGGAACAAACTTGCTTAAGTCAGCTGCACAAATGAAAGTTGACAAGTGATTAGCTCCTTCTGGGAATTAATTGTTTCCTACATTTGAGGGGAAAAAAAAATTGTCGTCGTTGACTTTGGAAAGGGCCTGAAGCATGGGCTTTGAAAGCTTATAATGCTACAAACACCAGTTTAAACAATTACATATTTAAGCAATTTTTATATCATACAGCCGTCATGACAAAGCACAACAAACACCCCAAAAACACTATTTCTTGCAAAAAGCAGGCTAGTAAAGACTAAGCAAGGTATTACATAAACAAGTAATGTCTTCGAAGTGAAGGACCTGCAGCAGCAAATACATGAGTTCCTACCTTCAAAATTTAAGCACGATACATTGAGCCGCTAGAGCAGAACACACCTGTGCATGACCAAAAGATAAACTGTTGCTTGCCCTACAGGGTGAAAGCAATTTAAATGGTTTTCGCTGGTTGTCATCCCTTCTTTTTCTATCAGATTAAAGAATAAGAAGGGATCTTTTTTTGCTGGCTTCTATTTTGAGAAGATGGTTAAAATTGCATTTGGATTACTCTGCTTCTTACTGGCTACACTGGAATAACATCACACCAGAACAAGTGTTCCTCTGATTTCTCACATCTCAGTTTCCAAGGAAAGGAAATTAAGGACTATACACTTGGTTAGAGGTGCAGTGCAATTTGGATAGGGCCTTCCATTAGATGGACACTACTACACACTGAAGTAGATACAGTCTCTGTCAAGAATAACTTGCCCCTGGGAACAGGACGGTGGGCTGCTGCTGATCACATTTGTTTCCTAGACCTCAGAATAGAGAACAGTTATTTTTTAGTCTGTGCACATTATCTTAGATCACAGTTCATGTCCATATAAAGCATTAAAAGTTAGAGTGCTTTGAGTTGATAGCTTCAAGTATGCCACATATCAGACTCCACAAATTTTTATGCAGTGCATCTTTCTATCTCAGCAGTGGAAAATTATTTCACAAATTCTCACGCACTCCTATGACAATTTTGGCACTCTGTAGTCCAGTCCTGTGGGTCAATCGTAACTATTTTTCCTTTGTGAAGTAATATTTTCATGCTACTTGTTTTCTGGATTAAGATCTGCTCTGGGAAACTCTACTCTACTCTATAATACCATGTGAGACCCATCTACATTAATAAACTCCTTAAACTCTGAGGTAAAAGACAAAGAAAAGAGGAAAAAGGGCATTCATTTGTATGTTCTAAATATTAAAATATTGGACCTATCAGATTTCAAAGGGTCTCATGTTAGACAGCCAACCCAGGCTGAGATGTTGCCATTGATTCAGCTATACGATTAGGATGAGGAGCAATATGTTCCTTGAGGCTCTACAGCATAAACAAATTTTCAAAGGAGAGTATAATATTACCCATAGTTTTGGGCATGAGAGCAAGGTCTGCTTGTGTTTTGCTTTTTTTTTCTTCTACCTAGATGGACAGACTTATCTCACAAGTAAGATAAGATCAGCAGTCATGATTTTGCATTCTTCTATTCTTTGCCAGGACATAGTGGTCATGACTTTTAACACCAAGAGGATAACAGCAAAGAACAGGTCAGTGTAGCATGAAGGGAAGAAACAGAAGCTGAATGAAAAAAAAAGCCAAACAGCAAAAAGAGAGACTATAAGTTCATATAAAAAACAATGAGTATTAGAGATAGCCTCCAGAAAGCAAGAAAAATTTGAGACAGCAGAGAATACATTTTATAGCCTTATGGACCTCTCTGAACATGTTAGCACACCCTTGCAATGATTAGTGTCTCTCACAATTAATGTGAAAAATATTGCTTCTAGAACTTGATTTCCCAAGTAATACCATGTTACAGGGCAAGTCTGATTAGATAGTAGTAAAAGAAAAATAGTGTAAGTTCCAGGAGAATGCTAGTGAAGCTGCTTTTTCAATATACATATTTCTGCAAGTAGAATTAGGCAGAGATTTCCAAGAAAGGTTTTGCTTCTCACTCTTCATCCTGACTTGTTACAACCAGAAACTTTGCTTACTGTGGAGGTGATCCTTTCCATTCAGTACCTCCCGTGACACAGCACTTGGTTTACTGGGTTGAGTAATTATTTCTCCCATTCTGTGGTACAGGTAGCAGACAGATAAAGCCAACAGGGCAAAAGACACACTAATCAGATCATTAGATCTGATACTTACTTCATACTCCTCTTTAAATCCATAGCCTTCTGCACACTTCATTTGGGTGATGTGCTGCAGTAAGTCAGCTACACGGATGGCTGGATGAAGCTGTCCAGTCTGGTAGGGCACATCCGCTGGATCTCGCTTCTTGTAGGTATGGGATTGAACCAGGCTGCTTGTGTCACTGACCATCGTATGGGTTTCATCTAGGAAAAGAGTATCTCATTATGTACTGGCTCATTTTTACTTATAAACAAAAATACAAATCACACAGATTTCTAGAAGAATGGCAGAAATCTGACATCATCAACATTGCTTCTGTCTGTGAAGGCTACGTGCCAGAAGAACAGTAAATCCATGGAGCAGTTTACACAGGGAAATTGCAAGACTGATTGGAATGAGGCAAATTCCATGGTTCTACAATGGAAGCATTGCAGAGCAGTCCGAACTATAATATTGCTTTAAATAACACTGGCTGATTATAAAAGAGTTTTAAATTAGGCATTTGGTTCTAAGTTGCATAGAAGTTTCATTCTGAAACTTCAACAAGTCCTATAGAACAAAACAGGACTTGTAGACTTCTTAGATTAGTTAACTGAAATATTTTACACTGCAAATTTAGAGCAAATGTTTGGAGTGAGCAAAATAAAAGGATGCACAAAATGGCTTATGGTTTCATCAAGCTAGGACTGCAATGGAAATGTAGATCTGATACAACGTTTAGAGACAAACTACAAGAGGACAAATGCAGAGGATCATCTGATCAGGAAAAATGTCTTGATTGGCTGCTGAACATGCTTTAGGACCACGGTATATCATGAGCCATCACATTAGGCGTGAAATGTTATGTGTCAACTGACATGCAAGCCAACAAACAGGAAAACCCAGTGGGCTGGTTATAATTTGGATGAAACACATACTCTCCCAACCCTCCACATCTCTTCCATGGGGCAAATGGGCAACTTACCATTGATTGGCACTTTTAAGAAGATACAAATCAGGAGAAAAAAAGAGGAGGAGAAAAAGGAAACAGGGCATAAGCAACAGTACTACATTAATAATTACAGGTAATTTTATGTTTGTAATTTAGTCTTTACAGTGTGATTTCCTAAATGAGTCAGATTCTGATCTCAGTTTCACTGTATAAATCAACTCCAATAGCACAAAGCTATCTTACTGTGAATCAGTTCACGAAGTTGTAACTGAGATCAAAATGTATACTTTGCAATAAAACAGATATGAAAATGCTCTCTACTAAGGAAGCAAAGTCATTTTCTTCCTATTTAGATGGGAGTTCTTAAGACTAGTAAAGACTTGAGAAGAAAAAAAAAAAAAGCAACCCAAATTCTGAGGTCAAAATATCATTAAAAATACATTTTACTGCTACCCAAATAATAATTTTATGTATCTCAAGGAGTTCTTGATTTTTAACTGCAATTATAGATGTAGGGCTTTGACTTGGCCAAAGTACTCCTTGTTGGCTGCACAGTGCAAGAGGTTTACAAGTAGAATATATTTATAAATATACAAAAAAAAAAAAATCTTTTGTAAAATACAATGAATGATAGGGAAGCACTAAAAATATATAGCCACATTCAGAAGTTAAATACATCATAGCTGAAAACTATTCATTTTTTCTGAATGAAAAGGTCCCGAATTCTCTTTTACATTCTAAACATACTACCACATCTCATTAAAGGTGAGATTCTGGTCATACTTGTATCACTGGAAATAGATGTTAATGCCACAGAATTTGAAGAATAATATTTCAGGAATGATTTCAGGATTTGTCAGTTCACAGTGATAACAAGATGTATGAAATCTGGTCCTCATACAGTCAGTATGGAAGGTGCATTTAAATCTAAACCAAGCAGAGAACAATTTATGGGCATGAGTATGTGCACTATTTTTCATGCTGGTTTAGTAACCTGAATCAATCTAGAGGAAAACAGACTCATCATTTAGTGAGAGAATTTGACAACTTCTGTCTACTGTGTGATAAAATTGTACTGCAAAGCACCTTGGGATGCATGGCATGAAACGTGGTATACAAGTGTAGGTACAATATGTCGCTGTTGAAATGGCACCTGAAAACTACAAAGTGGCTAAGACAAAAAAGACAAAAAAAAAAGTGTAGGATTATGATTTTTGGGTGGCTTATTTCCATTTTAGAAGCAGGTTAGAGAATTAGCTTTTTTTTAATCATTATTTTTTCCTCTCCAAATTAGGGAAGCCCTCGTAACCCAAACTGTTAATAACTGGGATGAATGCAAAGTTTACAGACATCAGATTCTTATGCTATCAAAGCTGCAGTTTCATCCTTATTAGTTTATTTTCCACGACCTCCTTTGTTTTAATTTTCCTCTCTCCGTGTCATTATTTCTTATAGTTACATTAATCCCATTTTTCTTTCTTCAGGAGGTAATGTATTAAGTTGCTTTAAACAAAGCACTTACATTCCTTGGTTTATATGATATATTATGAAACCACAAATATTACAGTTTTTTGGTTTGCTTTTGAGCACTCTAGCACAAACTTTTCAGCATTTCTGCTCTCTGGAAGGGTGAGCTCTTCCAGATGGAATGTTCATACAGAATGGGAAGTCTGTCCCTTTTGTTTAAGATCTCTTACAATTTCAGTTATTCTACTTCCCACTTACTGATTCCCATAGAGTTGTACAACACTTAAAAAAATATATTAACTTGCCACTTATATGACCTTATAGCATGCGAGGCATCTGCAAACCCAGCATGCTATCTTCAGGACAGCACTCTTTTATTTCTCCAATTTCAGTAGTACATACAACTGAAACATGACAAGCATGACCTACACTCATGTAAATGTAGTGGCTGTCATGTAAAGCTTTAATTGAGCTCTCAAGTTTTCTTTTCAGTTATTAGAATAAGCATGAAAGTTTTCCCTCAAATATATGAAAATTTCCTCATATCTGAAACTGAGAAGTAAGATTGTTGCCCATTTGAACTGTATGTCATTAGCTTTAATTAATTCTCTCTTTCTGTTTGGTGGAGTTCCTAATATGCACGAATTGGCCCAAAATTGTGCTATAGAGAAATTTGGAAATGGTAAGTGTATTGCAGTCATTGCAGGAGTTTCTGAGTGAGAAAACTGAGCTCAGCCATTTGCAATACCTGTACCTTCCAAGGAGGTCACACTTTTAACTACACACTTGACCCTACAGCATAAAATGGCTTCTTTAAACATTGAAAGGTCAATGAAAGGTGGCAAGAGCAGGTGTTAGTTGCAACAGAAACACAGCACTTTTGTTAATAGCTGTAATCTTCAACTGATTTGAACACAGCTAATTTGATTTACCTCAAGTAAAACATTATTTCTATAGAAACAATTATAAATACCTTTTGAGAAATAAACCCTGTTTGAATATGACACCATTCATAAAACTTCTAAAATGTAAGGTTACAAAAATATTCATTATCTACATGGAAATATCTGGAAGGTTTTTTGAGATGGGAAGTCACATGTTGCTGTATTGGACCATAAAATATGTATCAAACTAATTCAAGACTTCACAGACTTATATATGCAAAGATTTTTTTATTTCATTTTCTTCAAGTGTGTTTGTCTGACATCTGAACTGCTCAATTAAAGATTATTTTTTGTGGGAAAAAAGAGCTAACGAATATTTTTACTATTACTTTTTGCAAAGGATTGCAAACAAAAGGAAAACCAACTGAAACCAGTGAAAACATTAACTAAGATGGAATAACTCAGACAACAAAAATCTCTAAGTTTTTCTCCTGATAACACTTATCTCCTTGCCCACCCACAAGGTCAGAACATCTACTGGATGAAGTGTTGAGTGAATGTTAAAGCACACACAAAAAAATCTAAACATTTCAGGCAGTTAAAAGGCACTGCAAATTTCATTTGCATGCAGATTATTACATTGTCACAGTCACTACCATTACCTTCTTCCAAATTTACATAATGCATAAAAACACACTGGTTCCTTCTCAAAGTTAACACACTGAAATGCACTTTTCTAAATCTTGTTTTACAAGAACAAGATCAAATTCCTATACTTGAAGTTCCTCTGTGCTTCATTCTATTTAAGATTGTTTTACTTGAATTTTAAAGAAAGGAATCAGTTAAGAGGTCTTTATTTTTCATTTTTTTTATGGTGATGTGAAGAAAAAGGAGAAGAAGAAAAAAATTGGTGGAGAAAATGTCAGTAATAGTAAAACGAGTAGAGAGGTTTGGCAGTGGAATTTGAACTCTTGCTACAGAGCACTGCTCTGTATTTTATCACTTTAAAGTATTTCCCTGTTTAGTTTAAAGTTACTATGCGAAGAAAGTGTAAATAAATACAAGAGAGTGTAGTCAGTTTCTTCAGCACTGACAATGCAATGGCACTTCATGTTTACAATTTGCTTACTGTGTGAAATTGCTCTCTTTCTGATATTGGACAACAACAGGATTTCCCAAATTCCCTGTGGAAATGCTGTATACTTTAACTGTATGTTTTTAAACTATAGTTCTACCACTTTATTTTATACCTGTGACACATGATGCACAATAAACTGTATTACTGAAGTGTCACGTTATTATTTTGCTGTTCAAAATACCAACTCTCCTCTGAAACTTCACTTTGACAATCATGTGAGAAACCGTGGCATTATGGTAAGAAATGATAGCTGGTGGATGGCCCAAACCCTATTTTGTCTGATTTTCTACATTGTGAATAGTCTAATTAGGAAAAAAAGGTGTTTTTAAAAAGTGATATCTTCTGTTCTGAGGAAAAAAAAAAAGGAAAAAAATGAGGGAAACTATTTCAATTGCTGTGATAATCAAATTCTTTTGTATCACTCCAAATACATGCATAAACATTTCCTCACAAATCCACTTGTTAAAATTCTCTTTTTTCTCCCCTGACTTGCACTGTGACAGTAGAAATCAAGCCTGATAACTGTCTTTAGCACTCACAGTGTAGACAAGCCTACCACCCCTCCCTTGAGCTTAAAACTACAGCTTTTTTGCATACTATTGTCTGTGGCTTTCTAAATTACTTCAGCAATAACTTTGATAAAGGGAAATGTTCTCACCTAAAATTGCAGTTGGCACAAATGGATCTGTCATACATCATAAGCAGGTCAATGCAGAAAAGGTAAAAAGAGAGAGAACAGAAAATGATTGATAAGCGTTCCTGAGTTTTCTTTCAGAAAGGTACTGTAAGCAACTGGTTACATGGAACACGTATTAAATGTCCATGGCAAGGAGTACAAAAACATAATTACATACGCTTCTGTAATGAAAAAATTTACATGGGGTTGAAGCAAAGAAAAAAAAAATTGGTTACCTGGGTAATAAGAGTTAGGCACTGTCGTGCTCAGTGTATTAGTTTTCATTGTAAATGAAGATGGTGAAGATACAGCTGCAAAAAGAAAGAAGGCTAGTTAGAGACGGCAGAGTGCAATGCAGCTATCTAAGCTGAGTGACAAGGCACGTGCGGCTGATTTGGTTTTCTGCCATGCTTGTCACACTCTAATCGGGACCTAGGGAAAAGCAGGTGCGTCTAGTGAACAAAATGAATGACTTACAGAATTTGATCAATTGCCTTGAAAGAAATATCATCAGATAAAGCATTTTGATCAGCGATGACACATATACCTTTTAAATCACAAGACTAGACTGAATACTGGTGCTTCAATAAAGACATCACAGTGACAACAGGTGCTTTTGACAGAAGCTTTGATCACTAGTAAGTTTACTTAATAATACAGTAAATACTGGAGGTAAACATTCTGCTACAGTTCATTTTTCTCTGTCTTTTTCAATTTGTTCAAAGGGGGGATAATACACAGATGGTATTTATGCTCTAAATATTACTCTTTAAGAATGGTTTTCAGACTGTTGTACATACACCAGTGCTGGCATTTGTGTTTACTGATTTAGCTGTTTGTAAAAGGCAGAACACAAAAAACGTTAGTTCCCTGGCTTCCAGAGATCATATGAATTACTTTTGTAAGCACAGATACATCCAACAGGAGAGTGTTAATCATAACATTACAGAGGATGTTCACCCAAAGACTCATTAAAGGTTGCTAAGCAAAGCTTTTTCAAACTAGACGTTAGTTGAGGTAATTTTGCTTATCTGTACGGCTGAAATTAACTCAGATGAGTAAATAAATATAAACTTATTCTGGATACATATAAGCAAACTAACAGGAATTTAGGAAAAAAAAAGCAGAGTTTGGGAAGACAGGATCTGCTGGATGAGAAGGACTGAGATGACTGGTAGCTTCAATTTGTCTTTTTTTTTTTTTGCTGTTGGTATACAGCTAACAGCCCTCGTTAAAATGGAGCTATTTGGAAACTGGCTAACGTATCCTGGAAGGTACCATTTATCCTCTAAATGAATATATCTGAGACTACTTTCCTTTGATTCTGTCACTAGAAGCAAAGGACACAGAGGTAATTCTTTCGGAAATGGATGTAGAGACTAGCTGAGGTCGAGGTTGCGGCAGCTAATAAAACTGCTGAGATACAGAATGTTGCCAGGACAATAAACTTTTATAGGAGGTAGGAATGTTTTAAATCTCTTGAGAACAAGGTCTTACAAAAAGATTTTTCTCAAGACTGTCAAACTGATTCTTCTAGTGACCACATTTATTACAGAAAGCTTGAATTAAAGGTTCTAGTTCTCAGTCAGTGTAAAGTATTTGCCATGCAATTTCAAATTGTTTTAAGGTGGTTTGCATGAAAAGGGGATGAACTCACAGGAACTAACTGGAGGTTCTTTGGTTGTTGCGACCATTCAACAACACAGTGGAAGACTACACCATGAGGATAGAAGAAAAAGCCAAACTTCTTGATCTCTTCACTAAAGAAGCAGTCTCATTAACTAAAATGGGATAGTCTCACCAAAAAGGCAAGGCAGATTTTGAAAGATCTATTTCAAAGTAATTTCAGAATCAACACAAATGAGAATGAACACTGCAAATTCTGAACCCAAAGCTGCTGAAAGAAGTCTCACTGAATAAACTTCACAGACTGTTTGTAACAATTGAGCTAATCAATGTTCTTAAGCATATTATGAATTGGGCCTTACAGTCTGCAAGTACTTGAAACAAAATTGAATCTTTGTTAAATTCTGATGATGTTCAAAAAGACTGGTATACCAAAAAAACTGAGATTCCTTAAGAGCTACAAAAAACTATAATGTTTTGTCAACTTTTTTTTTCCCATTCTTTTTAACAGTTATATGAAAAACTACTGCAATCCTGGTCTTTGGTGATTGGTAACCCCCAGGCAGAGGCAAGTCCTTGACTAAACTCTGGTTAGGAAAATGTATACCCTAAATTTTATTTAATTTGAGGGTAGGTCCATGAAGACTCAGGATTTTAGGCATTCTCTTATGAAACTGCAGTGCTCATAATTCAGCTAATTTTTTTTTTTTTTTTTTTTTTTCACAAGCAACAGAAAGAGAATCATCTAGAACTGGAAATGATATGACAATTGGATCACCATTATTACGTTATGACATTCAAAAATAATTTTGCCTACCCAAAAAAAAAAAAAAGTGAGGAGGGGAAGCATTTGAAGGACTTGGGACGGGATGAGGAAGATAAAATTTTTAACATAATGGAGATCGGAGAAAGGAAAAACTACAGCTGTTTCTGTACTGTATTTGCTCTTCTGCAGAAGAAAAAGTGGGCAGAAAGAAGCTCAATTATTCTTATTATTTTTAAAGAAGTCTTTTCTTGATGTCTGGCTGTCTTACTCATTCAAATACACCCTGTAATGTGCTGCACAGTGAGAGGCTCTGTGTTCCATAGATTTTCCATGACTGAGTAATGAGGAATATTTTAAAAACCATTTGCACCTTTTTTTTTTTTTTTTTTTTTTTTAAGGTGGAAGAAAAAGGAAAAAAAGAAGGAAAGAAAGAAAAGACTTACATCTCCCATTTAGATTGTGTGTGTCCATGAAAGAGAAAGCTTCATCACAGTTGGTGCCTTGCTCAGTGTAGCTTTTATCCATTGAATTCACCATCACTGTCATTTCCTGCCGCGTACTGCTCAATGTCTCTTTTCGCTTTTTAGCCAATTTTCTTAAGAAATGAACGTTGAGAACAAAAAAACAACACAACAACAAAACCCAGTGAGCAGATAGATTCTTCTTATTGTTTACATTAGTATTATCGTTTATAGCAACATTGCCATCATATTCACAATTACTCCCAGTCTTCTGGAAACATCAACTGACATCACATTTAACCTTGAAATGTCACCTGACAACAAAGAGCAAGTTGCCAATGCCCCAACTTGCAGTGAACAGCACCTTAATCCCTGGGGAGCACCACTGAGTTACAGGGGACTACCTGGATATGAAGGTGATGTGAGCTACTATATCAGAAACTACATCTGTTTAAATGCATAAACAAAAATGACAGGAGATAAGATTTCACTAGAACTGATAGATCAGTTAAACTTTCCACTCTGCATGTGTAGAACCACCTGGAGCTGTGTCATTGAGACAACACATAATGCAGCTCACTGCTGCACATCATACTGTATCCTCCTGGTATGATCTCTCACATACACAAACAAGTTGCATTTTAATCTGACTTGCATTTCTGAAGACTACTTTTTGTCCCTCTTGACTTGTGTTCAGTGGGATTAGTCACAAGAGTTAGTTGCTTCTCAGCAGGAGCAATCCATCAGAGATGAGATTTTGATACTATAATAGGGATTTGTTACACTATAAAACTGCTTTGGACATATCTCCTCTTTTCTGTATCTGTTTCTGGCTATAGTAAAAACTCACTGCTTCCTCCAGATCTAATTATGCTTAGACACTATCACAAAATAACATCTCCAAGGCAGCACTCCTGATTTTTCCATCAGGTTCTGTGAAGCACCTGTGACCCCGATGATGGATCCCACATCCATTTGGCTTGTTTCCCTAGCCTGTGACTACTTCAGACTAACTTCTTCTCCAAGTTCTTGCCTACAGACTTCATTAGTTTTCCACTTCTTTCAAAGTGTAAGTTTTGCACAAAAATGACTACTCTACGGAGTTCGATCTTCTCATATCTCAGTCCAGTAACTTTTTCTCTCTCTTAAAAATATACTGAACTGGCTCATGTCCATCCACTTGAAAGGTCTTTTTAGACACCTGCAACCAAAGCTTACAAGAGCTTATCATTTTATCTGTATTTCCTTCCAGTTCTTGAAACCTGCATCAAGCATACCCAACTTGTACCACCCTTCTCAAAGCCTTTCTTTGTTAGCTCTCATTCAGTACAAAAAAACAATCCCCAACACAGACAAAAATTTTATATCAGTGCCACTAGATTTTCAAAAGAGCGCATGTGTGTTTGCAGCAGTATATGGGAAGAGGTTTCTGCAAAGGTCCCTACAGATAACTCACTATTCTGCTTCAAATCACTGCCTACAGATACAGTTGGGAAAGCACTGACACTACTGCTCACTATTCTGATCAGTATTGCCTCACAGTTCCTTCATGCTCTCCACTTGCCTACTTGCTATTTCTTGCCTTAAACTAGATAACAAGCTATTTGGGTGGGAGTCACAGTTGAGTAGCTGTATAGTAACAAGTCCAACAGTATCAAAACCCACAACTAAAGGTGCTTTGCACACAACGTCTAAGGTGCTTTGAACCTAAAATCTTGCGGTTAATAAAAGTGGTAATTAAAAGTGCAGAGCATGGTATTGGGTCACTGCAGACAAAAATATTAAGGCACACATCTGGTCCTCAATAAACTGATAGTAATTCAATTCATCAGGGCATACCTCCACGACCGAAAGTGATTGAAGTACTCTACCTTAAAATCCTGCTATAATAACTGGAGCTATGAGCAGTATCTTCGCTCATCCCACCCTGGAAGGCAGCTGCAATAGTTGGAGCTACCATGAATACACTTTAGACTGTGACTGACATCAAGAAGGAGTGCTCCTACGACCAGTTGGATGGCAGCCAATTGTAGGACTCAGTCTTGAAGTAAACATTTAGATGTGCAATAAAAACTCACGCATGCTCATTATTACAATCACAGAATCACCAAGCATGAAAAAGGTCTCCAAGATTATACAGTCCAACCATCCACCCACCACCAATTTTTCCCGAGTAAGGATTTAAAAATTCACTAATGAATTCACTAATGCTGAAGTCCCACTTAGAGGCTGTTGTCAAGGTAATAAACAGTAACAAGTCACATCCTTCTTGTAGATGAAGTTTAACTTCTGATTTTGTCATTCAGAGTATCATTGGTGGACAGAAAAAAATAACTTGCACTAAACAAAGGTTTTGTTTCTGGATTTTAATTTAGTATAAGGAGTTTAAGTGGCAGAACTTTATAAGACCTTTTCTGATCAAAAGACTAACAGACTTGTACACCTGATAACAAAACTAGTTCCTTATTAATTCATAGTGTATAAACTCTGAACAAACCTCCAGCCTCCCCTCATCCCTAATCATAATAAACAAACGATATATTATTTAAAGTAGAATCTGAGGCGTATCTATTTTGAGACCTATCTCCTAATGCACAAAAAACCAAGTCCTTAATAAGGGGAGGTTTATCAAACTGATAAGCATGAAACCGGTGAATTTTCTTTACCTTCATCTCTTAGCTCAAATGGCAACACACTAAGTCTCCTCATCCTATCCTCTTTATCCCTGTGTCAACTACACAAGGCCTTTTTGTGTGACCTGACAGCTTGCTGGTCAAATCCCATCTGGATAGCTGGTTGTGAACCAAAGACCTCAACTGTGGCCAGCTGTGGCCAACAACCACAGGCCAGTGAAACTTCATCTGTAAGTCACTTATTGCAATTCTTTTTATTTCATGGCTGTGCAGATCATAGGAAAATTGTCTGGACACTTTAGCACCAGAGCAATGCTTCAGGAAACAAGCAGAATCATTTTTTTTTCTCAGAAGACTTCCTTTTCTCTCTAGTTGCACAGGGGTACAACCATACACTGATTCATTTTCATCTTCAAGATGGAGTCAGCAGGTTCTCTTTAATCAGTTATTAATCTAATTAGCTATCTAGATACTGCATGCTAAATGAAGCCAAGATGTGACCTTTCCTTGCCCATCAGTAGACCAGTTCTCTCTCTATTCACAGAACTTTTACTTGCTATCAAGTTTAGAAGCTCAGTGCTTCCTCCAACACTTCCAGCATGTGAACAAAGTGCTGCTTTTCTGGCAACAACTCTGCCTTAGAAGTTTTTTAAAGAAAAGCTACTAGGAGAATTCCCTGGGCATCATAATAGTGATACTGATCACTGATCAATGATCTGAAAATTCACAATATGGTGAAATACCAGCCATTCAGTGCAACTCTAAAAAAGGATATGTTCTACAGGATGCACATCTCAAGGACATGCCATTGCAGTGAACATCCTTTATTTTACAGTGAAAGCTATATCTTTCCCAATGAAAGTCAGAGCTTTTGCTTAATACACCAACAATATCAATATCAGACTTCATAACAAGTTAGATAATTTTCGTTAAGAAATTACACTGACATTTTCTCATTTCCTTCATTTTCAGTTTGGTCCCATAATCAAGCTATAGCAGATTGTTTTTATGACAGTAACAACTGCACAGTACTTCTCAATCTGAATCTAATTCTAGAAATAGGTCTTGTGGGAAAAGTTCCAATCTGAAACAACTGCTACAGGAAAAGAGAGATACCAGCCAGAATTTGTACTGTGAACAAAAACACCCACTGGACTTAGTCAAGTAAACTTGCTGCAAAAAATATTTTCTTTACATCTGCAGTTTTCTGATACTGCTTAATACTACAGTCTCTGCAATTCCTTGGATCTCTTGATCCCTGAGAGACTTCAGCTATATAAGATTTCAAAAACACATAAAATCATGGTACTTCATATCAACATCACCACCACTCATGCTCTTAGATTTGAAGGTTTTTCTTTTTTTGGGGGGTGGGGAGAAGTCTTATGGAAAATATACCTCATAATTATTCTCTGATGTTTCTAGAAAAAAGTGATACAACCATAGGGAAAACCAGAACAGATGGAAACTCCCAATACAATTGCCTAGGACAAAATTCTTTAAGTAAGCAAAACAAAAATGATCAGCTTTTCACATAAACAGCGTAACCATCACCACATATGAGAATATATCATGCCAGTCTCAAAAAAAAAAACACCTCATAGCCAGTACAATCCCAAGATCAGCTAGGAATGCTGTAAGTTGATGTAGATGTAACAATAGGGTAAAATGCAGAGAGGACAACCATACCGACTTCCCAAAACATCTTGAGTGGGTTTTTAGGTAGCATTTTATGTTACAAATATTAATAAAATCAGCCTGGGAAAATAATAAACTAAAAGCTTTGCCACAATTGATTCCCATTTTAACAGCCACCATGAAATTCACAAATGCTGCATCTTCTCCTGTACATTTCCTTCCAGTTGAAAGAGTTTCCCTGGAACACTTCTACATGTACCTAACTCTATACCCTTCTTAAAATCCTCCTCTGTGATTACTTCCCCAACACATTCCATTACCAATCCAATAACTGACAAGACACTGCTACATTATCAGTCTGGCTGGTTCATTTTCCATCTATTTACCCTTCTCATTTTTTTTTTTTCTCTCCTGACAACGTAAATAAAAAACTCTTGGAAACCTGGATTGTCTTATCTCTGTGTTAATAAAGCACTGGGCATAAAGCACGAGACACAGCTGTCAACCACCACAGTTAGATAAGCATAAAAATACTAAAAAGAAGGAAAAAATAATAAAAGGTAACTGAGACTAAGAACCAGCTCAAGCTCTGAGAGAAACCTGCCTTCTCTACTTGTTTAGGAAAAGTGAGAAAAGTACAATGGCTGCTCTGAAAGTAATGCCTCTCACTTAATGATGTCGGCCCACAATGTCAGAGGTAGATGGTGGTGGTATGGCAGTAGAGGCTGAACCTTCCCACCAGTATTCCATTATGTGCTGTTGTCATGTGACAGATGGCAGCAGAGAGGCAGTGTGACAGAATGGTATCTAACATGGAAGTGCACATGAAACAAAGGTGTGAAACTGAATTCCTGCAAGTGGAAAAAATGGCACCCGTTGACATTCACTGATGCTGAATGTTTACTGAGACCAACCAGCGGATGTAAGCATAGTGAGGCAGTGCGTGGTGCACTACTGCAGTGGTGACAACAACAGTGGTTCAAAGGACAACCAGGCTGGTGAGGGGTCTGGAGCACAGGCCTTATGAGGAGCAGCTGAAGGAGCTGAGACTGTTCAGTCTGGAGAAGAGGAGGCTCAGGGAAGACCTTATTGCTCTCTATAACTACCTGAAGGGAGGTTGTAGTGAGCTGGGGGTCGGCCTCTTCTCTCATGTATCTAGTGATAGGACCAGAGAGAATGGCTTCAAGCTGCGTCAGGGGAGATCTAGGCTGGACGTTAGAAAATACTACTTCTCTGAAAGAGTGGTCAGGCAGTGGAATGGGCTGCCCAGGGAGATGATGGATTCACTGATCCTGGAGGTGCTCAATGAACATTTGGATGCTGTGTTGAGGGACATGGTTTAGTGAGTACTACTGGTGATAGGTGGATGGTTGGACTGGATGATCTTGAAGGTCTTTTCCAATCTCTTTGTGATTCTGTGATCTCTGCTGTGCAGATGTTTATGATTGTGGCATACAGGCTCCTGCTGGCAAAAATGCATAGTTAATGGTGGTGTCTATGTTGAAAAATAGTGTTTTGTAGCTGTATTCTGCTCTACATTTTTTATCAAAACACCAGCAGCCCAAGTGGCCTCCTTTTGGGTGGAGGCACAAGTATCAAGCAATTGAAATCCAGTGAGGAAGCAGAAATGGCATGGAATCAGCGATATTGAAATTCTGCTCATAGTTAACTTCTGTTGTTAAAATTCAGATTTACATGTTTTGTTTTGAAATGTAGTATGCTCAAGAATGTAATTTCACAGTGACATTTAACTGTGTACACTCTATCAGACAGGAAATAAAGTTAGGAGAAGTATTTATAAAGGCACTAAATTTTGCAGCAAAAACTAGTGAACAGTTAATAAAATGCTTTACAAGTTGTCTCCACTTCAGGGAACTAGCATTTCTATTGGACAACCACAGAGAAAGCATTTCTCAAGATAATTTCACCAAGAAAAGATACTCAGGATGCTGCTGAAGTGTTCCTTGCTCAGGTTCTTAGTATATGAACCTGTACTAAATTATAAAATTATTTTTTGCCTTAAGAAATCCTATATTTTGCAAAGATACATCAGTTATGCAAGATTGTTAAAGACATTTTGAATATTTGATTACAGTCAAGGTTGCATTTGCCCTTTTACTCAACTTAACAAATGAGTGGCTTATTACAGTGTCTTTTAGGTGCTTTCTCTTTGTTTTCGTTATCAACTTGCTGTGTAAGAGCAAGTGCTAATGTTATTCATTTCAGTTTCACCATGGTCTTGCCTTCTCTGATAAAGAATGAAGAAAGAACTTTTGAAATGAAATGCTGCAATATTGACGGAACTTGGAAATCAGTGTTCCTGATACTATAGTGTTTCATTCTCCCTCCCTCTTTTCATTCAGTGTGGCTTTCATTTTTGTCACAGTGACACAGAAGTGCTTTTATTAACATCAACTCCTGCTAGTACTGGGAGCCAAGAAGGCCTCCTAGTGCTGGCAGGACTGAGAAAGTGGGGGAGTCATTTGTCTTACTGCATTACAAGAATTATGTGCAAAATGTGTACAAACTTTTTTAGTGAACTTGAAGTGTAAGGAAAATGGTTTTGATTTACATGATCACAAACTAAAACAGCTTTAATTTTCTGTGTTTTTTGTTATTCCATATCATAACTGTAATGGTCTCTTTGCACTTTCTTGCTAGTAGTGGAGTGGCTCATTAGCATCAAGTGACATCAAAGCATAAAAAAATATTAAGCTTTGTTCCATTTTCAAAATATTAGTGTAAGCTCAAAGTAAAGTATGGCATGACTTAAGGACAGAGAGGATCAGAAAGGAGAAGAGATGGAGAATGGGAAATGAGAAGGAAAAGCTGTTAGAAAAATAAGGTGCAGCTGCATCTGTACATACAGAATCAGAGCAACTACTCTTTCCACTAACTCTTCTTTCCTAAATTCTGGTATTCAATGCATGCTTAAAGATGTATTTGTATTGACATCATTAAAACCTGTGCTTATTTGATTCTTAATTTCTGCTTTGTACAAAATTAACTTCTCTATCTGATTTCTGCCAGCTAACGTTCTAGAATGAATCCCACTAACACCCCAGGTCACAGCAGCATCACACTGACACGAATTCTCTTTGCTGGTGCAGCGGTTGAGTGGGAGCACCGGTGACTGACTGATACTCAGTACAGAAAAAACTGGAGCTATATGGTATACCAGACTGATGTAACATCATCTATTCAAAACTGCTGATTCCTGTCCTAGGGCACAGAGAAAATTAGTATATTCTAGTATGATTTACAGTCTATTCAGGAAAGGCTGTGGGCTACAATGATAAAGGGAATTTGAGAAAGTTTGGCAGAACTGTTTGCAAAGCTTCTGCTCGTACTACTCCTGGCTCAAGGTAGTCACTGATCTTGTTTTTAGAGAAATCCATCTTTGCACTTTATCAAAAACCGAACAACTGAAATAAGAGAGGAAAAGTGAAAAGCCAAGCATTCTCTGAATTTGTTTCAAAATGTAAAGTTTATATTACAAAATATTTAAATTTCTATTTTGATTCTTCCTATTGCCTTGTTAATCAAGATGCCAGTGAATACAATGTTTCATTGACTGTGAAGTCCTCCTTTGAACTGTAAAGGTGAATAAGAAAAATATATAGATGGTGAGGAAATAAGGGACTTGGAACAGCCAACTTACGGTAGACAGATGAGCCAAATGCACTATACCAGAAAAATCACCACGTTTAGTCATACAAGCAGACCAACACCCAGGTCTCTCTTTCAGCTGATCATTCTGCTCACCAAACCAACCATATTCCCTGGGCCAGGGATTTAAAGAACTACAGATCTGAATACAATCATAAACCGTACTCCTTCCACATGCGGTGCACAGTCATAACCAAAATATGGTACTGCTAACAAAATTACACACTAACAATTAAAGATCCAGATTCTTTTTAGCTATTCATTTCATTATTCAGCTTCTTAATTGCTTATAGATATGCCTCATTATTCATTAGCATTTTTATGCCACATGTACCTTTCTTTACCACCTTTCTAACTTCAGGAGCAAGGCTAGTGGAAATATTTTTATCACTAAATTTTTTTTTCAATAGAGAGCTAGTTTTATTCACATTCAGCTGCATCCTAAGAATGAGATCATTTTCTATGCAAAATGGTAAATTATATTTTGATATTCAGATGTGGTATCAAAGATACACAGTCTCATTTTAAGGAAGATGGAAGCATTCCATTTTCCACTGTGTTTAATGTGTATTAATTTCTGCTATACTAATTGTACATATCTGTAAAAAGACATTAAATTATTCTTCTTTCTACTATGCTATTTCAACTTATTGAAATGAAATATTTGAAGTCTCTGAAGACATTCTGTTCTAAAAGGTATGTTCACAGGAAAATTCAACACCTGACCTTTCCTTTTGATTGAAGATACTTTTTTTCCCCACAGAAAGAAATTTCATTTTGTTAGCTAACTCTACTAAGAACAATAAATGAAAATTTACACAGAAGCTGGACTTTCATTAGTATATATGCCATCTTAATAATCCACATTTGGAATACCCGGCTTCTTTTGTATGCAAATAAATATATGCATACATGATCTCTTTTTAAGACAGAACATGTAAACAGTTCAGATGAATGAAAGAAAAGTATGTTGTATCAGGCCATCAGAGAGACAAGCTTCTTTCATAGTATTGCATAGATATAGGTATTAAAGACTGCACATGCTACAAGAATACAATATTTATGACATTGTTTAAAAATATATATTTTGCATGTAATGCCGCAAGAATTCTCCCCTTTGTCTCAACAGTCTTCCTTTTTCTTCTTTTTCCCCATAGTATTGTCATGCGATCTGAATAAAGAAATAAACAGACAACACTGAGGCCTACTCAGGAGGAGGTAGTTGTGTGATGTTTAGTGCCAGTAAACACGAAAGCTTTTCACACAAATGCATTCACGACAGGTTTTGAAATTCTCTTCCTGAAACTAATTACCATTTATAAAAGGCTGGCTAATGATGAAAGGAAACACCTTCTTATCCCATAGCTGTCACTTCTAAGCAAAGCCTTGAACTCCTGGAGTGGTGTGCACTGGAGGTGTCCCCATACCCTTTGCTTTCACAAACTGAAGGAGATGGTGTAGAACTGATGCAGATTTGTTTTGGGATAACATTCTTCACATCCAATTTTCCCCACATTTACAGACATGTTTTCAGCAAGGACAATTATAGAGTTATGTGATAGATGTCTCTGTCATGGGGTAGTTTCATTATCCTCTCTGCACACCTTACTCTCGCTTTGAGATTTGCTATGCTATTCTAAGCTCCTCAGAAAAGTGCTCATGTTTAAATGTCAGTGTGCCACATAAGCAGTTCCTTCCACAAACAGAAAGTCTCTAGTCCTTGACATATCCCTGTGGCTGACTTGCATGTAGGACAGGCACGTTCTTCATGAAATAACTTGGTACCTTCACTATAGGGTTAGACAGTCTCCCAAGTCCCAGTGGAGGAAGTAGATACCCAGATTTTTATGGTGTCTAACTAGTTGCTTCTAGGACTGTATGGGCTCAAGTGAATGAAAAACAGTAGCAACTGTGACAGTTTTAAATACAGAAAACAGCTTTTCCCCCAAGGCACTTAGATCTTTGCAATGAAAAATGAAATTAAAGCATTTGTCTTTATTGGTGTAAGGATATAAAATACAGTCAAAATAGAATGTTTAAAGTTCTTCAAAGCATTTTCTAAAGAAATTCCTTTTAGCATATTTGATATTTAAATATATGTAAGTATACTGTATGCATTGTATTCATACATGCATGTATGTAAATATATATATATAATATATATATATAAATATGCATGTAGTGGTGTAGTGCAAAGTCAAAAGCAAAAGTTTTGATAGGCTTAACCTAATCTTGCTCATCCACTGCTTCTCCTCTACAGTAATAGAACACAGAATGGCCAAAGACATTCTGCTGATGCAAAATTCCATTGTATTAGTACAGATGTTCTGGCAAACAGATAAGCATCCTGCCCTAGCTCTGATGTAAACCTATCGTGGGAGTACTTCTGAAGTTCCTGCATATACTGTCTTCTATGCAGGACAGCGCTCCTTGCTCATGCTGGCTTTTGAACCAGAGTCCTATACTTCCTCACTTAATTTGATAATTCCTCCTTCTTTGTATCCCAACACAGGTAACATCCTCTGCAACATATTTGCTAATGTTGGTACTGGTACTGAACATTCACAAACTCATACGGATGATTTTGATATCCCAAACGTTCACAAACTTATACATGAGTGCTGATGTACTATCCACATTCCATCTTAATCACATGCCTTTCACTTTTCCCAGCAATTATTTCTGCAAATCCATTTTCCCTCCTTTTGTAATATTCAACACACCTCAGAAACTCAAAATATCCAACTGCATAGGTTTTTAATCACTCATTTATAGGAGGTATTTCCCTTTTCTTCCACAAAAAGAAATCTGTCTCACCAAAAGTCACTAACTGAAAACACAGAATGGGTAATATTCACTCATGTAAGAAATAAATCTTTTTTTCCTATGGAGCTGTTGAAAACGGGCAATGTTAAACTCGTGCTTAAGCTGGGTAGAATTAGTGGGATGCATGAAGATACACCCTGAGCATCATGTTCTTAGCAGTGCACTAATTTAATAGCACTCTGTGCTTGATTAAAGGAAGGAAGGGCACTAAGCAGTGGTTCCTGAGCAGCATGTGCCTCCTGAACAATTCAAGTGTTCTCACAAGCCTTGATTATTGTATCTAATTGGCAGTGCCAGATGGACAGCTTGGTAATTCAAAGCTGTGACTATAGGAGTAAACGGTCCAGCAAAGCCCTTACGAAGCCAGAACTATTTGGCCTCTCTAAGATGCAATTGCACCCTCAGTCCAACCCTGCCCTGTGGACAGTAATGGGCCTTCTGGGAGAAGATAATGTCTTCCTTCTTCTTGAACAGATAATGGTGTTGTCTTATCTTGCTTCTCCCTTGGCAGATACTTACGTTGAGGCTGTATGTCATGTATCGAATGGTTCACAACAAAAATTTTAGTAAGTGGCTTGCACAGCAAGGAAGATTGATTAATTCACTTCAGGGCCCTTTCTAATGTGGCAGAAAGGGCAGATGATACAGCAGCATACCATAATGGCTTTAGGTAGAAATATTTAAAATACCTAGGTTGCTCTGAAAATAATACCCCTACTTATTTCCATGGAAACTACAACAGAAACAAAGAGAAAAATAATACCATTTATAGTGATAGAACAAATTCTCAGCTACAAAGCACTATTTTTGAACGTAATCATTACCATTAGCTGTGCATTTTCATCAACGATGAACAAGAGCCTGCATGCTACAATCATAAACATCTGCACAGCAGAGATGATCCACTGTTGTTGCTGTCACTGCTGAAGCACATCACCACCCTACCTCATTATGCTCACATCCATTGGTTGGTCCCTGTAAAATGTTCAGCAAGCATCAATGAATGTCAATGGCTGCCATTCAACTCCATCGCTTTGCTTCATATGCACTTCCAAGTCAGATGCTGTTCTGTCAGACTGTCCCTCTGCTGCCATCTGTTACACGTAATGGAATATTGATTTGAAAGTTCAACCTCTACTGCCATACCACCAGCATCCACCTCTGACACTGTGGATCAACATTGCAAAATAGGAGATGCTACTTTCAGAGCAGCCCTTGTATTTAGATTCCTTCAATTCCAGTTCTGGTGAACTTGAATCAATTAACATAATCTTTTTTCTTAATTAAAAGATGTAAGAAAAGAGTCAAGGAAAGCTGCTGTTATATCTGTAATAACAGAACATTTGAAAATAATTTTAATTAATGATTGCATGTAATACGGTATTTTTACCTTTCAAAAGCAGCATGATAATCCAAAGATTAAGGAATCAATATTTTTACGTGCAACCATGTTGCCTAAAACTACACAGAAACACACTTGAAAGAGAAGGAATACCCTGTATTTTTTCCCAAATCCCAAATTTTGTAAAAATACTTTTTAAAAAGACATTCTAGCATCTTGATCACGATCATAAGAAAAAAATCTGAAACTTCTGAATACAGTTTAGCATGGTAAAGTTCCTTTTGAGCAAACAGAGTAAAAGCTATAAATAATGCTATGATCCTTCCTCTGTTGAAGTTATCCAAGAGCACTAGCTGCATTAACAGGAGTTGCTAGGCACTGTGATGCTCTTCTGAAAGTAACAACTCAGAACAACTAAAATGCTATAACATTAGAAATATCAGTCAGTTGAAATTTGCAATTATAACAGCAATGATAGCTGCTATTCTCATAATACACAGCCAAGTACTTCAAATATATTGAGATATTACATTTTACTGTAGTGATGTAATGCAGTTGGCAGACTGAGTTTTATGGAGATACTCAGATCTGTCTTAAATGCCGCACAGAGGCAGCAGTGAACCCAGAAAGAGAGCTAACAGCTTTTCTGGTATGGTATTTCAAGTGAAAACACCACAATCTACTCTTCCACACTCTTCTAGTAACAAACAACAATGATATTTTTAAGATAGAATGTGATAGTTACTGGCATTAAGAGAGAAAGGATGTGCACTGTCACGGGAAAATTACCCTTCCTTTATTTAAAAAAATAAAAACAGAATTATATAATGAAGAAAGCAGTACCTCTATTGGAAAACACAACAGAGTTCCATAACAATGATTCTGCACTCGTGAATGTACTGGTTAATTCTATCTTTTCCATGAGTTTATGGAACAATACAGCCAGCACAGAGCTCTCTGTTAAAGCTCTACAAGATTTGAGAGGTGGTACTTGAGAGGAAGGGTCTTTCTGCACTTAACATACTGCAGTCTGAGTTGGGATGGTACTGAGTAGGAGTCCCAGTACCAGAAATCAGCTGGAGAGGTTACTGTCTTGGTAACTTGCAAGACATTGTTACTAATCATTAACATATAGGAATATGTGAATATCTCATCTTTCTAGAGAAATCCCTTAGTTTTTTTTTTTTTTCCCACTAAAAAAAATTACAGTAGAAATAGAGTAGAAATGCTTCTAAAACAGTAGAGTACTTGCTATGAAACAGCTATTACATATATATTCAGTGCTTTGGCACAAGTGTTGGTACAGTTCTACTGAATTAAGATGAATACTGTATTAAACATTAATTGTGGGTACTTAATTACCCAAAAGCACCTGAAAATATCTATAGCATTGTGATTGTTTTCCAGAGCTAAAGAAATATGATCGTACAACTTCAAATCTTTTTCTTTCATAAACTAGAACATGACAATTTCTCTTTAATGTGCTATTTGATTCAAGGATAGCAATTTGAAGATCAGACGCCAAGCAAATGTTTTGACTAGATTGACATTTCCTATCCTATCTAGGTAACTTGTTAAAGAGCTGTATCTTTCAAAGGAAACTACAAAAAAAAAAAAAAAAAAAAAAAAAAAAAGGCTCTTTACAGTTTACTTCAGCAGAGAGGTAAGAGAATTTGGGCTTGGGAATGGTGATTTCCATTCCCACTCTGACAGAAATGAGTGCTGCCTCTTTGAAGAAGCTAACAGGCTTCCCTCTGCTAACTTTTACTTCTGCAAGACAAGTTGTAAAAACCGCATCTTACTGTGTACATCAAACTTAGTAAGTTAGCAAATTCAGTAACAAAAAGATCACTTAAGCATGGAACCATAGTGAAGAGGACTATAGGTTTTTACAAGAGTTTTGCATCAGACCACAAATCACTGCATGGAACGACACTGGTCCTGATTGGTTGGCAATTTTTAACAGGAAGAATTTTTGAAATTTTTTAACAGGAAGAAACCTAACAGTCACACAGTAACACTTAAGCTTACAAACACTGGATAAAGACAGCACAGTGCTGGTTTCCACAACAGAAAGAAAATAAACAATTTGCAAACATACAAATGGAAATCTGTACAATTCACGAGGAATATGTTCACTATTTAAACAGTGTCTTTATTCAAAACACTTTAACACCGGGATGGTTAATGATTAATTTTGAAGTGAACTACAGCTGAAGAGGCTCTAGTTTTCCTCAGATGAAAAGTTACTGTAACAAAAAGCCCCATAAGCATGAGTTTTCTTAAACATCAGCTTCAAAAATGCAAGCTGAAGTAGATGCATGGGCACCAGGTTGAGACACTTTGATTTGGTTTGGTGTTGGAACCGTACACGGCAGTATAACATTATTTTGGGACTGTCAGCTACTTTCAGAAATGAGTTAAAACGTCTCAATTACTGTGGTTTGCAAGTAAAACTGATAAAAAACAGTTTAATATAAAAGACCTGGCCAGCAATGTTTTCAATGGAACACTTTTTACATATATCAAGATAGCACATCTATGGGAACGTATTCATATTGTGCACTACATATCTGTTATCTTATTTACCCTGTTCAACCTCAGGTCAAGTCTGTCTCGGCTTCTTCTTTCAGCTTGATTAGGGAGTTTGCATTCCCACAATGCTCTTTTTCCATTTTACTAGTATAACTGAGGAGCTTTAAATACTTCATGAAGTTTTACTAAATAAAACCTATATTACTCCCTGTGAAATACATACAGGGAGGGAAAGCCAGAAACCACTTCACTTGTCAGCACAATGGATTTTGGAAGGAAGTTAGCAGTAGTTTGATAGCAGTGTTACTCTTCACACAGAGAATGGATAAGACTATTGCATTCAGCTGACATGTGAAAGGGTTTCAGCAAGATGTATGTTATCACATAAGTGGAATGCTGGTCTAAAAAATAGAAACTGCCCTTTCAAAGAACTTTACTCATGAGGAGTATAATTAATGGAGCTGAGCTTTTTTTTGGCTTAATGTCATGAGTTCTCCAAATACTTGAACATTACTCCCAGCACTCCCTGTTGCTTCCCAACACTTCCCATTGATCTCAGATTACATTTAAAAGTGCTGAACTTCAGGCAATCACAAAGTGAGGAGGCTTACAGAAATTACTGATCACTCTCACTGACAGGCTGGGAGTTGGCCATGCCCTACTGCATTTATTACATTAACCCTTCAGTCCAGTGCTCATCTCAATACTTTGCCCCCCTTCTTCTGGGGTTTCAAATTTCAGGTTTATCAGGTTATTAATGACTTCATCATTAAATTTGAACACCAAATGTGAAAGCACAAAACAGAATAGCTTGATTGAGATCCTTCGATATCTACTTACTAGAAATTTTACATTAAATAATAATGGACAAAAATATCACAACAGAATATGAGGTAAGCTCACTGCATTCTGGAGGTCCACATCTCTCTACAGTGACTTGAATGGAAGAATCAAAACCACAGAATGTCCCGAGTTGGAAGGGATCCCTTAGGATCACTGAGTCCAATTCCTGGATCCACAGAGGCTCACCCAAAAATTTGGCCATAAGAAAGGGATAGATTACTATCACTTATCTTGCAATGCATGTATTTTCATAAAATTTAAATTAGATGGAAATAGTCTGACATTAATGACTTTAGTAGGACATAATCTTGTACACAAAATCAAACATGTTTTAAGTCTGCCTTGTCAGGGGCACACTAATGCATCAGCACCGACTCGCTAAACGTGGTTAAGGGCTAAGGGTGGTTTGGGGCTTTTTATGCCTGTTTATGCACAGAGAAATGGGCAGACATTAATTATAATTTTATTTCAGCACTTTCCACTTTAACTGCCAAATAAATCGCCATGACAGCTTTAGGAGAGCATGCTGTACTACTGCTTTCTTGCTACTAAGCTAGGTCCCGAGAAACAGGCAGAACAATTCCTGGTAGTTGTATTCAAAGAAATACTTCGCATGCATAACCACTTCTGAATTATTTTGGTCCACATCTTGGAAATGCTGCACTTTATTACTTGCTGGCACTGCCAGCAACACACAGGCTGAATCATCAAGAAGCAGGAGGCAAAAATAAAAAAACAAAGTGCTTAGCCTCTTCTTTACCATGTGTCATCATCACACTGTTTTTCTACCGGTTTTGGGAAGAAAAAAAAAAAAAAAAAGGGTTTAATAGTTAATCTATTGTTTATTCAAAACCACCAACAGAAGTTATTAGACAGTTATAAACTAATTGAGTGTGTCTGTAGTGCTATCTTCTCATTCATCTCGCTTATTCAATTTAGCTCTGTTAGTGTTCCATATGGTACAGTGCCCCTGCTGCTAGCAACAGTCATTCATTGCAAAAAAAACCCCTCTAACAACAGGAAGCTAATAGTTTAACTGTTCCTCTAAATTTGTTTGACAAAACTGACATTTAGTACGCCATGTCACGTTGTCAGTAATCTGCAATTTACCCTTAGGCAGGCAGCGGATGCTCATTTTATTTACCTCTCATAGTTAAAAGCGTAATTAATATTCCACTCTGAAACAAAGATTAGAGATTTGACAAACATTGCAATTTAAATTCTCCATTATAGCAAACATTAAAATCAAACATCTTTCATACGCCCCATTGGATAAAGGACATGTGTAGCTGTAATTTAACTTTTTAGTTTTTAATACCACAAACTAATTTCTGCTGTCAGTTTAATGAGGTGGAAAACACAAATCTTGTTGCTCTCTGTGTGCACAGGCTGGGACAGTTAGAATGTAGAGAGCCTGAATCAATGCTTCAGGCCGAATCCCCAGGTTACTATGAGATACTGGTGTCTAAAAATAAAGTCTGAAAGACAGAGTTTAACAAAAGACCCACAGACCAAACACTTCTGGTGTAAAGGACAGAACCACAACAGTTTGTTTTCTGAACTGTTGCAGACCTGTAGAAAAACTCAAATAACTGTGGGCTGGGTATACCTATGACACAGTGCTGCGTAAGGGAGAAAAAGCTCAGCTCAGCACTCTAGATTGAGTACAGAAGGCATGTTCCACTTTTCAGAGTTTGGCTTCCTTCATCCTGCTTTACACTGAGTCAATTTTAAGCAGTCATTCAAATCAATTAATTCTAGGCTGAAGGCAGAAACATTTTGGAGTAATTCCTGACCTGAGTCAGCTATCAGCTGGGGGCAGGGGCTTGGCTGGTCTTTGTCACCTCTACCCCTTTTCTGCTCCTTTCAAGGCCAGGTTGGTCTCCTCCTTCTCCTCAAGCCCTCGCTCCATGCCCACATAATTTACAGGTACAGCCAACTCAAACAGAAGAGCAGCGATACTCTATGCAGAAGTCCCATAGAGGGCTGCTTGGTGGTGTATGCACTACAGCTGCTGTACCACGCCAGACTCTGCGACAATAGGGCACGTTATCAAACGGGCAGAGCAGGGGGAGCACTGCAGTTGTAACTCCTGCTCATCTCAACTCGAATCCCAGCTCCATAAATTCTGTGTGACTGATTAAAATTATTAATATATAGAAGACCTTTAGGCAACCACACTGGCTCATTAAACATGGGAAGTCTAGAATTATCTCCACCGTGACAAATGTACGTGCAAAGGCGTGTTCTTCAGCAACATACAACAGGACATTTATTTATTTATTTACTTTGGGGAAGAGATTTTCTTCACAGAAGCACTTAGATTGCCAAAACCAGAGAGCACAGACTCAACAAAGAGGCTGCTGTTACTCACTTCTCAATTCATCCTATGCAGTAACCCACAGACTCCTGACTCCTTCACAAGACTTCATTAGTCACTGCCAACTTCAATCTGCTTCAGTTATTTTACATTCAGTTCCCAAAGGAAAAGCGCTCTCCCCACTAAATGTTGGCTAAACTAAAGATAAACTGCCTCATTTTATAACACATAACACTAACATGTCCTGAGTCACGCTATCATCACAAACCAGTAAAAGGATCTCTGAATACTATTAACTGCCACAATACCAAAATAAAAGAGAGGCACATTTCTAGAAGCGAGTGTCCAAAACAGGAATTCAAATTTTTGATGCAAGGGGGTTAGTAAAATTGCATTATTCCTCTCTTGAATGCTGTAGCATATCTTCTCTTTCATAATGACTGAATACAAAAAAGGTTTGATAGAGTATATTACACTTTAAAAGAGAGCTATTGATATACAATCTGAATTTCTGGGAACAAATTATTTGAACGTGTCTATTACGAGCAAATACTTGAAAAGGTTACAGCAGTTGAATGAAAGTTCTTTAGATTTTTGTTTTGTACAAAACAATAAGCAGTTTATGAAAATGTATAAATCACGAGAACCAGCAGAGCCACAAAGGTCAGAATCACAGCTGTTGATAAAGGGAATGTCATTAACCGTAATGTACAAACTGCCATATCAGATTAGACCTGAGTCCAACTGGTATAATATCCTGTTTCTGTGAAGTTCACAGAACTTTTAAGCTTTATAGATGTTCTATGGAAATGGGTGTCTTATGGAAAAAGAGCTGTCACAAAACACAGATGTGAAAAAAAACTGTTTCTGATCACCTTATGGCAAGAGATTGACTGAAGTTCTGAAATGTGAAATTACACACTCCTTCCTAAATACTTTTTAGAATAATTTATATCAAATTTTTTACAATTTGAACTCTGTACATTCTTCAAACCCACAGAGATGATCAGTTAACCTCTGAATTACAGTAATGTAACTTTAGTCCAAGCAGCCTCTGCTGACAATGAGTTTTATTGTCTTACACATTACGTTAAGGGATTCCTTGCTATTTTAAATAAAATATAATTTGAAAACCTGCACCCTTCATGTCTCTATTAAATGACTCATAGAGAACAAAAATTCCTGGTAGGTTCTACAGTTCTTTAATACATTTGTTTTACTGGGCCTAAATTTACCTTCTTCCTTGAGTGACAGACAATGCACAATCTCAGTCTTTGCTCATGTACTTGGTCTGTACTTTCTTTCAGTGCCTAACTCTAAAACTTCTCTTATTCTTCAATGCTTCTTTTCAGATGAAGACTAGCCACATTTAGAGAAGTTTTAGAGTTGTACAACTGCTAGCTCAAACTCTTTCTTTTCACTAGCTTATTCTAGCTTAAACTCTTTGACTTTGTGAAGAGATTGACTGCAGTACAGGCTCTTCAAAACATGTCTGAAAGCACTGCATTTTTCTGAACTGGATCAACAGTAACAGTTGGGGAATTTGTAATGGCAAATTAAGAGTGAAATTTGCAAGCAGGAGAACATATTTCTTTCCAAATCCTAAGCAGCAAAGCTTGACTTGACTCTTAACTTTTCCAGGTAAATGGAAAGCCAACGTGGACTTCAATTCAAATTGAAGGGGCACAAGCACACATTGGTAGGCCTCAAATGTAATTGGCTCAGCATTTCCAGGGTAAGAGGAGAGACTTCTTCCATTAGGTGCTCTAGAAGGACATAAAATCCATTCCCCACCCTTGGGGGGTCAAATTTCCCTAGATGAGGAAAGTGGGAAAGCAAGTCCCTTGTTTGAAAAACTCCTACAGACCCAGGAAATGTCCTTACAAGCCAGTATTTGCTTTCTCTAAGAGTCAGGGGCTTGTAAAAATCTGTCTTATATCTGTGATGGGCATAGTGGGCATGGAGATCACAAGTTTTTCTGTTAACTAGTCAGAACTGCCTTTGTCTGTTTGCCATTTGAAATCTGCTCCAGGGGTCAGTCTGGCAGACTTCAAATATGAAGACTACAAAAATTCTCATTAAGTGCTTTGGGATTATGTTGTAAGAGTTGCTCTATGTATCACAAAAATTGTCTGAACTTTGGATTGCCCTCCCTCTCCATAAACTTACTCCCTCTGATTATGTCACAAGCTGGAGAAACAAGGACAGGCTGCTTCACTCAATCATGAGTTTCATGTACCTTCTGAGAAGAGGAGAAGAATTACATGGGATGCATTTACCAGTTGCTTTTCCATTCCCTGCCCTATTTTTAAGAGAGAAATTAATATACAGCAATTGCTGTGGCAATGGAACAGCAATAATTACATCCTTGGCATTTTCACACTCTAAGTGACACGTTCTAATCAAGAGACCTTTAATTTCTTTGAGAACCATCTTCAGAAAAGACAAAAGCAACTGCGAAATAAAACATCCAGCTTGAAGGTTCTGCTTAAAGTTCTCCTATCTTTGCCTGATGTCTTGACATTTGTACTCTAACTACAAAGATGAAATTTATGAAGAAGAGCCTGGTGGATTCTAAATAAAATAAAGTTGTTTGTTTGTTTTGCCTAATTTAAACAATTTCTCACTCCCTGTGCCATTCAAAGAGTTCTCTACTTTGTGCCACTCTTTTGAGGCACAATCAGCAGAAATCCTAAGTTAAAGAAGTTTTAAAATTCTTAATGACATTACCTTTTTAGCCTAGTCTGTGGGTACCCACCACTATCAAAACATTTAGCATGCTTTCTGTGAGCCACTGCAAATTTTTTTGCTACAATTGACTAAACTAACTTGGATTTCTAATCTTTTTCCACAAAGCTTCTTCTCAAAGAAATGCAATTTTCTCAACAAGGAAAATGTCACATAATATAAACTCCACTTAGGAAACTGAAGTTCATTATACATCTAAAATGGGACTGTATCATATATTATACAGAGTATTCCAACATCATGTCTGCAGATGACTAGGTAGGCAATTAATTGTGAAAGGTAACTGAACAAACAGAGAAACTCGTTTTTGGCAGACTAGATCACAGCTAAAACCCTTTTTTCAGATGTGTCAAATTATTTTTGTATGTATGCATTATACCTGCATATCAGTTTGTGAGTTTCTCTCCTCATTACCAGGCTAATGGTAGAAGGGAACCTAATATATTACTTTCCACATTCCTGTTATACATTATCTTAACCAACATTTCACATTTACAAACTTGCATTATATACAATTAGGCTATGCCACAATTAACTGGCCTTACCATTATATATTTAATTTGATGATGCTCAGAGCTTCTTTTTAAAATATTTCACATGAACTAATTCATGTGCTCTAGGACATCGTTGTATTGGGAATTACTAATTCATCTCTCAGAAGTCTAATATAAAAAAACTTGTGAACCTGCTCAGTCCTTGACATTTAAAGAGAATGAGTGAAAATCTCACCTTGGTTACTAACTATTTGGGTGGGGAACTGTGTGTGCAAATGCTCAAAACATCTTGGGAGTGTGAACCTCAAAATCTTCATGAGAAAAATTGTTTTTATAATAGCTATATTTTATTGAAATTTCCTTACCACACTGCATTATTCATTCAACCTACTTACCAATTCATTTAGAATTTTTAGGAACTGAACAAAACTCTCCAGACATTCTCTCATATTCCTGTTAGATCAAGCAATTTACAAATGTGCAGTCTTAGTGTGAAACATGCAGAAAGCTCTGAATAAGGAGAAACATTGGCTTGGGCACTTTGCAGTGCCATAGATAAGTCACAAGTACTTCTTCAAGATTCAAAAACCTTGGAAGCTGTATGACTTCAGTTGGTTGTATCTCAAAAGAATGGCAGCATTGGAACCACAGTATTATTTTAACTTATTGTTTTAATTGCAAAGCTGATTTGTGTAAGTACAGATGTAAAAAACATTCCTCTTGTTCTGCTGCGAGTGGGCACTTGTTCTGTATAGCCATTCCTGCTTTGCCCTGAGAAGAGTGCAGACTGAAGCTGTCCTTATTGGACTGGAAGCTTGCAAGGAAAGTCTTTGCGAGACTGTAACCTCAGAAATTAGGAATCTTTTTCACGTTCTCATATAATCTTTTTCAATATTGTGGCTATCTCCATTCCTAGACCAGCACACTACTGATCATACAGAAAGGAGGGAATTCAAAGGAATAAAAGTAACTTAGGATGAAACAATGTTGAAAAGAATAAATGAGCAGACACAGAATAATAGGTTGAAGATAATGTATAGATAGGGAACTTCAGTCCAATCACTACTCTGGATTGAGTGCAAAAACAGATTTAGACAAGTTTTAAGTGAACTACAGAATGACCTTTCTTTCTACAGTATCTTCCATTCAGCACAATTCACTGATGCAGACACTGGGCTGAGAGCCATCTCCTTTCATCTCTGAGTCTTCCTTTCCCTCCTTCCTCCTCTCCAGCCCCCGCCCCCAAAAAGCTGTTACTGACATCAAGGTATGCTCTTCCCTTTTTTCCACTGCCTGTAAGCAGCCATTGTGCTTTCAAAACTAATCTTCTTTCTATTTATACATCAATAGAAAAAGCCTAGACTGCAGCATTTCACTAAACAACTTCAGGGATTTGAAAAAGAAAACAAGCCTATTTCACTTCAAAATGTCAAGATTCAATTTACCCTACCATGCTATTCAGCACACACAAAGGAGAGATATAATATATCTCAAAGTGTAGTGAGTGACTACCAATCAAAAAATGCCACATTGAGGTAGACAGCTATTGATAAACTTCTGGGAAGGACAGGAAGAAGTGGGCAATATTGGCAACAATTACACACATACATCCCCTGAGGAAGAAAAAAATGTGACAATTAAGACTGCAAAATGGGAGAAATAGTAACTAACATAACAGAAATGAGTTCACTATTGTCTCTGTTAGGCATCCATAACACAGTGATAGCATTTGACTGTTCCTTCAAAAACAGTAATGGCAGTTTAAATAAGTAGATAGACCTTTTGAAGGTTTTTTTTTTCACCCTCATATTTTGAAAGACTGTCTCTATTCTACTGAGATGATTGCAGAATAATCTGAGGAGAATATTTTCAACTTCAATACAAGCCACCAGATTTCCTACGTATCTTTTTTCTCCTATTCTCATGACAGTATGTTTACTAAGAACAAATTCATTGTCAGTTGAGCTAATAAAGAAAAAAACAAAAACATTCTTATATATATAATTAAGGTTGAGTTTGAAAACACATTTTCTAACAATCTGCAAGGAACTAAATATGGTAAGACTGCATTTTAGTCATTAAGGATATGTTCCAGGTAATTTAGAACATTTAATTAGTTGCCTATTTATTACATCAACCTCTGTTGTAAAGTTATTTTGATCACAAGATGTTTTCAGTACACATAGTCTACCATTCTGGGATCTATTCTATTCTTGCTTGCATTGTGTTGTAATAACTTCAAGGCAGTTCAAAGGAGTAATCTAAATACTGCAAAGCACACACAGAGACGCATGATTATTTTCTGCTGTCAAAATAGCTACCTCTTACTTAGCTTTATATTAACACAGGATTGTATGTACAGCCAAGAGAATAAAGACTACTTGGAAGACGACTGCTTGTCAGCTAAACTAACAATGAAGCAGTTATGCCTTGTTCTGTTCCTCACTGTGATATCTCATTGTTCAAGTAACGACCTAGGGCTGCAAGAACACTAACTGTAGTCCACAAGGACCCACAGATGAGTGGACAGTGCTGCCATTCACTATATCACCTCTTGGTGTCCTAGCTAGCAAATTATATGCTGAAAGGCATCAACTATAAGATTTTGTACTTTCTATAATTAAACTCTACCATTCCCTTTCTAGTACATTTGTTCCCAAAATGCCAGTCCTTCAATATATTTACAATGCCTGCTAACTCATCATTAGACTTCATTAGCACTTTTTTTTTTCTTTGTGATCTGATCAATACTGGCAAATCAGAAATGATCAGTCTTCAGACTGACACTTGAAAAGCTCCTTGAGAAGTGTCAAAAGTAAGGTTTCACCACTGGTCAAACCAATCACTGACATTCCCCCTTTGATTACTTTCTTGTGTTTTACAATTCCTGTAATCATTTCCATCCTGCCTAGTTTAACTAATACACTTCCAA
The DNA here is from genome assembly GCF_951394365.1 of Tetrao urogallus. Classification (NCBI taxonomy): domain Eukaryota; kingdom Metazoa; phylum Chordata; class Aves; order Galliformes; family Phasianidae; genus Tetrao; species Tetrao urogallus. Next base: position 49,278,418 of record NC_136815.1, on the reverse strand, counting down.
ATAGCACTGCATGTGTTGTCTTACTGAATTCCAGAGACACTGACCCACTATGCTCTGTCTGTATAGATCATTTATACTATTACACAGAAATATCCCATTAATGTGGCATGACCTACTGTGCTTTATTTTGTCTTAACTTTTTTTTTTTCTTTTTTTTGGACAATCGTATTTACAGTTTGTTTGATTCCCAGGTCCAAATTATTTTCATCAAAATCTGTAACAAGACCTTGAACAGTAGTAAGATTCTCTCAGTCAGTAGTTGCTCGTGTAGTTTTTTCTCCTGAAGACGCACACAATATCCAATATTCTCCAGTCATACAGAACCACTCTCACTCAATAGCTCTCAAAGACTTTTGCTAGTGGATCTGTCATTTCATGTGACAGTTCTTTCAGAATTTGAGAAGGTGGATCATTGTCTTTCTCCAGCTTGGCTGTATCAAGAGTTTTGAATTCTGCCTCCATCTTATGGGGGTAATTTTCATTTCCATATCATGATTCACATCAGTCAATCTTTCTGGTAGGCATTTATCTCCATCTATCCATGACTGTAAGCTACAAACACAATCTTAGCTCAAGAAACTCCTTTCAGCATGGGGATCAGGAAGAAACAACATAAGAAGAGTAAACTGTGAACAGATAACAAATACTGTACTGAATGGCTCAAATGATTATACTTATATCTTTGACGATTTATGTAATAGTTTAACCTCACGGTAATAACCCAAACTTAGAGCTAAAGAAAATTATGTTGTGAAAAACACTACAGTTCGTGTTAACTCTGTGGTTTCAGTCATACCTCAGTCTGAGCAACGCTAAAATTAAAAAAATGTATGCCTTTCCACATTTGCCCATTTCACAGTCAAAGAACTTGAATTATCCTAGAACATGCAGGAAGATCATGGCAGAACCAGATGTTTTAGCACAGGCTGTGCAAGCTCCAAACCTCAAATGGAAAATACTCTCTTTTCTATTCTAAGTCCTATAACATTCAGAAAGTTAAGCACTTAATGCCCATATCAATAGTTCCTGGTACAAAATGAGAGCACATAACATGGAAACGACAGAGGAAGTAAAAGCCCTGGGTGTATCATATACCACAATATTATTATTAGCCATCAACACAATGCAGCCTTAAAAAAGGAAACTCATGTCTAGGTAGTAAAGGGTACACATTTTACGAGATAGAGAAGTATTAATGCCACTGACCAGACCGCATGTGGGCTCTTGCATTGTCAAGAAGAAAGAATCTGATCCAACATTAAACTGGATCAGATATATAGATAGACTTCTCACTAGATCTAATTATACAGAGAAGAATTTAAAACGGGGATAAATGAGGACACGAGTTCCACTTATGATTCAGGCAGATACGCAGATGGACACATGAAATTCATCTACAGTTTGGCAGCACTGGAATCATAATCTTTGTGATTGGATTAATTGTATGTTTATCTGCTGGAACTAGATTGAGGACCAGTATTTGGCTATTAAGTAACCATGTAAATCTGGTGCATTTTAACTAGGTTTTTACACTCTTCTAAGATATTTTTTGACAGTTCAGCTACAAAAACAAAACAACAACAACAAAAAAACAAAAAACCAAAAAAACCCACCCAAGCGGGCCAAACTTTACTAGCAAATAACTAGTAAAAAGACAGTATTTAAGTACAAAGCAGGTAGCATACACAAAACATGTTAACCTTTTACCTTGCCACTAAGATTTTACACATTGCCACTGAATTTTACAGCTGAATTCAATTAAAAGTAGTAACTAAGTGAAGAGCATTTCAGGTTAACTGGGCTGCCCATGCTGATTAAGTGCTTTATACTTAACAAGTGAAGGTAGATGCTACCCAGAGTTCTTGCTCATGTTCTTGGTTAACCTCACACATTTCATAGACAGTGCATTTACCACTGGCAATCAAAAAGAATCTGTAACCTGTTGCTTTAATAAACGGCAATTTTCACTAACCTAGCCATGAGAGTTCTCATTGGGTGTGGGCAAACTCTTGAAGAGTGGTTATGAGAATCCATTTGAATGTGACTAGATGAGCTTGGCAGTGTGCTATTTGTGAATCTGTAATCAGGACAGTTCATATATAGAACGTGACAGAACTTACAGCACTGAATTTGGCACCACTCAGAATCTGAACTCAGCCATTCCCAGCTCCTCTGATATCTGAGGACAAGCTGGAACACAAGGGGAATTATTTTCTGCCAAACTTCTTTGCCCTTTTCTCTCTGCAACAAATACAGCCCTCTGTGACAGATTTCAGCAGAAACATGCCTGATTTGTAGACAAGACATGAACACCTAATGACAGTAAGTAAGAGCTGTACACCCTCAGGTCTTATGTGATGCTTTTCCCTGAGAGAGAGTGAAGGGAGTTTGGTTTACTACTTCAGCTGTAACAGAACAGAGCAAAGCTCAAAAATGTGCTTACCAAAGCTAAGTCTTTGGAGTTGGACTCTACTTTCACAGTGTTATGCCAATGTTGAAAAGCAAAAATAGATTAGCGATGTATACACAAAGATGTGTTTCGTTTAGGCCTTTCATGACTAAACTGGCTTTTGTTTTTCCCCAGCAATTAAGGAGAAAATTCCCCTCTTGCTTTTCAGCAGTCCGGAGAGATCCTGAAAACAGAGCAGACCTCTATTCGCAGTGCCTCTGTAGTGGACACAGAGAATCTTGGCTAAGCACGCTCAAAAACTCTTTACTTCTAAGATATCTTACTTAAAACTGCTGGATCAATACATTCCTGCTTTATTTTTCTACTCTAGCAGTGGAAAACAGCCATAAAACTGACTTAATGGGATAGTTAAGTCCAGATAATGGCTGATTTGAATCTCTGAGGTATCCCAAAGCAGTTGGAGTAAACAAGAGAATCTGGCCTTTGCAGTTTTATTTTCTCTTTAACAGTTACAGTTTAATGATGTTCTCCTATGTAAAAAAAAAAACACAAAACAAAACTCATTTTTAACCTCAAGTTTGTCTGAATGTATTTTGGAGAGAATCTTAGAGTGCTGAAATGAACTGTGATTTGCAAAACCTCAAAATGTCTCCCATGAAGATTTTTTTTTCCCCTCAGTGAAGTTATAGCCCATGTTCTAAATAGATAATGCGTATAACAATTATTTCATTTTCTCTATTATTTTCCTTTTTTCACTCATTTACACCAACTGTAGAACCATGCAACACTTTTTTCAGGATTACGCAACTTAATAGTGAACCAAGTATCCAGCACTGGTTTATGAAGACTGAGACCTTAGATGTAAACTGAAAAACATGCTCTCAAGTAACTAAATACATGGTCAAAACTATGCCTTTATTCACATTATTTTAAAATGTTATTCGTGTTACATATTTCATTTTAAATTCTGCAATTTTTAAAGGTCACTGCATGTTGCTCTTTAATAAGTTTATAGCAACATGTTCAGGGGGTGTACTGAAAAGGAGGTCAAGATGCAGGAAATGTGCAGCACAGTCCAGAAGAAGGACTCTGAGAACTCCTTCTTCTGAGACGTCTGCTTATATAATGTATTGCTGTCCAGGGGTCATTTGCAAATTAAAAGCATGAAAATGCTGATGTTACTCAAAACTGTATTAGCAGAATAACAAGACAGCATGTGGCCTGATTAATCTTATGAACTCAGCATTAACATATTACTAGATCACAATGTAAATTACACTTTTATGAGCATATCAACATCCAACACAGAGTAAAATAGCCCCAAAGCACCTTCTGAATGTAATCTTCTTCTACAAATAAAAACAAAGGATACAGAGCAATGACCAAGCTCAGCAAGAAATATGTGGTCTTATTATTATCAGTTGCCACAAGTGTCTTCCTTAATGTTTTGTCTATCTCCAGCTTTACATTACATCTCTCGCTAAAAATTTTGAAAAAGATAATGTAAATACAGGGATTTATTTTGTGTATTCCCTCTCAAGACACATGGATTTCAACATATTGTACACACACATGTTGCTAGTTTAAAATGAAGCAAGACAGTAAGAAGGCAAGAACTGGAGATCTTGTATTTATTTCTCTGTGCTGCTGATACGTATTTAAGCACTGAAGGAATGTGTGTCAATGTATACACATACAACAAAAATGGTTATGTTCTAAAATAAACAATAAAAACATCTTGCCTGTCATGGTTGAATAATATGATTTCTAACATTGCCTGTGAAGTTGGTGTTGCCTAATACTACTTTTCTGACCTCACTCTGGGTGTAAATGAAATACTGAGAAGATGGTAACTAAATATTATATAAAATCTTACCACAACATTCGGTTCAATAGATCTCTCTTGCCCTTTTTAACCACAAATAGTGAAAATGATTTTCACTATTTTCTGGTTCAAAGAGACAAATTCTGTGTTCAACACATCTGCTTTGGGGTAGGTCACTGGGGCATTCAGACCATACTTGAGCATATTCATTGGAAATCACAGAATTACAAGGTTGGAAAGGACCTACAAGATCATTTAGTCCAACCATCCACCCATTACTATTGCTACACAAACACTAAACCATACCTTGTTACTCCTCATCCAGATGCCTTTTGAACACTGCCAGGGACGGCGACTCCACCACCTCCCTGGGCAGCCATTCCAGTGCCTGACCACTCTCTGAGACAAAAAGTTTTTCCTTATGTCTAATCTAAATCTCCTCTGGCACAACTTGCGGCATTTCCTCACGTCCTTTTGTTGCCTGGGAGAAGAAGCCAAACCCCTCCTCATTATAACCTTCGTTATAAGGAAGTTGTAAAGTGCAATGAGATCTCCCCTGAGCCTCCTCTTCTCCAGACTAAACAATCCCAGCTCCCTCAGCTGGCTCCTTGTAAGACTTGTGCTCCAGATCCCTCACCAGTTTCGTTGCCCTTCTCTGAACACGTTCCAAATGTCCAAACTCATTACTGAAATGGCTACATCCAAACAAGAATTCTAAAAAGGCTTATCAGGTATTTGGTATTTTGTTTCTGCTCTGTAGGTCTGGATGTTTAGCTGGAATTTGTACAAAAACCAGCATGTCAGTACTGAGGAGAAAAATGTTCAGCAAAAATACACTTGCACTTATCTACTTTAAATATTCCACTAAGAAGTAGTTCTGACTAAACTCAAACTAAATATTTTCAGTAGAGGTAAAATCTGGAATTATGTTGAGAATTCTTGTGGTGTTTTTTTTTTCCCCCCTCAAAAAACAGGGTATCTTTGTCTACCACAGTTGATAATGCCTATAATGTTTTCAGAATACATAGGCAAGAAATTGCTCCTCTGCTATAATCACAACAATTAAATATGATCTAAGAAATAACCATTGGTACTTGAGACAAAGAATTCCTATTCACAGTTTATTTTTGACATCATATTATGCCCTCGTAGTTCATAATGCAACAGGCTGAAAGCATCCTGCTCTTTGCGAGCCAATTGTGCAAGTGTTGGCTGTGGAATTACATAAATTTATGAAACACTGTACATTGATTTTGATTAATTTTACTGTTCTCCTCTTTTTGTTATCTATCTGCTGAGATTTAACCCCACAATAAAATACTGTATTAAAAATTCAGTTTCCACTTGACTGACATGAAAATATAACCATACTCGATGCAAAAATGCCATTTATGCAACTAGTCTACAAACAATTAATTATTTTCAAAGCAACGGAAAATATAGCCTCTGCAAAAACACACTGCAGTCTCATGACATTGACAAGTATTGTGGATGTCTACAAAATGCAAAGAAAAAGTGTAAGAAATGAGGGCTAAGTATACAGCCACCTGACAGTATGGCCTTTTAATTGTCAAATGTAAAATGAAAGTAAGTACCAGGTGAACATGAATTCACTGACTGTTATCAAGAAAGAAATAGCTAGTGTCAAAACAAACCAGTTCTACAAAAACTGCCAAGGTAGGTGGTTGTTCTCTTAATAACTTGCTTTTCTGCAGCTTCTGCTTTTCTCAGCTCGTCTACAATTTGACCTGCCTCTTCAGAAAGATGGTCACTTTCTTCCCAAAGAGTGGCCTCCCAGAGAGCTGGCTTTGTTTGCAGTTCTGATTTAACGTAGATCTGTTTGACATAATTGCATATGGGAGAATAATCATTAGATGCCTGAAATAGTGCTGCATCTATTTCAATGGAGCGGTAAGGAAGAACCTTCATAAATAATAGTTAGGCACAGTATTAATAGTCAAGAATTTTCTGTCCCTGGAGAAAATGCTCTTGTATTTCAATGAAGATTGAGCATCCAATACAAGAAGTGCAGTATCTGCAAGATACACATACATTAAAAATGAACAGGAAGACAAGTGTTTAGTTGCTGAAAGCTGAGGAACATAGCTGGCTCAAATATTGTTTTATATGACTGAGAGACAGTACTCTGCTTCTAGCTTTGCCTCTGATGCTCCTTCTGAAACTTCATACTGCAAAATCCCCAGTGGATTTTATTGCTGAAATACAACCTTTTATACTGCTACAACAACTTGCCTTCGAGAAGTTGATGCAAATACTCCACTTTGAACTCAAGGAAAGGACTAAAAATCAGTGCTTTTTGCTTTCCTTAGGGCTGTGGTGTTATTGGGATCTACTCATCTTTCTCACTCCTCATTAATTCATTTGCCACCTGAAAATATCACAAGAATATAACTCTGCACTGTTACTGTTCTGCATCAACATGAAAATGCCATTTCCTTTCACATTCTACATGCTGTCCAGCAGTACAAGATTTAGAGGTCTAGTTCAGTACAGAATATCAGTATTCGCGTGCATATTTCGGGCAGAATTTGCTGCATAATTATAGGTTGGTTTAATGCTATGCAATAGAAAAATGACAGCTGCTAGTGCTAAAATGAAGGGCAGCAAAAATTCCAGCTGTGGATATGCAATCCCTCTTTCAATGTAATACAGACTGATGTTTCCTATGACTAAATGCAATGTGCAACTCTGGCTTCTTTCTCTCTAATCTCATGTTCTCAGCTACTTAACTTCCTTCAGGATTGAAGAAAAAAGATGCTCAATACACCACTCCCACAAACAAAAGTATCCATGGAATAATTAATGAAAGCTGTGTAATTTCTTTTTTCTATTTGTGAATCAACCCGTAATTTCAATCTCTTCTGATTTCTGCATAAACATTTATTTTTAGCTTCAGAAATGAAAAGCTGGCAGGCTGGGTGAAGAGACATTCAAAAGAAATAAGGCATAGGAAAAATTTAATAGCTATTAGATATAAGCGTAAAACTGCCATCTGTCTATAAACTCCAAAACGATTACAGGAAGAAAAAAATGCAGCTGACATGTTTAAATATCTATACTTCAATAGTAAATTAGCTACTTTTTTTTTTTTTTAGCTACTGCAGGAAGTTTTGCAGTAGTAGTAATAAAAGATATGTCTGTCCTGTAGTGGAGCTAACTAGATGGTGAAAGACCTGTAACATCCTTACCCATCTCCTTAAATTTGCAGTGGCAGAACACAATAACAGAATGCCTCGCTTTACGTTATAGAGTAACACACCCAGAACTGCAGCTTCAAATTTGGGCCCTCCTGAAACTTCAGCGAACCTCTTCAACAGTTTTTGTCACGTGAAAGAAGAGAAACTTACAGTACCACAGCAAGGCATACAGGCAACCGGCCTCAAGCTCCTGCTCTGCCCAACTCCACTTCAGCCATACTAGGAGGATGAGCACTTTTGTGAGAACTTTGTAAGAAGGCAGGTGGGCATCGTGTCGAAGAGGAGAAGAATTCCAGTCACTTTCCTTATACAGCATAACTTCACCACTCAACCACCAAGAATTACAGTCCATGTGGTATTAGCTAATTATTTCTCCAGTAAAATGGGTATCTGTAGGTGTTACGCTGTGAGAGAAAACTGTCAGCAAGAGAAAACTGTCAGCATCTGAGGCGCTGTCAGCTGAGGATCTCCAGTGCTTTTCCTTCTGAAAGAACCTCCACAGATACATACATTTTTTTTCTGCTTGACCTCCTAGGACAGTTATTTCCCTTAGCTGTTCCCCTTTTGAGGCACACTGTTCCCTTGATAAAGCGATGAGACATCATCTCCCATCCTATGGCTAAGCTAAGGAGCCCTGGAGCACTCATTAGTCCAGCACCGAGGTGGAGGACCTGACTTCATCATGACTCTCAGGTGAAACTGAGGGAGGTGATCCAAAACCCAAGGGCCTTGCTACCACAATATGAACCACACAACAATATGAAAATTCCATTTCCTTTCACATTCTACATGCTGTCCAGAAATACAACAAGACATAGAGACCTAGTTGAGTAGAGAATATCATACATATACACGTTTTTGGCAGATATTCAAGAAACTAGGATGTACGGCAGCGCCCAGCTGGACAATGGAGTTCTTATAGAGTTCTTGATGGCTGAGGGCACAGTGGCCTTCCAGGAACACAGCAGATTATGAGTGGAAGATATGGCCCATTGGCTCTTAAGAGCTCGCAGCCATATGTCTCATGTCTTACGCTGCTTCAGGTGTCTGCTGCAATAAAACCGGTGAACTGCAAATACATTGTGTCTTGAGACTTCTAACAAGCAGAATTAGAACCTGCTGAAGTACCTCAGCAGGGGTTTCCAAATTTTCAGCAATGTGAAGAGCTGAACAGGTTGTTTTTTAATGATAATACATGCAGATAATTAACCTGAGCTAAAAGGAATACGAATAGAAGAAAATGGAAAGACTTCCAAGATGAGCTCAATAGCAGACCACATGTGCTTCCGCAGTAAAATCTTACATCTTGTCACATCAGCTTAAACCCACAAAAATCTCATTTCAGAATGGGAAAGTAAATACAACCCAAACTGAATTATTTCCATAATAATAACAATGATGCTTTTAGAGAAAATCACAGAACTAACCCCTTAATTTTGAAAGCTGGTGTTATCATCAAGATGCTCTTACTCAAATGTTTAGTGAGATCACACCAAGTAAGTTTTAAATTTTGTTATTCCAAGTTTGAAGAAAAGCCACAGCCCCAGATCAACAAATAGGAAAGACTCAAATGAGGTATTTATTTACTAACTCCTGGGGCAAAAAACCTGAGGTTTATTGTGCAGTGCACATGTTCATGCACAACTACAGATCTTCAGGTTACAGCTTGCATAAATGAACAGAGATATGAAATACTTGACATTAGTACTCCAGCATTTCATTTCCTTCACTTCAGATACATCCTCAAATGATATAAAAATAATTTGCATTACTTTCTGATGTGACTTAGGATCTTTAGTTTTGATCTACATACAACTGCATTAATAATACATTAAGGGTAGCTATCAAAGCACAATCACATGCTCCAGAAGGAAGAATCTACAAAGTGCAGCTGCCTAATCACTCTCACTAGTTAAACCAAGGGCAAACTAACCGTATCTGAACTTTCAGGGCATCTGCTGGTCTATTCCACCTCTCCAATAAATGTTTCATTCCTAGGCAATGACTTGCATGCACATGACACAAACTACTATTCCCCCTCTTACTGACCTTGGACCCACAAGGAAAGGTAAGATTTTTGCTTTAAAAGTGACTATGACTGTAAGATATAATGCAACAAAACAACAGCTTACAGAAAGCAGAAGGAACCACAGCATTGACACTTTGTAAGTTGAAAACAATGAAGTAGTTAACATAGGTTTATTCAGTATCTGAATCCAATTTCTCAGGGATTACTAAGTCTTGAGTGGATGATGCTCCTCCAAAATGTATATATTTTGAATAATCTTCTATTTATTGTTTCCTTGTAATGATACATCCCTCTCAAATATGTGGCCCAGTCTGCCTAGCCTATGAATGTTTAAGAATTGCTTTTCTCATCTATGGGCTGGTAAGCATCTGTTAACAAAACATGCAACAGAAATAAGAAACACCATATCTCTATCTTTTCTGGGAAAGTAATTCTGGCACAGCCCATTGTAACATCTGCAAAGCAGACACTTCTCAACATCACACTGAAAGCAAGTGCACAGAGGTAACTAAAATGCCAGCCAAAGGCTAACATGCACAGAGATCCCAGACAGACAAAAATATTTATGGAGAACACAAAAAGAAAATCCTAGATTACAGGTTCTACGGAGACTAATGAGAAACAAGGAAGACAAAAACAGACCAATTTTAATGTAGAATTTCTGGAAACTAATCAGCAATCACTAACCAGGACAATGACCTTTCCTGCTGCATTTTCCTTTCCGGTTCAATAACACAAGGTATATGCATTTTTTGGCTCTCAGAGACTGAAAGACAGAGCAGCTTTCCAATTGCTGCAAATTCACAGATCCCAAAACAACAAGTGACTTTTTACACTGTTCTACAGCTTTCTAGACCACTGCGCTCCCGCTCAGAAAAGCCTCTAAAGATATGATTTGACTATGAAAAGTTAGGTTTTGCATACTTTGTCAAATGCAAGAGACCTATTATGAAATTCCTACTCTATGAACTTAGCCCAGATTTTCATTGAACTCCGACAGGACACAAAAGGAAAACTAGGCTCCTAAGAATCTGCAGAAAAACCCCAACATTAAAAAAGGAGAGTACTGTGATGGCAGTCGCCTTTTCTTGTGATACCAAAAAAAAAAAACAGCTCGAGTTCAAATGAAAAGGAAAATAAATATCTCTGCAATTAATCATAATGGTAGTCATGCACACAGTCCACAGCTTAATGTGAAAGATACAATTAACCAAGATCAGCAAATCTTGGAGTGCCTGTAGTGGACAGAAACCCTTTATTTATTGTTGAGGTTAATTTCTGAGGTTCACTAACCTGATATTATTTGCTTGACTTACTATTGGTCTGCTTTAATCATAACAAAAATCCTTTCTAAATAATGCCAGTGTGAATATGAATGCAGCTAATTTAATCATATGACCTTTTCCATCTTATTTTCACCCTGTGGCTATCTGACTTCTAATCAGACAGCAAATGATTAGACTCTAAGTGGTACAGTGTGCTCAATTACTTTACTTATGCTTTTCTGAAAGATGCTAAGTTACTGTATTATTCTATTGCACTGTTTTCATACTGTTATTCACAGAAACAACCACTGTAGTACCTGGGCTTTAAATAATGATAATTTATTGTTAAAAGCATAACCCTCATGCACAAGGGTTACCAGTAAAGCTTGTGCTGATTACTCCTAGCGTAGGAAAGGAGGCAGCTCTACAGCCACTAAAGTATCAAAGCAGCTCATGTCCCAGAAATGACTTTACACCTCCCCTGGCGCTTTTGTAAGGGCTCATATGAGAACATATGTTTCTTCAAGTATACGAGACTCATCCTGTCTTAGCTGGCAATGTCTCGATGATTGATTTTCAGGTGCTAATATTCCAACAACATATTTTCAGACAGCTTTGCCTTTCTATTTAGAAACAAGGTTACTTTTTCTCTAGTGCAAGTGGTGACAAAGGAAGCATGGAGTCTACTCTCTGATACCAGACCTCCAGTAGTCCTGATATTTCTCCTTCGCAGCTGCTAATAGGGATCAAAAATTATTAAATGTAAAGAATGCAGGACCCAATGGTTTAAGAGCGCTTATCATTAACTTGGTGTCAGAAAAGAGACTTTTTTGTTCCCAGGCTCATGTTCTTTCCATAATCTGTATGGAAAATTATTTTAGAAACATTTGTTATTGTTAGATTCTTATGGCAGGAGGCAGGCCACAGGAAAGAAGCGAACGCCAGATTTCTGAAATGGTGACTTCAAAGAAATAAGAAGTTATAATCCATTCTGCTATGAAAGGTTTTGCAGAAGTATTAAGTTCATAAAACCTCCCAAAATTCTGGGTAAATTGTAGTGCTATGAAAACAGATTTACATGGAACAGCCATATTCTTCCATAGTTTCATCGCTCACTAGTTAATTTCTATTATGCTCCAAGGCAGCAGTCATGGCAATATTTAGAAGTGGTCAAAATCTGCTTTAATAAGCTATTACTAGGACCTGTGAGTGATATAACATTGATGGTGATTTTATTGCTTTGCTCTCTTGTTTTTAAGGGCAACACACACAAACTAACCACAGTTACCTTTTTAACTGAGCTGATAAAGTCAGTATGTAGGATGAAAGAAAATGTCTCTTATGAAATAAAAAATACATTCTGTGCAAGTATGCATTACAGTATTACATATTCACATGAAATACAATAAGACAGTTAACTCATTACACAGCACAAGCCAATGATTCTTCAGTCCCTTGTTATGTAGTGCAAGAATATGCAGTTTCTCAAATTTTAGTCAGATACAGTCTGGTTTTGCAGCATCCCAGCAATTCTGTCCAATTGAACACAGAATCTGCATCTGACACATACAGAACACAGTATTCAATTCATCAGAAGGAGAAAAGATAGATCCCTATTCTTTAACCTTTAATTAGTACTTAGCTACATTATGCATGCTTACGGCAAGATTAGTCATAAATGCTTGCAGGGGCGCTGTACATTCAGTAGTAACCTTTGCACACAGAAAGTATGTATTTCATCCAGAACCAGTGAGTGGAAAAATATGTAGCAGAGAGGGTTGGACAGCATATAATTAAACTTGCTTTGCATATTAGGTGAACAACTAAAGTAGAAACTATTACTCTCTGTCTGCAAAGCAACTCCCAAGGTTGTTGCAGACAGTACCACAAAGTCTCGCAACATCCAGAACGTGCTGCACACAACCAGTGAAAAATAGGCTTTTTGACCAGATGTGATTGAGACATAAAAAGCAAGACCAGATTCTGCAAGGACTTTGACTGCCAAAGTCCATAGGAACTGAGGGCATTCGGCACTTGAATTCACAGAGCATGCTATCTGAACTTTACTTCTTCTAGATATTTTAGGCAGTCAAATGTAAGTGGTTATGCTCAGTTTGTTTTATCCGTTTTATGTGTTTTAGCAATCCACGTATCCTCCAATGTCTAGTCAAATTACCAGATGTAAATATGACATTTTCTTTAAAGGTATGATTTGAGGAAGCATGCTGACTTCATTATGTTATACAGTGGGAGCAAAATACATTTATAATATTAAAAATCCCATCTAATTAAAAAATAATCATACACAAACATCTGAAGCAGCATGTTCAACTGTATATCTTCTGAGGACACGAGTATGTCAGCACTTTGTAAACCCAAATACTTTTGTGTGGACTGCCACTCACTGACTTACGCTCTGAACACTTTCTGTGAGCAATACTTTCTACTTCTAGACTCCATGTCATTGAAAAGTCAGCTAATAATGAAGCTTAGAAATTAATTTCAGGTGTGCTCTAAAAGCCATAATCAGCTATAAATCCTTTTGCCCTATTTGCATTTACTGAATTTTCCTTAATAACACTGCTGCCTAATTATGAAGCTCAGCCTAGAAGGAACTCACAAAACGCAATGATGCAGAAAGCTGAGGACAGTTTATTCCATTTCATGGATTTACAACTTTCTCCTACTGCATGCCATTTGGAACAGGCTCTATTTGTGAGGTCATTAACATGTAAACAATGTCACACTGAAGACGCACGGCAATGACCTACTGTGGTAATGAAAAGTGATATTGAGTTTACTAACTCAGACAACGGTACGCAGATTGCCTCTTCTCTAACACGCAAAGGCCTGTCACAGAAATAAATGCACGGTCCTTGTTGCAATTAATTTGAATGTTGTTCTTTTAAAGCTTTACTTGTAGATTTAATTAAAGCTTTCATGCAGCACACATTTTCAGGAAGTCCCTATGTTTTAATGGCTTTTTCTCCTATATTAAAGAAACAAGTGAAGGTTATGATTCAAAGAATAACAGGCAATCATAAAATGAAAAGCTGCTCTTAATACAGCAAGCATTATCTTATTTTGACATAAATAAATACACAATATTGTGGGTGTTCAAGTATACATCCTATAATTAATGTTATATTGGAACTCCCACTATGACATCGTTTTCAATCACTTAAGGTAAAACTCTCTTCTTTAAACCTTGGGGTCAGTATTCTCAAAATCCCAGCAATAGACCTTTAGTAACTGTTGCAAATAAAAGGAAATGAGGAAAAAAAAAAAAAAGATGAAAAAAGAAATGCTCAACAGAATAAGAATTTAAAAAAAAAAGCTAGAAGGACAACTATGGATAAATAGATAATGAGATAAAATCCATTATGGACAGAAAACAAAACAAGAGCATTGCATGAATGCACAGTATTCTAATTAAAAAAAACATTTAAGATACTTTGAGTTCCAGCAAATGGCAGCTGAAACTGAAGCATCTTATTCTACAAAGAAAACACCACACTTTTTCTTGGAGCCTGTGCTAGGACTGGACATGATACCAAATTCAGCACCTTATTCTCCTTTTCATTTTTCTATTTTCCTTAAGCACGCAGTAATCCCCGATGGTTTATGACCACACTCATGTGTTTCTATTCTTTACTCAGTTAAAAATATCTTCTACAATCTTCAACTGGACAATTTTCAAATGCAGACATGACTCTTCCCTATTTGGTAAGCAGAAAGTAAACTTCTACTGCCATTAACACCTGAACGTTACTGTTTAAGGATCACAACCCTATAATACAAGGTATGATAAACATGACTATCTTACCTTAAAGTTTCAGTAAGTACAAAGCACTCAGTATTTCACCTGCTTTTGAAAATATAACATAGTCATGAACTTCGGTCCCTTTAAAGTGACCCTTTCACAGACAATTTGTGAATGGGACTGTAAACTGCAAAATACGTTCCTTTATACCTAAAATACAACTGAATTCTAAGGGAAAATAAATGTTCTGTCTAGCCTGTCTAAAATGTTTTGCTTTCTGCAGCCAATATGCATATACTGCTGTAGCCAAATAAACACAGTGGCCAAATCCATACTGGAACACATACTTCTGCATACTAACATCACACAGGAGGTTAGCACATTGTCACTTCACTCTGGGAGATGGTGGTACAACTGCTCTAAACCACATAATCCACAGGAATCCACACGTTGTTCCACTGTTCAACGAAATGCACAGGATCCCTCAGATGTACCAGAGATACCTCTGGTTCCTCAAACATGTATCCTCATGATGAGAGGAACCATAGAAAGAAGTAACTACCCTCTGCAGGTGCACTGAGTATAATCTAGACATCCCTAACCCCATGGTTCCACATCTCACCAACATATTTGAGATTCATGATTTTCATAAGAAACCTCAGCAAACGTGGACCTGAGCTTCTGCTGCTGAAAAGACAAACAAATGTGCTTCTTTATGCTCCATCAGCTCAGTTTGCACAGAAGCTGGTAGATGCTGGCATAAGCCTGACAAAGCTCTGCTCTGGGTAGTAACTCATGTTTGTTTCACTGCCACTGCTAGGCTGGGATGGGAACTTCCAAGAATTACGCAGGACTGTCCTACTGTTTTCCCTTTGTAGCACACACTGCAAACTGCAGTCTAATAATAACAGCAGTAGTAACAATAAAACTGTTCCAGGACACTTGTCAGTGAAACAGAACAGATTCCAATATCTATGATAAATCTTGAAAAAACATTCTTTTTTCTGTCAGGGTGTATGGAACTGATGAAGTGCCAGACTTATCTGTATTTGCAAACACACAACACAGACTGCAGTTTCCTTTTCTGCTTTTGTTTTCATGAGTCTCAGGTTCACAAATCTATTACCAACATTTTGCACGTGGGTTATTGCTCTGAAATGAGGAAGGACCCTGATCAGACAGGATTCTGACACAAAATCTCTCAAATGGAGACAGTGGACCAGAAGGCAGTAGTGGCAACAGAAACTTCGCAAGGCATGCTTTCTTACTCTCATGGTCAGAATTACGTACCTCATTGCAGAAGAACAATGGCCAAGAATAATGGTAAAAAAAAATTTGAAATGAACTATCTTTGGACTGCTAGATACTGCGGAAAGCACATGACATCACTCTCCATAGCAGAGATCTCAGAGTGTAAAGGAGCTCAAGGAATACTGCAGGTAAGGAAGCAAATGGAAAGGAAGGAACAGGAGACAAGAACATTTCCATTGTGAAATTAAGAGAGGAGACTGACAGATGCTACCTTGAGATGGATTATCATTAATCTAGCCATATTCCCTACAGGTAGGATCAACAAAGTTATTTCAGCTGAAGTATCACCCATGGGATTCAGAAGTTAGATAAAAGACTGCAGATTAGAAACTGAAACAAAAATATAATAACTCAGGAGAAGTTAATGTAATACTAATGACTATAATACCTCAGTGCCCTGTGCTGACATCACTCAACAGACAGGAATACCTTGTTATAGTTGTTCTTATCTCTACTGCAGAAGTGATTAAGTCTGTGCTATACTGGAACAAAGAAGTCTTATTAGTCTAGATTCACTGAATGATTTCTTTTACACATTTTTACTTTTTTTTTTTTTTTGTTTTTTTGTTTTTTTGTTTTTTTTTGTTTTTAATAACTTCTCTGCTGCTGGTTCTCCTCTAGTCCAGGATAGATACAAAGCACCATTAACCCTGTTCCTTGTAGTCCTAGCTTTTGCAGTCATCTGCTGCTGCTCATTGCAGTACTTCATTAATCCACTTTGAAAACTAACACCTCAATCTCTTTAAAAAAAATAAAAGCCTTTAGCAGTATAAATTATGATGTGAGTTTTGGTCTTAATATGTAGTGTATCTTTACTGTTATTGTTAGCGCTTTTACAGTCACAAAAAGCAAAGGCAGGTTTAGGTTTAGAAAGAATAAGTTTTTAAAGCCATCACCCCTATTATACAATAAATACAGTATTAAAATAGAGAGAAATCTCTCTACTTGGATATTTTAAATGAAAGAACCCAAAATCTGAGCAGAGATCCAGAAATCAGCACTGAAAGTCTGCTGGCGACACGACAGAGAGAGAGGTGACTGAGAAGACATTACCAGGCTCTTCAGCTCAAGTCAGATACAAATGTGTATTTCAAACCACGCCCCAAATTACCAAACTCTTAAGGAAAAGAGAATACACTTTTATTTACATTCATATTAAAAAGCCCAGTCTTTGTAGACTAGTGGTGACACATTGTAATAGGTTGCCCAAGTAGGTTGTGGATGCCCTATCCCTGGAGGCATTTGAGGCCAGGCTGAATGTGGCTCTAGGCAGCCTGGTCTAGCAGCTGGTGATCCTGCACACAGCAGGGGGGTTGAAACTAGATAATCATTTGGTCCTTTTCAACCCAGGCCATTCTATATCCCTGTGATGCATCCCTGCACTAAGTCACCTAGCTGCATGATAGTGTTGGGTCAGACAACATCAGTTAGATTTGGCACTATTAAAATGCCAATGTGAGTAATATTTTTAGGAGTACTGGATAATAATTGTACCCCATTTGCCTGCTTTAGCACAAGTTGAAATTACTTGTAATAAGGCACAAAAATAGGTGCGTAATGTTATTCTAACTGCTGTGCAGCAACATTGTTGCATGAGTACTTTATTTCAGTCATACCACACCATTTTGATATCAAAGTGAGGAACAACATCAAAAGTTGTATTCAAAAACTTTGGACTGTAACTGGGTGTACCTCCTGCTCATAGCAAGGTAATGAAGGCTTTTTTTTTTTTTTTTTGAAAGCAATGTGAAGTTACAATCTGTAATACCTGCCCTGGAAGCTGGGGTATGTTAAATTCCCCTTACTATCAGTGGCCGGTGCCATGAGTAAACTCAAAAGTACTATCTTCACACCTGAATTTGCATCAATCTAGTTATGTTAGATTCTGACTAATAATGATTAACAGCCTTCAAAGCAGACAAAGCCGCTATGTAAATCTTTGTAAAAACAGAAATCTCAAAAATAAAAAGATAATAGTCACTGGTCAGTGCAGTGATGGTTATCATCACCTCAACAGCCAGCTTGTCTCATTTACAATTACACAATGAAAAATACATCAGTAGTTCTTTCTCTGACCAATGTTTCTGAGTTATGTGCATAAAAAAAAAAAAAAGGTGCCAGGAGAAAGAGTCATGTCACTGCTTGCAGCCATGCTGCAAATGCCAGTCATTACAAGTGTCACTAATGAGATCGTCCTCATTCTTCTTTCTCCCCACCTGGAATCTACAGCCAAGTCAGAAGACATGCTGCAGAGTTAATGAGCGCTGTGAAATTTGCTCTAATTTTAAGAACAAAAGAACTCACACATGACTAATATGGCCAGACAACAGAAACCTGCCTGTGGTGAAAGGTAAAAAATGCACTAGTTCTCAGGAAAGCAAGAGTGGGAGGAAAGGTGCTGGCAGAGGCATTTCAACCCATTAACAAGAAGTATATTCTTACTAGCAGTACTCAGCTTTTTCTCTGTAACATCTCCTGACTGGCTAACTAGTAAATACAAGAGAAAATGGAAATAATTTTCTGCCAAACATGCACAGCTGTAGGTCCACCTCTGATGATTCATCAGCAGCACCAGGCATCTGCCAATTTTGTCTTTTTTAATTTTAATTTAGGATGGATCTAGAAGTGGCAGCAATTGCAGTCTATGAGGGGAAAGGAGCCCACAGCACGTAAGGAAAGCAGCAGACGAGACAATAGTAACTATTTCAGTGCATAGATGCTCAGTTGGATGTCACAGCTTGCATTTACAATGACTAATCAGTAAATTTGAATATGATACTCAGTATAGAAGCAGTAAGTTAGCAATAGCAGAGTACTTCAAATTATGTTTCTCAAAATATAAAACGTTTTATAATCCATAGCAACTTCCTTGCTAATAATAAAATTGGAATGAATTCTGCATTCAGAATTTCAGTGAAATTACATACTGAGTAAACAGGTGTAGAATTTGGTCCAAAATATTTCCTTGTACTGTGTTCTAATCTCATCTGTTCCTTCACAGGCTTTCACTTCTCTTCCTTCTCCAGATGGAGAGCAGAACAACACACAGGCAAGATCACAGTTTCTTTTAGAAGAGTTCATGTACTCTGATGACGAAGCCATTAAATTTGTATCACACTAACAAAGAGACAGGTCTTCTTTTCAAACCACAGTGAGACTATCCCAAGAAAAATAAACCCTATTCCATCCACTATCAGCAGTCTCTGTGAATGCAATATGGGGAAACAAACAACTGCTTGCACAACTTACAGAAACATTTCAATTCACACGTTTTCCTCTATCAGTGGAGAGAAAAAGGTATACTCCAATTTCTTTGAATAATGAAACAGCACTTCACTGAATGTTCCATTTGTTTCAATTTTTTTTGTTGACTTAGCTTTGAGACATGAATCATGTTAAAATATTAACTTAAATACGTTTACTTACTGTGACAACAACATATTGCATGGCTTACAATATTAGACTATTCTGACATTTTAAAAACAACAGTTAAATGGTCCCAAATGAGTGTTTTTTCTGAAGGCCTATTTTACGGGAAGTATGTTTTCTTCATCTCAGCAACAGAAACAAATATTGAAGAACTGTATCTGTGGAAGAGAATTTTTTCTGACCTTTACATTAATACAGTGCTTTAAAGAACATTTTAGAAAATGCACCAGCTGTAGAGTGTCAAATGTAATATGAAATCTGAATTACAAAGAAAAGGAGCAGTTCCAATATATCCTGAAGTCTCAGGGAATTTCAGCTAAGAGGTTTAAATTTTAGTTGCTTTAATTCATTTGAAGCACAGTTCTGCTTACTAAGTTTTCAACTTAGAAGTAGTTCAATAATTTTTCCCTGTGCTCCATAAATAAATGTTTTAAGCATTTCAAGCGTACTAATTGAAAAATATCTGTTTAAAGAGTTTGGAGAGCAACTAAAAAAGGAACAAGAGAAACTTCATATTACCTTAAAATAAAAACATAACTGAGATCTGTTCAACAGTATTTGACTAATGTATGTACATGAACTGATCAAGTCTGTCTCATGCAAGTAATATCCCACCTTCAGTAACTATGTGAAATTATCTTCTAGTTTCCTGTGACTTTTCAAGCTGAACTTTCAAAACTACAGCTATCTATTAGCTGCTGGTTTCTGCTGCTGGCCAACAAGATTAAACAAGCATCTCACTTTGCAATTAAATAAGACACCTAACTGTTTTGCTAAACCAAAAACTACCCTGGGTTCCTTGCACTTGAAGGTGAGAAAAGGCGAACAGCTTCTGAAAGAAATTTTCTGACTTCACAAAAGAACCCTTTTCATTCAAGGCAAATGAAGAAAAGGCTTCGGGTAAATAAAGAACCATGCAATGGTATTACTGAGAACCACATCAGAATGATACTTTACCCACTGAGAGTTTATAGTGCTCACTCCTTTTAAATCCACCCCAGTAATGGTAACTCATGACATTTATGCACGATTATCATTAATGAAAAAGTAATAATATGTACACAGCAACAAACGGAAATGCTTGTACATATGTAACTAATGCTATAATCTCATCAAAGCAAATAAGAAACCAGTGAATACATTCAAAAAAACTGTTACTGAGGCATTAAAATTTCTCATAGGCATAGTGGTGACATTGATAGCTACTACTTTTAACTGAAAAGATTCATTATGTAATTATTCAAGTGACTCCAATGCACAGTAGCAGGCATAGAAACTTCTGTAAAACTAAACACTTCATTACATTACTGACCATGTTGTTTTCATCTTTTTATCTTGGTAGAACTTTCAAAAAGCTTTCATAAAGGAACTTTCAATATTAGCATTCACTACTTATGCATGGAACAACATGGCAGAAAGTGTATCTCTGATGTCAAAGAAGTTACTTACAGGTAGTAAGTGTAGGAGTGATAGCTTCTTCTGCCATGATGGTGGAAGGATTAGGCAGTGGTGGAAAAGATGAAATGGAAGGAAAGAAAAGCCAAATATTAATGTATGAAAAATCAAGATGAAACTGAGACCAGAACTGATGACACAAATGGAAGGTAGCAAGAATGCTTATCTGGGCATATCATGCACCATGTCTGGAACAGATAGATGACATATAAATCTCCATAAAACTTTAAGCAATGCAATACACAATGCATCTCCAACTGTTAAATCAGACCACTTCACTGCACATCTGAGTAACATTAGACATTTAACGTATACTTATCTCCACATATAATACAAACTGACAAATGAAGTAATAAAATGCCTTCAATTTAGATGCCAACTGTATTAAAAATAGGTATACACAAACTCTGAATATTAGAGTTTTAACCACAAGGAATTCCAGAGTATGTATTATAGAGGTTCCCTTTCAGTCATAATACAATAGAATATTTAGATACCCTGTCTTTTACTTAAAGAAATCAGTTTTGCCATTGACAGGACCAGGACTTGCTTCCACAGAGGAAAATCAATAGTGACAAATAGCTTTCAGCTTTTTTAATAACTAATTAAATCCTGAAGAAAAACTTACTTTGGAGGTGCTTTCTGTCTACAGCTATATCCATAATTGTTATTTCAACTGCCTTTAAGTTACTTCACAGTAAGTGAAAATTTCCCACTATCATACAAGTAGAAAGACTATATTTTTACTGGCTGAAATTTTATTGGTATTTCCCCACATGACAAAGGGAACAACAAGACGTGAACCTGTATCTCTGTTATTTCAGTCTATGTGAGTGTCACAAAGATTTGGAGACCTGGCACCACCATCCTAAGAAACAGGCATCCCTCCAGTCTTTCCTGCGTTACCTCTTACATAGAGAGACTCTCCACCCAGACATGCACTGCAGAAGCACAAAGTATACCTGCCCTCCAGCTATACTTTTCTGCTTTACATCTCTCTCTCCCTCAGTTACAAGTCTCCTGCAAGTAGGACTGCAACTCTCCAAAAGGGCTAAGATCCTACCCAAATGAATTCCATATATTGACTGTAATTAAAAAGAGGCTTGAGATCTTACAACATTTCAGAGCTTAATGTCAAATAGCATTCACACGTTGGCAAGATAAAAGACTGAAATGAACCATGTAGGCATTTGTAATTTTTAAGCACATACATACAGCCTTTGACTACAGAGGGAAACATGTAAACAGGCCTTGCAAAGGCCTATAACTAATGTTAACTTGCCTCTAGCTACATGCTTCAGGCATCCCTTTGAAAACTAGGCTTTCATCAAATTTTCTCTCTCATCTTCCTTGTGTGAAGATGCCGTTAGAAATGTTTCCCAGTTTTTATTCCCATTTTTCTGATGAAACTTTATTGTTCAAAAACAAGAGGCTAGATAGTGAATATTTAATCACATGGCAACCTGCAAAAGTGTACACCTGTTAAAGATGAGATTTAAAAGATACCTAAGAACAAAGTAAAGAAAAAGCTATAGAAACATCTGTACTGTTCTTCCACCAGCACATACTCCATTGCCTTCGGTAACGGGCACAGAATCAGGTCCTACCAAAGCAGCCCAAGCTACTTGTTCTATTAGCAAGGTGTTGCTTTCATATCTTGATCATTTGTAATTATACCCCCCCACCCTTCTTTTCAGAATTACTCATTCTCTTGCTCTCATTTAGAATCTCATGACATTGCCAACACTATTTCTTGCCATATGTTGCAATTGCAGAGATTTAGTGTAATTAGTACAAATGTTCTCATACTTCTAAAAGATGTATAATAATTTGAGAAACAACAATAAATACAATTAATCAGAGAAGCACTGCTGGTACTTACAGGCAAAATTCTGCCAAATATGTTACAGAGATGAATCAAGCTGTGTGAAAAAAATATTGAAAATCCAGGAGCTTAAATATGTATGAAAGTGTCCCATTAAGAAGATGAGAAAAATTAAAAGTTTCAAGCTCCAGTCATTTTTAGATTGTTACTATCGTGAGATTTTCCATATGAAAACTCTGGACAAACAGCATTGTTTTTAATTCTCAAGACTAATACAAGAATAATAGGTAATGAGAAAAGAGTAAACAAAAAACAAGGAAATACAGACAATACCTGCAGGAAAAATAATTTAGTTTTACAAAGCTTTAGATTCACAAATTCTCAGGTCACATGTAAGAGCACTATTCCTAACTGAACAGATTTAGCATTTTAAAGAAATTTTGAAGAGTTCCATTTTACGTCCTACATAACGTATACAAATGTATCTTCCCCATATGTAGGAAAAGTGCAGAAAAGTTTCTTTCTGTAGAAGAACACAACCCAAATAATTTGGCCAATGCTGGCTAAACTCTCCTCTGCTCAAGGAACCAATAATGTTTAAGCCACTTTCCACCAAAATGGTTATTTCACGTCAATAGGCCGCTCCTATGTACAGTGAAAAAAATAAGCTCTTTCCCATCGTTCGGAACAGATAACATAACTACACTTCATAAATATTATGAATACAGTAAGGCCTTACTATAAAATGTTATGAAAATAATGCAGCAGGTTGAAGAAGGATTGTCCTACTATATGAAGAAGCTTCTGGAACAGTGTAATTTCCACACTGATTTCTTTCATTATCTCTTTTTTGTAGCTGGCCTTAAGGGAAAAAAAAGAACACAGGAGGGCACTTGAAGAAAACTGGAGTTTTCCTTCATTTCTATTATCTCTGATTTCCAATTTCTGCCTGAAATTGTTGGCAAAGGTGTACAGCTGAACAGCCTGATTTACTACCAGGGAATTAAACCAATGCATTCCCTGCCCAGCTCCACGGCATACAAAAGCATTCCTTACCCACTGCCAAGAACCAGAGACTGCTTTAAACAAATGCCACAATTACACACATTGGAAGCTACTGGAAGGCTCAGACAGAGACACTGGGAAAGTAAAGACGAGTACAAGAAAATAACCGCTTCATGGAGAGAAACTGATCAGACAGATTCCATTCTACAACTGAAGCAAAAGCCAACATAAAATTTTAATAACTGCTTGCTTATTACAGTACCACTGCAGGAACAAGGAGCCCTAAAAAAGACCACCATCCCAAAGACATATTTCTAAGCAAACCCTGGAACAATAAATCTAACTTTTCAACCTCTATTTCCTTCTTTAAACTTAACTGAAATAGAATATAATAGAAAGTGTACCAAAAAAAAAAAAAAAAAAAAAAAAAAGAATAAAATAAGGTTCTGATTTTTCTAAGTCTTGATTTAATTGCCTCTGCTTTTACTAAGGCTACGGGAACAGTTCACTAATTTTCCATTGCTCTACTTTAAACTGACCAACAGGTAAACCTGCAGCATTTTTTATTTATTTATTTTTATAAATTGCCATGCAGGTATGTCAAAGATTAGTAGAGATCAAGGGCCTTGCCTGGAATTTTACATTCAGGATCAGATATAAAAATCCACTTTACTGCAAAGAAACATTCTGGTAACACATGTATTGGCTTCCATTGACTCTACATTAAATCACACATGAGAGATCTACAGCACAACTATGGGAAGATGAACGCCTCCCAGCTTCCCTTCACAGGGAGGAATAATCATATTGATATGACCATATTACTATCAGGAATAGCTTATAGACTACTAGTTTACTTTACACAACAGCTTTATGCAGGAAAGTGCTGGAATGAATAATGATAGATCAGAACAGATAAAGAGCTCCAAACAATCAAGTGGAGGGAAAACCAATGAAGCCCTGGCAGTCTTAACCCAACCCAGGTGACTAAAGTAAACCAAATTTGTGTGCTCATCAAAGAGTGAGCCTGTTAGTGTCCTGGCTGTTCTACCCTCAACAGTGACTCCACATCATGCTGAATAGTTAGGTTGCCCAATCTCTCTGCCATCCAGTTTACAATATAGCTACTTCAGAAGACCATTATATAATGCAATAAATAATGATGACTAACGAGTAGTAGTGTTTGTATAACTTTTCTACATACAGCCATACTACAGGAACAATATGTAAAGTATATCTGTGTTGCATTCAAAATTTTGCTTTAAGCATTGGGCTGGACTTTTAACTACTGAATTAACGCCTGTCATGGTTTTATGTTTTTTGGTTTTCAGTATTCCGCACCATAACGTCACGTAGTGCACTGGGAGTTAAAGTGTTAATGCTCCAATTCCAGGTACCTATCCCTATACATTACGGAAGTTATGGGATCTGGCCCTACCGGGTGGGGCACTCTCTCTTACTGCCTTGCAATGGCTGCTGGAGGGTGCTTTCCTAGCCGTTCCAAGCTTTTCAGGTTTGACTTGGTCTTAGGAACTGTCTCTCTCTCCTATCTTAGATTTATTAGTTTCAATTTCAATTAGATTGTATTATATTATGTTATCTTGCATTCCGATATCATAGTTAGTAAAATAAGTTTTCTTCTATAGACCGTTGCAGTTATTTTTTCTTCCTTCCTTGAGCCCAGCTCCCATCTCCTTGACCCTTTTCCTTTTCTCTTCCCATTTTGTGGGGCTGGGGAGGAAGGGGGGGCAGAGACCTAGTGCCCCCCTGTCATGGGCATAGATTAATCTAGTTAAGTTTGTGACAATGCCAAAAGAAGTTGATTTGTTGCAAAAGCCAGTAGTGCTTGACACCAAACACAAAGACTGTCTGCTGGCTTAACTTAGGTGACTGGTAAAGGCCTACGGTGGGCAAAGACATGGTTACAACATGGTCCTATCATGACAAACTTTGATAAAGAGTCTGTCCCCTTCTTTCTTATAGCCCCCCTTTAGATAGTGAAAGGCCACCATCAGGTCTCCCCAGAGCCTTCTCCTCCCCAAGCTGAATAGCCCCAGCTCTCTCAGCCCATCTTCTCAGGGAGGTGTTCCGCCCCTTGGATCATTTTTGTGGCCTTCTTCTGGATGCAAGCCAAGAGGCTGACATGCCTTCATCTACATCAGGATGTAGTACTCTAGGTGAGGTTTTGCCAGTGCAGAGTAGAGGGGCTCCCACACTTTGTTTGATGCAGCCCAGGATACAGTTGGCTTTCTGGGCTGTCTTATGACCAGCTTGCCATCTCCCATATCCTTTTCAACAGGGCTGTGCTCTATCCTTTTGTTGCCCAGTTAGTAGTGATAATAGAGATTATCATGACTCAAGTGCAAGATGTTGCACTTGGCTTTGCTGAACTTAATGAGGTTCTCCTGGGCGCACTGCTTGATCCTGTGTAGGTCTCTGGATGGTATCCCATCCCTGAAGTGCATCTACAAGGGCTCATTTCAGTGAAAGGATGAATAACAGAAAGCACATTCTTTGGGATGTGCCCTGGGATAATGGAATGTGATAATGCTGCAGCCAATTGCAACCACAGCAAGTTCCTGAGCATGTAGATTTGGCACAGTAAATCTTAGCACTGTAGCCCTAAGAGTCTGCTCATAACAATGCAGTAAGGAAAGTGGTTCTCAGAGGAAAGATTGAGGTGCTAGTTGCTATTTTACTTTCTGATCAGTTCTTCACTCCAGTAAGGCTCCTGATAAAGTATATGAAATAAAATGACAAACTGCAGTAGTCAAATGATATGCGACATTGAAAAGACTGTTTCATGAAGTAGCACCTAAAGAATCATAAAACTGCAAAAACAATGCAGGTACAATAAGCCTTTGGGATGATTTATACACTTTCTTTAAATGCATAATGTATACACAGTAACTGAACCAAGGTGAAACCATAGGGACTTTCAGTAGCATACTGAATTAATGTACCAATAACAATCTATTGAATAATTGGTCCATTTTTTTTGTTTAAATTGTGAGCATAAATGTATTCGAGACCTTCTATTATACAGCACCTGTTTTAGAGGTCTGGGACACAATATACCCATCTCCTGATACTCTCATTATAGCCTAGTCACATACTGTTACACAGATGAACCATTCTTACTTATTAATATTCACCTCAACTCATTTTACAGTTTGTTTCATTCAAGGCTACAGCATGGTTCTGGGACACGTTAAATTTAATATCATATGCAATGGAGTTCTGCACATTTGGTAACAAGAGTTCCTGGACTTGTACTTTCAATAGTTTCATCTCTCCACAAGCAGATTTATTTCAAACCCTGAAGAGGCTCACATAATGCACTTTCTTCCTAACAACAGAATTATTATGAGTTAATTACTGCAATGTGATGGACAGAAGGAAACAGGCACCCTTCTGCATTAATATTCAAGCACTTAAGATTCAAACCTTCCCACCTCTAACAATTATATTATCATATATATATTAACAATATTATCAAAGAGCTCTACCCTAGAGAGTGAAGCAAGAGCCAGTAGAGCATTCATTCAGCCACAGACCCTGACAATCCATTTGGATCATTTTGCAATTCTAACCCTTTGAGACAAAGAAGATCTGGTGCCTTGCGTTTGAATATATTCTAACTTTGATGCAGATGCTTAAGGATATTCAGAAGGGGAAGAGAGAATGATGAATGCTGGTCAGGAATTACATGAAGGACTGGCCAGACAATGCAAGAAGCCTTCTTCACTGCATGCCAAGTGCTGCCTCTAGCCCGAGGAAGAATTTCAGGAGTTTAACTGTTAAAATGGAAGGTATGAATGATGCAATGAATCAGAATTGGGAAGAAAAAAATATTGAGGAAAAAAAAAAAAATCAGAACAGATTTCAACTCTGCTGCACTGCGCTTTGTTGAGATTTGGTTACACAGCCTATTTTGCCCCGGCCAGACTTACTCTAGGTCTTAAGCCTTTGTCTCTTCTGCCTAGCAACTTTTGACAACTTTCCCCATCCCTTATTGTGAGGTAGCCCTCTGCCCCAGCCACAGCTCACTTTTCTGTCCTACCTTATGGACCCATTTCTGTCTTCAAGGGAAGTTGAATAGAAGCTGCTTGTGTAGCCTGCCCTGAGGCACTGCCAAGCAGCTGCCTCCCTCCCTGTGCCACCTCCTCTGTTCACATTCTCAAAGAATTTCAGGCAGCTGAGGGGTTTGGACTACCTCAGATCTGCCAAACTAGTTATCATACAACTAAGTCACACTCCTGGAATGAGCAGAATCAGGCCAAGACTGCTTGCAAAAGAAGAAAAGGGGAGGGTGATAATACCAGATGGATGGCAAGGAGGAGAGGGGTAGTGGGACAGTAGGATGACTATGAGAGATATGTATGGACAATTAGTGACTCAGCCCCTCTGCACAGCTCATCCTCAACTCCACCTCTACCGCTGGAAACCTCATATCCTCATAACCTCAACATATAACCGAAAGCCTTGACCTTGTCTGCTAATGAATTTCACCCAATCTTGACTTCTATCATCGCAAGGATTTTTTTCTTACGTATGCCACCTCCCTTGCTGCAAGATACTTTATACTTTTTTTTTTCCCCCCTTTTACAATGTTGAAAACAATGAGCAGACTTAAAAACCTTACATCTCTAATGTTACAGCAGTTTTCATATGATCTCAAATCAGAACAATCTCAATACATGTCTGCATTGAGCCAACATTTGGAAACATTCAGCACCATCACATTATCATTTGTTTTCAGGGAATGAAGTTTATGCCGAGCAATACAGACCCTATTCTTAGCACAAATTACCTTAGCTCTAGCTCCTGACTGAGGCTTTCTTTTATGTTCAAGAATGAAATTATATCCAACTTTGAGCTGATCTGCTGGATAGAGTGGAAACTCACCCTTTCAGGATAGAGATCCTGTTCTATTATTAGAGTCCATCATGCAGTACTAATGCATGAAGTGATAGAATCATTAACCTTGAGTTGTTTTTTTCTTCTATAACAAAGTCACAAATATTAATTCATAGAAAATGCTGTAGAAAGATGCTGTTGTTTTTATAAAATCTCAACAAAGCTTCTAGGGATACGAAGGAGCACTGTTTCCTAAATTGTGACAAAGGACATGAAAGTGGCTGGAAATTTATGCCAATATCAGATTGAGAACTGTTGTAGGAGATGCTGTGATATGAACGTGTACATAAAAAATATCTACTAATCACTCACCTTTTCTTCATTACCAGCACAACCCCCAGAAATATAATGACGAACAGCAAGATGCCTGCAATGACTCCAGCAATTTTAACAGTATGGTCGGTCTGCTTCTCAGGCTCTGGGTCTGGTTTTCGAGTAGCAGCCCCTATGGAATAAGTAAAAGGAGAAGGAAAAAGAATAAGGACGTTACTCTTGCCATTTCTATACACTTATTGATGCCATTAATCCTAACCAGAGCCAACAGATACTAATTTGTGATCTTTCTAGAAGATAAATCCTGCTTTCATATGCATTGACAGGAATATAATATAATTTTTCATATTGTTTCCTGAATTGTCAGACCACAACACAGGTAGGATATCACAGTCAGTCCTGACCCTCTTGTAAGAACCTTTTCACAGTCTTACAAATTCCTATATTTTTATTATCTCTTCTGGCTCCCCTTTCTTTCTGCCATTTAGAAACTTACAACACAATAACTATCCTAAGCCTTTATCCAAATTTGATTTGCTGGAACATTTTCCTCAATTATTTTTCATAAATGAAGCTGTAATTCCATAATATATTAGCTTAAACACCTGGAAAAGTGAGATAAGCTCATTTACTATGCATTTTACCCACAATTGTTTTTTTACACAATAGACTTTTTTTTTGCCTTTGGAAATCTAAATCTAGGTCACATCTGGTAGGCAAAAAGACTCCTAAACAATTTATTCACAAAGTGGGAAGCAGCTGATGATCACACCACTGGCACCCACATTTAATATCTGTTTAAATGAGATAACCAGTGCCTTACAGCATCTACTGTCTTAGCTCTTTCAGCTTCTCCATTTAAAAAAAAAATAACATCGTTTGTACTGTTTACTGTATAATGTGATGGAACGTCAAATCCATGTCTGATGAAATATCCATTTCCTCTACTAAATGAGTTCAGGATGAAAAAAAATGTTAAGGAAGCAACATTCAATTCACTGAACTGAATTTTTTTTTTTTAATGGACTTCATTTTTATTTTTTTTTATTTTTTAAATCAAAATGTGACAGTATTCATCATTTGAGGCACCCTGCCATAACATGGACACGGAGATTTATGCACCACTCTCCTACTATAGCTCATCCTGGGAAGGGGAAAGGCAGAACAAAGTCTAACTTAAGTGTAGTATTTTCAGACCATGTTCTTATCTCACTGCCCAGGTTCCACAAAGGTTTAGAAAGCATCAAATGTATTTTATTTGATTCTGCATTTCCTCTCTTTTTTTTTTTTTTTTTTTTTTTTTTTTTTTTTTTTTTTTTTTGAAAGAAAGCAAGTCAGTGATCAAATTCAGAAAATTTTTGCATATAGAATTACAATGACAAGTTTCTCATGTTCTCACTCACAAGCAGGATGTTCCAGGATGGTTGTTCTGATTGCCTGCAGTTACATTCACAGCCTATTTCTTCCAAATTCCACTAGGAATGTGTGGAAAACCTGGCAATTGTTATTGGTGTCATAAAATGGGTCCTAACACATAATCAAAATATATCTAGAGCTAACTGTGAGTACCAGGTTTTTTTGAAGTAATCAGGCCATGGTTCTTTGTGTGGATGGTAACTCAGAGAAAGGTGATCTGCTACATATCTGTGTCCATTCCCAACAGAGTATTAGTTCTATAGCAATGAATTGCAATTCTCTATTAATAAAATTCTTACTCTAAATGTGCAGTCATAACAGAATCTATCCCTATATTTTCTTCTGTGCATATGCATGAAGTTCTGTCATAAACAGTTCTATTTTTAACTTCCTTATGTCATAGATAAATGATTTTAAAATCTATACTGCTCAGAAGTGTACAAGATATTTAGAAAACACCCAGTGTATCATCTTGCAAAAGGCAGCTGTTGAATTGGATTTGACAAAGAGGAAGCAGTGAATCAAGCAGTATGTTGCAAACAGCAGGAGATGAGAAGGACGTTGCAGTGCTCTTTTAAACCAAAGACCCAAATGAAGAATGCAAAGACAACAAGAAGCAACACCATTTCAGGTATAACTTCTAAGACTGGTTCCTTCCAATGTCTCTTCATCATCACCTACTTCAAGCTACTTCACCCTACTGGACCACTTAGAGTAACACCTTCTTAAAATTTGCCCTGTGGTTTCTTTCCATTAAGGATTTCAATGTGACTTTTGGGAAGCTCAATATTAAAGGTATTGAAGACATCCTTGCACCATTTTAACATACAACTCAACTACCCTATCCATTTTATCTCATTGTCCTGTCTCTGACACAGGATCCTCATTTCATTGGAACTACCTACAGATGCACAGTGCAGAGATAGTACCAGTCGTACTGAGAATACAAATGTTTTCCTTGTATCTCGGAGCACAACTTTCATGAAATGCCTTCAGTGACAAAACATTACCCTCTGGGTAATGCGTTACAAGCTGCAGAATCCACCTCTAACACAAACTCTCAAAACAAATTGTAGACAAGGAGAAATACAAAGTCTAACATTAGGACACTGAAGCTCCCATACTATATCATACAGTGGCTACCCAATTGAGTAATCATCAGAAATTTTCTAAGAAAATTACATATAGTGCCACTCTGAGGAAGAAACCAGAATTGTTTATCACCATGATGGACTCAGCCTGACTCACACGAAGGACTGTCTTAACCTGGAAGTATGTTGTGTCACATCCCTTTTAAAAAAACCTAAAATTAACCATTATTAAAAAAAAAAAAAAAAAGATACTGGTATTAACTTAGTTCTCATTTGGTCTCATCGAGCATCTCATTCATTCACTGAATGTTCTTAGGGCCAGCTGATCTGACAATCCACTTGGGTGAAAGAACCAAATTTGCCACTTTCCACTTTGCTTGAACACCTCTTTCTAAAAAGAATATTAGAAATTCTGGATCAACATTTTCTCCATTTTTATTTAAACTGTTTATTCCTTTAGTGTACCTCAGTTTTTCTTAAAACCTTAAAAATTAAAAAATTGATTCTATTGCATTCCACCCCATACTTCAGCCCCTTTAGCATAGTCTGGTTTTACTTTGACAGCAGGCAGACACTGAAGAGCTTGCATCTGCAGCAGTGAAATCTGCATCCATTTCTTCAGTGCAGCTATCAATTTTGAAACCTCCATGAATGAAAAACTCTTCAAATTTACCTCCAATGAACACTATCAGGACTGAAGTTCAAGATGATACTGCCTCTTTATTCAGTTTGGTTTTGTTCTTCATTAATCCACATCACCTAGCATCATGATCACGAGCTGCTGCCTCAACTCTGACTCTGCCAGCTATTTAATAGACACATACAGCACATAGTGTTAAACCCACAAGTACACTATTATAAAAGTTTCATTTTACTTTTCTTTGGTTCCTGTTTAATAGGTAGATCTTGGTCTAGAGTTACAATTCATCTCTCATCTTGTAATTACATAACTGACTTCTAATCTGTAGGCACATCACAATTTGCACTGGCATTACAGAGAGGAAGGCAAACAATGTGTAAGGGGATGCAAGTCACCAGAGGCAGTAGTTCTGAAATTAATTTTACTGCTTGACAGACTGTAATGGCAATTTATGCTTTTAGTTTTGTTTGCATGTTTCCAAAAGAAACTTAGAAAGTCTTACTGCAAGTTTAAAAAACGGTCACATGTTTTTTCTTTACTGTACCACCATTCTAAAAAACATGACAAAATGTAACCTTTTTTTACAGTAATAGTATTAAATATACACTATATCATGATATTATAGCTGTCTCAAATAATTTGTCTGATGCAGCCATTTTAAAATCCCTTGCTTAAGCTAGAGAATTTGAAAATGTATACCAACAAGACCAATGGACTCCTACATCTCCAGCAGAGTATCTGTCTTAAATCATAGAATGGCTTGGGCTGGAAGAGACCTCAAAACCCACTCAGTCCCATCCTGTGCCATGGGCAGGGCTGTCCCTCAGCAGTTCAGTTGCCCGGGGCCCCATTCAACCTGGCCTTGAGCACCTCCAGGGATGGGGCACCGCAGCTTCTCTGGGCAGCTGTGCCATGGCCTCACCACCCTCTGAGTAAACAATTCCTAACATTTAATCTAAATCTCTCCTTTTCTAGCTTAAAGCCATTTTCCCTTTTGTCCTATCACTGTCCATCCATGTAAAAAGTTAGTTCCTCTCTTGCTACAAGATTCCTTCAAGTACTGAAAGGCTGCAACAAGGTCTTCCTGGAGCCTTCTCTTCTCTAAGCAGAGGCAACACTACTCCCTCAGCCTTTCTTCATCAGAAGATGTGCTACAGCCCTTTGGTCTGCTTGTTGCCAACATCTGAGCTAAGCCCACTGTTTTTTCCTCACAACGCTAGACCAAATGATGTGATAGCTTTTTGTTTGCCTGACTTTTAAGTTTCTGGTTCTACCATTGTACACAGCAGCCTGACTTTAAACCTTGCACAGTAACCTCACTTCAAGTTGGAACAATCGGGATAAATATATCCTGACCACACATACTGTGGTGTCCCTCTGGAGAGGCAATAGGTCAGTAAAAAGCAGCAAGTGCAGGACAGCTCAAGGGAGCTTCCTAGGAAATGAAAGGACAAGGAAATGTTTCCTAACAGTTTACAAAGGATCAAGATGCTGACCTCAGAAAGTCCTTAATTGATGAGAGCAAACTCTCTGCCAGAAGCGAAAAAATTGAGAAACACTTATAGATAAGCCCCATGATGTCACAATATAGAGCAAAGTACTTCCACAGGCTTCCTGCAGTGAATAAAAGAAAGACAGAAACATTGTTTGGTTCAAAACCCTTAGATATCTACCCTTAGTTAATCTGAAGAGTTTCCAACTTTCTTTTTCCTTATTTCTTCCCCATTCTTTGTGGCCTTCAGTTCAGTAGCATTTAAGATGTGAAACTTCATTTTTTCCCTTAACTCACAAATAATTGCCCTTCAACTGTCTGACTTAAGACTTGCCCTCACGATGCCCCTTTTGTTCGGTATCTTGCAAGACCCAGTGATTACATTTTTAAGTAATGCCACAGAATACCTACTTATTTTTGACTCCCAGACCTATCTCACCAGTATTTTCTTTATATTGGAATCTCCTTTTCTGCAGTTTAGTGCTGAAAGAAATACTTTTTGGTGTCTTACCAAATCTTCCTCTGATTGAGAAGTGAACTATATTCCTGTCATTGGTATCTAACATCTACTGTAAGATGAATTCTTGAGTTTCTTCCTTTGGTGGAATTTCTACTTCTCTACCAAGATTAAGTAAAAAAAAAATAAAATTATTTCTTAGAAAAAATTCTCATTCACACTTAAGATACATAGCTCTAGTATTAGTATTTTAGTATTTCATTTATTTTTGCTTCTGGGCCAACAGTTCTGCTGTTTCCTTGAGCAGAAACTTCCCTTTTCTTTTTCACTCAGAAGGCACAAGTATCATGTTAT
Organism: Tetrao urogallus; assembly: GCF_951394365.1. NCBI lineage: Eukaryota > Metazoa > Chordata > Aves > Galliformes > Phasianidae > Tetrao > Tetrao urogallus. The sequence goes on along the minus strand of NC_136815.1, from coordinate 49,244,240 downwards.
TAACCTAACCAAACCCTTAACAATAGTCTCCTGAAGGTCATTTATGGATAGAAAAGTTTAAGCAGAACTACTACTCATTAAAATGGAAGCTAAGACTATTCACTAACAGAACTAGCCAAGCCAAATATCCTTTTAACTCTCATGTAAACTTTCCCTTGTTTTTCAGAATGAAAATTTTGTTCTGTAGCATAAAAGACCTCTATCAAACATAACTCCTTCTCTTTCTCTCTTTGTATATTAAGAAGTATTTAGACTTGTTTTTCAATGTTTATTAGTCCCTTCTAAAAGCTATACTTAGAAGTAGCTGACTGACTGCCCACTTCCGTACAGAAAAGAACAACCATTAAAAGAACCCTCGCTCAATAGTCTAGGAGGTGCTAACTTTGTTTACAAACAAAGGAATAAAATAAAAGCAATCACTGCCAAAACAAGCTACAGATTGTTTTGTCTAAAGCAATCTTAAAAATTCCAGACATTTCTTCTATTTGAGTAACAAACAACTCCTTTCTCTAACTAATTAGACTGGGCTTGCACCTAAGGCTCACCACAGCGGCTGCCCATTTTACTTTCTGCTTGCAGCTCCTCAGTAGGTTCTTGCTTGATATATCACTTGCAAGCCTTTCCACCTGAATTTAATGTATAGGCTTCCCAGTGGCTGACATAATGGTTAACTTTAAAAGGCTTTAAAGTAAGGATACAGTTAGTCCAGGTTGTCCCAGTCTCCACTGAAACTTGAGACTAGCTCACTGTGTTAGTATGGAGCCTATTCTTTCCAGATCTTTTGATCTCTGCTACACAAAAACTGGGAACTGCCAAATGCACTCTGTTCTCTCTAGAACAAAGTAAACGATCACACCTACAAGACTTCAGATTCTTTAAGGCATGCAATCAAATTATTATGCACGCAGCGTGATTCAACGCTTATTTCAGCACCTACCTTCATATTATTTCACAAAGTGGGTCAGGAAGATGAAATATAATACCTCTGTGTAACAGATAAACTTGTCATTAGGTGGCCAAGATGATGCAAAATATTCCATGGAATAATGGAAGCACAGAAGTGCGATGCTTCCTGAAAACATCCATCACTACAGTCCTATGGTTCTTGTCACCAGAGATCAGAGAACTTGGCTCTAGAGACTCTGCCCATACTTTCCACAATCTACAAAAATTACAGGAGCAAATACAAAAAGAAAAAAATACTTACTACTCTCTATTTGTTATACAATAGTAGGACAGAAGAAGCTCTAAACTGAACTGGAAGTCTGGCTGTTCTAAGAACAGTGTAAGCACAAGCTAAGCAATCCTTTTCACCAAAAGCATACTGTGTTTAGCCAAGACAGGCTGTAATAGCTAGCTGAAGGTGGAAGAGGGAGGTAAATACTCATAAAGAAATGTAAGGAATACTCCTGCTCTTTCAACCAGCATTCATTATTTTCAGTTAATTTAATAGTAGAAAGAGATATTTAAGAGTAATATTTTTTAAAAATTATGTCAGTTACAGTGTTCCAAGGAAGGAAGGAACATAACTGTTCTAGACCTAAAGGTAGGGACAGCAGATGAAGAGATACCAAAAGTAAAGGACTGGGACAAAACACAACGTGACAAGTACACAAATAGGTCTGTGCTACTGGTATGAAAAATTGTGCTCCAGAGGTGTAGGTCCTTCTTATAAATATTAAACAACTGATATCAATTCTAATCCTTTGCCAAAAACTGCAAAATACACCCAAGATGGGTCAGAGATGGAAAATGTCCAGTTTACCCCAGAAGAATTTCCTCTCTATTTCCACCCTGCTATCTCCCCCATGACTGCAGACAATGGTACACTTATTCTTAAGTCTACAGCAGCATTATCAGTTCTATGAAAAGATAAGCCAGTCTAACATGCTTTTGATTTGAATTTCAAGTTCTTTTCAGATGCCAGGCTTTGGAACTATTTTGGAGAAGATCCAAAACATACGCATTTCTAGATGAAATCAATTACCACCCTGGCTAGTGTGTTTATACTGTAAGTGACTGGCATTCAGTCCTCATCTGCTAGCCAGCATGTATTTTGCTAATGAAAGTCTTTGTTTCATTGCCCTGGTAGAACTCCAGCTAAAGGAGAAAGTTCTCTCTCTCCCCTTCACCATTGAAAGTTTTCCAATTGGTGGCCCTACTTCTCGTTTAAAACCGCTCTGATTTTTGCCCATATGATGGAAGTTATGAGGTGCTGTTGGGCAGACTATATTTGTAACAGAAGGTGGTTTTGATTAGTAGTTTTTTTCCAGTATTCTCTCTCTATGCCTTGAATATATTAGTTTTGTAAATGCCTTCAAGTAAGATCTACTTTGCTTCTCTTTTTACAGTATTTCCTCCCTTTGTTTTCCCTGGCTTCTTCTGGAAATGCTTATGCATAAACTGCTTTATCCATGGGGCAAGGATTATGTCTTTCTGTTTTGCTGAGCACTGTGGTGTGGAAATCAATCTATCACAATTTTCCCTTCTATGATACATTAGCTCTCACTGCATCTGTCTGCTTCAACGCCATGGCAAAAGGGAAAACAGCACTCAAAATATTGAAGAGTATTTTATCTGTAATTTATGATCATCAATACAACACATATTACTGTGCAGAGCTCTCCTTTTCCTAAAAATAATTTCTGCTCTTCCACAGGACAACCATACTGATTCAGAATATTGTTTATTTGGTGTTTTTTAAATGCAGAAAAAAAACCTGCCCTGTTAAAAGATTTATGCACAGAAGGGATATAAGGCTTCACTACATAATTATGAATTATTAATTTTGTTTGTAATATTGTGTACAAAAATGTAAATATAAGCAACAAAGAATTGCATGAGAAGAAATGAAAAGCACTGATGAATATGACTCATTTAACTGATTATTGAATGAACCCTGTTTCTCACTGGTGGGTGATTTGTGTTGGTGCATGTGAGCAAAAAGACTTCCTTTAAAAAAAAAAACAAAAACCATGTGTTTCTGGTTGTCAAGAATAACAACATTCTTTACAAGACATGCCTAAAACAAGCAAAGCTCCTTGCTTGACACACATCTTTTGCTCTCAGCACAATCATTTTTTATATGGAATTTCAAGCCAGGCTTTTTTGGATACTGGATTTTTCTGGAGTTTTTTTAAAAAGGGCTTGTAAGAAAATGAGCAAGCAAACCTTCACAAACTGCTCATTTCCTCCAGAAAACAAACCAAACTAAAACTTACTATAGTAACACTTTATCTTCCTTTTCTTTAAAAGAAAGAAAAAGGAAATAAAGTTCATCAAAAGCTTTGTCTGGTCACCAAAACCACTTGAAGTCCTTGCTCAAAAGCAAAGAAATTAGAAGTTCTTGCACTTTAATAGCATTTAGACTCAGAAATTAATAATCAGCATAAAACATATAGACACAGTTTATGATGTTCTTGGGAAAAAAAAGAATTTTCTAAGGAAAAATAAGCATTCTTTGCAATCTTAAAATTTTCACATGGCTCTACAGAGCATCCCATTGTATTTCATTAGGAAAATAAAGGGTTACATATTTATAAGTATTGATAATCTGTGGCCAGAGAAGCAGCCACAAAATGAGGTCAGGTGCGTGTACCACATATCTCCACATCAACGAGAGAGATCATGGTGAATTCAAATTATCCCTAAGGAAATGAAAGTAATCACTCCAGACTGATCCTGTCCAGACATAAAAAAATTTTCTGAGCACATCCATACCACTTTTTTAGTGGCACATATTCAAGCAGTGGATAATTCAACATCATCCTCATCATAACCACTTCAATTTCATCTATTGCCAAGGTGACCTCTGGGCGACATGTTTTCAACACCAGACCTACTCCAGAAACTATAGTAAAAGCATTAATAAATACCAGATGTCCTTGAAAGCTTGTCTCAACTATGATATACAAACAGGAAAGTTGTGGGACTTCAAACTTCAGACTCTGCAGTCTTCAGAAAAGGAAAATTATTCTGGACATACTTAAAGTGAAACTCAACTTCTGGAGCTCAATGGTATGGCAAACATAACTTTTATTTTCTATCCATGAATAGAAGGCATTACAAGCACCGTGGAATTGAATAACCTGGAGCCAAGGGTGAGGTACTGTCTTCTGATGTTTCCAATACTGAGGACTTTACTACAGGAACATAGACAAACTGCTCCAAGCAGAAAGTCAGCAAGCTGACATTCCTGATGATTTCCACTACTAGCTTCCTTCCCAACAGAATCCCTTACAAAAGTGCTCATCAGAAATCTTTCACACCAGTCACTCTCCCAAAATTTATTTATCATCACACACTAACTGCCTATTTGTAGGAGGATAGCACAAAATAGTATCTGAAGAACTTCAGATGAACCAAGACCAGAGTTCATCAACAAGAACATAAATAGACCAGGCTTCCTCTGAATGATCATCACTAATTCACATTTCATTTTTCATGTATTTCCTGTAGACTTTAACGGTTATAGAAAAACATCCAACTGTCACATTTGATTAAGAATGCCTTAAATAGTCATTTTTCTCTTCATTCCTTTTCATATCACTTTTAATTAGCAACACATTTAGTCATAAACAGAAGCTGTCTAATTCGATGGAAAACACAAAATATACCCTGCTTGCTTCAAAAAGGTTTCACATTTGGTTCTGACCAATGATGATTCACATTTTTTAGCTCTGTTTCCCCTGTGTTTCTGATGTTAACTCAAAAGATGAAAGCAGAGTTTTCTGTTTACACAAAAACTTCCCAGCTGTCAGCAATAACAGAAAATCAGATGAGCAGGACATGAAAGTTCAAAGTGCTGAAAAAAAATAAAGTCTTAAAAATGCACACAGAATTTGAATGTCTCTCCCAGAGCTCTAAAATCCTTTCCTCTTGCATCAAGCTTACATTACTGCAGAAAAGGATGTTTTCAACACAATGTCTGGAAAAGTAAGTGTTGAAATCCCATGAATAACTAGCCGCAGCTAGCACAGTGTTGAGATATTACATCAAGCAGACAAACATAGTTTAGGTATTTACTGAATCAGTTACTTCAAGGAATCTTAAGTGAGTGAGTTAGTGGAACATTATTTTGCCCCGAGTAGCATGTTCTGTTCTGCCTCCTTATAAAAGCTGACCTTATTCTTCTTACTACACTACCCTACTTAAACATAACACACTGCAATATCACTTTATTCATTAGCACAGATATGATCCATGTAATATTACATTGCACTTTTGTTAACTCTCCAGTGATACAAACATCAGATATTCAGAACTTGTGAACGACAGGTTATTTTACCCCAAACAAGGTCCTGCACTTTCTTTCAAATTAAAATTCAAATTGGTGAGCATTTCATGAATATAGTCAGTAACTACAGATGGGAAACACTGAAATTCACAGGGTTTTGGTTTTCTTTTTTTCAGTTACTAATTATATCTGAGTTTTTCCTCTCTTCCCTTGTCTCTCCTTAATTTTTCATTGTGGTACATGCAAAACCATTCTATTTGGATGTAAAAATTAGAGACTTTTTTTCTGTACTAAAATGAAATAGCATACCAAATCACACAGAGGCATAATATTAAAAAAAAATAAATTATTAATACCCGCTTTGTATTTTCTGCTTCTCTGTTGATTGTTGATGAACTGTTTTGGAACAAATGTAATACTGACCAGTGCTGCACAGATAGCACAGATTCCTTAGATTTGTCAAAAGTTTAATCCTGTCAATTTATTCACATAGTTATTTTTATTATTGATTTTTGTTTCCATTCTCCATAATGAGATTAAGGAAAGTGCTCCTTGCTCCAACCTCAAACAGCCTTAAAGATATTCTGATACGATGACACATCACTGAGCAAGTAGATTGTTTTTCATGCTAGGATGAATTGAACAGACTCTTTTTCAGCAGCTGAAGTTAAACCTTGTTTCAGTCTCTTCACTTAAGAGATGCTTGATGCTGATACTTGACATTATGCTCTTCTCTCAGCAATGGACTGGGACACTTACATTTCCTAGTCAGCTAGTTGTGTTCTTCAGGGATTTAACACAGATCCTGCCATGACTATTAACTCTGTGATACCCAGCTGTTTAACTCTACTGAATAAAAGACAAAACTCAAGTCTCTACAGTGCACAACCTATTTACGCTACTTAGTCCTACCTGAGGGATAACAAAGGATTACTACTTTCTTGTAGGTCAGGGGATTTACTCCAGCTGTTCCTGCCCTAGGTCTGTAACATCCAGGACCATGGGTACAGTGCCAGGGTAACTTATGAGTACAGATCTCCTTAGCAAGCCATAAGCATTTATGGCATGAGTCATAGGTAACTATGCATTGTAATATATATGTGTCTTACAACGCAATCATTCACCACTCACTGACCAAGGCAGTGCACAACGTGATGCCCCACCAGCACCACAAGAGCTCATCCTACCAACCAATGCCCTGCAACCCCCAAGCAGCAGCTGGGCCCTAGCCAACACCCCACACCTTTATGGCCTTCTGCGAGGTGCCATGTGGTGCAGAATGTCCCTCACTCTAGTTCAGGCACTGTCCTAACCCGAAGCAGTGACCAAACATCAGTTTGATATTAATGCTGTTTGGGCTGAAACCAGGATAAGATAACAACATCATCCTCAGCATAACTGTTTAGATTCAGCTTTTTTTCAGCTAGTCTAAGGAAACTGTACTTACATTTAAAATCTTAGGTGTTTTGGATGTACTCTTAAAACCAGAAAACCTGACATTTGACTAGGCAATAAAACAAACAAACAAACAAACAAACAAAAAAAAACAAAAAACAAAACACTAGTTCCCACGGCAGTCCTGTATCCTCTTAACATTTTCTTGTAACTATACCGTTTTATAGATGAAACTGTCATCGCAAAGATGACAAATCTAACACATAAAAGAACAAAAAAAGGGCAATAAATCACAAGTGACACTCCAGCCCACTGGAATGCACTCAGCCACTGCAGCAGAAAGTGGGAAGATTTCCACTTGCTTCACATTCTGCCCATTGGAGTGGGAGAAGCAAGATCTCTACGCAACTGGTAAAAGAAATGCTGGACGTACATATAATAACAAGCTTGGAGTTTTACATATGAGAGTCAGATCATTCTCACTTAGTCTTCTCCTTCATGCCATAATGGCACCATACTTCACACCAAAGAGCCTTTGGCTTTACACCATATAGGTGTTTGCTCTCCCTATGATAATTATGCACAGCTCCCACTGATACCAGTTACGTTCAGAAGAATCGATAAAAGAATAATATCCTAAAACTGTGGATTCAACCAGAAGAAATGCCTGCATATACCTTTGTTATTATAAACAACACTGCAGTGTCAAGTAGGAATTCATGGGTTATCCATTACTCAAAGCAGCACTTCGTGTTTCCACACATCAGAATACATCTAAGCCAATGCTACAAGGTACAGGATTGAGAAAAAGGAACATGATGTTTGTCCAGCCCATGCGGCTATATCTCAAATTACACCAGTTCTGTTAAACAAACTAGATAAGTAGAAAAAGAGTCCTTTTCAAATTCACACTTGTGTTTTTGTGCTAATAAATCATTTTTAGTAATGCTGAGGCTGAGAGTAATAAATCTGGAGTAAATCCTTTCACATAAAAAAAAAAATCCAATATTCGAGTTGAAGTTTTTCACTTTCATACTGGAATGGCTTGTAAGAGAATCCGACCAAGATGTTGATAAATGTTACGTATTGAACTTGATCTGAAGAGATCTGTATATTTTATTATACAGCTAACTTCATAAGGGAGGAGAAAGTCACTGGAACTATTTTTACGATTCTTTTTTAGCATGGATTTAAAATACGCTGCTTAAGGTCTGCAGGGTAAAATTCATATGAGCTTTAAGATAGTCACTATCATAAAAGAATACTTCTAATTCTTAAGTATCAGTCATTCTATAAGATTTCTGACATATCTTATTGTATCTGATCTGTACCAAGAATTTTATCTATGAAGAGTGTACAATACAGAATTCCCACTTCCACCTGCATGTGTAATTAACAATGGGTAGTAAAAAAGGGCATTCTTTGGAAATCAGCCTTAATAACATCTAGCAAACTGGTGGCTGTTCCACTAAATCAAAAATGGAAATACTTATATTTAAAGTTGCTCAGACATATTCCAACAATTAAGAAAATGCCTGAAAGAATGAACATCCTAATCACAACTCCAAGCATGGTATTTTATCAGAATGCAGACAGAACAGACGAGGGCCAAGTGAATACCAAATATGGCTAATTTAAGCCTATTACATGAAATGTCTCTTAAAAAATAGTGAAGCAAAATGCAGAAGCTTTCAGGATTTCTCAGAAACATAGATTTGTTATTCAACTTTAAAGTCAAGCTTATAGTCATCTTTCAAGTGGTAACTTTTTGAAAAATCCTATAAATGCTTTCAGATTGTACTGTAGAACTGTATTAGCTGTATTTGCTTGTGCAAATGGGGAGACTGCATCATGAGGACCATTACGCTTCATGTACACACAGTATTTTCTCTTGGCTAACAGATGATAAAAACTTTCCCACGATGCAAGCTCCAAGTGAGTACTGAAGCAAGGAATAGCTATAGAGATATTTAGGACAAATAGCAGATAATTCTATGGCTGCAAGTCACTTCTGTATGAAAATGAGGGAGAAAGGAAAGAAAGAGGAACTAATGCATTGTTTATAAACTTATTTATCAGTCAGTGCCAGGATGAGTTGATAACAGAGACTGTGCAAGTTGGCTGGAAAGCTGAACTGTATTATCACAGTTTGCTGAAGAGGAAGATCTCTTAAAAAAAAAAAAAAAAAAAAAAAAAAAAAAGTAACAATGTTCAGGAACACAGCCAAGATTTTAAATTTCTGTTATGCAAGAAGCATCAGCTTCCCACCAGAAAGAAAAAAGAAAATCCCAAACCTGTCCTCCCGACCACAAATCACATATCTCCTCAAATCCTAAAAGGGAAACATAACTTCTTGATTGCAAATGTGATTATTTTGATGTTCAGCAGAAAAGTAAGGAAAAGGCATTAAGTGGAAAATGCTTTGCAATGTTATTTAACTGCTACACCTGAAAGCCTTGTGGTAACTACGGCTAGCAACAGCCCTATGACTTCCACATAAAAAAAGCCCTTTTACATGTAGATCCTTTCTACTGCCTGGGAGAAGGAGGAGGGAGAACAAGCTCCATTCCCTTTTCTCTCATGCCTGCACCAGCTCCTATGAATCTCCTTTAAGAAAATCTTTGAGTTCCTCATGGGCACTGCATATACCATGACTGCCTTACTACCTTGAAGGTTCTTACACAGTCTGTCTTTAGAAAAGCTTACTGCTGTAAGAACAACCATGTGTGCAGGGCAAAAGGACTTACACTCCCTATTGCGGCAACTGAGAAGGAAGATGAAACTTCTTCCCTTTTCACCACATGGCCTTTATAAAATGAGAAGAGCTCGTGGAGAAAAAAAAAAGAAAAAAAAAAAAACAACAAAAAACAAATAAACAACAAAAAAAACAGGAATCATTTCAGAGACTTTCTAATACATTTCAAAGACAGCCACAAATGCCATTTGTAAATATAATTTAATACTTTGTCCACATATAACTAGTCTCTAATTATAAAGCTATAAGGCTGCATAAGCCTAGGCTGCAGCAAATGAGAACAAGCCCAAATGCAGCAGCCATGGATGTAGAAACAAAAGAAGAAAAACTGCTTACCTTTAGAATGCCTCAGTCAGGCAGGAATCTCCAGCAAGAGATACCCTTGCCTCCACTGCCAACCCTTGAATGAGGTCTGGGAAGGGGTGGGGATTCACCCCTTACAGATAATCAGATGAATGCAATGAGCTCCCCTGGGTTGGCCCTGCCTTCCTACCAGGTGCTCAATCACTAGCTCAGGCCATGAATCAGCATTTTTGCTACACTGGTATAGCACATGTATTTATTTAAGGAAAAAAAAGTAAGAAATTCACAGATCTGACAGACAATATGAATATCCAAGCTATGCACCACCAGGAGCAAAGTAACCAGTGCTTTGCCATATATTAGCTATGATACGTATTTGTTAGCTATATCTCTGATCTCTCATTGTTAACTACAGTAGATATTTCCGCCTTACAGAACAGATCAGTCCTCTGGAGGTCCCTGTAGCTACTCAGTTCTGCATTAAAACAAATTAAAAAAAGGAAAAAGAATGAGATGAAAAACATTTACTTCTCCATCTGGAAAAATATATATACTTATTTGAATCCTGAGATGAAGAAATAAATATTGCTGAAGTTCAAGAAATGCTGTTTGTCTATTCAAAGCCTTATTTGTACTTGCAAGTAAAACACAGAGCTATAAAAATGCATGTGGACAGTGCTACTGACAGATCACTAACAAGAACACACAAGTACTTCCTAGCATCATACATCCATTATTCTGGTTAGCTCCTATGTTATTACATAATACAAACTTACATGCAACAATTTTCTCCTGATTGACGCAATAACTTCAGCCTTATGTATTTAAGCTTTGTAATACAAAACACATATCACAGCATTAAAATCTATTTTAAACATGCCACTGATCCTCTTCTCTTCAGTTGAATTATTTACCTGTCTCTTGTTGACTGATGGAGAATCCAGTTGCTAAGGATCTAAACTCCCCTTGACCCTTAGGCACCCCAGCAGCAATATTTACGCATTACCCAAATAAGCCAGTGTTCCTGAAAAAGGAAGTAATTTTATCACCTGCTAAATTCTGATGGACTAGGTCTAACTTCCCCTCTTGCATTTTTCAAACTCACCTTAGGTTTTAGAAATTTGTTTAGTGCATTTTCTCACTATTTGAAAATACAAGGGTTTGCACTTTTTTTTTGCAACAAAATGAAGTTTCCTTGAGTTTGTAAGGATTTCGGTACGTTCTGAACTGGCCTTCAAGCCACACTCAGCCCAGTAATTGTCTCACTTCTGCACTGAGTTTTTATGACAATTAGATCTAGAAACCTTACAGCTCTGTTCATTTTCATATCTCACACCCTAGGTTATTTTAAGACTTGAATTCATATATGACATAACGAGGGAATCGGTTTTACTTCTTTTTAAATTTTATGCATTTTGAAATGTTGACAGAAAATCTGACCTTCCCAATACACCATGGGAAAATATAAAATGACAAACATTAATGAAAGGTCTTTGTTCTAATTTATACATGCAACTTGTGAACCTTAAATAAATGACAGATATACTAGTGTCTTGATCTAATAACAGAAAAAAAAAAAAAGCAAGTACATAGGTAGATATTTGTATTTAAACTATGACTGAATTTACACATGGAGTGAAGCTAGATCTCTTCACATTAGGCTTGAAAGAATATTCCATAGATTACACACATAATGGAAACATGCAGTAGAGTTGTACATACGGCCATGCGTGTGTGTGTTTTGGTGCCAAGCACACAATTTAATTTAATATAATGGAGCTGAAGAAAAACTTACAAACAAAAAGAAAGTTTTAACACAGAAAACTATTTACGAGCAGAGAATGAAGAAATCATCAGGGAAAAGGAGCCAAACAAAAGGAGACAAGAATGGGCATGATGACTTGTCTATACTTGAACTTCTGACCTGTTAGTTGGTCGTCGCCTGCAGCAGGGGCGATGCGAATGTATGGTGTTGTAAGCTGAGTCACGATTATCGCAGCTAAGGCAAAGGAAGATTTCCAGGTCAGCATGCATGAGGGAAAAAAAAGCCAGACTGAAGCTAGGCCAGCAAGAAGAATCTTGGTCAATAGTTTATTGTCTGAACTTCTTATAAACAAAAAAGAAAAGGTAAAAACAAAACCAACAAACAAACAAAAAAAAACCCAACAGCACAAGTTTCTTTTCATCTTCAGTTGTTAGTTTGGTTATTGTGAATAAATGAGTTTTTGTATATGACTTTCCAGAAGAGTACTCAAAGCACATTATTTACATAAAATGTGTTTGAGGAAACTGGAGACTGTTAGGCTCTGCTGGTTGCAGCACTGGGCTTTCTAAGTGAAAGGCTACCGCCTATCAGATTACTCTGGTCTTAACTTCCCTATGTAATTTGTACTCATTTCACATTTTATTATCTCATTTTATTATATTTTTCTATATTTCCTGTTAAGATAATTTTCACATAAATGCTCTTGAGCTACCTTAGATTCATTTTTATTGGGCCTACTTAGGTCTCTGCTCTGGAAACGCATACACTACCCATACACTTAACTTGCAACATTCAAAGAAAGACCACTGAGTTATCACCTTTGAGTTAGGTACGTCTGTAGCTGACTGAGGTCCAAGCTTTACATCACCTCATGTTCTGCCACTACAACAAGAAAAAGCTGAAAAACTCGGATTGTCTGTGTTCCAAGTGCCCTGATTTTTTTGTCAGAGCTGTTAACAGTCTGACTGTTACAGATAAGTATTAGCGTGCTCACAATAATAAGATCTTGTACTTCTTTATTTGCCATTATGATTGCCTCTAAGTGGTTAAGCACACTATGATACATATGTATTAAGGAATATAAAAAAAAATTAAAAGGTCAGATCCAACATGATGCAGCTGGAGAATGATGCAAAGCAAAAATATTGGAAAATTAAGGAGAAAATTATATGAAAGATCACTAATTTACACAGAACAGCCTGGGTGCTATTAGAAATGTGGCAACGAGTGAGGAAAATAGATCATCTACCATCTGCAGACAATTAAACTCAAAACTGCTGCTGCATAATATTTTGAAATATCCCTCTGCAACACTGAAACGCAGTGTTGATAGTAGCTGCTTGAGTACTGTTGCTATTCGATTTAAAATACTATAATATCCTTTTCTCTCTCATAATTAATGAAAGCCTTCCAATATCGCAGAATTTGAACAATAACGTCTGCCTCTTGAGAACTGGAATCCTAGGAGATAGCCAAGATGTCTCTATCCAGACAGAGTTGTAAGACATATCAGGAAATATAGTCTTAATATAAATCACAAAACACCATAAAGTTGATAGCAATAAACTTGGAAGAGTTCTGGAATGTTTTCAAGTTCGTCTGCTGAGATTTCACAACCATTTAGCTTGAAGAAAGAGTACATATATGAAAGCCATATCTCAAACAAAATACGACAACCTTTATTACCACTGGTATGAAAATTTCTTCCCAATTTTTGTTTGTTTGTTTGTTTAATTATCTTGTCAAAGGTAATGGGAGTGGAAACCCTGCAGTCTCCACATTTGTATATACACCAAATAGTAACAGAGGTCCTAGAAAGCTTTCTCTACAGACAACTAAGAACAGAAGATTCTACATCACAGGAATACGCTATCTGATCCTTCTCCAAGCACAGTCAGTGGCAAAGGTTCTCTCTGACTTCAGCAGAAGCTGGAGGAGAACAAAATCCAGTATTCTGATCCTAAATTACAATTGCTGGAATCAAGATTTTTATATGATCTCAAAAAAGGTGGTGGTGATGGGGGAAATGTAGACATGTGGGCTGCGAATGGGACAGGACAATTCTCCGTCTTGTATCAGTGCGTGACTCAGTGCGTCCAGGTGTGGTGACTTCTGACCTACAGAAAGTAAGAAGTCTGCTTTTCTCCTTACCTCTACTGAACCTAAACAGGAAAAAAATATTTGTACAGATATCTATAATTAATATCATATTACAGTATGTCACAGTCTACATTTTAGTTTTCAAAAAATAATATAGTTTGAATATATAATAGAGATTTGTAAGCACAGTGATCAGTGCTTTTCAGAAGCCCCTCTGTAAAATTTTGTACCAGGGACTATGAACGCCTTTGAGGACACTTCTGACTTCCAAGTTCGCACAATAACCCCTTGTATGACTTTACAGACTGCACAAAGGTATTATGAACAATTCTGAAACCAGCTTTCAAAGCAAAAAAGTACAGAGATTTGTTTAAAATAAAAGCTGCATTTCTCATCTCCCTATTGTCAGATGTGCTACCTTGTTGCTATGGAAGCTATTCCCATCCATGAAGTCACCCTCACTTCTCAATCGAGAGAGTAAGGTTTTTCAGTCAGTCAAGTAATTGAAACAGTTGAACATCCATTAGTGATTAGGATTACAAATCTTCAAATCATCTAAAACCCATTCCCCTAATCACCTATTATGATTTGTGAGGCAATGTAATCTGCTCCTGGCAACACCAAAACTCCCAGAAAACAGCACAGAATTTCATTTTAACATGATATTAATATATTTTATGTTTTATTAGGCTTTAGTGAAGATATTTGAAAGTTTGCTATGGTATAGTAAGCAGTCAGTAAACTGGAAATAAAACTTCTTACTTTGTTCTTGGAAAAAAAAAAGGAAATAGTTTGAAGAGATATAAATTTTTCATATAAGGAAAGAGGCAATCGTGCTAACATTTCATTTATTTTTCAGTAATGAGATTCTAATCCATCATGTTAGATATATTGGAGGTGGTGGAACGACATCATCTGTATGGAAATGGAATCATGCTGAAGCCAGCTGCGTTGAGAATAGCCACTATGAGATACAATGAAGAATTTTTCATGTCACACTCTTACCAGGTGTCCAAACTGCAAAGAAGCATTAACTATTCCTCTTTAGCAGCAGTTCTTTTCCTTTCCTTTCCTTTTCCTCTACTACAATCTCCACATAACCATATTATCCCAGCACCTCTTTTTCATGCCTTGAAGCTGGCACTAGCTAGAGGTGCTAAAAAGATGAGAGTACAAAGATAATTAGAGACAAGTCCTAGCCTTCGAAGTTAAATAAATCAGCAATATGTTTACCTTTCCTCTCTGGGGATCAAACTCATAGCTAGGACTGCCTCGACCATACCATCTTTCTCACAAATGGCAGTAAGATGCGCTGACATTTCAATAAAAAGAGCTGTTCTACACCATGAAAATGAAGAACACAATTTCTCCACTTTTCTTTTTTAAAGCAGTAAAGATAATTGCTTATGGGGAAGGGGTGATTTTTCACTAATACACATGTAGCTACTTTGCACTCTGCAAACTGGCAATTTTACAAATCTATTATATATAAAAATGTCCAAAACATTGAGAGATCATATAAAAACCCCCAGAATATATTTCAGAGAAAGTGTTCAAGTAAACAACTAGAAATTAGTAGCACATTTATTATTAATAACAAACAAACAAACAAACTTCCTAAATCTCAGCTAGAGACACAAATGAATCCTTTAAAATTCTGTAACAGATTCAATGATACCTTTTAGCAACATAAAACACTTCTGCAAGACCAAGAGAAGGAAAGGTCAACAGTCCGAATTACAGAATACATCACATAATATGAACATACCTTTTGTGGCTACCCTGACACAGTCAATCTTGGTTTCCTGTGTAAAATAAAGAGGAAAAAGGTCACATCTTGTGTTTCTAAGCAGAGAAAGCCATCCATGTTTCTACTCTTAAAAAGTATTGATACAATGCAGGAAAAGTGTTTACTTAGTGTTCTTCGTTACATATTTAACTTGTTATGATGGAACTCCACTGTGCTTTCACAGTATGGACAAACACTGTTTTGGTATGTTACATAAACAGTTCAGTTAGTAAAGAAAACAGGCACATGATTCACAGAAGCACAGGCAAGTGTTCAGCTTTTTCACTTCGGTAACTTAATGACCTTGGGAGATTTTTCTTTTTCTTACAGGTAAGGATAACTCTAAGCATCATGCTAGACAATTTTAGAAAGAAAAAATAATCGATGGCGTTTCACATTTCTGCACTGTCAGTGCAATGTGAAAGAGGGACCATTATGGTTTCTGGCAGAAAACATTTCCAGGCTGTCAGCACAGACAGCCAAAGCTTATCAAGAATTGAAGGGCTCTGGGTAGGTCTGTCCAGGAAATGAAAAACAATTCCAGGAAAAATTAGCCTGATGAAACATGATCTGTGAAGGCCTTTTTACACACTCTCATTCCAGCTCCATCTAGTTATTTTTCTTTTACCGATTGCAGAAAGGAAAAGAATAAAGATTATTTCTAATTCAGCAAGGGCAACCAAATGAGAAAGTGGGAGTTCAACATGGTATAAACTAAGGCAATGGGATTGGACAGGCCAAGACAGATGTGCTAAAAGCCACAATCAAGTTTGGCTTAAATTTAACAAAAGGAATCACAGCACTCCTTTTATCTTTGAAAAGGAAAGGAAAACAAAAACAAAAAAGACGAAAAGCCACTGGACAGCTTTTAGATAATGACAAAATGGCAATGCATTACTTTGTTTACTCGCTATTGACAAAATGTGCTGTTTTCTCCTGCTCTTCCTGTAACCTTTAATCATTAAGCTAGATCGTGTCAGGAAAACTGTTATTTTTAAAATTCATGTGTTAAATTTCACAGTTACTTCATTTTCTCATTAGCAATTACACTGGGCATCTTGGTGGTTGATGCCAATTATCCATTTACACACAGTGTATAAAACCACAACTGTCATAAGACTTACCCCATTGGCTCTGCTAGCAGCTTGAAAATAGATGCTGTAGCTCTTATGAGGAAGAAGAGGAGTATTCCAGAAGCCACTGTAGGTTTTGTTATCACCAATAGTAAAAGGCTGAGCAGCTTGTAAGCCATTGGCTGGAATCTCTGCAGCAAAGTAGTACCGGGAATTCAAAAGTGAGGCATTTTGGAAATGAATGGGCACTGGGTAGCACTTCAGGATCTCAGTTGTCTTTTTGGTCCTCCGAGGGCGTTCCTCTTCAACAACTATTTGGTAGACACTAGGAGCATAGAAAGGAAAGAATTAAAAAAAACCATATGCGTTATTATAACACTTGGGCAGACAATTCTTTCTGAGACCTTAATCTCGCATACCAGTATTTATGGAAAAAACACACCACCACCACCACCAGCCTGTAACAAGAAAACAAAATGGGAAGAAAGTCTCATTTTGGTATTCAGGTGTATGAATTTATGGCATTGATTCACGCTTTCAGATAAATTAATTTTGTTTTAGAAAAATAAAATTAGCCTCATACATCACAGCTTTTCATTCAGCAAATTCATGGAACACTTTCTTGTTTGAACTCTTGTACAGAAAAAAGCTTCCTTGATTAGTGCTAAAACATAGAATTAAGTATTATTTTGTTCAAAGAAGTAAGTGTAAAGCTATAGATACCATCTTCTACCCTGTTTCTCTTGCCTAAATGAAATTAAATGAGTAGTTAGATAAAAATGAAGAAATAAATTACAAAGAGACAGGGAATACTATTTGCTTAACTGTTGACATCATAACTATTTATAAAAGCACACATTAAGTAAATTAAAGTTTTTTAAAATTTTGATGGTATATCAACTGTTACTGAGCAAGGGTGAAGTACTTTTTGATGGATGTTTTTTTCACTCAGCAAAGCACTTTTCATCCATCTTAGGGATAATCTTGTTCTTAAGCGTTTCTGCATTCTGCAAAGCAATTCAGGCTATAGTTGCAGGTTTTGCTATACTGGACCCACGGGGAGTAGCCAATTCCTCTCCACTGTAAAGGTGCAGTGGACATACAAGCAGAAACAAAGAAACTGTGATTTCTGCTGTATATGCAAACAGCGAAATCATTATACCCTCACAGTTGCTGTAAAAGTCTGAGTCAGTGCTTTCAGATTTGTGAAGTGGGACATCCATGTCTCTAAAGAGGACTTACTTGCAACTTTATTGCTTCACTGGAGACCAGTGATTTTTAATCATTATTTGTCTTCTGAAGTCTTGAATCCAAGCAAGCAAGTCAGTATGGGTAACAGATCTTAAAGAGACAATGTGTCTACTTTTCTGTATGCCATCTACATCTAATAACAATCTACAGTATTTGAAGTTGATAATTCATAACAAGCAGCAATCTCTGTGCAGGGTATATTCATTTAACTGGCAATAGCCACAGTCTTCTGACATGTTGTCCCCACTCCATCATCCTTGTGTTTACAAAAGCCTGCTGTAAGCACAGGGATGGTTGGGCTGGGTGACTGTGGTCAGTATAGAAGACAGAGGGTTTACCTCTTCTGCCTGAATTAGATCTTTACTGTTAAGACACTCTAAGTGTCTTTTTGATGATGTCTAAACAACTCTAAAATCCCATTAAAGTCAGCAGGGAGCAAGTCAGTACAGGCAGCAGATTTTAAAGACCTGACCAGCTAGAAGGAATCTTTCAGGTCAACTGAATTGCTTTCTGGGTTCTTACTGACTACAATAACACATCTAAAAATCTGCACCTGGACACCTAATTTTGGATTTTTCAATCTGAAGAAGAAACCCATGCAGAAATCTATGTTTAAGTAAAATTAGGTACAGCCATAGAGACAAACAAGTACCTTGAGGGGCTACTTGAAGACCACTGTCGGCACATTCCCTGGAAAACGAGGTCTATATTTTTTAGCAGAAAGATTTCCATTAGTTGACTAATTCCATGCTAAGTAGTAAGGGAAGGTCAATGCACAGCAGCCTGTCTGCAATTCAAATCAACAGCTGACATAACTTTAGAACAAAAAGTAGCTCAGAAGGGTGATTCCAGACTACTTTGAGGAAAGACTGTTAACTCCTCTAGCTATGAAATTACAGTGAATCTACAGTAAATACTGTTTGAGAATTGGAATATTGGAGGAAATAAAAAGTGGAGAATGTTTCAAACATGTGCTCTTGCAAGGTATTAAACTGGACAGCTGCCAAATACCACGGCAAAGATAAGAATCCCATGTTCTCACTAAAACATGGCTAGTAAACCAAATTTTGGATTTGGCTGTCAGCCGTGAGGAGAGCTGTCTCCTTTTTTCTTGCAACAGAACTGAATATAAGAAGCATCTCAGACCAGGCTAAGTAATAAGACTTGTTTCACTATCAGTTGAAATGAGCATTCTTTTCATTTTACACTAAGTGATTATAGCTAGAGATTGTAGGTATTTTAGAAACAAATCTGTCATTAAAATGCTCCTTTTCTTCTTGCAAATTCATATTAGTTATACTTCATGCACTACTCCAGTGTATATTACATTTTAAATGCCTGCCATCTATTCATCTTCAGAAACATTAAAGAAAGAGATAAATTGACTGGAGCAATTTCAAACTCAAGATGTCTTTTCATCCTTACTCCACAAGACAAATTAGATTTGCAAGCATCTAGACCTCAAATCTATTTTCTCTTTAATAATTTAAGTACTAAAAGGTCAACCAGCTCTTTTCTGTTCCCCTTTATCAAAGTCCAAGTGCTAATGAAAAACAACTAAATCCTATCTGCTGCCCATTTTCCACACTGTTGTTTCGCTGACGTAAATTAACACATTGTAAATACCTGGGTCAATGGAAACCTGACAGTACTTGAATGATATATTTTATATTTGTATAAATGAGATCATCTTGCTAACAAATTTTATACAATTAAATCAACTGCAATTATAATCCAATCACTAATTCTTATAGTTAGGTGCTTTCTTTAATGTGTAACTGTCCAATTGTCTATGCTGAAAAGGGTCCAAACCTAATAAAGTGAGCTAGAATTGCATCAGAACTTTACTATTCCTCAGAGATATTAGTCATATTTTCTGTTTATTTGAAGTTGCATTATTTCTTTTCCACACCTCTGTATGTCAGAGGATAAAGTCTTCCTATCTGTAATCCAAAAAAATAAAATCTACACTGTAGAGAAAGGTGTTGAAAGTATTTCAACTATTGGTAGGACTTACATTGAACTTTCTGAAGGAAAGAAGCGTAATTTGTGTTTAATTTACACTATGCAATTCTACTGCAGAATTCCAATACCTTGGAAATTGAACACAAAATCTACTTTTATATTGACTGAAATTTAGAGCTGCATCAAAAACGAAACACATAGCAATTACTGTAAACTTACGATTCAAACATTTCAAATGTTGGGATAAAAAGCATGGAAAAAGAAAAACAAAAAGACATTTTTTGAACTGCTTTTTATTTTAACAATTCCAAAATGGTTCCAAATTTAAATGATAATACAGAGATACAGATCTAAACATAATGAGGACCACAGATTTGGTTAGCAATTAGAATTACCAGGCTTCTCAGATATTTAGTTAAAGTGAGTTGTTCAAATTAAAATAATCTTTCAATGCCTCCTAAATATAGAGAATTTTTTTCAGGCAAAGCTGAAAAAATAAAGCATGAAAGAAGTAAAACATTCTAACAAATTAATCAAAGATGCTAAAAGAATTAAGATATTAGAAAAATGAATCATGATATTAGTCACATGCTGAATCTTGACATTACTCCACATTACTGGAAGATAGTAGATCACACACCATTTAATCAAAGTCTCATTCAAGGAGATAAAGTCATTTTCCAGAGAGATCTACTGGGTAAAAGAGTGGATTTCCAGGTTCTTAAAACAGAAGTCCTTACAATGGACAATCTAGGTATTTATCAATTGAAGTTTATGAATCTGTAAATGCAACTCCACCAAAAGCAATTTCAAATTGAAAACAAAGGGAAAACAAGCTTGGTTACTTTGTTATTGAACATCTGCCCAATTTTTTCTCTCTTTAATGGTCTTGATGTTTCACTTAACTGGAAGCAATTTATTGACATCATCAGGAATTTAAAAAAAAATAACAGAACAAAAGTGGCCCAATGGTCTGAATCTAAACTAAGGTTATCTGGATTTGTTTACTAGTATTAATACAATATTTGTGTGCAATCCTAGACAAGTAAACAATTTTGTGCCTCAGCTTTCCAGCTGTAAAATGAGTGGGAAAGTTTCTTATTCCCTCTGGACCAGTTTAACTATTAAAAATTGAAACTAGGTAATGTACAAAGCCTGCAGAGCTGTTAAGACTCAATAGCACTGCCCCAGTCAGCTCTGTAAACTGCTGGACTAGTTTTGCACACTAGTTTTACATCACTGGTAACAGTGATGTCATGGAGTCTAATTTGAAGTTTTCTGCTCTTTATAATCTTCCTAGTCTCATAAACATAAATAATTGGTATATTTTATAGATCTATATATTTTTTTATTTGTATACTTTTTAAAAAAACGCAGTCAGATTGAAACAATAGAATGGCTTAATATACCTATCAACCACTATTTCAGTTATTTATTCCTGTGACCAACCCTACTTTATCTGTATATACTGAATAAAACATGTTCCAACTGCTGCCATTTTCATCATAGATGTGAAAACAGTGAATTGACTGAACAGTAGTCCTGTCCCTGTGGCCAAAGTTGAATTTCGCACATTTTCTCAAAGGGAAAGGCAGACAGTGTTTAACTGTGTTTTTTTCTGCATGTCAGAGGCCAGAGCTATATTCAAGATTAGAGCTGATAGCTTAGAAGGACTGGGTGCACTAATAATTGTTCCAAGAGAGAATAAGACTTTGGGATAAGGGATTTCTGAAAGAATATAGAGTGCATAGTACACTTAGGAAGGTTGACTCTTCCTTTCCAAACATCAGATGCGAGGCAATCTACATGAGACTAGATTTTTAAAAATTATTTATTATTTTGCATTATTTTTTTAAATTCATTTTCGAAATTAAATCAGGCAGGAAGGAACAAACAACATCCCACATCTGACATCATGGGTCAACATAATAAAATAGGAGGCATTATTTTTGGAGCAGTCCTTGTAGTTTGCATTATCATTCTGAGTCAGGAGGCTTTAAGAAAACAGAAGTTCCACAATCTTTGGAAGGTTTCTAAGTCTGCAGGACAGTTGGTACTACCAGGGTGTAGGAAAGGGACTGAAAAAATGCGCTACTTAGTTGTTGAAACTTGAATGGAAACAATCAATTTCATTCTAATGATGACTGACATTATTTTCTGACTTTGTGAGCCAAGAGATAAGTCTGGTTAGCTTCTCCAAGGCAGTGTCTCTGCTCGTTCTCAAGGAGCACTATTACTAGCAACTGAAGTTTCGAGCCCATGGGAAAAGTCCCATACTCAAATTGCAGAGAGACATAAAACTTTCTCCATCAGACTTTGAACACAAGTGGGACTAGCATTAGACAGCACCTCCACTGTCATGCAAGGAGCTCTTTTTTCAGATCAATCGGAACAGGAATACCTAAACAGCTGTAAAGGAGGAGATAAGACAGCTCCGGTTCAGCCTCCAGGGATACAGCCAAATGTAAACTCTCAGGTGTCGTAATATAGCTTTATCTTCATAGACCCAAGTCCACTTGGGAATGGTGTCTAGTTTTCAATGTAAAATTCC
Organism: Tetrao urogallus; assembly: GCF_951394365.1. NCBI lineage: Eukaryota > Metazoa > Chordata > Aves > Galliformes > Phasianidae > Tetrao > Tetrao urogallus. The sequence goes on along the minus strand of NC_136815.1, from coordinate 49,222,057 downwards.
TAAGCTTCTTGTGACTGCCCAACTCTTTCACACGGACAATTTCAAAGACTGAAAAGTCAAAATTTACAAAGGGGATTTTCTGGAAAAAAAAAACATCGAAGCAAATCTCTCTTTAGCACCACTGTACATATATAAAGGAAATCATGACAGGTCTCCTGTGGGAACTATTATGTCACTGAAAGGTAAAGATATTTTGCTTGTTCTTTCCTCAAAGGACAGTTGCTAGGGGAGTGTATGGCAATGCATTAAATTCCCTGGAGAATGAAAATTGTCCTACATGATATCTTAATTGAAGCAGAGACTAATGTGTTCTGAAAGTGGTAAAGCATTGGTCACTATAAGACCATCACGGGTTTGAATGTTCCTTCCAAACATAGAAAAAAATCTCTTCTGTGAACGGGAATTAAGGATTTCTAGGATTTAAGGGAGATGTATGAGTGTGAACTTCAAAAATTCTTGGAAGAAAATCTGCAAGTTAGAAATACGGGATAATGACATACGCTCCATGGCCAGATGGGTGCCACCTAATCCTGATGACAAAATCTATTTCATTTTTTTCCTTAATTCTTAGTATACAGATTCACCATTTCAGACAACCTAAGAACATTAAGTCAGAGGCAGAGAACACCCAGCAGATCTTCAGCTTTGTAATCCTAGACAATTACGTACCATTCATAAAGGTGTTGTGAGTTTATGATTTTCAGTATTTAAATTCAGTTATCATAAATGACTCAAAGCATAACTTTGATTTGTTGGTAAATAAATCAATTTAGTTCGCAATACTTTTTTTGACTGTAAACATTTAAGAAACAGTAGACAGTCTGTGTTCCATATCACAACATACAGTGTGCTGATAATGGACTGTAGTCCAACTTTCTCCAGTTCATCCTTTGCAAAATCAATACATTCAACACACACGCTAAACTATCCTTATTCAAAGTAAGTATTAGTTCACTACTGGAACAACATATAAAACTGATAAGAACCATTTGATCCGTTCAGGCAAGTGATGGTTAAACAAAATGCCAAAAATTACTGTGACACAAGAGACTGCTCTGCTGTAAAGCAGATTCACCGATTGCAGGGAATTGGAACTGTTCTCTTAGCCCTCCTAACCTCACCAAATCCTAGATAAATATTGATGAAAAATCCTTCTTTCTTACTTCCCTTCTCTCTCTATCCCACCCCATCAGGTATAGAGCCACATGGTTAATTATTATTGATTACTTAAATGCTAGTGCCCAATTAGGACTTACTTGGAAGTGATACTACCATACTGCTATACAAGCTTAGGAGAATTCATGTTAGAATTAGGAAGAACAGGACATGGATGTGACTGTACCTTCACAACTGCTACATACATTTCTGTGCTCATAATTCCTTAATTCTGAAGTAATTTCCCTATTCCTCTCCATGGGGCTACCTTCTGCTATGTACTGCTATGGCCAATTTCACAGAATTGAATCACAGAATCACAGAATTGTAGGGGTTGGAAGGGACCTCCAGAGATCATCGAGTCCAACCCCCTGCCAAAGCAGGTTCCCTGCATCAGGTTGCACAGGTAGGCATCCAGGCAGGTCTTGAACATCTCCAGAGAAAGAGACTCCACCACCTCCCTGGGCAGCCTGTTCCAGTGCTCCGTCACCTCACTATAAAGAAGTTCTTGTGCATGTTTGTGCGGAACTTCCTATGCTGCAGTTTCCAGCTGTTTCCCCTTGTCCTGTTTCCACTCACCACTGAAAACAGTCTGGCCTCACCATTCTGTCCCCCACACCTTAGATATTTATAGACGTGGATCAGGTCCCCTCTCAGTCTTCTCTTCTCAAGGCTGAACAGACCCAGTTCGCTCAGCCTTTCCTCATAGGAGAGATGCTCCAGGCCCTTCACCATCTTTGTGGCCCTCCGCTGGACTCTTTCCAAGAGATCCCTGTCTTTTTTGTACTGGGGAGCCCAGAACTGGATGCAGTACTCCAGATGAGGTCTTACCAGGGCAGAGTAGAGGGGGAGGATTACCTCCTTCGACCTGCTGGACACGCTCTTTTTAATGCACCCCAGTAAGCCATTGGCCTTTCTGGCCACAAGGGCACACTGCTGGCTCATGGCCAACCTGTCATCCACCAGGACACCCAGGTCCCTCTCTGCAGAGCTCCCCTCCAGCAGGTCATCCCCCAGCCTGTACTGGTGCATGGAATTATTCCTCCCCAGATGCAAGACTCTACACTTGCTTTTGTTAAACCTCATCCGGCTTTTTTCTGCCCAGCTCTCCAGCCTATCCAGGTCTTGCTGAATGGCAACACAGCCTTCAGGCGTGTCAGCCAATCCTCCCAACTTGATAATTTGATAACAATGTATTAGTCGCTCTCCAATACTTTGAAATAACCTACTCCCCTTTGTCAATGTGAAGATAGCTTTATTTTCTTATTTCTTCTAATGAAAAAAAAAAAAATTAAAAATCACTGCAGGCTACAGGAAAAACTACTATACAAACTAGACTTACATCCTCTCTGTGACTTGGGCTCTCCACACTTAATATAGATCCATGAATTTGGCTGCTTATTCTTCAGACTGTCATATGTCAGGGAAATATGCAGATTTTGCACAGTTTATGAAGTCCTGAACAGAACAAATTTAGTGCAAAATTACAATAAAATTAAACCTACTTGTAATGGTATTTCTTCACATGACTTTGCACTGGGACAGGTTGTCCAGAGAGGTGCTGGATGCCCCGTCACTGGAGACACTCAAGGTCAAGCTGGATGGGGCTCTGAGCAACCTGATCTGCTATAGGAGTCCCTGTTCATTGCAGAGCTGTTGGACTAGATGACTTTTAAGGTCCCCAGTGACTCCGTGCAATTTTCTACAGGTATAACTAATACAAGACAAGAGAGCATTTGGCTCTGCATTCATAAATTCTCTCAGGCATTACTAGTGTATTTGCTCAATGAGCAAAGACATCTCTGATCACAGATCTCCCCAGATGTGCTCCATACTGTATCAGTGAAATCTAGCTACAGTGTACAGCCTGCAAGTGAAAACCTAAGGAAGGTGCCTGGAGGTGTATATATATACTTTTTTTCTGTGAGGACACATTTCAGTAGTTTCAGCTTGCAGGTAGGTAACTGTGTGTGTGAAAGCAGGAAGAAAAACTGAGCAAACAAAACTAAGTAAACATTGGACCATGTAAGCATACAGAAGATACATGGCTCTACGCGGGAATGTAGAGAATGAAGAAAACAAAAAGGAAAAGAATGGAACATACTGAAAATGGGTTGAGATGTACTGTTACCTTTGATAAAAAAGAAATGAGAGAATGAGGAGGAGGAAAATTAAAATAAAAAAGAAGCCAATCTAACAGAGACAAATTTTTAGCAATGCATTTTCCAAGAAGTTACATTCAGCTACTCTTTATAAATCACATGCAGTATGTTTGTAAAAGGTGTTTGATTTCATAATTATGTTATCAAATCATCCAATTTATTTTTCTAAGATTTTGGGGGAAAACTATTTACCCTGTTAAGAGATCTATTTACACTTGTGATGATCTACAGAGTATTTTACGAACTGTTCTACCTATTGATACTTGGCTTCTCCCATATATAACTCTGGTATATACAAGATGATAGCCCTTCTAAAAGGCACATCACTATGTTATTTTTGGCAGTATAAAACTTCTCCACTGACATTTCTTTTATGTATATGGAATAAGAACACTCAATTTACACTGACCCAGCACTAGATTCTTTCAATGCCACTTGAAAGTAAATTAGGCTCAAATGACCTATAAATAGACTATGACATTACAAGCGTCAACTTGAGGATGTTTGCCCAAGAACATACCATAACCCCATCTATATTCCACACGCTGCCTGTGATACCCATCTCCCACCCTCAATATGCTCAGTTCCTTTCAATATCTCCCAAATATTGGCTGGAAAAGTGGCAAAAAATGCTGGGGCTGTTTTTGGACTATATATGGGCTTGCTGGTATTTGAATTGCAGCTCTCTACTGATGGACCAAATTAACTGTAACAAAGCCTGTCCTTCAGCACTGATACCAATCTGGGTCTTTCCTCTGTACCATAAGATCCTAAAATGTGGTAGAAACATAATATTTATGCAACATTCACAGTGTTTTTTCAAATCTGCTGAAAAAATTGACAAGAGATTCAGAATCGATGAGGAAGGAAGGAACACCGATGGGAGAACAGCACAACACATAAGCCTTGCTTTCTTTGGTGTAAGCTTAACTCAGTATCTTGGGTAAATTATGCAGCACACACAAGCCAAGGAACATTTCCTTCTCTTTACCAGTAAGCAGGTTTTATTCCTACTCAGCATAAGGGCTCAGTCCCTTCAGACAGCAGATACTACTGATCTCACTCCACCAGCCTTTATGCTCTTAATTTAAAGCCCAAATAGCATCATAACTAACTTAAATGATTCTGGTCTAAACTGAATTACCCTAAGTCTTTGGATTCTCGGGCTTTAAGACCAACTCCACTGCAGAGCAGTAGAAAATGGGGACGCTTCGTACTTCTTTTGCAGCCTGTTCACAACATGGCTTTAAAATGAATAAAATCCAGGGAGGAGTGATGAGGACAATAGTTCCACCAAAAATTTCACAGCCGCTATTCTGAGATCTTCTGGTGGTAATCATGGAAGGGATGTCTGAAAAACGAGTTACTCTCCACAGACAACAACAAAGCTGCTTCATATGAGAGTTTCCATGATTGCCCAAACCAGAAATCAACTTCGGTCTCAATATGCATCATGCCCCAGTGCAGCATCCTCTAGGTCATCCTTCCTGCAGGAGTAAGACTAACATTTTCAGTAACCAGCACAGTCATCCCCTCTCCTAGCTGTCTGAGTAGACACTGCTGCTCTTCCTCCAGAGCAGAGCTGTCCCCTCTTTCTTGGGGAAGAAGTCAGAATCTGGGCTACTTTGCTGTATACAATCAAATGAAAAAAAAATATATATATGTTGCAGAGATATATTTTAAGAGTATATGTTAAGAGGTTACTTTTCCTGATACCAAAGAAACTATTTCAAGCACAGTGTGCCTTCTACACTGGCCTGTATCTGAATTTGACTATATTTTTAAGCAACCACCTGTCTGGAACAGGAAGGTAAGAGGAAGATGGGTGAGAGGAAGAGATGCAGATGGAAAAAGGGAGAGAGAGAAAAATCTGATTATGTCTCTCTACTGGATTTCTATAAGCCCCATCTTAGCAGACAGAAATATCCCTCATTTCACAGTCATGCCTTATTCATGTTACTGATTTTTGGCAGTACGTACATTTGTGAACAACTATCTTCAATGATGAAGCACAGGAAGGACAGAATTTGATCAAACACCTCTGATAACACCTGGAGAACTCATTAAGAACAGCAACCACTGCCGCTGAACCAGGGCATTGCATTAATTTTACAAAAACAAGGACAGATATCCCAGTAGTTTTATGGGGTTTTTGCTCTCCTTTTTATGTTTAAAAAAAGAAATCTAAAAAAATAAAACACTTTGTTACTCATATACATTAACTGTATTATATATTTTATGAGGGCTGCTCTAAAAGTAATGTCTCCCATTTTATGATGTTGTGACACAACATCAGAGGTGGATGTTGGGAGTATGGCAGTAGAGGTTGAACCTTCCCACCAATATTTTGTTACATGCTGTTTCCGTGTGACAGATGGCAGCAGAGGGGCAGTCTGACAGAATGGTGGCTGACATGGAAGTACTGGTGAAGCAAAAGTGTGTCACTGAATACCTCCATGTAGAAAAATGGCACAAACTAACATTTACTGACACTTGCTGAACATTTATGGAGACCAAACAGTAGATGTGAGCACAGTGAGGTGGTGGGTGATGTGGTTCAGCAGTGGCAATGACAACAGTGGATCATCTCCACTAGTGCAGGAATGATGTGCATGGCATGCTGGCTCTTGCCCATCACTGACAAAAATGCATAGCTAATGGTGGAGACTATGTTGAAAGAGACTGTTTTGTAGCTGAGAATTTCTCTATCAAACAATGTTACTGTGCTCATTGTATCTGCTGTAGTTTCCATGTAAATAAATAGGACGGATTACTTCTGGAGCGACTTATGAATATGAGGCCCTAGACAATTCCTCTTCACAAAATGTGGCCCCAGCAAACCAAAAGGTTGAACACTCATGACTTAAACTGTTGATAAAATTAGTAATGAAAGCAAAGCAGATAGCAGGTGCTCTTACACAGACATTTTTTGTTTGATGCCACGCATTTGATATAATAAATGGATGCAGCGTTGAATATTTCATTGTTGTAACCTAAATTCACTTTGTCCTGGTTTGATAAAGATAAGATCAGTTCTAAATTGCTTTGGAATATTAGCTGGGTACCATGAATGTATGTTGTATTCTCTCAACTGTAACTCATTACAAGGTACTTGCTTGGCATCAATAAGTCAGTCTTGCTTTTGTGTGCATAGGCATTTGTGAGAGTGTGTGTGTGGCTCAATACTCTGCTGCTAGGCTATTTAGTGATAAAATCTGATATAATAAAATATTAATTACAGCTGAAAGGTTGGGTGAGAAATATGAACTCAATTACAGTCCCATTTTGTGAACAAAGGGCAGGGAGAAAAAATCCTTTAGTTATAGAGAGTTGGGATAATAACAGAACAACCAGAACATTAGACTCAAGCTGAGTACTCCCTAAAAGGCCACCTGTTATTAATCTTCACATCAGGCACAGAATTTCAAGTAAATTAGGTCAGGATGAAAGATATTTTCTGCTGATTTTTTTGGACTAACTAATTTAAGGATTTCTTTATCTGAGCACTTTTTTTTCTTTGATGTCATTGCAATTTAGTAATTAGAAATTTGTAACAAGCATAAGGACACAGCAATTATAATTAAAGGTTAGATAGTATTCACACTGTACAAAAGTGCCACCTTACATGGTACAAAAATAGAAAATAACTAACAGTTGATTCTAAATGTCTTTGATTCAGTCAGATTGGCTCCTTCCCAGTGCTGAGCTGTTGTACATGTGGTTTACCATCTTACAAAGCCAAGGTTTTTACAAAATACACCAGCAGCAGAATATAAATTATTTTAAGATTATTAATATGTTCCTGTTCTTCTGCCAATTTACCTGAATGAGTTGAATTACTGAAGATTTAATAGAATATGACCAGATTGTAAAGAAGCACAACTGTGAGTCAAAGTTACTACAAAACAAATTGTATGACCTTCAGATCCTGCATTTAGTACTGAATCATAAGGACTGAGCAATCTTATCTATTACTGCAGGCTAACATGTGCCATTCTATCATAAAATAAGATTTGCATTGTCTGAAGAATTGAATACTTGAAGATTTGACTTTTTAATGGTGTTTTCAGTTTCAGTGAATTTTGCTGAAACTATGACAATATATTTTGGCACCAGGCCAAAACACTTGCTTTCAGTGAGTTTACATTTCTTCCACTTGCAACAATCCAACAACCATTTCAAAGCTTCTTAATCAGCTTTATGTTCTTTGCTTAATTTCTTTTTAAAAAGAGCACAAGAAAATGGTTAAGTTCATAAATACAAGGAGAGAAAAATATCTTGGAACAGCAAGCAAGATGCTTTTATAAGCCAACATTACACCATTTAACCAGTTTTCAGGTTGCCAAGGTCAATTTATAAAACAACTGAAAAGCATGGAATAAGGAGTAAAGTCTCGTCACAAATTAAAAAAAAAAATTAAGAAAGCAAAACTGTCTAAAATCGCTTAGTCTAAGAAAGAATGAATTTAGAAGGGATTTGAAGGAAATACTCAAAACTGAAAGCCATGGCAGAACTAACTGATCCTTTCTTTTCAATCTGTCATGGAGAAAGAAAGTACTGATGCACAACGCTGTTAGGAAGAAACAAATGAAATTCTTGGTGTCTATATGCAGAAAAACCAATATGCAACTACCAGGGACATCATGCAGCCCATCTCATCAAAATCAGTAGTAGCGTTTCTGAAAGAGTATGCCTGGCTCCCTAATGCTCAAAAATAGCTCACTATAGCTTGCAAATTGTAGGTCTGCTTCTGACTAGAATGGAAAAATTCATTACAACCCACTTTCCACTCCAGCCATCAGATTTTACCTGGTTCATTCCTACTATGAAAGTCCAGGTGAAAGGAAGAAACAAACTAGCTCTTTTTTCTCATTGTATAATATGACAGAATGCTACGCTCCAACCTTCACAAACTAGAATAGATCTACCATGATCTAAATGACCAGTTCATTTGGATTCCTAAGAAAACACTCATAAGGATACACCTCCCTATTCGGGATGTTCCTAGTTCTTTAAATCCACACAGGATCAACATGTTATGTCCTTTTGACTAAATTTTGAGATTTAAGTTTTGTGGTTTTTTTTTTAATGAAATGCTATATTATGCTGTTTTCACTCTGCACTGTTCATAGTGGCTGGATACATTATGATGAAACACTGCACTGGAATTAGAAGAAATGGAGTAAGAGAAAAAGAGGCAGACTTCATGCAAAGATTTGGTTGAGTCATTTCTACTTTCAAGGAAGTCTAAGCCCATTTGCAAACTACCGTTTCTTTCCTGAACAGCCCTGAAGAAAATCAATACCAGTGCAAAGATAAAGTGTAAGAACAACTTTGAGAATGTAAGCAATTGCCTCAAAGAACAGAAAGATTTCCTTACTTCTACACCCATACAGAAACAATAAGATACACTACTGCTTTCCTCTCAACTCCCAATTTGTGTTTATTATAAACAATGCCGCATCCAGAGCCATGATTTTCAATCTGTTCTTTGCAAATTCCTAGGGATGCATAGTTTGCAAAAGCCAAGAAAAACAAACATACGGCGTATACATGTAAAATCACACTATAAGGATTTATATACCCTCTACAATGTCCTTAGGGGTTTACAAGTTAAAAAATAATTTCTGGTAAGAAAAATGGATTACAAGAAAGCAATACTCTACATCAACACTTCCCATTAGGACACGAACTCCCAACATGCTATGCTTAAACCCTGGAGAACGTACAATAGGTGTGGACACTGAAATCTAACAATGTTCACAAGTATAACTATAGGGACATGCACAGCTCTTATTTATGAATGCAAAGTAATACTTTCATGCAAACTGAGCAAGAAGCCTGAATATTGTGCAGAAATGAAGAATTAGTATTCACAACAGGAGATCACCTGCTAACGGATCTACAGTGCAATGTTAATGTGAAAATAGTAAGATCTTTTTATGCTCCACAAGGCTGTGCACTGGAAACCTACTACTGAATTGGGCTGGGGGTTAAAGCAAACAAATGTATTTAAATGAGTGGTTTTAAGTTGAGGGAGAATGCTTATTTTCTCTCTTCTTCATGCACTCTCGGCAACCTGCTGGCTTATGCGCAGCACAGGAAAAAATCATTTGCTGAGACAGCTAAATGAATACACAAGACAGTTTCAACAGGTTTTAAGATTCAAAGCTTGAAAACTGTTTACCGATCATTAAAGCACTCACAGAGGAGACAAAGTTTCTCATCTATTCATCCAGGGGATACAACATGGAGCACTGAGCAACCAGCTCAAACAGCTTTGCTGTGGTGGTTAAGATGTCTCATTTGTCCATTCTCTCCTCCCAGCTGCTATGCTTTCACAGGAGATTCAGTAGAAAGCAGCATAGGCATATGCTTCAAGCTGCATCTCAAAAGCCCAGAGGTATCACTTAGGCAACCTCAGGCATAGACACATTTTCTCTTGCCAACTCCGCTGTGGGAGAGCAGGACCATAGCAAAAATAACCACAACAGAATTCTCTTCTCTCAATGCTATCATCTCTTTACACAACTTTAATGCAGCGGGTCCTGGTCCAGCAATTTGGGAATGGAGATTACTGTCCGTGTTGATTTTCATCCTTTCTTCTCTGCAGAAAGGCTCTGCAGGGTGCTTTAATCAGCGGTGCAGAATGGTGCAGGCAGATAGAGAAAACCAGTCAGCTTTTGTGGCATTGTCCCCAGACTTATGTGGACAAATACCTGGCCGACCTTTTCTTCTGTCTGTGAAGGTGTAACTCCTTCCTCCTACACTGGGATTGATTCTGGTAGGATTAAGCAGTATAGAAGCCCTGGCAGCATGACACTGTACAGCTCTTCTCATAGGAAATTTGGCTGTAGATAAAAGATTCTGCACAGTTTAAGCTTAGAACAGCTGTTAAATACAGATGATTCTGGCCTTGTGCTTCTACAACCTCATGAGACCAATCTTGAAAACCGCTCCTGATCTAGATGTGAGAACACAATTCATTCGCCCTCATCTTATTTCCCCGTGGCAATTTCTCCCCAGACTCAACATTTTTATAATGCCTCAGACATCTAGCCTATTCTTCTCTGAGACTGTTTCAGGCTGAGGCATTTATATTGCTGCTGACTGAACAGTTGCTGCTTTTAGTTGCACAGCCCAGTAAGTGACTTTGTTTTTCATGTCATTTAATGTAATCCAGTTGAGCAGATTAGTTTTTACTTAGCAATGCTTTAAAGTCATGATGCTTGTTGCAAATGCCGGTGATTTCCTTTCCTGCTTAAATGAACACTGTAGCAGAAAGAAAGTTGTCATGATAATGTTTAGGGAAATGAATAATCTTTCACCATCTAGTATGGGAAATGGCTGTTTCACTCCAAGCACTTTGATAGCTTTTCTTCCCCTTTCCATGTTGCATTCCTCTTTATTCTTTTGTCTTCTTTAATACTACTTAATAACTAAAAAAAAAATTAAACCCTTACAGTACAGTTCAATCAAATACAATTTATACCAAGAGTTAGGAGATCCTTCCAATTTTTTTTTCCTGTAAACTCTGATGCACTTATGTATCAGTATCAGAACCCTTTCTAATGCAATCTTTTAGTGTTTGCTAGAGAATAAAGAGCTCATACACATTTCCTCACAAAAAAACAGATGAAAAAAATCCTAAGGTCAACTGCCGTATGAGTGCCCTATTGCAAGAGAACCTATGGAAAAGTCAGCTTAAATGGTATAGGTTATTTCTGTGTTGTAACCTGAATTATATAAAAGAACAGACTTATAAGCCCTCTGATGAAGATAGCTCTGGCCTATGTGTGACCCTCTTAATAAAGCTTGTGCCATACTTGGGGATGACAAGTAGAGAAAAATGAAAAGGAGACTTTTGGCATGACAGTGCCATGTGACTGTCTTTCACAAAATACTGAATCATACAATAATTTCTTTAAAGGCACCTAGCATCACCTTCCTGACATTTATGTCCATATCTGTTCCAGAGCTTCAGTTTATCACAGGTTTAAATTTGATCCATTTACATGTTCATTCACGTGTTCCCTTAACTGAAATTGTTCTTTACTCTTTCTGAAGTTTATTCCTCTAATATAAGTTGGAAAACAACCACATCTTCTTTTCATGTTATCTGTCTGGCCAAAACAAGTCCAGCTCTCTCAATCACTTCACATGTAACACAAATTTGCCAGTTCCCTGATCATTCGTGCCATAACACCTCTCTGCTGTGGTACTACTAAAAACCAGTATTTGTAGATCAGAGAAATGCATAGCAGTTTATGAGGGCCTTTCAGTGTCTTCTATAATGGCATTTATAGACTGTCACCTTTGCAGGGAATCCACCTGCTCTGTGCAGTCTATTTGCCAATTTCACAGCCATGCCACATTTTGATGACTCACCACAAGCTATTAATACCTTTTTTTTCTCCTGTTATTTCCAAAAGTGAGCCTCCATCTTGCAGAATATATGATTGTTACTAGCTCATAAATGCAAAACTTTGCATTTCATCCCATTTGCACTAGATGAATCCTAAAGGCTATTCACTTTTCTCTGTAAAGCATTTCAATTCAATGCTGCAGGATCTACTTTTACTGCCAATTGGTTTACAATGTGTTATATTTATAGGTGGCATGTATAAACAAAACAAGCACATGTTATTGTGTTACCTCTGGTTGATAGTTCAGCCCTTCGCTATACAGTGCAATGAGCATACACTTTCATCATGGTCACTGGTTTGGAGCACTTGTAAGACACATAAAAAGTATACAGTTAAACACTTCCAGAAGAAAAGCAACCAAATATCAAGAACCATGACAGATGGTTCTGTGATAAAGCACGGAAAGACTGATGCATATCTTCAAGGCTCCAGTATCCAAAGGGACCAAGGAACTTCCAGTACGACCTGCAAGACTGACCTGAGTGTTTATTTAGTTAAATAGTTGAACAATTGCTCAAAGCGCACCACAGCTTTACAGGAATTCTGGATGGCTTACTCAGCACTGGGGCTGCAAACACACAAAAAAATACTACATGGTTACCGTGATACCCATCTTAAAAAAATTACTTTGAAATGTCTCTAGAAAGTACAGCCCCAAACAATCATGTTCAGCAATCACTAAAGGAAATGCACCTACACTGAAGAGATTCCATCTTCAGTCATTCCACAGCTCACAGTAAAGCAAAACCAAGTCCCTGGCATAGTTCAGTAAATACAAGACAACACATCCCTTCTTGTGTTTTCAAGGAGCACTTTGTTGGTTCTGTGCTGGAACTCAGTCATGCCTGCTTTTTTAAAGAATAACCTAATGGTCTGAGCAATGCCCTTAGAAGCTAGAGATCAGAGTATTGAGAGTATTTCAACATTTCACTCCCACACCACCCAAGCCACCCAATGTTATGCCCTTCTACTGAGATTGCTGTAGACAGAAGAGTGACTGACTGCAGACAGAAGAGCAAGAATAACAGGAGAACATTAATGAAAGAACCTGTCTGATAAAATGGAGTTTATCTTAATTCTGACAATTATTTCTGTTTTTATTCAATGACTATCAAACCAACATACTTAAAATGCTGGGAGAAAGGAGTAAGTCCTAAAATCGGGTCTGTTGGCTGCTTCAGGAACTTTGTGCTCCCAGTTTGGTGGTTGGACAAGATGATCTTAGAGGTCTTTTCCAATCTTAATGATTCTACAGTTCTGCTGCTTTACTGAGACACAGTAATAGCTGAGAACAGGCTCACTGACTTGCTAGAGACTGAGCTGCCTAAAATCCAAGTAGGCTGTATCAAGATATTAAGCAAATCAGGATATTAAGTAAACCAATGGTACACCATCCTCTTGATTAAATGGTTTGAAAGGCTCCCAAATAAAGCTTTAGCATCAGCCAGTTACTGCTCTCCACAAAGTTTATGGACATGGATCAAGGCCCATGTCAAACTATCAGTCTGGAGATGGTCTTTCTATATGGGAGCTGAACAAAGACAGTTTTCAGACAGTTAGCCTCAATGCCAGAAAATGGTACAGAGCATCCAAAACTCAAAAGGAAATAGGCAAGCCTAAGGTCTGAACCAAAGCAGGCTAAATATGGCCCTTGAATGTCTGAGTAGATGTTCCTTGGAAAGTGGTCATGGAAAAGTAACACTGTTTTGTTCTGCGCTCACTTAGTGACTGAGCCATTCATTTTAATAAGCAGATTTAATAACAACATGCTTTATTGATTCTGACTGGAGTTGGCATTCCAGAGCTAGCGAAACATGGTATGAGTTCCAAGAGTTTATTATTCACAAATTGAACTGCTACTGGACTTCAGCTCTCATCAGGGAGACTGGAAAAACCCAATGGTCCACAGGACGTCAGTGGAGAACAGTCTAGCTGAACTAGCTTGCCATGTTGTCAGAATGAGAGTTAAGTAACACAGAGAAGAGTATCATTTTACTGTGTCCAGTTCTGAGGCCCCCAGCACAAGGACACTGAGCTGTTGGACTGGGTCCAGAAGAGGGTCATGAAGATAATCAAAGGGCTGGAGCACCTCCTCTGTGAGAACAGGCTGAGAGAGCTGGGACTTTTCAGCCTGTAGAAAGTTCCAGGGGGATATTATAGTGGCCTTCCAGTACCTGAAGGGTGCCTACAGAAAAGCTGGGGAGGGACCTTTCAGTGGGGCACGTAGCTACAGTACAAGGGTAAATGTCTTTAAACTGGAAGAAGATAGATTTAGACTAGGTATTAGGAAGAAAATCTTTACTGTGAGGCACAGTATGGAAGAGATTATTCACACAGGTTGTGGATATCCCCTTCCTGGAAGCACTCAAAGCCAGGCTGGATGGGGCTTTGTGCAACCTGGTCTAGAGGGAGGTGTCCCTGCCTATAGCAAGAGGGTTTGAATTAGGTGATCTTAAAGGTCTCTTCCAACCCAAACCATTCTATGATTGTATGATCACTAGGAATTAGACAGATAATCTCCTAGTTAAGGCCAGTATGAAAATTGAACATCAAAATAAAAGCTAAAAAAGCCATACAAGCTTTGTGGCAAGGTGGGGGTCATCTGCTTCTCTTGTGTAACTAGAGGTACGACTAGAGGGAATGGCCTTCAGATCTTGGAGGTCTTTTCCAAACATGGTGATTCTATGGTTCTGAGCACAGCATCATAACAGTGTTGTTGATTTTTCAGTTGTCAATTTATATCCAAGCCTTTGAGAAGATACTGGTTAGTGATGAAACTGAAAAAAATCTCTTCATTGATATGAAGTAATCTATTCTCTCTTTTGTTCTGGGATTGCTTCAGCTAGCATGCTTGATTTATTTTAGTTTAATTTCTATTAATTGCAATGCTAAATGACAGCACTGTGCTGGGTTCACAGTGACACAAGAATCAATGCTGCATTTACATCACAGTAAAAAGCTTGAGGAGATTTCTGAATTTGTCAGCAGGACATGTGAAGCCGCACTGCACACACCTAGGCAACATACACCATAAATTCTAACTCAAGTCAGAGTTAAACTCCAAGGACAAGTTCTACTACATAACAAAAAAGAGTTACAGCACTTATACAGCATAAGCAATTATTGTACTGTACCCTCAATGAAACCAAAATTGACCCTTCTGCTGTAAATAATTATACTTGTTGCTATAAAGAAGTGATAATTATGGGCACCAATAAAACCCCATCCCCTTCTGTACCACAGACATCCTGAAAGAAGTTGGCTCACTGGCTTACAGGTTGTAAAACTATGATTTGGAAATACAGTTTGCAGGCAGGAGCTGACCCTCTAGCATATAATTCAACTCCTTGTATTTACAGATCCTTAAACTATAGAAATGATGCCAGTGACAAGCAAATAAAAGAACAGAAAGTTCCCTTCATACTCCTTAGGCTTTGTGGTCTAATAGTATTTCAAAAGGCTGTATTTTCAACATGGTATTTGAGAACACTAGTGAGCTAGTAATGTTCCTTGAACACGTATAGAAACATTATTGCAACATAACCATTCCTTTACCCTAAATCCAACAAATACCAGCTAGAATGTTTTATCAGTGAGATCCTGAAAGGCCAAAGTTCACTTTCCAGTTTCTTGGGAAGCTTTCCAAATCTCTCCCATTAAATACATTTGATATTTTTCTCCTTACCTATGTCTACATGAGATTTTCTTTTTTCTCATTACTGTGTTACTACTCATGTCATGTCACTAAGAATAGCAGGAAATTACAGTAACATGTTTGCATTATATAACATGCTTGGTAGGAACTGTGAGAGGTCAGAGCTAAAAATATAGATTTTGCATTGCTTTTATTTGCATGCATTGCTGCTGTATTTTTGCCCACCTGGAGCGTTATGTCTCTTATTGTGCAAATCAGCATTCTTCCCATTTCAAAGCTCATTCGTTCACTTATTCTGAATTTTTAATCATACTGTCTTCATAATACATGAATTGACTCTTTTCCACATATAAAAAAATTCAGACTGAGATAGCAGTACCTCTTTTCTGAAAAGTGGATCAAGAACTTGAGCCCAGTCCTGTGCCTGCCATCCACTCGCAACAATGTGAATGCCCCATGGTCACTTCAAGGCAGTAAGTGGCTTCTCTGGAAGGCTATCTGTTAGATTTTCTTTCTCAAAAGATGATTTCTGGGAGACTGTCTCTCAGGCTTCAGATGATCCCATTTCTTCCTGTGGAAGTGTCTTAACAGTGCAGTATGTTCTATATTTCATACTATGAAACTTAAGAGGAATCTTGGTGCTTCTATACCAGGGACTGTGTGCAAATTTCCTGAATTCCAGATATGACAATGAACCTAGTATTTACAGGGTCTCTCCAAAGGTCTGGATTAGATCAGTAAATCTCTGTGGAACTTAGACAATCTGAACACATCATGAAGTGTTTATTTTACTCAACAAAGTAACAGAAAAGAGTGCTTATTGCTTTAGACAACATGCATTTTCAAATTTCTACGGTAGTTTTCAGCTGCCTACTAACTGAATAAAGTCTTTTAGGTTGAAACGTAATATAAATTACTTCTTCAGGGAAGAGGGATTAAAAGAAAGAAGTTTCAAAATCAGAATCTTTGGGTAAAATGATGGTTGACTCATTTTTCCCAGTTAAGACCTTTTTTAGATCAAGCAACTTGTGTGTTGAAGTAGTTGGTTGATAAAGTGGATGAATAAAGAATACAAAGACTGCCTTCACTCTCACACACTCCCAGCCTGTGCAGTTCGTGTGTAGTTTCTTTCTGAGTGTTTTCTTTAAGGTTCTTTTTAACTATACCTCTTGGTAATTGCTGCAGTTCTGTTTCTCTTTCATCCTGTCTGGCTTTACAGTCCAAGGATCTGCAGGACTTCTCCCACATACTCAAGGCAGAAGGTGCTCTAGCATTCAAAATGCTAAGTACTGCATTCAGGATAAAGTTTGGCTATTCTTGGCCCTCCTCTTCTCTTCAGGATTAAAGAGGAAGGTACCAGCTGTTTGTGGTGTCTGTAAGAGCAGAAAGAATGGCTAAATGGACTATTCTTTATTTCTTTATATTTCATTATCTGATTAGAAGAGTCTTATGGGGCAAGTCCAGCCTGGAGAAGTTTGGCATTGCAAGATGAGAAAGGTCATTCCCCTAACCACAAACTCACCCACAGAGCAAAAGGTAGAATAGAGCATGGACAGTCTCACCTTGCTCCTTCCCTGAGTGTGCTGTCACCAGGTATTTTTGGGGTTATCTGGGACAAAATCTTTGGGATGCTTATCCTTTGGCTTTTCGAGGATGTGGCACTGAATATTATGAGGAGGGTGCTGGGGTGACAGCACTTCGCTGATTATGCCAGTCAGATAAAAGAAGTGGAAGCACTCAACCTTTATCATAGCAAGACTGAATGGAAATCTATGTGACAAAGAAAACTCGCTTCTGTTGCTGCTAAAAGCTTGCAGAAAAACTTTTCCAGAGAAGGTCACAAGAACCTTTTATTATGTAATGCAGCAAACAATCTAAAGCTCTTTCTAACAGATGAATACATAAATAACACTAAACACATGCAGTCATCGAGCACTACATTTTTCATTCCTGTGTACAAGCCAGACCTTTGCAATAAACAAGCATTCCTTTGCTGAAGTAAGTGGAACTGACCTATCTGTGTACCTGCAGATAATTTGGCCCCACAATCTTTAAACCGTAGATTAACTTGCACTGAAGAAGGGAATTGTAAAAATGATACTGACTTGAGAGAGTAAGTTCTTGAAAAAGTGAGTGCCTCAACATATGTTGAATAGCTCTTACATAAAAATATTTTCTTGTAGACTTTTAAAGCAAACTCTCTAGAATTTTACTGACTCATACACATCTTAAAAAAAAAAAAAAAAAATGTCCTCAGTAACACAGGTATTACACAATTTCCACAGAACCATCATCTTAAATCAAAAAAAAGCCTCACAAATGACAATCGTTATAGAAATCTGAATAGCTTAGCCAACTGTTAAGTACATATATTCATCATTACTGAATGCACTACTGCTTTAAACATACATAATTCCAAAATAATCTTCTAGAAGTAAACACAGCAACAGCCATAAAACCTAAAATCGCAGACAAACTGAGCAGTATTTGTTGTATTAAAACTCTGACAAAATAGATTTTAATCATGTCCAGTTGTACAAATTCTAAAACAACCTGGAATGCCATTTGGCCTTCATGATTAATGTGTACTTTATCATTGTAAACAGAGCTTCCACAACATGTCTAGAAAGTCTGCTTTTTTGAAGCAACATTTAAACAATCAACATGCCCTTTCTCCCTTTTATGTCATGGTGGTTGTGAGGGGATTCTAAATAAATCAGGAGACAGCAGGATTTTTCATATTTGATTAGAGAAGAAGAATTTAATTGCAGAAAAAATGCAGAATTCTGAGTGACCTCAGGTATTAGCTTATTGCCTTGAATGGGAGAACTTGTGATCTCCTTATCCATTTCAGGAATTACAGAATCTTCTGTGACATGGCTGATGTGCTGATCAATACAACAACAGCAATAATTTATACTGCAAGTTTAGTGTAGTTTCAAAAACCTGCATTAACCAAGCTGGTGCTTGTAGGAGGATCAATACACAAGGCATCATTCTCAGCGATGTGCATAAAAGAAGTATGACTAAACTTCTAACACCCAATGAATACAGATTAAGATGCAGAATGCACTCTGCAAGCTATGCCATGATATGCTTCAGAGTGTAATGTAAAATAAAATGCAATAAAATGTATTGAGAAATCCTTACTTTAATTTTCACTTTCTGTTTCACAAGGTATTTACATTAAGAGTTTGTAGGCAGCAGTCATTTTAAGACCTGCTGAAAGGACCTTTACCATATGTTCATCTGCTTTCATCAGTTCTATAGCTTCAAGTTACTTTAAATCTCTCCTTCTATTTTCTTACCACTATTCCACTCATTTGGTGTACTTAATCTCCTAACTGGCTTCCTTTTACCGCCAGCAAATCTGCTGATGCATCTCCACTGCTATAGGAATTAATAATCTTTAGTTCACAGTGCAGTTAGAAGGAATTGAACTTTTTTTTTTTAAGGCCTAATATGTTTGTGCTAAAGCAAAAATAAGTCCAAATATTATTATTTTGATTCAGATGCTTGAATTCAGAAGGACTACACTGCAGCTTTATAGCATGAAGTAACACAAACATAAAATCTACTAAATTAGTTCCACTGTATCTGCTTTAATTGCTTTCTCATTTCTTCTCAGCTTGTTCAGACTTATCAAAACTGCTACTTTTTTTTTAAGTTGTCTGAATGACAATTACCTAAATTCATCCATAGAATGATGAAACATATCTAATACAGCAGTGAATGCTGCAAAATAAAAATAAAAGTTAAATGTTCTGAAAACACCACCCCCTAAAAAAATAATAATTTATGTATAAAGGGGAAACATCTTCAACCTCTGAGAAATCTGTATTTATCTCATCTATATTTTCCCTTGTTCAAAATATTGAGCTCATTACTGGTTATGATTCAAAATAATACAATCATTCCTCTGTTTTCTTCACTGAAAAGCAGGCATCTTTTATCACAACAGGTGTACGACTTACATGGTAATGTGCATCTTGCTATGAAATTAAACCACAGCAAACTGGAAATTCATTAGGATGAACTATATAACATTAAAGAACTGAAGCTATGGTTTTCCAGTTTTTTTCTGTACTTCTATCATGGCCAAGTAAATGTAAATACTTCATGGATGGTACAATACATATTTTGAAAAGTGGTTAACTTACTAAGAACTGATTATCTTATATTTGTGAAGTAAACAAGAAAAGAGAATATCATAGACAGTAGTTCAGCATAGAAAATGTGACATGCCCTTGAACTTCTAACACTGCAGTAAGCAATTACCTTAAAGAAGCCACCCACACAACAGAACTATGGCTTTGTTCCTTATCTTCAAAGAACAAGCCACTTGCATCTGGATCAAATCCTTTAAACAATACACGAACACTCAACATCAAAGCACTTCCATTTTCTTCAGTTATTTAATTTAATTAGAGCTAATACAGACATGAATTTAGACACTGACTGCTGCGTAGAAAATCCCCAGAAAACATGTTCAAGAAATTAATCAATTTGGTTTTAATTTTATAAAGCCTTTTCCCCCAGTACCTGACAGGAGCGCCTCTGCTCTGTGCAGGTTTCAGTAAGACTGTCACAGTGCTGTCAGTTTGATTCAAAGGTGTCTCGAGTTCATATGGTGGCATAGAGGGTGCTAGAATAAGAAAGGAAAAGAAGCAAAATAATCATTATTCCTGTATTTCTTCTTTCAGGAGCCATATCTTTATTTGAATATGTAATCCTAAAGACTTCTGCCAATATGAAGACTGTATAAAGCTCTAATATGCTTTCAGTTACAGTAGAAGTATTAGACAATTTTTAAGTAAATTCAGTAAAAAAAATAAAAATAAAAAATCCTAGCTCACTGAGAATTACTAGAGCCAACAGCTCCTAATACAGCTAAGTTTTCAGAAAGTACTGAGAGTACATAAGTTGGAAATGAATATATATACATTTTATTTAAAGAAGAGCATCTACAAACTGTAGATATATGCAAAAGTGACTATATTTTTTGAAACTGTGAATCCAGCTTTCTCAGTGTGTCAGCAATAGTTGGATATGCTTCTGGAACTTGTCATTTGTGCTGTGGCTGTCATGGGCCTATTGTCCACCACAGATATCATTTATGATAATGAAACAGGATTATCATCATGAGAGCTTATCATACACTCAATGGCACTTTTGCAAACCGTGTCCCCATTAAACAATTACAAATGATTCCTCAGTTACAATCTTCTACTGCTATTGCTTTTCTTCCAATGCTCTTATCTAGTTGTGTTTTTACCACTATAACTAATGGAAGGCTGCTCAGTTAATTGTTTGTTTAGCAGTCTATCATATACTTATTGTCCAGCTATTAATGATGATACACTTCTACAGACTTAAAAGGCTACAGAAGCAAACAGCAATCACTGCAGTGAACTTTTTCAACCACAGGAATGATGCAAGACAATGAACTTCCCCAAACTAATTCCAGCTTATAACAGAAAATACATTTTTTTGGGGTGGCGAAGATCTTTTATTTAGCTCTAAGTTCTTCCAACAGCTAATTATCCTCATCGTTGAAGACTTATTTAGCATCTGAATTCATTTTGCTAAATATTTCAGATGCTGGACACTTTGTGTACCACACTGAAGAAGTTATTCAGAGTACAGTGTGCTCTACATGCAGACAATTTCATTGAATAACAAGGGACCTTAAAATTACCTAGTTCCAGTCCCCTGAAATCAGTTTCCACTGATTTCAGTTTTGTAGTTTTATACACGTAGGATTTATCCAAATCATACCCCGTTCTCAAGTTGGCTATCCCAAAAGTGAGGGAATCACAGAGTAAGTGTGAATCTGAAAGCTGTGTAAACATTTCTGAAACACTATCAGTGTCATTTCTTGCCCTTGGTCTCCTGCATGCATCTTAACAAGTCTTGCAGTCTTACTGAGTTGTGACTCTTAGGTCCCTACAAGCAATGTTTATTAACCTTAGTCTCTCTCCACCAAAACTGTAATCCTGTCCAGGCTACGAGCTACGGTTCTCCCACTCTTACCTTTGAACCTGGCTACTTTGTCTCCTCTCCACAGATACCTGGACATTACCTATTTTCCCCCTTTTGTTCTATCTAGATAAGGATTCTTCCTCCCCCACACTGCCCACAAACAAAGCAGCAGCTTATCTTCCTAAAATGGATGAAATTCTTCTGGGTAAAAAAGGCAGCATAAAAAAATTCAGCCTCCCCAGCTGACTTTTCACAAAGTTATATGCAACAAAAAACAGTCTTCTAATACAACATGCCCATCAATTTTGACAGCAGGCATGGCTACTAGCTCTCCTTTTAGTAGTGCATATTTACATACAGATCACTTCATCCATCAATGCCAATCACACCACTGTAGAATGAAACACGGCAAATACTTACAGTACAGAATAGTACTACTCATCAACTTAAGACAGAAAATCAAAGCTATGAAAATGCAGTCTAGAGTCAGACAAATTAAAATACAAGATCTGTTTAAAAATTGGTCAGAATGCATAGTTGCCAGGTCATCTGTTCTAAAATGTACTTTGAAACCTTTTTTTATAAATGTTCAGCACTTTAATTTGACATCTTTTCACAATATAGACACATCAAAAGCCTCAAAGCCTTACAGGTAAGACCACAGGCCAATAACATTGCAAAAAATGATACTCAACAGCTAAAATTTCAGTTGCAGTTCATCTATGATACTATGAAATGTATTTTGCTTGTATTTTACAGAAATACACCAAGAGATTGGCTTTGACCTCAGGACAAATTTTAAACATATCCTGTTAGCACAGTAAATAAGATGAAATACTAAGAGAGTTGGGCGCAGAGAAGACAGCTTGCAAAACTTTACTAGATGGCTCTTTTGGAGCTTTGTCTCATTTCAAAGCATGGCTTTAATGTCCACTCAGACAAATGAGTTTTTGTTGGTAACATATCGAATTTAAAAGAGAACAATTTAAGCCATAGCACTATTCCCAAACGCATTCTATTCTCAGCAGCCTCCTTCTTACCTCATTCTAGTAAGGCCCGATTCTAACATACTAAGTCCTATCAAGACTTCCTATGTTAGAAATTCATTTCTGACAGAAACATTTTGCTCAATGTGAGAAGAGGGAGAATGATCCCATCTTTACAGATCAGCATTAATTACTGTTAGACATTCTTCCAAGAATAATTTTCCAACTTGAAAATTACCAGTCTTTTTTTTTTTTTTTCCTCTAGTAACCTCAATTAGCAATAATTTCCACCTCACATTAACTGCCCTTTCCTGTAATAAAAAGGAATTGCTTTATTTCTGATTAATACTTGTGAGGACAGAAAAGGATTGATGCAGGGAAAAATATACAGAAAGAGAATAAAAAAGAAATAAGATTTCGTATCCAAATGCTTTCCTTTATCTTTTCTGAAAAGCAAATTTGACACAAATAGGTAAGGCAATTTTCTGTAAACATTATCAAGGTCCAACTCTCAATTTAATTCCCAGGAAGACTGTAGGTAAGTGAAGAGTAAAGGGATTTAAATTTTAACTTTGCAAAACATTTTGTTGTTGATTTACATAAGGATTTTAGGATTTAATAGTATTGTATCCCATCGGTTGGAGAAATTAAGCGTTCCTCTGCCTCTGGGAGGGCTTTAAAGTATTGTTCATGGATCTGTAGAAGTGACAGAGTCATGCTGCTCTTATCTGGAAACAACAACTCCTGATGTTCTTGTCTAATACGGTTTCATACCCACTTCAGTTCGCACGCCTACTAGGAATGTATGCTGGCTGGCTGTCAGCAGCACTTTCTAACTGAGCACTGGACATACAGTGTATCTGCTCTACTCTAAATTGTTCATGGCTCATTAAAGAGATTTTCCAGCACTGTTACTGTACTAATTTAGAATCATGTCAAGGCTGAATAAGCTCTGAATGGAGCCCTCATCCTCATGTCCAAAAAACCCTATGCTAAATGTTGTAACAGTAGCTGGCACTGACTGTAGGCACATAATTCATTGGGTATTTTGGGTGTTAAGTTATAGCCACGAATAGGAATTTCAAACTACTAGCTGCTATTTAAACACTTGGGAAGCTTTTCAGGTACACTAACGTATGTCATTTTGACGTCTTCAGGGATGAAGGCTTATTTTACTTTCAATTTGCTGCTCGTAAATTCCTAAAGAAGAGATAAGTAGCACAAAAAAATTGACCATGCCATCATTAAATGTAAACAATTATATTTTTTCATTAAATACCTGATATTTTAGTGGTGAACTGATTTGTGATTGGAGGTCCAAAGCCTTTAGCTGTGCTGGCCCTGATGGTAAAAGAGTAGGTAGTGCCGGGATACAGTCCAAAAAAGAGATAGTGCGTTTCATTTCCTAGCTTTGAGACTCGTCCACTTTGATTGGATAAATCTATTTCTGGGTCAAAGGAACTGACTGCTTTGTAGGTGATCTGCAAAAGAATAAGAAAGTTATAAACTGTCTTGAGCAGATGGACAAAGATTGCATTTTTATCCAGTAAACCTTTCTGATGTATGTGCTGTCAGACATTTTATGATAAGCTATCTTACTCTCTTATTCTCTTCAAATCCTGAATCCCATGAAGGGACAGAGAAACTTAGCTATAACTGGTATGAGTTATTACTTTTATAGATATGGAGACTTAGAGGCAAGCTAGATTACAACTCTAAAGGATGGGTTCAGGCTTACATTAATTCCTTTAAGGTGCTGCCTTTAACAATGTCATTTTTTGAACCCGTCTTACAGTTGGTTTTGATCAGCAACAATAACAAAAACAAAACAACAGAGTAAAAGCACATAAACAAATAATGCAAAAAGTGGCTCCTACTTCTAACTGATTTGACTGCAATTACACTTTGCTCTGAATAAGATTATCCTTAGAAGATGATAAGGGCAGCTTAAGGCAAATTTTTCAGAAAGCTGGTAGAGCTTATGTTTTAGTCTAAAGCTTAGATATTGTAATTGCTAATTTGGAAATTTTCAGGTTATTATATTGTACCTAGGTCAGATTCTCCTTTGGAGGAAAAGAGAGATAAAACGCTAAGTAATATATGCAAAATGTATACTGTATCCTCAGTTCCTTCTTTGACTCAAGCAGTATTTCCAGTTTTCATTAGAAATGTTAATACAAGTTCACAGCAAAACTTGATCCAGATTTTTTATATTAATTACTAATTTCCACATATCATAATGAGAACTTAAAAAATAGAAATATATTAAAAAATAAAAATTATTAATTTCTCCTTTTTACTTAAAAAGTTTCATTCTTATATGAATTCCAGCACTTTATATAACAAAATAATAACTAACATTCTTTTTTGTTGTAATTATTACACAGTACATTATTACACATAATTCTGATTAAGAAGATGAACACAAAAAAATATTTAAAAGCATGTAAGTGTTGACATTATACATCTTTAAGATTTGCCATATTACATTTTTGTAATTTTTTTTTTTTTTTTTTTTGGTATAGCAATTAATTACTGGACAGGTAAGTAGCTAATATTCTATAATTAAGTTCTTCCAGGCATCAGGAGGAACACAATAAAAAAAGGTGCTTTGGCTGGTTAAAATGAATTTGCATTGCTTCTTTGTTTCACTCCTACTTATAAGCAAAGTCCACAGTGGTTTCTACAGTATTTGTTAGCATTCTGGTAAATGTAAATTCTTTGTTCAGGAGTTTAAAGTCATAATTACATTACCCACATTTTAAAATACTAACACATAAAGAAAGCATCTCATGCTGCAGTCTTTGGAATGACCATTTAAAAAATGGCCACCAGCTGAAGAGGATGCCTAAGAAAGGGCAACCTCGTTCTTAGGTATGAGCAAAGCTTCCATCTCAGACAAACTGAATGTCTTCAACTCTCAGCTAAAGTACCCAGTTATCTTGTGCTTGCTTTTCCTTTGGCACTACAGGTTGTGTAGTCCCTTCACTTCAGGTTGTGTATTGCCCTGTGACAGGTGCAGGTGATGGGAAGGTGCATTCACTCCTTACTGCGACTCTTGAGCTGACTCACTGCTTTGCAGGCCTTTCAGCTCAAGGGATTCTCCAATTGTTATTATCTCCAGGCTGAAATGTCCCCTATCCTTCCTTGGGGAGTGCTCATAGAATCATAGAATCAGTTGAGTTGGAAGAGACCTTTAAAGGGCATCTTGTCCAACTCCCCTGCAATGAAAATGGACACTTACAGATAGGTCAGGCTGCTCAGAGCTTGGTTTAGCCTGACCTCAAATGTTTCCAAGGACAGGGCATCCACCACCTCTCTTGGCAACCCGTTCCAGTACCTTGCTATCCTTATCATAAAAATCATCTTTCTTTTATGCAGTTTAAATCTCTCTTGTTTCACTTGTAACCATTTTCCCTGGTAACCATGTTCCCTTGTTTCCCTTGTATCACAACAGACCCTGCTAATGAGTCTGTCCCCTTCTTTTTTATAGCTTCCCTTTAGATATTGAAAGGCTGCTACCCTTCTCTTCTCCAGGCTGAACAGCCTCAGCTCTCTCAGACTGTCCTCGTAGGGAGGTGTTCCATATCTTGGATCATTTCTGCGCCCTACCTCTGGATGTACTCCAAATCCATGTCTTCCTGTACTAAGGACTCTAGATCTTGATGCAGTACTCTAGGTGTGATGTCTCCAGTGCAGACTAGAGGCATGAATCACCTCCCTCGACATGCTGGCCATGCTTGTTCTGGTGCAGCCCTGCATACAGTTGACTTTTTGGGCTGTCGGGGTACATTGTGGCTCATGTCCAGCTTGCCATCAACCACCACCTCCAAGTCCTTTATGGCAAGGCTGTGCTCAACCCTTTTGTCCCTGAGCTTATATTGATAGCAGGAGTTGCCATGACTCAGGTGCAACATTCTGCACTAGGCTTTGTTGAACCTATGAGATTTTCCTAGGCCCACAACTTGAGCCTGTGTAGTCTCACGCAGTTTGGTGCCATCCACAGACTTGCTGAGGGCACACTCAATCTTAGTGTTGATGTCACTGATGAAGAAATTAAAAAGTCCCAGTGCTGACCCCTGAGAGAAACAACTCATTACTGATCTTCATCTGAACATTGATTCCCTGATCACTACTCCCTGAGTATGATCTTGCAACCAGCTCCTCATCCACTGAACAGTCTATTCATCAAATCCATATCTTTCAAATTTAGAGAGAAGGAAGTTATACGTGTACATGTCAAAGGCCAAACTGAAGTCCAAATGATACCAGTGGCTCTTCCCTTTTCCACTGATGCAGTTAAGCCATCAAGGAAGGTCACTAGGTTGGTCAAGCAAGACTTGCACTGGGTGAAGCCATGCTACTTATCTTGTATTACCTCCTTCTCTTCCATGTGCCTTAGCACAGCTTTCAGAAGAATCCATTCTATGATCTTCACTGGCACAGAAAAGAGGCTACAAGTTGATAGTACCCTGGATTGTTCTTTCTATCCTTCTTAAAAATAGGCACGACACTGCCTTTTTTCCACTCACCAGGGACTTCACCTGATTGCCATGACTTTTCAAATATCATTGAGAATGGCCAGGTGACTATGTCATCCAATTCCCTCAAGACTCTGGGATGCATCTCCTTGGGACACACAGACTTATGAACATTCAGGTTCCTCAACTGGCCCAAACCTAACCTTCACTTACAGTAGGAGGGACTTTGCTTCTTCAGTCCTCAACTTCTGACCCAACTGCTTGAGGGCTATGTTAAGAGCAGTTGTCAGTGAAGACTGTGGCAAAAAATTGAAGTACTTGAGCCTTCACCTTGTCCATTGTTATCAGCTACCTGTGTTGCTCACTAGCGGAGAGTATGCATTCTTAGTGTCTTTCCTTATGGTTGATGTACCTGTATAAGCCCTTCTTGATCTTCTTTGCACTCCTTGCCCAGTGAAGTTCTAGTTGGGTTCTGGCCTTCCTAATCTGTTCATGTTCAGCCACCTCACTGGACCAAGCTGGCATTTAGAACAAAAACTGGTTTGGATGTATATGCCTTGCTCATACCTTTCAGTTAGAAATTAATGAAATCAAGTTTCTACTTTAAAAGATTGCTTAGCTCTCTCTACCCTGCTCTTAGAAGTGCAAGATAAACAGCAGAAGATACCAGTATTATATTTTCAACATTTCTCTTTGCTGTTGGAATGCTAGGTTCTTTTGGTGTTCAAAGACTTGCTGTCCTGAATACCTTTGAAACTTAGGCCAACCTATTTTTTTCATTACAGCTGATGAAGTTATAAAGATATATTTCAGAATGAGCTGCACATATACACTGCATGTAGTTTTCCACCAATACAGTAAGACATGAATGCATTTTTATTAGCAGATGATTTGCTTCTGTGTGTTTCTATGAATCTGAAGCCAAATCTCAATAAAAATATTATCATATTTACTAAAGCATTCAGATCCATGCAGATTGGCAATTTGGCAATTTGGCAAAAAAGGTGGAAATTAGTTAGTTTTATATTAAAAAAAAAATCAATCTATACTTCTTCGTAACATTTTATCCTTTTATAATAAAACAGTTTTCAAAACAGTATCAATAGGTTACCATTTAATTTAACTTTTCTCTTATACCATATCTCATTTAGGTGGTGTGTTGTTTTTTTTTTAAACAAAGCATTTCAATACCAATTTTGTGGTAAGGTCAGGTAAGAGGCTTAACAGTGATTACCGTCTGACAGCTTAATCTCTGCAGTCTTTTGTCAATTTTTCTAAAAGGTATTCAGGCAGAGGTTCCATGTGAGGAAAAGCAGTGATTTTTAGACATCTACAACATATAATTTTGTTGAATTTGCATTAAAAATCATAGATTTTTTTAAAAATTATGCCTGCCTGTTTCTATTACAATAGGCTTCCTGTAATGAGTCTCACCTAAATGTGAAGATGACTGTCTTCACTGCATTATGCCTTCTCTTAAAAAAAAACAACTACTAAGATCTGTCTTTCAGTCTTAAATATTAATTCCACATTACTAGATAGAATACTATAACATATGACTCTAAATATAGCAGTTTTCTTCAAGTTGATAACTCAATGCCTTTCTTGGGATTTGCAGTATATTACACAAATATTACACATTTGATTTTATTACTTTGTAAGTGCTACTATTTTCAAAATGAGTACTTATTTCACAGAAACTGGGAAAAATATTTGCTTTCAATTACATACCAATTATGCACTTCCAAAAATCAATACAATATATGAAGGGAAAAACACGACCAAACACTTGATACCTCATACAAAGTAATGACACCATATGTTTGCACTGGCTCTCTCCACTGAAGAAAAATCTTCTCTTCAAAGGTACTCCCTTGAATGGATTCAAGTGGTACAGCACTTGGAACTAATGAATAAAAAATGGAGAAACAAATATAAAAGCAATCCATCCATTTTGTTGAGACACAAAGTAGCAATTGTTGAGATACAGTTAATCTTCCATGGAATTTGTTGAACATACTATACATATATAAATATAATCATTTCTTCCCCATCTCCCTAAGTTAAACACCTCAACTGCGTATAATATGTTAGAAAATTACACCCACAATTATTTCCCAAAGATTGAAGCAGAGACGAGGGTAGAAAGAAGCAAAGACTCAGCTAAGAATAATTTATTTTGCAAGACAGTGCTGTTAAGGAAATTTGTGTCAACTTCAGTATAAAAAGGAGTTAGTGAGAATTGCACTTTTCTAGTAGAACACTACTGATGAAGAAAGAAATAATTCAACTTACAGAATAAGAAACTAGATGATGTCTCAGGGATAAATTCTTGTAAATAAGAATAGTCACACCTACTTATCAATGACATTACTGTTCTGAACTGAAAGATACAAACATTTATGTATGAAAATAAAAAAAGACTGAAATAGCAAGGTGCAGCTTTAGCTTACTGAACTAAAAATGCCAACCTTGGAAAGGTGAGCCACATTTTGCACATAATGTTGATGCTTGCTGACTATATACCTGATGTCCTTAAACATGGTGAACACATGGAAGTTGTGATGCAGACAAACTGAAAACCTGACATTCATCTTTCTTAAAGATTCTTACTTTAGAAGAATGAATGGTGAACAGACAGGGACATCAGAAGAGTCTGATAAAGGATGCATCAGCTTCTCTTAGATATTTACTTCTTTTTTTTTTTCTTCTATTTGTTCTACAACTATCTTATCCTAGAACCAATGTCAACACAGTTTTTAGCCAAGAGGGTGTGTTAACAGCACATGGACATGTATCTGAAATTCTGTTTTTGAAACAGTATATGAAACATAATGTAAAAAGAAAATTTTCAAAAATGCACTGCTAGGAAGCATTAGGCTATCACAAAGCTCACTGATGGGTGAGCACTTTCACCTGATGTGCACGTGAAAGTCCAGTAAGAAGATATATATTTTTCATATGCTAGAAGGTGGAAACTAACTGCTACAACAGTTGAAACAACTTCTTGGACCCCTTCCTGAGTTCCATCCATATAACTAAAGTACAGGAAGAGAAGACCTGCAAGATAAACATCTGGTGACTCCTTCCTGTTTCTAGGTCTGATAGGATATTTTTCTTCTTCTGTTCCTCCATGTTGTTGGTCTAGGAGCGAAATCGTTTAAATGGAGTTTAAATTGAGACTTTATAAGCAAATCTCCCTACCTCTCTACAGTGTCCCTTGTAGGAATTCCTTAGACAAAAAGAAAAGGACACAGATAGCTTCTGAATTTGCTTACCAGTCCTACATGGACCAGTGAAACTGTGCCATTAGTGAAATCCTAAGTCTGGGCACAAAGTCTTCCTTCAAAGTAGGAGAAAACCAACAGTTTTCTATTTGGAATAATAGGGCTAATAATATATATGTAAAGGGAGAAAAATTAAATATAGCACAAGTAAGGTAAAAGTATGACAAAACATGGTGATAACTCTATAAAAGTACTTGAAGGCCATAAACTCTGAGCATTTACACTATCACGGAGGTCAAAGACTCAAAGAGCTTCCCTCGAGAGGCTGTAGGATATTCATCCATGGAAATACCGAACGCTCAACTGAACATAGCCCTTGCAACATACATTATAATGCAATTTGAAGATCACAGTGATTATCTGGGTCATATTTCATTGTTGTGTTACACACAGATACATATGTTTTACTGAAAGTGTACAATATACTAAAAAGCTGCATTTTTTTTTTAGTATTTGTAAAAACATTGCAAAGACACAATTGTAGATTTTCAGTCTTGATATTTCAAAACTGATTAATATTATAGAAAGAATACTAAAAAAAAAGTATTCTCTGAACCACTGATGCTGGTTTTTAAGATGTCTTAGAATACTGTGAAGTTCAGGAGGGCCAGGAATAAACAAATACTATGTAAATTTTAAAGAAAATACAGAAATGTTACATATATCAGTAAGATCCTTTGCTTTTGCATCCTACAATTGAACTGAATAAAAACAAGGAGATGACAGCAAAATTAATTTTAATTAAACAATTTTTATGTTAGCTATGCTTGGTAAAATCTGTTGCATTAGCAACCTAAATTCCTAAATTGTTTAATTTATTCCCTCATATATTTTGATTAGAAATTAATACTGTACAAAACCATTACAGTACATATTAAATGATTTAATAGTTTTAAATGATACTCTTCAAGTATTTATTATAAGGGAAACTTGTCATTGCTGATATTTTTTTTCTAGAAATCTTTCCAAAATGTTTGCAGTAAATCCATCATTAATTTGGAAGAAAATACACACTACTTCTAGTCAGACTGCAGATGTTAAAACTGTGAGAATAGATCTGTTGTAAGCAATCTCAGCCACTTGTTAAGGTTCCTTTGAAGGGTAGACAACTGAAGATTCGTATAAGCAAAGCCAAAAAACATCAGGCTCACTTGTAGAAGGTACCAAGGGGCTATACACCTTAGTACAACGTGTTCCAGAAAGGTGGAACTGATTACTGGTGCATGACTAATTAAAAAAGTAAGTCCCATTTTGGTCCCATAGCTATCAGTATTCGTGTAAACTCTTGGTGTGCATAATCACAATAACATCACATAGGATTTAGAAGGATGTTAGAATCTATTCATGCAGTGTTACTACAGCATTACGAAGACTCAGTTGCCAACTCGGCTACACATACTTCAAAAAAAAGACTGATAAATTACGTAATTATGTAAATGACTGAGGTCTGAAAACCCCACTTTAGCTAAGAATTACCAAAGGAGAGGGAGTATATATATATTGTAATGTACATATATAAAAAAGACACTGGATAAGCAACTAATAGCATTCAGTGGTGGAAACTGTAGATCAGGAAAAAGTATTTAATGTTGAGCATATCATTCAACAGAAAAGCTTACATGAAGGTACTGTGAACCAGCACCTGAATTATTTTCACACTGATACTGGAATTTTTAAGTGGCAGAACATAACTCTATAACTCTCATACTACGAGCTTAGTGAAGAAACGATAAAATGATGTATAATGTTACAGATTATGTAAAAGTCCATGATAATACATTTAGTAGATCCCTTAATGCCCTGAAACTGTTGAAGGTGGTGGAAAATTTGTTACAGATAGTGAAAGTAGAACATATAGAAAGATATGATGGTCATCAGGTAGGATGCATGTACGATGTATATACATGTGTAAATACAAAAACTCACCATCTTCATCAGTTTGTACGACAAGTTCTTGGCTTTCTTTTCGTCCTTCGGGATTCATTAGTACTAATTTGATGCTGACATTTGTATATGGTGAAAGATTAGTAATGGTGTGCTGTGGATGTGAACTTTCTGTATCCCAGCTTACTTCTTCTCTCACTTGCTCTTGTCCTCCAGCCTGGTAACGGTAATGGACTGTGAGGTTGTACCGATGGCAACGCGTAACGTTATATCCAAATGGCTCCCAGCAAATAGTGATTTGCCTAGACTTGATCTCCACAACCTCTAATTTCCGTGGCCCACGCATTGGATCTGCAAAATTACCAATATAATTTTAGTATGATTATTGATGCATATTATAACAGTAAGTGAGAATATTTATGCATATTATAGCAGTACGTAAGAGTAATAAGAAGTTTTACAGTTCTATAAATATGACATGTAAGTTGAAACATCCATTCTTTTCCTTGCATAGTACAAATGCCAATAGAAGACGTCAAAAGAAAAGTAAGAGCAAAACACCGAGTCACAGAGAAAGAAGTGACCCTAGTGAAAAACTATAAGGAAACAAAAAACCAGAAACTTATCTTTAAACTCAAACTGTAGTTTAAATAATGTTTACTCCTTTTACCCATTTGTTGCCTGCAAAAAATAACTGCAATTTTCATTACAAATTAATATGTTAATACTTTTAAAGCAAAAGCCGTCATTCAAGTTAATAGGTATCTAAAAATAAAAGGTAATTTTAGGGAAAATCTGCAAATATGTGTTGCTTTTCTCCCAGGACTGTTTTTATTCCCCCACCCCCCCCCCCAAAAAAAAAAAAAAAAAAAAAAGTGTTAGGTGTTTCTTATTTCTTATTCACTTGTTTTTAAATTAGACTGAAAGCAATTTACTCATCTAGACATTGCCTGGACATTAAGACAATTTTCTAATTTCTTTAAAATGGTCTATAGGGTTATTTTCTCATAAACATTACTTGTAACTAGCTTCTTTCTTGTCTTTCTTAACTACATCTAAAACAGTACAAAAACCTGTTTGCAGTAATATTTTGGTAAAGAATAAAAAAAAAAAAAAACTGAAAGAAGGAATGTCAGTCATACCTTACTGCAACTGAACGTTCCTAGAGAACTCTCAGCATAACCAGGCATAAATGATATCTAACAAAATCATACCAAGAACTGATGGCTATCTATAAACAAGAAATTTTTCAACAATTTAATTATCCAACCACTGTTGTTGATGAAGTTAAAATTTATGAATTCCTATAGGTCCCAGCAATTGAGTTACAAAACTGAACCCAAATTTCCACAGAATTACAGCTCAAATATTGATCTGGCAGACACCCCATATTTTCAAAGGAATGTCATTAGTAGAACTCTTATACCTACTTAGCAATACTCTATTTGTTTTCATAGTGGAACCTGCAATAAGATTAAAGACAATGTCTGTTTTTATCCACTGCTTCACTAGTTAAACGCTTAGAAGACATTTAATGAGCTAGAAGCCTCTTATACGTAAACAAATTAATATGCATCTTCCTTCTTTAATGTTCATTAATCAACATGTCTTCACCAAGAATGTTCTAAACAATTTACACAGAACTTCATCTTTTTAAACAAAATCCCTCCTTAGAATGCGTGTTCAAAGACATCATTCATCTTAGCTCCTTGAAGAAAAGGTGTTAGGAAATTGCTTGTTCTCTGTACATCTACAAAGCAGCGTTGTTTTCTTATTTTCCAATCCTCCAGCTTCTTCTTTTTTTTTTTTTAATTACTTAGCTGCCACTATCCAAACATGTTGATCACCAGTGTACTATATTTCCCAATTGGTGACAAAATGGCAAAACAAAACAAACTCAGTAACATATCTAATCCTAATCTTCCTTCTGGCAAACAGACTAGTAAAATTTTCCACACAAAGGATAAATTGGTAAAGTCATTTATTTGCTTCCAAACTCAGATACCCTAGCAGAGAAACATGATGTTTGGAGTATTTGCTCTTGCTACAAGTTATGATTAATGAGAGGCGAACCTCAAAGACCGGAAATCTCTGAGAGTTTCATACATTCCTTCAGCATTTCTGCATAATTCAGACAAATCTGATGAAAAACGAGGTTTTTTTGCTTGTTTGTTTGTTGTTTCGTATCAGCTTCTGAGCATTTTTTCATTCAGGTGAGAGTATGGATAGCAAAGTGCATCTGATTGGCACTGTGGAACTGTATCACCAGTTGGATGCGCTAAGTAGGGCTAGAAAATCAACAAAATTAAGGTGACCCTGACACACAACATTAAGCAGTTGAACAAAGCTCATAGCTGCAAGAATACGGATCAGTCTGCATAGTTTCATAATATGCACATCAGAAAATTCATGGGGGAGCTGAGAAATCTATTTTATTAGAACCATAAAACTAATTCATGGCATTTGAAAAGTGAAATTGAGTGGTTATATGAAGAAACTGGATCAAAATCTACTCAAGATTTCTACCCAGGAGGAAGATATTCTTATGCCCCGCTAACTTAAATAAAAGTACAAGTTAGTCATCCAGTTAAATCTTGAAGTCATTGCAATGAGAATGACATATACATTCTTACTCTAATAAAACAGACAAAGGAATAAAGAGATTGGGCTGTAAAAGCTGGAAACAATATAGCTTTTGTTGATGTTTATGGGATAAAGTTCATCAGACAAGGCAAAAACCTTGAATGCTTTTGTTCCTGACTTGATTCTGGAATCCAGAGTATCAGATAGTGACACAGAAGTGTCTGTTTTTCTTACCATTCAGAGATGATGCAGCTGAAAGGGCCCTGTATGGGACAAGCATGGCATGACCCAGCCCATGCTAGCATTTAAATGGAAAGGAGAAAGAGGCAGGTAAGATAAAAAGAACTAGGTCAGAGCAAAGGAAGACACTTAAGGAAAAATAAAGCAGGATGTTAATTGTACCAGGTGGAATAATTTTACAGAGCACGCCCACTGAAAAAGTGGCGTCAGATATTCCAAAAAGACCTGTCTATGAAAGAGCCTCTCAAAATGCTGGGCTGTACACAAAAGAATTCACCCATTCGGTTTCCTCCATGTCACTTCTAAGGTCTCAAAATTACTGGAACAGACCAGGCTTTATTATTTTTTCATCAAACAAATCTAAATTCCTGAATAAACACTACTTTATTTGCATTGTTTTGTTTTTCTTTCTAATGCAGCTCTTCTTTGATTACCAGATATGACTTCATTACAGACATGAGGATATTAGCTCTGTATAGTTCACTTCTCAGTCACAACAGACCTGTATGCTCCAAGTACCCAACTATTTTTGGTTACAGCTAGCTCAGAAGGAACAAGACGAAGGGAAAAAGTTTTACTATCAACAACAACAAAAAAAAGAGGATAAGGTAACAATGTTTTTTTGTTGTTTGTTTGTTTGTTTTTTAATTAAAAATACAACAAAGCCACAAAAAACAACAATTTCTGCAACAAAAGCTGGGGAAAGGAACCCCACCTGCAGGGACGTCATTCAGCTACACCTCTCCCCTCCCTCTGCAGTTCTCTAGATAAACAGATGCTCTGCTGCTCCTCAGCATCCCAGCTATTTTCTTCTGCCTCACTGCTACAAACCAGGAGATCTGTGAAAATGAGGCCTACCAGTACAAAAAAGAAGAGGTTGTCCTCCCAGAGGAGAGCACAGCCTGTCATGCCTAAAGATGCATCAGGTACTTCTTACCAATTCCCCTGACGGTGCCTGAAGCGTTTTTCCTGCTGTTCTCCTCCTGCTGGCTTCAGCAGGTATGAAACAGGGAAGTCTAACAGTTGCAGTTCTGACCTGAGGGACCAGCAAGCCCAGTTCTAGCCCCCGGCACTTTAGCATCCCATTTAGTCAGTCATCTTGGCTCTTTCTCTACTCCTCTCTGTTTTCCTGAGAGTATGGAGCAGAGACTGACAGATAGGATCCATTTCTACGGCAGCTCATTTCTTAGGAACTTCGCACTTTACCTCTTACTACAATTACAATGTTTTTTCAGAAACTCAGTTTCAAAATCACAGAGAGACATTTGTTGTATTTTTAGGATTGATCATCAAAATGTGGTTTCAGAATGAAAGTTTAGGCTGGAAGTTTTGTATTTTCATCACAGATCTACTGAAATGAAACCAAGACACAAGAGGTATGAGGATTTTTGGCCCCTCTGTGATTCCCCAGTAGCAGCAGAGATCTGATACATGTTGGATACCATCCAGAAGACAAAGCATCGCATTCAGCTGGCTCCATCTGAACACAGCTCAGACAATTGCCCCAACAACAGGAATGCATGTCTAGGCAAAATAATAACATGGTTATTATCTCTGTAATAAATCTTGTGATTTAAATTCCACATTGGTCTCTATTACCCTTCCACAGGAAGTAAAGGATGAGCCAAATAAGAAAAGCATTTACAATTAAAAGATTATCTGAGATCCAAGATATTACCAAATACAAATCTTTGAAGTGAAAATAAAATAGCAATAATTAAACGTAAGGTTGGACTGGCTTTGTCACAGATTTCCTTACAATCTTGTCACATCAATTCCTTATGAGATAAATGGGAGTCATATAGTCCAGCATCAGTATCACATGTAATTTCATTATTTTTTGCAAAGAACTTCCTTATTACAGTGACAGAGACCGTAACACACTTTTGACTTTATTCTGTCTGCTGAATCAGAGCTACATCTTTGTTTTGTTTCAAATGAGAATGCCTGTGTCTCCATTCAAACACATGCTCTAACAGTTCACCAGCACTGGTAAAAGTGGTCAACCTGTCAGTCACTACTGAATCTGAAGTGCATTCCAGAAAAAAAACAAATGAAAAATACTAATAAGGAGTCAGAATGTTTCCTTCTCCCTGCAGAGAAACTAAAACATTACACACCTGAACATTTTTTAAGAACGGAAATCACAACTCTTACTTTTTATGTACTTATGCACACTTTCATCCATGCTTCTCCTTCTTTGGTGTAATTCCACCTGCAGAAGTTATAAAGCTAGACACCTCTACTCATGCTACAGTTCTCGAGATAAGCAGATGCCCTGCTGCTCCCCGTTACCTCAGGTGCTATGTTTCAGGAAGATACAACACAAAGTAATGAAATGTTGTTTTTTCTACAGGTGAACAGCATTACAAGCCAGCTGCTGTCAAAATAACAATACCTGCCTATATTTTAAAACACAAATCTAATGATTTGCCTATTTATAGGCAACACCAAATGAGGAAGTAGGCACACTGTTTTATTTGTTTGGCCTACTTGATTATATCCAACCCACACATGACAGCAAACAGTGTGAGGTTATTTGCAAACTTGGTTGGAGAGTTTTGTGAAAGATCGTGCTAAACAGCAATGGAATGATTTTATATCATTGCAATTATTATTATTTTTTTTTACAGGTTCTTCAACAACCAATTGAAATTCAAGAAGAACTTTTATTTTGCTTAAAGTATCATGACAGTTCAAATCTGCTAATAGCTTTTCAGTTTCCAACATACTGCAAACTGCAGACTGTGGAAAGAAACAGTAGGCAAGAATTTGGGCAGTGTAATTTCTTAGATTTTAACATGTATGTTTATTTTAGAAAACAAATTAGTGAAATCAAAGTCGTAATAAGATGAAGCTGATGTTATTGTCCTGTGG
The DNA here is from genome assembly GCF_951394365.1 of Tetrao urogallus. Lineage (NCBI taxonomy): Eukaryota > Metazoa > Chordata > Aves > Galliformes > Phasianidae > Tetrao > Tetrao urogallus. The sequence goes on along the minus strand of NC_136815.1, from coordinate 49,184,339 downwards.
AGTCCAGTTGTTTTAAAGTGAAACCAAATACTGTGTCAAAGAGCAGTAATGGAAACTAATAGCAATAGCTAGTAAGATTACTCTGGTAAAAGTAAATGACTGCAGAAGATAGTTAGCATCTCTTTCACTATTACTTGCTAGTAGCAATTCCAAAAGAACGTGGCCCTCCTGCAAAAATACACAACTCCCACATTAAAGCAGTTCTTCCATCAGTGTTCCTGAAGTATTCCCCATTTTAGAAAATGTTGGGATGCAGCACAGTTTCAGAACTAATGAGAGAAAGATCTATGAGGCAGCAGAACTTCAGTCACCTGCATTTCAGACAAAGAGGGAACAGTTATACATATGTATTTTTTTGTTTCTAATTGTATCCTATGGTAAACGTCTTCTGCTGTCAAAATGCCAGCAAAGGAAGATAAACATGAGTACACAGCTACCCTAAAGTTATCACAGAGATGTGCAACTTGAGCAGCAGCCTGTGAGCACCCCTTCAGCACCCTTCCAAGTTATTCCAGACTTTAAGAGTATTGAGGATCACTGTATAATATGACAATAGTATTTCCCTAGTTTATATACATACAAAGAAACTCAATATCAAAATAAAATTAAAAATAAATAAAAAAATAAATAAAATAAAATAAAATAAAAAATAAAAATAAAAATAAAAAAAATATGCACTTATCGCTCACAGTAGTAAAATGAGACAACTTGAATCCTCATTCATTTCTTCTCAGGCTCAAATGTGAGATATGGTACAGGTCTCCATTTTCCAGGAGGGATCAGAAGTAATAATATCAGCTTATCACCAGAATTCCTTGTGTGGTATTTCTAATTGAAATACAAGCTAAAAATATACAAATTCTTGGGACAGAATCAAGATGTTGAGCTAATTTCAGAACATTCATTGAAAGCACATTCTGAGGGGTGTCCAAAGCATCGGCTAACAAATTACAAAAAAATAGTATAGCTGTTGCGTGAAACTAAATGAGGCCTTGGATTTAAGCTTTTAGTGTCACATGCACTGGATACAGAAACATGAATGAATTATATAATCCTGCATGAGGACATTTCCTTAGCACTTTCAGCTCTCATTCTCCAACTCATGGCTATACATATCCCACTGAGGCTAAATCTTGAGACTGAAATTCACAGTTGCAAAATACTGGTCTCATCACCAATAACAACATCGTTTTAAAGCTGGAAGTATTTTTTAAGTATCAGTTTCTATATGATGTTTCCTTTTGTGAGAGATCTGATAGGAACTTCTCACTTCATAGCAAAGTTTAAAACGGAACCAAAGCAAATGGAATCTAATATTTCTTTATGTTGTTGTCATTTTATAGGTATACTCTAGATGGTGAGTCATTTAAATTCCAATATATTTAAATAAAGAATGAAATAAAAACAAAATTGGATATCTTTTTGTTAAATTACCTACATTATATGATTACTCCTTCACAATCAAAATCAGATTTTAGCTGTGAATGATACAAACAAGATTATATTCTGAATCTGCAACAGAGATTTTAGTTGCTTGTTTAAAATGACATACCTAGCTATTCAATAATCACTTTATAATAACCCCTTTCATTTCTAAATCTACTTAACCATCAGCCAGTAGTAAGGAAAATGCTGGCAGTGGATTTTACAACTACACATTAGTTTTACATTTCATGACAAGCTAATTTTAGAGAGTTTGAAAGACAGACAAGCAAGTGCTCTAAGGTTTTCTTTCCTTTGCATGAAGGAAGCATACATCTAACAAGGAAATGAAAAACAAAGGAGTACAGACATATACTTTTCACTTCACATATATAGCAATGACAATTTATCCCAACTTCACCCCAGGAATCTCGTAAGTATGTAAACCAACAAGAAACGAAAAACTGAAATACCTCTCTTTCAGAGCAAAAAAAGAATTAGTAAGGTCAGATGGCAAAGGAAGTGCCTCTTTCTGATAGATGCTACCTTTGCTAGATAAGCAGTGCTTGAGGAATACAGAAGTCCAGTGACTTTTGTTGCGTGAATTGTCTCTTTCCACTGAATCTATCACAAGTTTTTAAGCCTTTTTTAGAGTTGACCGCAGTTTTACAGTGCCATCTCTGTCTCTGACTACTGCATGTCCATCTTATGTTGACAAAGTAGGTATCATTATCATCTGACCTAACACCTGGGTACATATTCTCATCATTTGATCAGATCTGTTCCTCCACACCCGTGGCACCTCAGAAGCTGGCATAGGTAGACTTCCAAACGAATTTACAAAGCCTACAGCTTGGATGCAGCTTTTATTTGGGAAGGCAAAGGCTTCAGAAGAAGCTGAAGGCCTGAGGAATTGCTCCTGCGGCCAACTGATGCACATTCTTCAGTTACCAAGCAGCAACATTGTATTCCTTGAACATGAAACCATCTGGTAATAAGCAGTCAATAAAGAAACTTCAAGATACACTAAAAGATGGTGCAGGTGGCTGGTTTGCAATTAAAGAAGACATTTATGCATCATTAAGCATATTCATGAGAACAGACATAATTTGATCGTGCACAATGAATAGACTGCAGAAAAGGGAAATGGCATTAACATAACATATATTTTTCCATTCAGTGGTATAAAAAAAAGGGAACCTAGGAGATCAATAGGAACATTTAGAAGTTCTAGTGTGAGCAAAAAATATTTTTCTAGCCTTTTGTTTCTGGAAATGGCTCAAGTACCTCCTTGACATTGTAGTATGACAAACTGTACTCTTCAAACACTAACACAGTATGTGTATTTCTGTACAGCAAGTGACCTAATCACCTTTTGAATGTCAAAGGTATCAATGACAAAGCATGCACTGTTTGTTTTTTTGTATCAAACTCATTACATTTTATGATACAGTTTCTTCAGATGCTTCAGAAGCCAGCCGGAAAAAAAAAGTCACTGTGTAAATTAGTGAAGGCTTCAGCTGTTCAATACCTGCCATGAAAGTAGAATTTCAGAGACTGTTTATTATGTTGTACAAAAGAATAAACGGGCAATGCTTATCATAGATCAGTCAGAATAAGATATAGCAGTACGTTCTGGTTATCACCATGTCCTATTGCTACTGACAAATCACATTAATTCAAAGCCATTAAATACAGTGGTGTTTGCTGAATTGGCGATTAAGCACAAGCCCTTACTGAACCCAGATGACAGGACTCCACAGTCATATAAATCTACGTAAAAGAGAAAATGCCACCAATCAATGTTACTCATCTAAAAAGAATATTTACCATTCTTTCTAATCTGACATGTGCAATCAACCTTAACCAAGCGATGTACAGCGAGATTGGTTTTGACAAATACCTCTCAAATGCATAAACTTGATAAATGAATTAGATTCTCTGTATCACCTGGTAGAAGAAAATTTGAACTTACATATATGTCAAAAGGGATGTTTTGCCTTTCTACTACACAATTATGCGCTAGTTACTACATGGGTAATAATGTATAAAACTAATTGGTAAGTACCAAATGAGAGGTAAGTAATGTAAATTGAGAAGACTGCCTTCTAAATTTGTGACAAGATCGCCTGGCATCTGACCTAAATCTTCCCTCTTTTAATTTAAGTCCATTCCTCCATGTACTGTCACTACCTGGCTGTGTAAAAAGTCTGACTTTCTCCTGCTGATAAGCTCCCCTCAAGTACTGGAAAGTTGCAATTGAGGTCTCACGACAGACTGAGGTAGACACTGACATGAATGATACAGGTGTGGCCATTTCTGCTTTTTTCTGTGTATCAGGCCACCTTGTTCTGAAGGCATTTCTTGTTCATTATATTTTCTGTTCAGTACTTACGCATAATGCCTTTACACATTAAAGTGCTTGAAGAGTATATATGGTAAGACCACATGCTGTTGACTTTGTTGGGTCTTTTTTTTTTTTTCCTGCTACATCACAGCATCTAGAAAATTATTTGAAGAACTCCCTTAGATAGCTGCCTTTTCAGTACCTCTTTGGATGCTTTTTTCTGACTGTTCCACTGATGGCTAAGGATGTTATTCACCACCAGTTTGTTAGGACCTACTTCTCTGCTATACCATTTACTGTAAAAAGCAAACATAAGCAAATATGTCTGCCGATGAAGTGAATTCATGTTGTTATACTTTACTATGAAATACAGAGAATACCAGCCCATATTTGCTTCATATGCACGTGCAACAAGGAAAAAGACTTCCACTGGAGGAGAAAGGAGAAGAGCTGGGAAAAAGGGGCAGAGCAGATTGTAAAGTCCTTCATATTAAACTTTTTTTTCACTTACAAGGTATAAAAGAGTCCTAGCATTCCCAGGGAAATACAGCTAGGACTGACATATCATCCAGATGCAGAGATATAATATGCTACCACAAGCATAGTAACATATTCAGGGAAGCAAAATCTGCTGATTAAGTACCTGTCATCATAAGTAACGGAAAGGGCCCAGGTCTGCACTCATTTCACGGGGCTAAGACGGGTCCCTGCTTTAATTCTAAGACAGGCCAGCTCCACTGGACACACACAAACCCCAGACCCCAATCTCAACACACAGCTTCAAGAAAACCTAGAAAATATGACAGGCAAAAGTCGACCAGAAATAAGCTGGTGTGGTAAACTGTGTGTGCAACTGAATATGACAGCATTTACATAAATCTGAAAACTATCTAATACTATCACCAGTGACCCAGGATTTGAAGTCTATTAAGCATTGTTTTTTCCAATTGAACTGAACTAATGGAAAATAATTGCTACTCCGAAAAAGGTCACACATGAGGAAATAAAAAAGCAAGTGCTATACAGACAGTATTCCTACTTTACTCCAATTTGAATTTATAAATTGCTGACATCTGATAGAAATCATACAATTATTTTTTTCCAAGCCCAGAAGTTGATTGCAGGCCTTCCCCTACTGGTATCATGATTATGAAAGTAAAATCTTCAGGATAATAATTTACATGGAGCTGTGGAGTGCTCCGGTATTCATCTTTAAGGGTGCTTTTCACCAACAAATCTGAAGGGAGTAAAAAGGAAGCAAGAAAACCCCAAAGGCATAAAAAGCAAAAAGACCTTACAGTATCTAAAAATTAAGAGCTGTTGGAGTTTTCTGTCACAGAATATCCATAGAGGTGCTCTTATTTCAAAACTGAAGTGTTAAAATAGTTTAGTTTTTGTAAATAGGAAGTATTCAGAAAGATAGAAACTGCACACTGATCTTTTAAGTATCTTTTAAGCATGATAGCAAATGTAAGCTCCCATCTGTAAGTCAGAACTCAATCAAAAGAAATGGCAACAATAGAAAAGCTACCACTTTTGCATTTACAAAATGGTTTTGGAGTGGAGAATCTTGAATTATGATGATTATGCTTTTTTTTTTTTTTTTTTTTTTTGTCAGTAGTTTATATGCACATAAAAATGGCTTGCTGGATTCAGTGTACAGATGCACACAAAATCTAGAAATATTCATATGATGTATCACCAACTTAATCTAGACGCTTCTTGACAACCTAGCCATTGCTTTATGGTTGTGCAAATCTGCAGTAGCAGAATTGCATTTTAAAATAAATAGTCGTTGTAGGAACAAATAATTTCATTGACTTGTAAATGAGATTAGGATATTCAGAATTCCATTTCTAGTAATGATCTGAAAAAACAGAACATAGTTATTAGTAAGATGTTACAAACATTAATTGCCATTTGTGTACTAGATGGCGCACAACTTTTCTAAGGTCAGTCTGGCTGAATCTCAAAGGTCAAAATAAAGAGAAAAATTGAGGGGAACAAAAGTCAGAAGGAGAATATTGTAGAGACCTGAAGTCAAAGGCAGGTCATCTGCTCACCCGCACCATCCAAACCATCAGCTACAGTCTATATGAGTAGATACTGTTCACAAAGATAATGGCTTACTCATGTAATATGGCTTAGTGAAAAGAACACTGCACTGGGAATTTTGAAACTTAGACTTAGTTTCTGGCTTCAGCAATTGCCACTGGATGCTCAAACTAAAATAACGAAATCCTCTGATTGTAAAACACTTAGATGGCTTCACATCATTACATCATAAGATATTACTATCATTTCAGTAAGTTCTGACAGTTAAAAGGAAAGCCACATGAAACTCAGTGCACACCTCTGGCTATTCTAGTGCTGAGGGCTCTTACCAACTCATACAATCATGTCGTATGAAGCTAAATGCCACCAGTGGGCTCTCTTACTTCAGTCTTCTTTTTTTCTTTCTTTCTTTAATTTTTTTTTAAAAATATTAACTCACAAGCTTTTCTGTCCTATTTTCTCCCCCTGTTGTGGTGAAGGGGAGCAAAAAAGGCAGAATAGGCATCTGTCAAATGCCCACAGTTAAGCCACCATGTGTGGGTTTGGTATTCTGAAAATTTACGCTTGCTACAACTAAAAGTGAGCATTCTCTGAATGAAGAATACAAAATTGAGACCTCTGCAAAAAGCAGACTGAAATAGACAAGAAATTCTGCACCGTACAAGATTTTTTTGTTCCATTTTTGATGAATTCACAGTGTATTAAGTACTGAAGCAGAAAGAAATCATTGACATTGTTGTATCAGCAATTGCAGCATGTAACCATGGCAATTAAAACAATATTATTTTTTAAAACTACAAAAGACTACTCAAGACATATAAAAAGGAAGTATCTGAGAAAGAATATTTTTCTTCTGATAACTACATTTCTGTTAGTCTGCAAAATTATTGAAGAGAGATATTTTTCACTCCTGCTAAAGAGTTAGTTGAATATGTTACAGAATTATGGCTTCAATTAAGAATTAAACTAAACAGGGAGGTTGTGTGCACAGAACTTTCAAGCAGCCTTAAAGCACATCACTGTTAAATCTTAGGCAGGGTATTCTGACCAGGATTTTCCTGCTCCTTATTTGATAGTGATTTCACTATCATATTCACGAGTATTCTAGTAAAGGGCAGTCCACAATTAAAAAGAAAAAAATTAATCAGGAGCTTTTAGAATTAAAGCAGAAGACCCTCACATGACTTAAATACATTTAGGTTCACTTCAGCCTTTTAGTGAATCTCTCTAATAAGAATACAGACAAATAGGGGTTGGAGAGACTGGTCCATCTCTCCTTGCTCAGAAGAGAAGAAAAAACTTAGCAGGCTACATTATGAAACTGCTTAACTGGCAATTTGTATTATAATTCAGCACAATTCAAATGCATTCATTTAATTATGTGATCTGAGGCTCCTTCTAACACCAGCTTGTAATAATAAAAATATCCCATTCTCGAATAATGTGATAATACAATCAGAACACTATCACTGTAGAAAATTTGGTTTAAGAGCTAAAATAAGAGAAAAAAAACCCTTCTATAGAGAACAAGAATTTGGCTGAAATACTGGTTTAAGTAAAAGAGGTAAAAAATATTAGTCTCAAGAGCTCTGCTCTCAACTTTTTCATCATCATCAAGAATCATCATCAAGGAGAATCAAAAAGTGACACTGTTACTAACAACAGGAGATTGGGGCACGTGATTTTAACTTTCTGTCTTATGCCTTACCAGTTAGAACTGTGATTCAATGTACAAATACTGCAGGAAAGATGGTGACCACAGTACTGTCATGTTCCACATTACATCTTTGTAAGAGGGCTTTAATAAGAGTAAAAAAGCATTAAACATACTTATGGCATCTATTTTTCCAGTTAATGCCAAATCATCCCCCAAATTTTCTCTAGATAAACGTGTTTAAAAATGCATACAAGAAGTTAGTTATAAATGGCAGAACAAATCCTTGGGAAGCTTCTGACAATTTCACAAGTTAATCATGATCCACATACGAAACTACTCCCCATGAATTCACACAAAATAAGGCAATAATTTCATCTATGGTTTCCGATGACATGAAAAAAAAAAAAAAGACTGAAGTTTCAATCCTGTTGCAAGAATCTCTTGACAAAAGTAAATTCTAATATTTACAACCATGGGCACATCATTTCTTACTCCTATTTCATACCCTCACCAGACCACAGGATTACACAAGACTGTGTGCTGCTGAAATGTCACCACTACAAGTACAAAGAAAAAGCTCTTTAAAACTACGGAAAATGTACCCATTTGCTTCAACAGAATTTGAAACTCATTTTAAATTTAAAAAATAGAAATAGTTCATTTGATGCTAATGTAAAGCCCTCTCTTAGGTCAGCAAGGAGGGACATGGCCAACAAAATGAATATAGCACTAGCAAGGAGGCAATGGAATTAGATGCATGAAGGCTGTCATACATAAATACACAAATAATTTATTTTTGCCTGGGGCACTGCTTGAAATGTCCTCAAAGAAAATTTATAAAAGCAGATTTGAGCTTTCTCCATTTCCTTTAATGAAGGAAGATTGAAGAGCACCTGAAGCATTCTGAAGGCAAGCAACCAACACAGACTAGTACAGAGTTCCTTGCCTAATGCAGTAATAACAACAAAGATTACCACACAAAGAAAAAGTGCCATTATTAAAACTTAATTACTAGTCAGATAAATGCCAGACAGTATCACAGACATCACTAAAAGTCATAAATATCTAATTTTTAATTGTAAAAATGAAAAGATTTTATCATTTCTCAATAAAACTGTAAAAGTGATCAAGCAATGCCGGTACTGTCTTAGATCTTCTGTAGTTATCTTGTGTACGACCCCAGTATTAAATTAAGAGGTAGGCACAGCTTTTTGTCTTACCAGTACAAAAATTTAGCTGTGATTTGCAGATCTCACTCATGTGCAACTAAGTACATGTGTATATTTAATTCTGGCAGTCTATAGGGCAACATTAATGATTTAAAATACATCTCCATATCCAAAAATAAACAAGGCAATGTCAGTATATATGTGTATATATATATATGTATATGTATATATATATATATATTTTTTTTTTTTTTTAATCTCAAACTCTATTGTTAAGTAATGTAGAAAGGTAATATACTCAAAAATTTAATATCCTTTGCTAATTTATTGAAAACAGTCAAAACAGCTGATTTGCAGTTTGGTTGAAATAGAACTCAATCCTTGTAAGAGCTCTGGAAAGAAAGAAAGTAGAACTACAGTCTGTATGAAGATGCAAACTCAAGTACAGCAAAGAAAGACTATAATCCAGACAGATGTTGCCACGGTATAATCCTGTTATTGTTAAAAAACAAACAAACAACAACAACCAAAAACAAAAACCAAACCCGAAACAGTTTCACAAACTAGAGAATTCAGATTTTTGTCCTCCATCAGACTCTCTTTATCAATCAGCATTGGTGATACAGAACAGGCTATTCATATGACAGTTTTGTTTTAGAATTATCCTAAATCCTGATAGGCTGCAAATCAAAGCCAGCTTAGTGGTCTAGGCACAGGTGCTTAGACTAGCTGGAATATCATAATTTTAGGAAGGAAATGTAGCCTCATGCTCCATTGAGCACTAACAGCTGAGCATCCCTGCTGTCAAGCAGAATTCAAATAGTAGCAAAGAAAAGGGTGAGATTTAAGGAATGGCCAATCAGCCAGGATCTCCAAAGGAAAGAAAAAATCGAGCAGCAATTGTTTTAATCTGCAATGAATAGGGACAGTACAATCCCTATGCTTGTTTGGCAGAGAGTAGTCATGGCTTTTCACCTGAGTTTTTCCTGTAAATAAAATAATTTTCAACACTACTGTGAAAATAAAAAACTTAATTTTACAATATCTGAGGTTGAAGAAAAACATAAGTCCTTCGTATAAAACAAATATGTACTGCTTTATGCGCATGGCAAAATAAATCTGGTACTTCTTAAGGCTTTCTTTCTTTCTGCAACTAACTCTACTTTCCAAAATGTGTTTCCTTCGCTTGCATCCAAAATAGAAACGCTTTCATCATATGGCAAATGGCTCACCTTGTGACCACAGGCTAATATTCCAATCTTGTATACTAGTAGAACACACTCTGTCCTTTTGATTCAGGCAACAAGATATCTAATGTACACAACCAGGGGCAGAATTCAGCCTCGTGAGCAGAAAACAAAAATAAAGAAATAAATCTATCCTTTCACAAGAAGACAAATTACAATGTTACAAAGCTAAGGGAAGCATATCGCCTTGGGTATCTGCAAACTACTTCCAACCTAGTAGTTGTAACACAAGAAGATGAAGGATTAGATGTCCCGATATCTACAGCAGATGTAAGATCTTTGCCTTTGAATCTACAATAAAAAACTCAGCACACTTAGAATATTTTTCAATTCACTTCTCTTTTTTGTTAAACACATATTTTTACCTAATGGATTTCCTTTACTCCACATAATGGTTCTTTAATCTTTCATACCAATTCCAGTATGACAAAACACCATCAGCATCCACTTTCAGTAAATATTTTATGATCACTTAGCTCTCACAAGGTGAAAAGTTTCAATGTCTTGTCCTGTAGGTTTTCTATGTTTTGTTAAATCTTGTAAGTATAATAAGAATTGCTATTACCTTGAATCTTAGCTAAGTATATGCTGTGATTAGAAATAGCTAGTCTGAATGATATCTGAGAAATGCATTCCTTCAAAATAACGCATGAATAGTTTAGTACACCAGAAACAAAGACCTGAATCATAGTTTTGTAATCTATTCATTTGAATTCCTTCCACACTGAATTGTCAGTGTCCTTGTGAAACATTCATTTCACAGAATCATAAAATCACCAAGGTTGGAAAAGACCTAAAAGATCATCCAGTCCAACCGTTCACCTATTACCAATAGCTCCCACTAAACCATGTCCCTCAACATACATTTATTTTATTAACAAAAGATATAAAAGCATTCCCTATCAAAAGCAAAAGTTTACTATGATCCCTGCTCCTAGTGAGCAGTGAGACGCTTCCATGAAGTTACTTCCTCTGTCCTTAAGAAATAACATTGTCAGCTGAATTGGTCTGCAAATTTAATCTGAAGGCATCTCTGCAAGGAAAACATCTTCATTCCTCATAACCATTATTCTCCTTGCTTCTCTGGCAATGTAGCCCTGCAGTTTGTGAATTCTGACAATTCAATTTGTAGTAGGTTTGGTGCTAACATTATTCCGTCTTGTATATGCTCCCACGTGATGCTTTGATATTCTTCAGGAAACAACTGGAACCACAGGCATGCAGAACACACAGCAAAGTTAATATGATGACAAGATATTCATGATGGTCAAGCAACAAGGCTGTCTCAACAGACTGATGACATATTTAGTCCTGCAATTTGTCACGTCATTTTCCTACTGCGATTCCATTCCTGTGAATGAGCCAGCATTAGCTGGTCATTTTCCTGCAGGTAAAAGGCTGTCAACATCCTTTAGCAAAGAGTTCCATAGTGAGACAATGCATCATATTGTCCACATTTATCCATTGGGCAAAAAAAAATCCAATCTATGTGAAGCATATGGCTTCTGCATATGATAGAAGATGAGATATTAAGTTTACGGATCTGAAAAACAAAACAGTAATGAACAATGCTGAAGACTGAGATTTCGTGACGGATGCCAAGGTTCCTTAGGGAGTCTAAGACCTAAATGCACTATCAAAAAGGCATTATCATTCAACTCCATTTGAAGCTAATACCATAAAGACAAAACAACTGAATGCAGAATTCATTTCTGTATATGCAACCTTTGCTTTGCATCACAGGTATACATATACCAGGAAAATAACTGCTTCTGGAATACACTGATTTATTTTTCTAGGAGGCATGGGAATATTAATATATTCCTCCTTTTCAATTCCTTGTAAAGTTTACCTTAGTGGCCTACTACTAGGTAACAATGATACCTACGTATATAAAATGAGAATTGCTTACAAGCCCCATGGCTTTTTTTTCAGATGCTGAGAGTACTATTTTGGAATGAGGTGAACTGGGTGCCTAACTGGAGGTCTGCCCTGAAGACAGAGCACCTTTAGCAACCGCTTCTCATTTATTAGTAGTTTTGATGAGGAAAGGATGTGAAAATCTAAAGTTCAGTTAAAGCATACTCAAGCTCGTTCTTTTTCTCAGGTGAAATGTGAAATTTCAGCAAGAGAGCACTTCTGCACATGTCATGTCTTGATTTGCTTCTGCAAGCAGTATTGCACTAAAAAAAAAAACAAGACTTTGTGGCTTTGCCACTATAAACATGTAATTAGAATTAAAGGTCATGTATATCTGCTGCAAAGAACTGCAAGCATACAGACATGCCATTTGTAAGCTGGGAGCATGTGACTGACATCTTCCAAGGCTGTTCACAGAGAATCAGCATGGTATCAAACTGATGATATTTCTCAGTTTAGAAGTGAAAGCTATAGCAGCTGCTGATGCATTCAGTGGTAGTGATGGAGTGACTGGGGTACCTCCCATTATCACAAGAGGAGAGAAAAGTGAAACTCCTCAAGTAGGTAGTTGTGCAGTGTGAGCGATGGATCTGGAACCACCACTGCTGTCTGGAGCCAGATCTGAATGGTCTACATTTGCCAGAAGAGCTGCAAAGTGCTAGTGAGTTTAGGATGCCCCTTTTGCCCCTTTTCCAAATTTATGCTGTTACTTGGAGTGTACCAAATACTAAAGATGCTCTACAACAAAGACGTTCTATTTGGGGTGCATTAAAAAGAGTGTGTCCAGTAGGTCAAGGAAGGTGACATCCTCTTTCTCTACTCTGCGCTGGCGAGGCCACATGTAGAATACTGTGTTCAGTTCTGGGCTCTCCAGTTCCAAAAAGACAGGGATCTCCTAGAGGGAGTCCAGCGGAGTACCAGAGACAAAGCGCCTGGAGAATCTCCCGTGTGAGGAAATGCTGAGTAACCTGAGTCTGTTCAGCCTGGGGAAAAGACTGAGAGGGGATCTGATAAACGTAAGTATCCAAAGGGAGGTGGGGAGCAAATGGATGAGGCCAGGCTCTTCTCAGTGGTGTGTAGCAATAGGACAAGGAGTAACGGCCTAAAACTTGAACATAGGAAGTTTTGTACTAACATGCAGAAGAGCTTCCTTACATTAAGAGGGACAGAACACTGGAACAGGTTGCCCAGAGAGGATGTGGAGTCTCTGTCTAAAGAGATATTCAGGACTCATCTGGATGCCTATCTGTGCAAAGTACTGTAGGGTACCTGCTTTAGCAGGGGGATTGGACTTGATGATCTCTTGAGGTCCCTCCCAACTCCTGTGATTCTGTGATTCTAATCAGACTTATTCTTTACTGTTATATATTTATTAGGAGGCGTTTTAAAAGTTGGACTAGTGTAGGAAAACAGACTGCAGAATCAGAGCTTTCTGATACACCGGGGAAAAGTTTCCTATTACTTAGTTTAATATGATATTCATTTTTATCTTTGATTACAGATCATATTTTTAGAACAACTATTTCATTTTCCTTTTAGTGCTATGGCTCTGATAAAGAAATGTGTTTGCATTTGTCCTGTGCATTTATCCTTCCCTGCTCCTCAATTTGTAATTTTTTTTTTAAATTCTGTAATACTTGCAGAGACTGCATGATCACTCTGGAGCTACACTGCTTTCCTCACGCCACAGTGGAACAAAATCAGCTCTCAGGACTTCTGCAAATGAGACTGATGTACAGAGCATTTATTTTGTATTATGGATCACAGCTTGAAAGAATAGAAAAGCATAAAGTATGTGAGATAAAAACAAGAATAGATTAATATATTATTCAAGGGTTCCAGCTTACAAGCGAGAAGCAGTGTTTCTAACTTTTTCATTAGTTTCTCACAAACTGCATTTGACAGAATTACTGCTGTGTTTGCTGACACAACCCACTGGCCTCCAGACATCATGACAGTAATGTCCCCATCGAACCCGACACCTGTTTTTCATTTCCAGACATTGATTCTCCATCTTACAGCCAACATATTTCACAAGAATAAGCTGCTACCATTACCAGCAAAATATTGATTAGAGCAACACTCAAATCCCTAGCTGTAAATTTATAGCCTTAATTTCCAGTAGGTTTCATTAGTTATCTTCAAGCAGATGAAGATGTAAGGTGGCCATTAACATATGTCAAACAAAATGTTAGCTAGGCTCTCATGTATGTATTAAAGTTTAAAGAAAACAATGAATAAGTAATTACTACTATATAATTGGAGAGAAATGAAAATGCGCAAGCACCTGTGTGAGGTCAAGGAACAGAAACTCATCATTCTGTTAAATGACAGTAAGACACAAATCTCATAGCTAAGTAATAACACAGGCAAAAGTCTACATGGAAAGACCATAATTCTCAACATTGTAGAGCATGAAAGAGGGCGAGACTCCTACACACCATCCCCCCTCACTGCACCTTCAGCCTACCTCCAAAGCTAGTTCTGTCTGTTGTATCATCACAACCCAAGTGAAAGCCCAAGTCATTCTAGATGAAAGGACTCCTTTCTGGCTTTCATGTTTCCAATATTCTATCTGAAACAGCACAACGACCTGATATTCTCCTCTTTACACTGATACATACTGTTTTTGGTCTTTCGATGTATTCCTTTATTATATTTAACCTCTTAATCATTAATCTCACCTACACTAGCACCTCTACAGTCAAGACCTCCTAATTCCCTTCTTATTCCCTAAACTCATACTAATTACTTTCTTCATCTGAATTCCTTTCTGATCATGGCATAAATCAGTATTTTCTCTCTCTTCTGTCAGCATTTTGCCACCATTTTCATGTCCTACCTCCAGCTCTTTTTGCTGTTGCACTGTGGGGTCACAGTACTAGTTAGCTACTAAAAGAAGGCTTCAAAACACCCTCTTGTACTACAACAATTAGTTTGCTTTATCTGTTCAGCAGGTGCCCTGTTGCATCAGCAAGTTGAAATCATGGGCCTGTAACCTTATGATTATTGTGGAGCAGGATCAGAATTATCTTGTTTCTATTATGGATTGTTACTATCAGTTCATTGTACACATTGAAGAACACAGTGGGGAACTGTCAACAGAAGTAGCAAATAGTCTTTACTTCCAGAAGTTATACTGTTCAGACTTGACTGTTACTTGATTTAAAACACATTTAAGTGGCTAAACTAAGGATTAGAAGTTTGTCTTCATTTCCATAACCTTTGCTTTTGTTAATTAGAGCTGAACAAAGACATGGACAGGAATGTAAGAAGGCCACTCCAGAAGTAATGTCTATTTTATTATGTTGGCCCTAGACATCAGAGGAATGATGGTCACAGTCAGAGGGCTGCAGTCAGTGGCTCAGTGACCAAGTGGAGATCAGTGACGAATGGTGTTCCTTGGGGATCAGTGCTGGGACTGCTGCTATTTAACATCTTTGTAGGTGACACAGACAGTGGGATTGAGCGCATCCTCAGCAAGTTTGCAGATGACACCAAACTGACTGGTGCAGTTGACACGCTAAAAAAAAAGAGATGCTATCCAGAGAGATGTGGACAGGCTTGAGAGGTGGCCATGCCAACCTCATGAACAATGCCAAGTGCAAGATCCTGCACCTGGGTCAGGGCAATCTCAAGCACAGATAAAGATTGGGTGGAGAATGGATTGAGAGTAACCCTGAGGAGAAGGATTTGGGAGTGCTGGTTGAAGAAAGATTCAACATGAGCCGGTAATGTGTGTTTGTAGCCCAGAAGGCCAACTATTCTGGGTTGCGTCAAGAGAAGTGTGAGAAGCAGGTTGAGGGAGGTGATTCTGCCCCTCTACCCTGCTCTTGTGAGATCTCACCTGGAGTACAAAGATTATCAGAGGGCTGGAGCACCTCCCCTACGAGGTGAGAGAGCTGGGGCTCTTCAGCTTGGAAAAGAGAAGACTCCAGAGAGACCTTATAGCAGTCTTCCAGTACCTGGAGAGCGCCTACAGGAAATCTGGAGAGGGACCTTTTATACGGCCACATAGCAACAGGACAAGCGGAAATGACTTTAAAGTGGAAAAAAAGTAGATTTAATCTAGGTATTAGAAAGAAATCCTTTATTGTGAGGGTGGTGAGACACTGGAACAGATTGCCCACTGAGGTTGTGGATGCCCCTTCCCTGGAAGCATTCAAGGCCAGCCTGGACAGGGCTGTGAGCAACCTGGTCTAGAGGGAGGTGTCCCTGCCTAAAGCAGGGGGTTGGAATTAGGTGATCTTAAAGGTCCCCTCCAACCCAAACCATTCCATGATTCTGTGTTAGTGGTATTGCAGTAGAGTTTGAACCTTCCTATCAGTACATTGTTACATTTTGTTACCATGCAACAAATGGCAATGGAGGGGCAGTCTGACAGAATGGTGTCTGACATTGAAGTGTGCATGAAGCGATGTGGCATTAAATTCCTCCATGTGGAAAAAATTGCACCCACTGACATTCATCGACATTTCCAGAATGTTTATGGAGATCAAACAGTGGATGTGAGCACAGTGAGGTGGTGGGTGGTGTGTTTCAGCAATGGCGACAAGGGGTCATCTCTGCTAGTACAGATGTTTATAAGTGTGGCATGTAGGCTCTCAATCATCACTGGCAAAAAAGCATAGGAGTTAACAGTAGTGACTATGTTGAAGAATAGCGTTATGTAGCTGAAAATTTGCTCCATCAAATAGCATTATCGCACTCTTTATATTTGTTGTAGTTTCAATGGAAATATACGAGGCATTAGTTTCAGAGTGACCTACATACATATTAGATGCAACATGCCATTTGTAAACATGAAAAAGTGGAATTAAACTGGGAAGTTATAATGACTTGTGAGGTTGCTTTCATTAAACATATCCCAAAAGAACGTTAAGTGTCAATACCTCATCTATGCCAATATTACAAGGGATCCATTTTACTTACAGGAATACATTTTTCATTCTGTAATACCAAAAATGTTTTCTCTGTCTCCAAGTAATTTCTCTATTTCACCTTGATTATTAGTTAAGTAAATGCTATTTTACTTACTCAAAGAAAAAAAAAAGTATTTATGTAATCTATTTAACTTCAAGCGCGTTGTTTTCACTTGCACTTATAATACTACAAACAACTAAGAATGCAAATTCTACACATTCCCACTGAACTTTTCCTACTGCATACAAAATAAGGCATTTTTCATTTATTACCTAAGTTATAATCCATAAACTTGAAAGACAAGATAACTATAAGAAAATAAGAGCTAAATCTTGGCTTTTCATTTTTGCCTATGTCTAAAATACTCTGGAACTCTAATACAGACAGACTCAAAATTTTTTGGAAATCAACACAGTTAATAGGTGAAATAATCATGCTGAAATAGACAGACTGTGTGTAAACTGCTGTAAACTGCATAAAATACAGTACTACACAGGTTCTTAAGGTAACAAAAATGCATATCATCTGAAAAATCTATGCAAGTCATTTACACTGATAACGTTGATAAGCATTTCAAGTCCAAGAAAATTGCAGAGCTCTTCCTGACTGACAGAGCTGTGCATTAAACCAGAGAGACAGGTCATAACTGCCTCAATTTACAGTGCATATGTACATAATACATATTTTGCAACCTGTAAAAACATTATGCTCTGTTCTGTTCTGTTGTACTGGTGAGTAGCTTATGTTTGGTCAGACTGACAGTTTTGTGTTGAATAATGCAGAAGATTGATACTCTAAGTATCAAAAGGTGGGAGGGAAAGGATGCAGCGGGGCACTTGTAGAAAAACTGCACTTGGACTGTGCATATTAAACAAGTTCCAAGTAGCCACAGAGTGATACAGAAAGAAGAAAGGTCTAAATCTCAAATGATCTTGTATAGAGACAAATACAGATATATATACATATACAATTTCTTTTACTTATCTATGAAGTCCTCATATGTCTGTAAAAATTGAAAAAAAGACTGCAACTATTTGCTCCAATGAAGAGAAGGAGTTATCCAAGCTGTTCCAAGAATCTTAATTTTGTCCATCAGAAAATGTGGGAAACTAAGGGGAAAATTTTTTGTGCCTTCAAATGTTACATACAAGAAGGAAACATACGAGAAGTTGGTCAAATCCCTAAGCACAGATGCCTGGCACAAACACAGAGATAAAATCAAGAGGGCACAGCAGAACTGCGTAACTAGTAAAATATTGAAGAAAAAAAAAGAGAAAGCAGAATGGCTGCTTAACAAAAAAGAAAAGTAGTCAGTATATATACCAAGACTACTGAAGTACGTAATGTCTTGCGTATTAGACTCCACTATAAACATCAGCTCCAACTTACTGGTTGCAAAAAGTACAAATCCAAGACATAAAAGTTTTAACCTACAGTAGGGAAAGTACAGGTATGCTGAAGGGTACTCAGATGAGACAGGTATTTACAAGTCTTCTTGTTTTGCTCATCCAATTTACTTAAAGATTGACCTGTGGTACCTCAAATATATTAACATCTATTCAGTAAGAACATGTATAAGATTAAATTTAAAAAAAAAAAAAAAAAAAAAAAAAAAAAAAAAAAAGTTGTTTTCCTTTTCTATTTTTCCTAAGGACATTTCTATGTCCTTAAAGGGAAGGAGAATTTCTATTTCTTTCTATTTCTTAAAGGGAAGAAGAATTAATAATGATCAACATATAGAATAAATAATTGGACAATACACAACATAGAAATTCCTCTTAGCCCCATCAAATTGCTAAGAACATATCATATGGAAACTCAGCACTTCTTAAGGACACATTGTATGGTAAAATTACATATATTTTCATATGAGAAGGCAGCAGATCCTGTGTTTTGGAAACTAATTAGGAGATACCAGTATCTCCACTATTAGTAAGGATTTTGATAGTATTTTAAGATAAACTTTCCATAATAGAAAGAAGCTAAGCAGGCTTAGTCTAAGAGAAAATACTACATTGTGGTCTCAAAGCAAAACCTCATTGAAAAACTACACTGAAAATTTGGTTCCCTGCCAAAGCAAAATATAGTTAGCAGAGATTTGTCTAAGACTTGGTGCCTCTCAAAATTTTCAGTAGTGTGTGCAACAGAGACATTGAGAAGATCTTGCCAACGAAATCTGAAAAAATAAAACCAACCTCAGCTCACCAACAACTATCAGGAGAGTTCCCATGTTCCCACACATTAGAATTGCTCACTAGGCATAAGCAAAGCGTCAGACAAACATTTAACAGGGAATTATGCTTTGGCTGCATTTCTGTAGAAGATGACATGGCTCAGGGCAGCCTACTAAAGTCTAACTGATGGTTGGTTAGAAGTGGTAATCCTTGGGGACTGACATTGTAACTGATACTAGCACATTCATCAAAGATCTGAACAATGCAACCCACAAGCTTACAGATCACAAACTCGGGGGCACTTGCTACGTGGAAAGGCAGAATTGCCATTCAGAGGGATCTCAACCAGCTGAACCTACTCAGCTTCAAGACCAACAAAGCAAGATGCAAGTCTTGCACTGAGAATGGAATGACCTTGTGCATCAGGACTGGCAGAGGAGCATCCAGCTTTGCAATAGTGCTTAAAACCTAGAGATCCTGTTGGATGGAAATGAATGTGAGCTAGGAAGTGTGAGCTTTGCACACTAACTACTACATATGGGACTGCATTGGCATAACCACAGCAAGTAGGTCAAGGACGGTGATTGTTCCTATATATACGGCATTGGTGAGCATGTGTTTCGAGCACTGTGCACACCTTTTAGTTCCTCAGTACATGAGATTTTGACAAAAAATTGAAACAACTCAGAAGGTCAGCAAAGCAGATGGTGCTGGAATGCATCAAATAATAAAGAGAGGCTGAGGGAACCTGGCTTGCTCAGCCAAAGAGTTATTCTAGATTCCTATGTTTCAGTACATAAAACTGTAGAGATTTCATGGTTACAATTTTCAGAAAAAGGCAGGTCTAGAAAAAGCAACAGTAACAGAAAACCTTCCATATGGAAAAGCTGCTCAAAAAAGACAAGAGAATAAACATAGTCTTTCAGTAAACATAACATAAACGTTAAAAATCTTTCAATAGGCAGAAAACATCTCTAAGAAGGAAGAGAATAACTTGTTCTGTCTCAACAGCTAAGAAATAATACATTTATACTGCAACAAAAATTAGCCTTACAGATAAAGAAAATTTCTATCAGCATGAACTACTGGGATAGTCGGGCTGAAAAATTTACAGAATTTCATTCCTTTGAGATTTTCCAGAAAGCTAGACCAAAACATGTCACAAACAACAGAAATACAGCTGGCATGCTATATAACATACTGTAGGACATGGAAGGAAAAGAAGGCCTCTAGCCAATTTTTCTATTTTTCCATGAAAAGTTAACCATGTGAAGTAAACCAAGTGTAGTAAACACACAGAATTTTAAAAAATATATTAAACAATTTCTTCTTTTTCTCTTATCTATTACTATGGAATATTCAAGCATAAGTATTGAACTATTATTTTGAATTACTGCTCTCAGCTACTCACGCATTTTGATCTGGGAGAGCTCCCAAGACACAGTTCAACACAGTATCACAGAAGTTGGAAAGAACCTCAAGAAGATCATCAAGTCCAATCTCCCCACTAAAGCAGGTTCCCTACAGCAGATCACACTGGTAGGTGTCCAGAAGAGTCTAGAATAACTCCATTAAAGGAGACTCCACAACCTCTCTGGGCATCCTGTTTCAGAGCTCCATCACCCTTATCATTAAATAGTTCTTCTGCATGTTTGTATGGAACTTCCTATGTTCCAGTTTTAGTCTCCTTGTGCTGTCACTACTCATCACTGACAAGAGCCAGGCCTCTTTCATTTGCCTCCTGCCTCCCTTTTATACATATATATAAATAATTCAATTACTGTACCCTTGAAATAAATTTTCAAAATTCAAAAAAGGAAACAGAGACAGCTGCTTTCTTTCTTAGTAGAAAATTGTCACTAATTGTTTCCATTTGTGCTTACATTTTGAAAGGCATTCGTATGTATGGACTAAATACCTAGAGCTTCCAAAACACTAGACAAAAGAAAATGTAGCTCACTCATTGGCAATACCTGACATCAGCTTTAAAAATGAAATGTTATGGACTCCTCTGAGACTTCAGCCTGTGGCAAACACAAAAAAATGAGCTCCGGGCTGACACGTGGCATGCAGTAGTGCCTTGCATGGTTTTTGACTGTAGCTTCAGAATTCTACCCTACTGCGTTTCACAAATTGAATTTTATTTTTAGTTTTTAAAAAAACAAACAACCTTGCATTTAAAGTTTTGAAATAACCACAATGATGGCAATAGCTTGTAAGCTGCTTTTTTAATCTGCCAGTATTCACAACAATAGCTTCATGACTCTTCAAATCCTACTCCCATGTCAATAAAATCAGATGTGTCTACATATAAACATCATTAACTCCCTGCACTTTCTACATTCTTTCCGAGGTCACCGGCTGCTCTGATGCCAAACAATGCAATATGAACTTATAGGGGCATGTGGGTGCAAGTGAATGCACACCAGGGTGGATAAACTTCAGTAATTATTTACCTATTAGTACTGCCTGCTATCAAAAGGTAGTTTAAAATGTAGATATTAAAAGTTATCCTAGATTCCTCAAGTTGTTCTTTTTCTTCTAAAGAAGCATGGAGGTAATGATGTCATGCCAATAAAACTTCCATTTCTCTTTGAGAAGTAGGCCAAAGTGGCAGATGTCTGGTTTAGCCTAGAGGAAAAGATGTTTAATGGTGTGTGACAAATAAGAAATAAAAATCAAGTAACATTTCTTCAATGCAACCTACTTAAAAATTGTTACGTTATTACTGAAGTTGCATATCCCTACTCATATTACAAGAGAATTTCAGTAAAAATTTCTCATTCAAGACTGAATATTAAAAATCACCGATCATCTTTAATATAGTTAGCCGTTTTTTATTTTATTAAAGCCTCGATCTACTACTCATCTCCCAAACAGGCATCTACCAAAACTGAAGAGGAAAAACAGAAATAAATCTAAGGAATCAATCATATAATTGCTTTCAGTTCCTCCACAGGTACATGGTCAAAACCAGCTGACTCACTTAGAATAACAGAATCACCAAGGCTGGAAAAGACCTCCACGATCATCCAGCCCAACTGTCCACCTACACCAATATTTCTCCACTAAACCATGTCCCTTAGCACAGCATCTAAATGTTTCTTGAACACCTCCAAGGATGGTAACTCCACCACCTCCCTGGGCAACCCATTCCAGTGCCTGACCACTCTTTCAGAGAAGAAATTTTTCTTAATATCCAACCTGTGCCCTGGTGCAAGGGGCCACTCTATTTAGTCCTATTGTTAGTTACATGGGAGAAGTAACTGACCCACACCTTGCCACAACTTACTTTCAGGTAGCTGTGGAGAATGATAAGGCTTTCCTGGAGCCTCCTGTTCTCTGGACTAAACAATTTCAGTTCCCTCAGCTGCTCTTCACAAGATGTGTGCTCTGGACTCCTCACCAGCCTTTCTGCCCTTCTCTGGACATGCTCCAGTGCCTCAATGTCTTTCTTGTAGTAAGGGATCCAAAACTGAACACAGTATATTGAGGTGCAGCCTCACCAGTGAGGCTCAAACATAGAGGGATGATCACTTCCTTGTTCCTGAAGACAACACTATTTCTGACACAAGCCAGGATGCCATTGGTCTTCTTGGCCACCTGGGCACACCGCTGACTCATGCTCAGCCAAGTGTTGACCAGCACTTGCACGTTCGTTTCTTCCACACAGTCTTCCAGCCACTCTGCCTGTAACATTGCTCGGGGTTGCTGTGGCCAAAGTGCAGGATCTGGCATTTGGTCTTGTTGAACTTCTTCACACTGGCCTCAGCCCAGCAATCCAGCCTGTCCAGATCCTGCTGTAGGGCCTCCCTACCCCCAGGCAGATCGACACTTCCTCCTAACTTGGCATCATCCGCAAACTTAATGAAGGTGCACTGAATCCCCTCATCCAGGTCATCAATAAAGATAATGAACAAGACAGGTCCCAATACTGACTCTGGAGAACTCCAGTCATGACCGGTTGCCAGCTGGATTTAACTCTCTGGGCCTGGCCCTCCAGCCATCTCTTTTCCCAGCAAAGAACACACCTGCCTGAGCTGCAGGCTTCTCCATAATAACACTCTGAGAGACACACTTGACTGGTTTAAAATGCAACACTGGTTTAGCAGAGAGGATAATAGATACAGTATAAAAATAAGTAAATAGTTAAATGCAACAAGGCAACCAAAGAGATAAAAACCTTGCAGGAAAAAAAATTCCCCTAAAAGAGAACGCTTTACACACTATACGAGCACAGCTTGCAACAGAATCCTACTACCAAAAACATGACACTTTAAATAATTAAAAATAATATGTCATATCATGAAATAAGCAACAAAACAGACAATGCTCTTGCAGTTGCATCTAATCTAAAATAGCTAATAATAATCACTTACATTACCAGTAGGCCTTGAATATGTAATTACTCAATAGTCAATTGACCTAGAAGCTAAATGCATACAAAGACGGCACCCGTCCCTTGTTTACAATCTCAGACAAATAGATGATAAAACCAGAAATCACAGAATTGAATTAGGTAGAGCAGTGGCAGAATACAAGTGAAAAATGAGATGATGCAGTTGCATATACAACATGTACTCCATGCCAAAAATCCAAATTTCCGCAGTCTGTATTTTAAAATAGCAAAGAATTTATATAGCTATACACAGACCTAGCAATCTCTTCTGTCTTTGATAACTGTATGTTATTTGGAACTTATTTCTCCTTACATGGTAGATAATACATAACACGGATCTAGATGTGAAAAGATTCTGATGATTTTGTTTTCCATACTGGACAGTCTATTAAAATACTTAGTATTAAATAAAATATAGTTAAAACTATATTCCTCTCATATTACCATGGATTATTTAAATCCAAATTCTCTTGTGTGGCTGACTTGATTCCTTAATTGATCATAACCCAAGGGATTTGCTACAGTACTTATGCAGGATTCTTGCATATGCTGTGACCTTGGAACAACACCAAGGACTGGGCCAGTAGCACAGGACTGGAGAGGACAATCCTCAGCATCAAATCCTACCACTCGCAGGAGTGTATGGGCTATGTTCCTACCTTTACCTTTTCATGTGGTGTACCATGTAACATAACAAACTTAAACACATTCCTCCTATCCTTCAGTAGAAGACATGGAAAAAAAGAAAATAATTTCCTGACAAATCTCAGACATTTTAAGTTTCACAGAAATTCCTGCTGTAAATTCCAAATGTCCCTTTGGAGAGCAATCTCAAAAAAGGGAAAAAATCATAGAACGGCTTGGGTTGGAAGGGACCTTAAAACCACCTAGTTCCAGCCCCCTGCTGCCACTGGATCATGATGCCCAGAGCTCCAGTCAACCTGCCCTTGCATGCATCCAGGGATGGCACATCCACAGCTTCTCTGGGCAGCTGTTCCAGTGCCTTGACACCTTCCAATTTCCTCCTAGTATCTAATCTAAATATCCCTTCTTTCACTTGAAATCCCTTCTACTTCCACTATCAGAATGTAAAGTCAGTCTCACTCCTGTTTGTAAACTCCCTTTAAGTACTGGAAGATTGCAATGAGGTTGCCCCAAAGCCTTTTCCTCTCCCAGCTGAACATGCCCATGTCCCTCAACCTTTCTTCCTAAGAGAGATGCTCCAGCCCTATGATAATCTGATAATCCCTGTGGTCCTCCTCCAGACCCACTCCAATAGCTCCATGTCCAGATGCAGTGCTCCAGATGGGGTCCCAGTAGAACAGAGCAGAAGAGGACAATCCCCTCCCTCTCCCTAATGGCCACCCCTCTTTTGTTGCAGCCCAGGACCCTACTGGCCTTTCAGATAGCTGGCTCATGTCAAGCTTTTTATTGACCATAACTCCCAACTCCTTCTCTACAAGGCTGCTCTCAGTGAGTTCTTCTCCCAGTCTGTAAACATATCTGGGACTGCCTCAAGCCAAGTGTAAGACACTGCAGTTGGCCTTACTGAACCTCATTAGATTCACATGGGCCCAGTTTTCAAATATGTCCAGGTTGCTCTGAATGGTGTCCCTTTCTTTACTTATGTCAACTGCACCATCAGCTTAATGGCATGAGCAAACTTGCTAAGGGTGCACAACATCCCACTACCCAGGTCACTAATAAAGATAAGCACACAAACCCCTGAGGGACACCAAAGCTCTTCATTTAGGATGATTTAGAAACAGTTTTGAGAAAGATGTTTGTACTCTTCTTACTGTTAAGAATGAAATAAGAAAAATAATAACAGGATTTGTGAATAACAGATTATCTTGTCTAGAACGTGGTAAGTGTTGAGCAAAGCATTCTTTCAAAGTAATGAGTGGGGTCAGTGTAAAAAGAACTGTAATCCACTTGCTGTATTTCTTATTGCATGCGCATTTTGTGCCCTTCCATACTGTGATTTAGTCAACAGTGGATGCTCTAAATAACGTGTAATTGTAGATTTATTGAAAGAAGACAATTTCAGCAGCTCACTGAGCTTATCAGAACAAGTTTTGCAGATGAAACTGCACAACATTCTTTGAAATGAAATGTGAAAGAGATGTTACAAAGCCCTTTTCTTCAAGGCTTTAGCTGGCTAACAGAGCATGTAAGTGGATATCTGTAATTGCCCAAATTTTCTTTGGATTTATAGCAATGCATTACTGGGATGCTACATAAATGCTTAAGAGTCATAGGGAATGGTGTGTATTTTCCACAGTAGTTTATTTTGACAAGATCTGCAGACTTGCATAACTGTAGACACACATTCCTTATACATCAAACAAGTTCCTCACTGAGAACCCAGAAACTACAAGAACAGTAGTTCCTTTTGTCAAGTCCTTGCCTTCATTATTACCTACTTTGATATCAACTTTTCACATTTCACTTAGCAGTAAATAACTGCACCATAATGTATCTGTAAGAGGTAATTATCTTCACATTTCTAATTGCTATGTAATAGTTCTGAACTTAAGAGTAATAGAATAGAAACATTCATCTTCCACAGAAGCAATACAGGAATGGAGATGCTACTGCACTAATCTATCAAGATTTCACCCACACAAGTAAACAGAGAAATCTGAAAATACAAATGCACTAACAACAGATTCATATAAACAACTTAGCTGTGCATGACTGGATACGATTATTGGGGCTCATCTCAACTGTATATACATAGAAATCTATTGCTATCTGAAATGCTCCATCATCTCACAGTTCCCTTTAATGGGATTTCAGATAAGACAGATTCTATGGGAGAACCCTGCCCTTTGGGACTGACAAAAACATACCAGTAGGGACACAATGAGGAATCTCAAAATCACTCAATTGATGCGTAAGTTTAGGGAACTGAACTGAGCCTTCACTACTTATAGTAAAGAAAGTGTACATGGCTGGACAAAATGAAGCAAGAGACTGAAGGATACAACTCAGATAACGTTACAAAAGAGCCCAAGTTTATCTGCCTGCATTTCTTGGTTTATAATTTCATTCTCTATCCATTACTGATTTGTTTCTTATTCCCATTCTTCTTGAAGTCAGAAATGTAAATTAAAAATTAACCTGCACAGTGATTAGAAGAATTACTCTAAGTGATAGTTTTGTTTTAGCAAAGTGCAATGCTTTATATTTGCTGTTAGAAAGAATTTCAGGTGTGAAAGTGAAAGAAATGCTCCTAAATGGAAGCGTACAGTAACGAGTTATTTTCACATTTTGAAAGTGGCAGTGAATTAAGACAAGTGAAAGATTAAGAAAACAAATTATGCATCTCTTTCTCAGACTTCTCTGCAATTAAAAACTGCATTTTACATAGGTACCATCAACATTAACCTTTGTGAGCAAAGACAAGTTTTGACTGCAAACATAATATGCTATTCCACATTGCTGGAGGAAATGCACTGGGGTACGTGCACATTGCACTTTGCAGGTTATTAATGCATTTGCCTGCTTGAAACATAGCATTAGAATGAATATCAAAACATACCTAGCTGCTTCAGCTTGCTGTTTTTCATCAGCAGCCATTTCCAAAAGCATTTACAAATAACAAATCAGCTCTCGATTTAATTTTTTGGATGCTGATGTTAGTATGATATTACAAAGCCATAGGACAGTTCAAGGCTGGATGTCACTCTGGGCAGCCTGGTCTAGAGGTTGGCAGCCCAGCAGGGGGTAGAAACTAGCTGATCTTTAAGGTCCTTTTCAACCCAGGCCATTCTATGACTCTATGACAGAAGTCTGCATCTCAGCTGCCCATTGTGAGGGCTTAGAAATGTTTCCCTAGCTGAACGCACAGAACTCTTGCAGATCTTCCTCCCTTAGTGTCCTAGAAACTAAGATGGAGAGTTCAGTAACTAAATGTGAGATCAGCATCTATCCAAAACCCCATATACCTCCATGCAGGTTAAACTAATATTCACACTTGAGATTTTTTTTTGTGCAGCATAAAACCACATAAATAGATGCAAAGGCAGTTTTGTGTAGAGGAACAAAGTTTCTCCTTTTTTTCTTTTTTGTCTTAGTGTATTACCCTTTTGCAAACAAAGGAGTGCAGTTATGAGCAGAATCAGAAACATTTTCTGTTACTACAACTCCATGGAAAAAAAGCCATCCATGTTGCAAAAGCAAAGCACATCCCTCAACAATTAATACAGATAGTTAAAAAATATTTGTTTTTTAACACATTCACAACACAGTAGAAATAAGATTTTTTTTAATTTACTGATCTCTTCTGAAAACAATATACACAAACAAATATAAGAGCTTTTTTTTCCTCAAAAATTTTACTTTAAGCTTAACAATGAAACATTTCACCACTTTTCTTCTCCACCCCTTAATTTTCCCCTAGTGAGTCAGCAGCTGTTTACTGATTCTTCCAACATCTATTTTGCACTGCATATGACTTCACTGTCAACCTCCGACTGTACTTATCCGAGAGTCTGCAATTTCCACGATATGCAGGAGAATGGTCTGATATTGGTAGTTAACATGTCAGCAATATTTAGCATCTCACTACATTGGAAAAGACTTCTTATGCAATGTCATTTTATTAATTTACTAATACTCAACTCACAATAAGTTGAACACTATCCACCTACGTTTAATGAACCAGTTCCATGCCAAAAAAGCTCTTGATCCTTTGAGAGCACCCGAGAGGGCAAATGCCATCTACAGAATTCACAATTTTCATAACTAGGCTTAGATGCTAGATCGTTTTTGCAAAAACATTCCAGGACTGCACTGAAATTCTGTTTTCTGAATGTTACAATGATTTTGGAGAGTATTAAAAATTAAAATGCTTTATTTGCTGAGAAAATTCACTTTATGCTTAAGTTACTACAACAGAGATTCCTTTAAGTAAGGATCAGTTTGTTCGTATGGCCCAGAATCACAATGTGCCCCTACTGGCTCAGATAGTGTAAAAATTAAAATGCTTTAGGGCACCACATGATTATGTCCTTTAACATAAGCATCCTAATTTGTGTAAGCAGGATGCAATGGTTATGGAAATCAGACTTGTTTTCACTTTGTACCTTTCTTAGTTTCTCAATTAAAACAGGTTGGAGGTAAATCTGGTTACATGTCACAATGGAAATGGAACTGAAAAAACAGTTACATAGTCCACGTCTGATCCTATGGTAGGTCAAGTTTAGCAACCCAAAAGCTTCTGCTCAGTTCTCTTCAGCACAAGCTGCAAATCTGATACTTCATACTTCCATACACCACACAGAGCCTGCTGCTCAGGAAGAAACAGATTTGACAAAGCTCTTTTTTTTTTTTTTTACCACAGAAGCCACGTTTGAGAAAAGAGAATGCGTGAATACAGATCTTCCTACAGACAACAAGATCTTAAAGCTTTAAACATCCCCAGAGACATGCTCGTTCTTTGTAACACTAAATCCAAACTAAAAAGATGGATTTTGCAGCTCACATAAAACTACATAAAAACCTGGGTTTTGTTCCACTTGTTTAGAACAGTTTTAAAGGCATTATAATTCAGGTTGGATGGCCATATTATCTCAAGTGTCCACAGACAATGTTCCAACAAACAACCTCTGAGTCAGGTTGTGGAAATTGCCTCAGATTAGAGCTTCTCACTATCTAGCTGCCTGACAAGGCAAGATGCACCTCCTCCCCAAGCAAACAGTAATAACCAAACTTGTTCTTGTGACCACTGAGAACAAAAAATCCTCACAATAAAGAGAGGACTGTCAAAAAGTAAAGCTTCACTGGTTCAGAGAAAGCAGGTCAGACCTTTGTTCATATCTGATTGAGAATGGCTTACTTAACCTAAGTCCATTCCTAATTATCTTAGCATTATCTGAAAATTAAGAGAGTGCATGTGCACTTGACTCAAGAGCTACATGAAGCTAACATCCAAAACCATGCTCCAATCAAAGCAGTACACTTCTTCAGGCATTTGCAAGTTACGATGCCAGTCAAATTTGCACGGCTGTGAGCAACCGAAATGAAGATGCAATCAAGTCTATATTGTTCAGCCCGCTGGTAACATAAGTGATGCAGAATAAGAATGAAGTGATACAAAATATTTGTATAAATCAGGCCACTTGGAAGTTCAAATGGGAACATGCAGTAAGGGTGTAATGGAGAACAGACAGACTGTGGAGAACAGGCTCCAGAGGCAGTGCCAGTTCAGCCTGGAGGTTCCAATGCACGTAACTATGCACAAGCAGCTAGCTGTTTCCAGTCCCAGCTAGCTCCGGGCAGTCAGCTCAGGTCTCTGCATTTGTGGCACAATCTTCTGTGAAGCTGAATAACCTAGCTATGGAATGCTGGAAGAATGGCAAGAAAAGCAC
Source organism: Tetrao urogallus (assembly GCF_951394365.1). Lineage (NCBI taxonomy): Eukaryota > Metazoa > Chordata > Aves > Galliformes > Phasianidae > Tetrao > Tetrao urogallus. The sequence continues at coordinate 49,154,649 of NC_136815.1, read as the reverse complement.
TAGCTGAGATAAAAGCAGCCCGAGGTGGTCCACGCCAAAAACTATTTACTGCTGTAGACTTCACCTGGAATTTCTTCCTAGTCTGTATACTGACACATAGCATCACACATTTTCGTCAACGTGTATAATACAATACTAGTGTTATTTAACAGCTAATTTTAGATATATTATTATACTAAAACATAATACTAGCTAACAATATATAGGGAAAATATTATAGTCAATACCCTATTTTGTATATTATGGTTACTGATTTTATAACCAAATATAATTGTTGCTTAAAAAAACAAAGATTACCTATGGAAATCTGTTTTCTCTATTATCCTTTGAAGTGATTTGGTAGTTCACATGGTATGCATGGGATTTTGGTTTTAAAGGACAGAAGGAAAAAAAAAAACAAACCAACAACAAAAGAAACATGAGGAAATCATCACATTCTTTCTTCTATGTGGACTTCTCAGGTTGTATGGTATCTGTGAAGACTGCATGAACTCAAGAGGGTTCTGCTCACATAAAAGAATCTGAAGCCCTCCAGTACAGAATGGATGCTTACTGAAGAACTACTGCATCCTTAAGCAGACATGTTCTTTTAAATTATACGTGATTTGTTAAGAAAGACCAAATTAACACGTTAAGACACCAGTGTGTACTGAAATAAACAAAGCTCTACCTGTATTCATTATTAAGGAACACATTTTATGTATTTTAGAAAGAACTACCAATATAAAGTTGTAGGAGATTATAGTCTAATGTCTAAGGCAATTGTGGATACTCTAAGCATTGTCAGGATCCATCTCTTCTACTACACAAACAGTACTGAGAAATGTACTTTACAAAGCACAAACCCAGTAACAGTGCATTTTCCAAATTATTACTTACTTTTCACAGGTAGTTTCTCATTTTCCTTGACTAATTTATTTATTTCAGTTTATTTTTTTCTTTCCTCAAATCATTTAAAGTAATTTATTTAGGTATTGCATTGATACCTAGAAACAAAATACGCAATATTTCATTACCTATTTCTACTATAATTAAACTAAAATTACATTAAAACTAATTTTAAAAGTACATAAATAAAACGCAGCACCAGCACTGACACTTCCCTACATTCCCATGAAGAAACCTGTCATGTTGAGCTACTGTAGATACATAGATACTACTGCAAATGTTTTACCATATATAGAGTAAATACAGACTAATGTTTGCATCATGTTTACTGCAAATCTTTGATCTTATCACAGTATCTCAAAATCCAGGCTTTGAGCTGGAATGTCCTGCTCTCATTGTGTTGGTTTGAGTGTACCTCTAACTGGGTGTGAGGCAACAGCTGGCCCATGAGGGTTTGACTGAGATGCTTTGACAAGAGCACAGAACAGCACGTACACAGAGGCTTTCAAGACCACACAGTTTGTACAGTCTTGAAGAGAACAGAAGCAAGGCAAAGAAGAGCTTCAGCCCCACTCACAGTTTGCAGGCATCTCTCTCTTAGGAACACGTGCTGACCTAATTTGGATTAAGATAAACCTTACCTATTCCACCTATTCCTACGATATAATTCATTTTTCTGTGTTTTCCATATTCTCAAATAAGTAAATCCCTCTGATGCAGATCATTCTGATGTGAGCAGCTGGAGGTGGTCACAAGGATAGCTCTAAGAAGTCTTGTTTTCTGATAAGGAACTATAAATGAGGAGATGCCTCAGCAATGCTTCCTTGTAAGGAATTCAGCCTAGGTCTGAACCATCTGCTACAAAACATATCCTGAGCTACACAATAACCAAAATTTGTATTCCATATATCTTCACTGTCATCATCTGCTGATTACCCTAAACCTTTCCACAGACCACCAGAAGCAGTACTGGTGTAGGTAGCTGAGCAGGCCTACAGTCAGTAGGCTTACAGTCAGTGTACAGAGTGCTGTAAGGAGACATGGCACAGCTGTACTGCTGTTACAACATGTATGGAGCTCTGCAAATCAAAGGCACTGAGGAAAAGAAAAATCACTCCATGCTTTACCCAAACAGATGAGTGAGTCACTAAACTTTTTGTCTTCCTCCCATTACATTAACAGTTCTGAAGTTATCTGATTTACCAACACCATGAAAATACAAACTAAGAGCTCTAACCTCCACCTTATTTCAAAGACTGATTTCGTGCATGAGGTTCCTAGTCACTGTTGGAGATAATATCAATTAAAAACAAGGCAGCAGTGCACTTACCCCTCTGCGACTCATTACCACTGCCTGAACCCAAGACCCAGTAGTTCCGATTCCCATGAAAAATCAGGACCTGAGCCTTCCCATGTGCACAGTGATGTTAGTCACCCTAATAGCAGCACAGCTCCTTCAGAGAAGGTGCCTCCAAACCTGCTCTTTTTTGCCTGCAATCTAGTACAGCCAGTTCAGCACTAAGTATAGCTTTGAAAAAGCCAGGAGAGGACCACACAATGGGAATTTTTCAGATAAGTGGTGCTTAAGAGGAAATCACTGATACCGGTATCAAGCATAGTAAAATAAAACCATGAAAACCACATGAAGAATAAGAAGAAAGCTAAGCCACCAATTGATTTTATACAAGTTATTAAGGTGAAATTCACATGGTGTAATTAGTTTCTACATCATTAGCACTACATGTTTTGGAACCACACTTAACTACAGGTATAATTAAAGTTAAGGAATTGTTTTTTTTTTTACGAGGAGAGAAACATTTGCAGCTCTACAAACCACAGACTAGCCATCAGGGGAAACATAATAACATCTGAGTTTAATCATATGTTCCTTCTGTCTCAATAAATGAACTTCAGAAAAGTTTAGTGCCAATGCAGTAACATCAGTCCAAGACATGGAAAACATTCTTGTGGTTAGAATACACTTGGATGAAATATTTTAGATGCTTTTGTCCTAGGAATTGCCATTTTCATATGCCAAGCCTGCCCAAGATTAAATGAAGTGTGGAAAGAAAATAAAATTATAAATATAAATTCCAATTATTTTTCTCTGCTCACTCTTAATTCACTGCTTGTATGACTTTAAGATAAAATTTATTTTGCAATATGAAATTTTATGACTTCAAATCATTAAAGAGATTGTTACATATTTCCTTTTTTGTTGTTGTTGTTCCTTTTTGCTATTAATAATTTTTCAAACAACAGCTATGTTTTCCACAAATATATCTTGACAGTAGATTTCTACGCAGGTCACCGTTTATGCTATAATCTATGACATAGGATTTGCAAGTGCTCTTTCTAGCTGATAGTCATCCTGGTACTTTTTGTAGCACAACCTGGTTCTATAAAAAGTGGCTGAATAAATTTGCTACCTTTATCCATGAAAGGATCCCTTCTGTACTTTCAAAAGATCTTTCAAGCCATGACGTAAGAAAAATTTCGGTATATATCTGCATGTTAATAGGATTTTTATAGGCTGCAAATCTCTTATCATCTCTTTAGAAATAGCGATTTCATGATTTTTTCTTAGAAGACTAAGTGCCAAAAATAGTGCTCTCTGAATATATAAGTTCTCTCAAGATTTGACTTTAAAAAGGAAAGCAGTAAGACTGAATGAAACTGACTTGTGAAAAAGGAAAAGATTTTCAAATACCTTGGCTTAGATCTATTCAATGAAAAAATCTGTGGCTAAATCTACTTTGGATATTCGGTTATCTGCATCATAATTTTAAGTTCTGTATTTCTAGAAAAAAAAAAAAACAACCATGGGACTGGGGAAAACATTATAGGAAAACATATGCTCCGGGGCCAGAATCCAGCCCTTGGGAAGCCAACACTCCTCCTGTTCTTCTGCAAAAACGCTACTTGAAATTCAGTCCACAAATTATTTCCTAAAAGACTTCTAAGTACCAGGAACTTTCCTCACTGATTTACCACTCTTATGTTACAAGATGCTGAGGCTGTACCTTTTTTTGGACAATACCCCAACTCCTAAGCTTGTTTGTTTTCTTAATGTGGTCTGAGATCCAAAAAGGCTGATAACTGCCAGCAGACTCTCCTTGTATGCAGCATCGTAACAGGGTTTGGTCTACTTTACTGCAATTGACTGCATCTCAGCTATTCCTCTGTACCTAGGGACCTTTCTATGCTCAAGTTGGAAGTCTAAGCAGGCACAATAACAAAGTGAGGAAAGATTAACCCTGAATAATCCAAAACATGATGCTTCTCTGGAAACCTGTGCAGAAATATAGCTTTCATTTTTCTAAATTTAATTTCTGAAAGAGCAGCTCTGTCTCTTTTGGTGTTTATCTGAATCCCTGGAGGAGTCAGTGCTCCACTGTAGATGAGATTGCTTTTGTCTAGATTTATTGCAAATCAATGTGTGCTAAGTTCATAATTCACCCTGGTTATATTCTAAATGACTTTACTCTTAGATGATGGTTTGATGGAAGTGTCATCCAACTAAAGAAAAAAGTTCACCACCACAAGTTTCAAAAATGCTTTACAAATTCTTGGGAACACAGAGAAGCCGAATGGTTCATATCTGTTAATGATCAATGGCCTTTCAATGCTGAAACTATAGGTTATAAAGTCTTCCCAGTTTAACAAAAACATCAAAGAAACTGTTAAGTTTCTTGGATCAAATTCAACTCTGAACTACTTCTAGCTCTGTATTTCACAAGGAAGATTAACCAGATGATGCAGGACAATCACATTTCTTTGATTTCTTTGATAGCAATCCCTTTAAGGCTCCTCTGATCTGTATCACAGGACAATTGTTATCCAACCACCTGAGGAGGGCCTGTGTGAGCTGTCATTTCCACACAGGAGACAAAGGAGCTTCTTCTCCCTGTTTTGTTGGCGTTCCCTTTGGAGCAGACATCTCCAGTTGGCCAACTACCAGGGATCACAACTGAGTCACTGAGCCAACGCTTCACAGAAGCGCTGCTTCTAGCCCCAGAACTGCAACTAAAGAGAAATAGAGTTGCTCACAGCACGATCCACAAAATCCCAGCCAGTGTATAAGGCTGGGAATGTTTTTGTGGTTATTGCTATAGCCAAACCTCTGAAATCCTGTTATAACTCAAACTGTTTCCAGAAAACATTGCAAAAAGATTTCATAACTCTACAAACAAAGTATTAAAATATCTTACTTCATGCCCTGATAGCCTGTATTTTCCAACAATTTCTTTGAACATATCTAGTACTGTGAAAATTTTAAAGTTCCATACGCAGTAGCCTAGATTTTTTGTTAAACAATACAAAGTTGTTTAAACATAGATATATCTATTTCTATATCTATGTACCTATGTCTTCTTTCCCTTACCTCAACACATATTAACTTCATTTCTAGAATTTCCAATTCTGGTTGGTGGGGCAGTAGAAGTAAGACAAATAAGCTGTCTATATTAATACAAGATTCATTCTAACAGTTTCACTCAATTCAGTCTTACCACAGCAAACAGAATGGAATAACAAATTTTTCCACATTCTTTTGTGTACATGTATGTACTTCTGTGGAACAGAAGTGTAATGTAAACCTAAGTGCCTTACTCAGGAAGGGTGGATGAAAAAAATGACCGAGTCGCAAGCTAAATAGGAAGCAGAGGAAGGACAAGGAAGCAGCAAGTAATCTAAGCAAAATAAATACTCACATGAAGAAATGAAGATATAGGCAGCATGAAATTCATAAAACAATTTGTTAAGCATTAGCTACGTATTTTAAAACATTAACCATCTCAGATTTCAACATGCTGAACCTACTATGTATTTTGGTGGGGAAGGGAATATGAAGCATGACTCGTTTTGAGCTAGTAAAACATCTTGAGAACATTAAAAAAGTATCTTGGTACATACAGTTTAATTTGAATTTTCACTATTGTACTGCGTGCAGAAATCCTACACTCAAAATGGCCTCTGAATTTTAAACTTTTTTTAAAACACATAGGTAAATTACTAACACTGTGCAATCTGACAACTGACTTTGCTAAAGCAACATATATTTTTAGGAGTCTCATTAAGTCTTTTTAACTAAATTTATACAAAATGACCATCCCAAGTAGCTTCCTCCTCCCAATGAAAATTGTTTAAAATATGAACAGCCTAACAAACAGATTCAATCGTTCTCACAAAAGTACAGAGCAATTTTTCCTTTCTTCCAGAACATGTAACTTGGCTGATTATGGTTGTCAGCTTATTTAACAGCACAATTCCCTGGCATCTCTCTCTGTATTTCAAATCAGTTGCATAAAATCCATAGCAACTAACTGTTCAGAATTTGGTCTATTTTCTGGTATGGAAATTTCCTTGTTTACGTTAGATGTTTGGACAACTGCTAACTCTTCTGACATAATAACTGGTATTATCCTTGGAACAACCATTGAGACAAAACAGAGTCAAAGTGCTTAATTTGAACCTTGGCAATGGCCCACCTAAAAATGAACGGACACAGTCAAGAAGATTAAAGACACATTTGCCTTCTATATGGCAGAGTAAAAATGTATTCTCTTCAGAATTAGAGAGCCAAAGCACTTTCTCAGGTTGTAACACAGAACTTAACTGACAATGGCTAAAAAGCAAATAAGGTTTTAGGAAAATTTTGCTTTTTAGAAAATAATTGATTTTAGTCCTTTGTCACTGGGTGTTAGGACAGATACTGGTACTGTGTCAATAGCCCTCTACAGATTTTATAGCAGCAGCAAATTTTACCTGCAACCTAGATTGTTTTATCCTCAGCAGAAGAGACTCGTAGGTATTTGCAAAGACGCAGGAGGTTGGTCTCCCCTGGAACGTTTTGTTACCAGTGGACAGAAAGAAGAACTCATTTAAGAGATGAGGAAGAACAGCTTGTTTGGATCCTGCTCTGAATCAGCATTCTGCAAAGCCTGCCTTTCCCTGCTGTCTACAGAAGATACTGAAGATAAACAATGTTCAGCACAAACACAGTTCCTGGCAGCACATCTAAAAGCTGAAGGTAATTCACAGTTAGTGATCCATGCTTGTGAATATTTTAGGGAACAGCATTATGGAGTAAAATTTACTGCATCCATAAGCACTAAGTCTATCATAGTGTTTCCTTAGAGTACTCATCACAATTCCAGGGCAAAGTCACCATAAAGGTTATTACAAAAATATTGACAAACTCTTTCCATCTAAGTGTGATCACAGAAGGCAAAATTAGTCTAGTCTTATGGGCTTCTATTTGCTTTCCTCAAAATAAAATTACTTGAAATAACAGCATGATGGCAGTACATTTAGATAGCAGAATCAGATTACTTATTAATTTCTTGAAAACAAACATTTCCACTTCACTTCTCTGATTGCTCCTAATAAATAGCTTACAATTTATTTTTCAGCAATAGATCATTATTAGGTTAAAAAAAAATGTTATCTGAATAATTTTTTAATCAACTGTGCTTTTGAGGACTACGTAATCTACTGTGTAAAATTGTCTATACAAGAAATACTGCCCAATACTGCTGTCAAACACGATGAATAAAGCAGGAAGTTAAGGAGGAGAAGGAACCACATTTTCTCCAAAGATGTAAGCAAAAGAAAATGTTGTACATCACCAATAATGTGGGCCCAAGTTGGACTGGATTAATGAGCTTCAGACAAAGCAAAACTGTAACCTGCCGAAGCCAAAGATTCAGTGCCTCCCGATTCCCATCCAGAAAGATTCTAGCAGAAGTGAGCATTCCCTTCTCTCTTCAATATGAGTCTGATTGCATACTTAGTTCTGTCCACCTACCAATCAGAAGAAGCTATTCTGGCTTTTCACCTTTTCTGCTTCTCTGTATGATGTTAGGATAAGGCTGCAGTGTCAGCTCTTGCAAGTCAAGCTCTGAGCAGGTAAAGGCGTACTGACCCATGACAGCTTCTGTATCTTCCTGCAGGCTGTCTCATTCTAGAGCAATGCTGAGCTGCAGTACATTTCAGCTAATGCTTTTCACTGGGAAAAGTGATTTGAGACATCATTTTGATATATAATAGCGCTGCAACTCTGCTGAAGCCTTTTTTTCCCAAACAGGAAAATGTGTAATTTTTGCAGTCCATGAAAACTTAAATCTGAAAATCAGCAAAAATCATTTCTCTTCTACAACACATGCCCTATACTTTTACTACAGCATGACAAAATTGCTCAAAGAGAGCTGATTTGAATATATGATAAATTGTATGCGATCCAAGGCAGGTAACATCTCTAAGTTCCTTTATAAAGAGTACCTGAGTAGCATGTATTATACACACACACACACATACACACACACACACACACACACATTGAATAGAATCATAGTTATTCACTACCACTAGAAATTATATTCAATACATTTTATTTTAGATACGAAACATTTAGATGTGGTACTAAGGGATGAGGTTTAGTGTAGAAATACTAGTGCTAGGTGGACAGCTGGACTACATGATTAGGAGGTCTTTTCCAATCTTGTTGATTCTATGATTCATTTCACGTTAAAGCTACTAAAAAATTTCTCAATTAACCTGGTAACCTTAAAACTGGCCTTTTTGCATGAAAAATTGCATGAGGAAGTACACTCTTGCAAACAGTAATGCATATAGTTCAGTTATCACAAAAAATTAATTATCAGCTGTTTGCATAACTCTGCCAAATACTAACAGTTTAGATTGAAATAACTACTTCTTCCTCTTTCAATGGACTGGAAAAGTTTAACAAATGTAATTCATTTTTTCTGAGAAAGAGATTATGTTTTCCACCATCAATTAGCAGCTCCACATATCTATTTGGTGCCAAAAGCAAATGCGGCAGGGAAAAAAAATTCTTGTGCTCATAAAGATAAACCTAGACTTATGACTTGTCAGTCTGAGAAATAATTACGTCATACATAAATGTATGATCCAAGAACTTTATAAAGATTTGCTCCAATCAGTTCCACGTTTCCACACATTTACAGATGAACCACATCATGATCAAGAGACTATGCTATTCCCAATGAAGAAATACTTAAAAGTTTATGCTGATCTGCAATGTATTCATATTCATAGAATTCTCTGAGTGCTGCCTTTTTCCTCTTTATGCACCTTTAAGACACTGCGAAGGCAGAAAGCAGTGCTGCTTTTCCATTTCAGCAATGAGTGTCAAATCAACAGATGTTAGACTGGAATTCTTAGAGAGATGGGGAAATCCATCTAGGGCCATGCCATTTATCCGTAACAGAAGACAGCCCAATCTCATTTATTTTAAGAGAAAACTCTAGTCAGATCCACTGGAGAGCTATAATTCCTATAATACTCCAAATGGAGAATGAAACCTTAAGGCATTATCTAATGGCAAACTGTGTAGTTCTAACAATCAGTCAGTTGATACTAAGGCCTGCAGTCCAAGCTAGAAGAAATAAATAACCAAACTGGCCTGGAAATTTGCAGTAATGTCCAGGAAGCAGCTACCGCACAGCATGGAAATGAATGTAGAACACTACTTTTCTGACATTTTTAGATATTAACATTGACTACTTTCATAAGCAGTCATCTGCAAGTGAAAAAGCCAAACAGTAAAGTGGTTGTACACACAGAAGTAAAGATCACTCCGAATTTTAGTAGACAGTCTTTGAAAATAAACCTTACGAAAATAAATTATTTTCAAGTCAGTTGTTGCAAAGTACCCAGTAAAACACTGTACATTAATAGTTTAGCAGAGCATGTCACTACAAAACAGAATAAAATAAATTAATTTAGGAAAATACACACCAGACTATTCTGTGATGTTAATAAAGCAAAAACAGATACATGGTTTGAACACACTCATACATAAAGCCAAAGACATTTTTGCTTAATCAATAGTCTGAATTATCTGGGTAAATAAGGATCATATTTCATGAATACTGACATATATGCTTTGTTGAAATAATAAACAGATAGTACAGTATGAAGAATTAGTGTATGATGAGTAGCCTTAAGCTTAATTGCAGAGGTAACAATAAAGCATACAGAATACCCCAGTAATCATGGAGTTTAAATGAGTGCATGGAAGGATCAAGCATCTGTTAGTTAAGTCAGTGATTCCGAGCTTTGCAGTGGTCTTAGAAAACCCAGTGATACAACTTAAAAAAAATATTTACAGGAGCTCCCCTTGAAAGATTATGTAGGAAGGAATAGGGGACCGAAACCCCACATCACAAAGCAAAGGGTCCATCACAGTCAATAATCAGAAAGTTTGCAAAAATGATACACGACCACCCTTTGCATTAAAAACAATTCTGTTCAAGATTAAACCTTGCTAAGATTGTTATTATTATTAATATCCAAGATTTTCCAAGGAGCCTTAGATTTTGACTGAGACAAGGTTAATGTTAATAAAGAAAAAGAAACAGACTGGGGAACCCTATCTACATAATATTCTGAATTACAGCAAGACTCCATTCAACCACCAGAATATTTCATCTCCTTTTGCAGTAAATTAAATAAATAAGCAAAGAATTTTAATTTCTTTTTAGAACAAGTAACAATGTAATGCTATTTATCAGTGAAAGGTTCCTTGACAAAAGAAATGCTTTCATTGATTATCCTGAATTATAAATTATAGCTCTCTAATTCTTCCTCTTATAAATGAATACTCTTCACAATCTAGCTTTACACGTCAGACAAAAAAAAAGAAAGAAAAAAAAAGATGAAACTTTTATAATGGAAATTTAATTATAGTACAATTTCTTTGCCAGTTGTCATTCTGAAGTCATGTGTAATTATGCTAAGGCCATTAAGAGTTATATTTTTCATTTACTTGGCCAAACATGCCAGTTACACATCAGGTCATCCTCTCTAATTTAACACTGTACAACAGTAATTAACTAAATTATTGAAAAAGAATTTTACTTTTTTTTTTAAAGCTAATTGCAAACAAAAATATCTGCAACAACAGTCAAAACAAATAGCAACTGACAGGCAGTTTGAGTTTTGTTTGCAAAGTAACAGAAATGTCTAGAAATTGAAAGATTTTTCTGAGTAAACATTTAATATTGCTTTTTTACTTTAAACACATTTTCTCATATGGATAATACTAAAAGATTACAGTCCACTTTAAAAATCATTTTCCACAGCAAAATTTCTGGACCAAAACACCTTCAGAGAGTGATTGGATAGTTATGAATCATGAGCTAAGAGATGAACTTCTGCTTTCACAAAAGAAAATAATCTTTCTTTCCTTGCAAGGCACTGGATTGAGCTTAAGTGAATCAGGAAGTATGAAGTAAATGAAAAGAAACTTTTAAGTATATTTAAAATAATAAAAAGGATGCTCAAATGAATGCGAACACTGAAATGATTGTGAACACTGAAGAACAGGTAAATAGATATATTTGGACTAAAATTTTAAAATAGAGCTTTATAACTATTTTAGATGGTTGAACATACTTCTCATTCTGAAAAAAGATCATCGCGTGGATGGAAGAACAGAAGCCTGAGAATGCAAGAGCACTAAATCATAACTTCATTGGCAGTCCTACTTTAATTTCCATTTTATTAACACAGTACTTTACATTAATGTTGCCTACTGCATTTCTCCATTTTGTACCCTATTTCCTTTCAGATATTTAAGTAAGCATTTGCTTGCTCAGTATCTTTGCAGTTAAACGTTTTAATTTCTTGGGTGAGAATCCATCCAGTCATAAAGGCCCAGAGTAATAGAAAATAGTATATAGCAGCTTTCCTCCCTCAAACTTATGTTGCCTACAAAGGAATTTGGAAGAATCTCTGTTCCTCACAAATGTTCCTCCTTACATAACCAACACACTCAGCAATAATTAGATGAATTACAACCCCCCTTCCCCCCCCCCCCAAAAAAAAAAAACAACCAAAAAAAATCTCTTCTAAAAATATGCAAAATGCAGGTCTGGCATCCTTTGAAATTTCTTGGCTTTTCTCCTCTGCAATTTTAACAGAAATGTGATGTGCATTTGCTGACCAGAAGAGATCACTGCACTTCAGGACAGAATTACCTCTCACCTCTCTACAACACTGCAGTGGCCTAGCAGCCTGATGAGAAAAAACGTTATTATATAACCATTATTTGTCGCAAAAACATTGTAAGAGAAGAGACAGCATCATCTATTTTTCCTAGAGACCTTCATAAAGTTTGACCGAATTCTGTGTGTAACAATTCTATATTTATATGTAAAAACAAACAAAATGCTACCCAATCACTGGAAAAAAAAAAACAAAAAACAAAAGCACACAAGTGGTGTCACAATTCATTTTTTTTTTAAAGCATGGTAGAATTAACACACCACTCATGTTGCCAACTTTTACGTTTCCCTTTTTGTAAGTAATTCTTCTGCAAAGACAAAAAGGTTCAGAACTTCTAGGACTCAGTGTTCCCACCTGATTCCTGGATGTTTTGTGCTTTTATTCTCTAACAGAATTGTGCAGTTCTATGCTGTTCCAATCAGCCAAAGCTGCTGGGCGAGGCATCATGCAGACTGGCAGCCAGATAAAAATATGAGCTTTAAAATAATGAAATTCACACTCTATAACTCTGTGAAAGGAGGCTGCAGTGAGGTGAGGGTCAGTCTCTTCTCTCAAGTAACAGTGAAAAAACAAGGGGGAATGGCCTTAAGTTGTGCCAAGGGACATTCAAATTGGGTATTAGAAAAAATTTCTTCTCAGAAAGGGTGGTGAAGCATTGGCACAGGCTGCCCAGGGTGATGGTGGGTCTCTGAAGGTGTTCAAGAAATGTGTGGATGTGGCACTGAGGGACACAGAGGGCATGGTGGTGATGGGCTGATGGTAGAACTTGATCTCAGTGGTCTCCAACAGTAACGACTCTGTGATTCTATGAAATACAGTAGCATGCCTCCTTGTTCATTGACTTGCAACAAAATGCTCTTCAAAACCACCACCAAATTAGAACTAAGTAACTTCTGAATTTAGATCAATTTGACATTGTCCAGCTAGAATTTAATTGCAAAAGTTGAGAGATGCATTAGAATGTTGAGTTAGGAGGCTCAGGGAAGGCAAGCAGAAGGCTCACTTGAAATGTGCCAATTGACAGCAGATTTCTGGTTAGTTGGGTGCTACTTACAGGCATTTCATGTGGACATGGGATACCAAGGAAAATGGGACCACCAGAATAAAGGGGCAATATTTAGTGGGCAAATGCTTCTTAACTTAGATATCCACTATCTTTGAGGTATGTTACTTTCCTGTCTCCCAGAATGGATGATGTAGAAGTTCACCGTTGTGGTGTAACCTAGCAGTAGCTCAGCACCACATGGCCATTCATTCACCACCTCCCAGGAGGGATGAAACAGTGAACCAGAAACAAAATAGAACTCATGGGTTAAGATAAAAGCGGAAACTGAAATGTAACGATAACAAAATACATAGCTGCAATGCGATTACTCACCACCAACTGACCCACAACACTAAGAGAGCCCAACAGCACTGCAAGGACTCATCCCTACCCCAACTGACACACAGCAGCCCTCAAGCAGGAACCAGTCCCCACCAACTCCCATAGCTTTATACACTTCTGTGTGGTGTCAGTTGGTACGGAAAGACCCCCAGCCCAATTCTGGCTCACTTGCTGGCCCCACCCTGCCAAGCACCTCAGCCTAACCCCAGGTGTGCTCCCATCACCTAGCAACAATCAAACCTTGTTGCAGTATTAATGCTGTTTCAGCTGAAACAGAGTGTTCTTCATGATAAATGCAGCAAAGAAAAGCAAAACCTTCATAGCGAAATTTAACCCAGCTCAGAAGGTAAATAGCCAAAGACACTCAGTAAAGCTTAAATACGTAGGCTTCTGTCTAAACAAATATTATGTTTACTTCTCTGCATATTTGATTGCCAAGCAGTGTTAAAATGAGAGTCCTTTTTTTTCTTTGCTACAGCCTCCACAACCATTACAGTATGAGGTCACCAACTTTTGCCACCTCTCCTTCATAACACGCCTGGTTCTATCACACACTGATCAAGACGCACAACAGCTATCTCAGCATCATATAATATGCCACTTGGATTCCTTGAAGGCTATGATAAACCTGGTTCCCATATTTCTGAAAAATTCAGATTGAGATTTTCTTCATTAGCAGAACGTACATTGAAAAGAGCTTGGGGAGTTAACGCAGCATTTCTAGAACACCCCATCACACTGGGGCTTCTGGCAGTGGTAGTGGCGCGGTACTGCACTGTCATCATTGCCACCCTGCAAAGGTGGCAGGTCGCAGCCTTCTTTTAGCATCTGAAAATGAATACATCACTTATCCCAGAGGGCCCAGGGAATAAATCTACATAACAGCTCTTTTGGTTATTCTTTCCAAACAGCCAATTTAATGCAAATCGCACTGTCCCATCTAAGCAAAAAAAGGACATCTAACAAAAAGAGCCTAAGCTCTTTGTGCTTCAAAAAAGATGTGCTGAAAACTTACTTCGTTGTTGCATACTCACGTACAGGAAAGAGGACAGAATACATAGTGTACAGAGAAGCAGTTTAGCAGAATCACCCCAGCCTTGTTATATGGCAAAATCTTTTGCAATGCTAGAGATCTCAGAGACTAAATCCTCACTTGGTCATAGAGATTATATGTTTATACATATAAATAAAGGAGAACTGGATTCATCATAGAACCATAGAATGTTTTGGGTAGGAAGGGATTTCAAAGCCCACCCAGTCCCACCCTGTGCCATGGGCAGGGCTGCCACTCAGCAGCTCAGCTGCCCAGGGTTCCATCCAACCTGGTCTTCAGTGCCCACAGGGATGGGGCACCACAGCTTCTCTGGGCAGCCGTACCTTCTTGAATCAAAGCTGAATAAAATTTTTGAGTCTGGTTTTTTTTTTTTTTTTTTTGTTTTGTTTTGTTTTTTGGTTTTTTTTGCTTGTTTGTTTTGTTTCTTTTTTAAACTTCTCCTTATAATTAATAAGAGACTGCAACAAATCTGGAGATGGAGCTATGTCACAGTAGAAATCATATTATCTACTTTCTCTCAAGGGTCATTATGTTTTCTTCACATTCTCTCTACTTGTCAGAAGTGAAATTAATAATTTTGCCCCTCAGGTTTGCTATAAGATGGTGAAGGTTCATTTGTCTGAAAGAGCAGGTTAATTTCTTCCTCTGCAAATGTTTTGAAATGGGAATTTAACAAAGTGAGGAAGTAAGTCTCCATTTATTTGACTGCTTTTCAAGACATTTGACACTTTATTTATAAGCACCCAGTTTCTACCCCTATACCAAACCAGATATAATTCTAAGGAAAATAAAACCTAAATGCTCTTCCACATTGTAGTGAGCAGCTCCTCAAAACAAACTGAGCTGACAGTTAGGTTTCATACTCTTTCCTTTACCATCACTAGAATTTATCTGTCTCCTACTGCACTCCAGGATCTGTTGCAGAGAGAATCAACAGACCCAGGTCTATTTGGGAATTTTCCTGTCCTCTTCCTACCAGTGCACCTCTCTTCAAAGTGGGAAGGAAAAATGATGTATTTCTTCAACAAGATCTCTCAATGCTGCAAATGAAGGGAATAAGTGTACTTAGAGACTGATGAAGACACAGAAGGGCAGGAATTAGTAATTTCTACATAGCATCAGCTAGCTAATCTTACAAAATATGTTCATGAAGACAAGCAGTAGATTCACTGAACAGAAAAACTGACCTGGGACCAGCCCTGCAAAGGAAAGATCCTTTTGGGATGAAAGGGCAGGCACCCTGATAACATCTTACTTTCTAAAAGGAAATGTGTATTGTTCCCTATCACTTGTAAACACAAAATTGAACTAATGTGATGTAGCAGAACTGAAGGCTCTCTGATAAAAGGATTTCCATCACGCTGCATCTCACTGTTCATAACAGAGTTGGGTAGAAACAGGAATACAGCATAGCTCTTGTGATACATCCCTGCTTGAGAAAGCAGAGTCCAGGGGAATTTAATAGACATCATGATGGCAGCTTCTTTTCCTGGAGTTAGACAGAAACACAATATCACTGAATGTTGGGTTTGGAAGCCTAGGTATTGATGGAGTCCAGGACTGGACACAGCACTCCAGGCGTGGTCTCACCAGTGTGGAGTAGAGAAGAAAGATCACCTCTCTTGATTTGCTGGCAATGCTCTGCCTAATGAAGCCCAGGACATCATTAGCAGCAAGGGTACACTGCTTTTCCATGTTCAACTTGGTGTCCACCAGGGCTGCTCTCAAGCCAGCCAGTCCCAGCTTATATTGAAGCCTGGGACAGCTCCTCCCCAGCCAGGTGCAATACTTGGCACTTTCCCTCATTGAACCTCCTGAGATTCCTACCAAGCTATTTCTCCAGCCTGTCTAGGTTCCTCTGGATGGCAGCACAACCCTCTGGTGCATCAGCCACTCCTCCCAGTTTTGTATTGTCTGCAGAGTTGCTGAGGGTGTGCTGCAGGTTGCCTCACTGTTCAGATCTTTAATGGAAATGTTAAACAGAACTGGACCAAGTATAAACCCCTGGAGTATTCTGCTATTTACTGGCCTCCAACTACACTGCATGTCACTGATCAACACCCTCTGGACCCAGTAATTCAGCCAGTTTTCAATCTACCTATCTACCTAGTATAGTACCTATACCTTTAATCTACCTAGTCTGCCCATCCAGTGTATGCATGAACAAATCCTCCAAGAGGAATTTAAGGGAGGCTGGCTGTGCTGAAAATCGTTTGGAAGAAAAGGTAGACAATATCCTCTGTCCTCTCCTCATCTACCCATCACAGAAGGCAATCAGATTCATCAAGCACTAATTTCCCTATATGAATCCATACTGACTTCTGCCAATCACATTTTATCTTTGTGTGCTTGGAATTAATTTTCAGGAGTAGCTGCTCCATCCACTTCCCAAGAATCAAGGTGAGACTGACTGGAATGCAGTTCCCTGGGTCCTCCTTGTCCTTTCCAAAAATAGGAGTGCCTCTTGATGCAGCTGCACTTGCTGTAGTTCACAGAAGTTTGTTTGCTTTTACGTATTTAAAGGACCCTCAGAGGGTAATTTTACACTGAGGCAAAGAGGAGAACTGGATTAAAATTGATTTTTTATGGGAAGAATCTGGATTTTTTTTATTTTATTTTTTTTACCAAAATCTCCAATAACACAAGGGGAAAGCTGCTCTTTAAGACAAAAAGAGAAATCAGCTCAGTAAGGAACAACTTGCATGTTTGTTTCCAGGCAAGTGGCTGTCAAAGGAGAACTCTCTTACAGTAGGCAAAGTTGGACAAATTCTTGTCTTTTTATTAGGGCCCTTTCAAAGAAACGCTAAGGGACTACTGACACAGAGACATGAACATACATTCAAGTAGTTAGTATTTTCATGGAATTCAGATAAAATTTATCAGCTTTTCTTCTCAAAATCCAAAAACTGATTCCTCCTCCTACATTGCACAAAATTAAATACTAGCTTTTACCTTTCTAAAGAGAACTCATAGGGCAGTCATTTGTATATCAGAAAGGAATTTAAAAAAGGATGATACAGTAGCTATCCTTCATTTCAAATTTCTTTTCTACTAGGAAACAATAGAAAAACGTAATTTAACTTTGTAATAAGAAAAAATTGAAGAAATGGAAGATAAATGTGAAATTTGTTATGATAAATCAACACAACTTCTTGCTAAAATTTATTATAGAATCAGGTTTGGAATTATGACTTTAGAAATAATTGAACCTTTCCTTGGGAGATAACAAGGGACACTATCTTCTACCCTCCTCCTCAGAGTTCAGGTGCCCACATCCTGAGGTCTTGCTCAGATATAGCACATTGTACAACCTTGATACATAATTCTAAGGAAGCAGCTAATTTTTGTAGAGAAGTACTCGCAGTGTAACTTCCAGTTGATTCTCTCATGATCATAAAACTAAGGAATCTTAAGACTTCATTATATGTCAGAAAAAAAAAAAAAAAACTGAGCTTGTTCACAGGCCATCCCCGAACATACATGAATACAAAGAGGCAATTTAATTCCCAGTGATACAAAGATCCTTCCTCTTCTGTTGAAACAAAAAGCTCAAAAGATTCAAAGAAACATGCAAAGACTGCAAAAGGCAGCCCCCATTTCAACCTTGTGAAACTTTCCTTAGGAAGAAACTCAACTTTCCAAGTAGTGATATGCAAAGGGGAAGGGCATGGAAATAAGCACTAAGTACCACTAAGATTCAAGACAGGCCAGTGCATAAACACTGACAAATGGAGAGACTAAATACAAAATTAATGACAAAAATGGGAGTAAGACATGAGGATAGAAGATGGGGAAGATCAACTACTAAAATGACTGAGTATTCAGAATCTCATACTTCAGGACTTGAGGACCATCCATCTTGTAGGACATGGAACTGCTTCTTTCCACTGGGCTGGAAAAACAGGGTGTCACAGAGTACTATCTAGCAGATCTGTGTGGAAGAGCTTGTAGAATTTGCTGGCAGGTTCAAGACAGTTGTCAGACTGTAGTGCTTGGATTAAAGATATTTTTGGCTGTTTCAACCTGATGCAGTCAGGGAGTGTATGATAGAAAAGTAATGTATAAATTGTACAGGCTCCCTGAAGTACGGGGCTAGGGGGAAACTGACAGTTTACACACTGCCTTTGGATCAAGCTACAGCTTTCAACATTGAGCCTATGCTGTCTATGCAAACACTGTATTACCCGTAGTGTTTACTAATAGGCATCAAACCTTATATGCTCCTAAGTTATGTTCTCCTTTTAGCAATGAAAAGGAGAAAAACAGGGAACTTAATGTTCTCAAGTAAAAATAAGATTGCTTTTTTCAGGTCATGACTGATAATTCTCAGGGTCTGATAAGAGGAGATGAGCTCTTCATTGATCGGAGAGAAGACTCATTCCATCACTGAGCACTTCAGCACAAGGAGACGGTTTCACCATGCCATGGGAAGCATGATGGCAGCAGGGGCAGCACAGAAGTAGGGAATAAACCTTGGCTCCTACAGAAAGGAAAGTCCTCCCCTGGAGCCAAAGCAGTAAGGCAAAAAAAACCAAACCAAAACAAAACAAACCATAATATTTAGAAGCGAGAGTTAAAGGAGTTCCTCTGCTCTGTTCTTCCAGACATAACAAGTCTTCTAGGAGTAACAGTTTACACCTAACCTGCAGCAGTGATTCAAGAGCTCAAGAGAACTGGGAGTAACAGCTTTCCTTCTGACAAGCTCAGGTGAGAAGGTAAAAGAGACAGCAAAAGACAGCAAGAAGAACAATGTTAAATCAAAATATTACTGTTACTTCTTGTACACATTGAGCACGTGTGAATTCTATGCCTGGAAAATCAATGATTACATGGACAGCAATTGCTTTTCCAAGTATTTCCAAGCACAGTGAAGTAGAGTTCTGACTGCTAAACATAACTTAGAGATTTGAGGGTAGTCCATCAGAAATTTCTTTCACAGCAGCTTACTATTATTATTGCCCTTTCCTTAAACTCCACTAGAGTTTTCTGGTTCAGGAAAGCAAAAGATGCTCATTTTTAGGACTACTGTGCAATACCACAGAGAAAAAAAGAAACATAACTGATGAAAAAAAAAAGAAAAAAAACTCCTTCCCTTAGGAAGAGGGCCTTTTTTTTTTTTTTTCCTTTTTTTTTCCTTTTTTTTTTTTTCTTTTTCTTTTTTCTGCATCTGTTTACCAGCATTCAAGAAATGGTCCAGCCCAACAATTCATCACTTAGTAAGTAAAGCTGCATAAAAATATGCCATAGTGAATTTTTTCCAGATCTACCAGAAGGCTGTTTTCATTTGGCACTGCCTCACCTTCAAAGTACAGGACACAAACTTGACCAAGACTTTCATCAAGCAGTGCATGTTGCAAAACTCAGAAATAAATAATTCTACCCATGGAATTGTTGATATAGAAAAGAATCATAGAATCACCAGGGTTGGAAAAGACCTTCAAGATCATCCAGTCCAACCATCCACCTACCACCAATGTTTCCCCACTAAAACCTGTCCCTTAGTTCATCTAAACACATCTTGAACGCTTCCAAGGAAGAAGAAGGTACAAAACACATTTTATCTTATTAATCTTTTACATTGCTACTTCATTATCATTGAATCATAGGATCCATGAAACGGTTTGGGTGGGAAGGGATCTTTAAGATCATGTCGTTTCAACCCCCTGCTATAGGCAGGGCCACCTCCCTCTAGACCAGGTTGCTCAAAATCCCATCCAGCCTGGCTTTGGATGCTTCCATGGAGGGGGCATCCAACAGCCTCACTGGGCAACCTGTTCCAGTATCTCACCATGCTCTACCATCACCTTAAGGGTGGTTCCACTGATTTAGAGTCAGATGTAGAGTGGCTTTGTCTGTGTATTTTTTCAGACATACGAGGATTCACAATATATTACAGTAACGGATAACAGCTTTTCTTTTATTTTTATACTGCTAACTACTGACTTTCAGATTATCAAACTTACTATATCCCATGTAGCAGAGCAACTGTCGGCTCTGCACTTAGATACAGGGTAGTAATATCCTCAGTTCAAACATTTGTGCAGCCATTTAACTGCTTTCAATGGTGGGTGAGCATGGTCTCTGCAGCAGTGAAAGGCGCTGAGAGTCTGATACTGAGCTAGCAGACTGATTCATCACATAATAGAGTCTGAAGTGTGAAAAGCTCTAACTGGAGTCTACTATTTTTTAATTATCATTTTACAAATATACAAGAGTGAAAATGCATATCAGAGTAATTAAGAGATACACAGTGTAACGGCAATGTTCTCTCATGAATTCCTGATTTTTTTCCCCCTCTTCCTATCTTCTCCCTGCATCTTTTCCACCCCCCTTTTTTTTTTTTTTTTTTTTTTTTTGAATAGCATTACTCTTCTAGGTTCATAACACCATATGAGAAAACTGTGGAAAGTGGGAGCTTTGAACACAGCGATTCAAAATCCAGGCAACTAGGAGATACCTTGGTTTCAGACCCTGTATCTAGGGGAGGTGGGTATGGGATGAAAAAAAGCTAACTTTTTTTTTTTTTTAAGTCTCATTCAAATATAGTTTGCAATGATGAAAAAGCAATTAACCCCCTTTTTTTCAAACTTGCACTCCACATTCCAGGTTAAATCTAAATCCGATACGAATGTAATTCCTCAGTCCTCCTGAACATTATACTGAATAAGCGCTTACATTTATATTACTTTTTATCAGAAAGAAGAAAAGCACTTCAGAAAGTACATAACTGTTCCACTGAGGGCAATGCAGGCAAATCTGGAGAGATGGTTTTTCTTCATTTTCTTTGCATTCTAATTATCGATGCTTTTATTTACTAAAGTTACAGATAGGACTTGTCTATTACAAGCTCTGAAATCTCATTTTGCTAAAATGAAAACATGTTTCAAATGCTTTGGAGAACTATTAAGATTATTGAATGTCTTGCATACTGCTTCAAGTCTCAGAGTGGTTCACTCTGGGGAACAGACAAGCAAAGAAGAGACCCCTGGGGAACAGACAAGCAGCATACAATTATCGCAGTAATTAAAAAGGTGCAATGACTCTTCTCTTAAAGACTCCCGTTTTATTAATTCTATGGTATGCTTTGGAGACTGGCATTATTTTACTCCTACCCAGCTTAATTATACCTTCATTAGTTTATCAGCATCTCTTTTTAACCCCTCGGGCCAGTTATTAGCATGTCACTTGCTAACAGTTAACCAATAACCACTACACCTTCAAAGCAGTATCTTCTGCTATAAAAAAGCCAATTTGTACAGACCGTTTTAATACCATCTTCCAATTTAAATTTTCCAGTCAGACATCGCTTTCTGCTTTTAATTTAAGAGGGCTACTGTTTGGGTTAATGAAAACACAAATAATGCTGATGTATTACAAGACTTTACCAGGTAATAAAATACCTCCAGTACATATTGTTTTTATGAGGCTGAATGCATGTTTTAATACTCAACAGTATGTAGCACTACAGTGAATAGAAAGCATATGATGCTCTTAAATACAGCTAAAATTCTGAATTTCTTTCTCTGTTCTGGGTCCCACTGGGATGGAGCTAGTTTGCCTGCCTGGCCTTCAGGCTTTCTATTTTTTCCCATGTCTCCCCTGCAGCAAATAGGCTGTGGGTGGGCAGGAGGGGACACAGCTGGAGCAGTTGACCTAAATCAAAAAACCCATGCTATATGATGCCATAGTTAGCAACAAAAGCTCCATGAAAGGAGGAGGAAGGGAGGATGTCCATATGGGATTATGCAGTTTGTTTTCCCAAGTAACCATTAAAAGGGCCAAGCCCCAACACCCCCCTCCCCCTTTTCTTTTCCCCAGAAAGTACCTAAGTATGTGACTGCTGATGTGAAATAGTGAATAAATATCTCATTTGCCTCCCTTGCACACACAGCTTCTGCTTCACCCACCAGACTGTTTTTATGCCAACCCTCAAGTCTTCTTGCCCCATTCTAAGTTTTTCTGCTCTGCAGCAGAGGTGATGGAGCAAGCAGCTGTGGGGTGCTTGGCTGCTGAGCATCTCTACACTTTTAGTGCAAACAGGCTCATGGGCACAGCACCCTTTGTTACAGTATCTCATCATACAAGAAGATAATCAAAATACGTGTAAAAACTGGCTTAATTTTAAAATACATGCAGTACATCAGTACTAAATATATACATATCTTGTGTAGACAGGCAATTTTACATTATTATGAAAGCATAGCGACCTAGAAATGTTCCTGAAGGGTACTCTAATTAATTTTTATACCCTAGTTTTGACTAAACTGTTGTTACTTCAGTCTAGCAAAGAAAGTCTGACAAATACTAAAGATAGCTGTATTGTATTTCCTTTTAGTATTTTTCATTAAGTACTGCTTTCCAACAACTAAAAGAAGAAAGAAATTACGAAGAATATCATATAGTTAGCACTTATACAAGCTTGCATCTTCAAAGCTGGGATTCTGAAAGCAGCCACTTTTTACTCCGTATCTGGAATCACACCAATCAGTTCAACTGAAATGACATCCAGCCACGGGTAGATCGCCAAGTGACTTTATGAACAGTAACTTTACTTCCATATGCCATGGAAATGCACCACTATTTCTGCTTAAACATATAAATTCTCTAAGTATCATTTAAAAGACAAGGAATATCCATCAGTTCTTTAAAATATTGGGATCAATAAGCTAACACCATTTGCTCAGTCACATTTCTTCCACATATACTTTTATCTCCTATCAATTTTACAGCAGCAGAAAAGAGGATTCAAAATACTGGGGAAAAACACTAATGACAAAAATCCAGGTCACAATCTACTCTATTACTTTGGAGCAGCTGAATCCCAAATTAATATCACCTCTACTCTTTCCTTGTTTTTTTTTTCTTCATATAGTACATCTTTGTATCTTTCTCAAGTCAGAGGTCAGCACTATCAATTATAACATCCAAAATAGAAGCCAAGACTGCTATGCAACACAACAAATCACACCATCTTATTTAATAACAAGACATGATGTCAGTCACTCAAGAAAGCAGTCTTCTTCTAAAATTTATCTGCTAACTGTGACATAACCTTTGCTGTTACAGAGGTTCTCTTTCCACTTTATCTACAAATTTGATAAACCTGACATTGAAAAAAGGAAAAATAAACTTTATCCAAAACAAACAAAACTATTACAAGCTTGAGATATATATATAAAATAATAATAAAGAGAAGCCAACCTGTCTTCCCAAACATACACTAACAAGAGCAGAGCATAATGAAAGGAAAAATGTTCAGTGGAATATTGCATACCCAATAGTAAAAGTTGCTCACTACAGCACTCTACTCTGATTACGTTAAGGCATAAACAAGTATGATTTGATCCACAAAACACTGTGGCACTGAAGGTTTATTTCAAACTCATCCTGGCTATCAGAAGCTAAGATGTTATACTTAGAAATATTCGGTCATACTTCCTGCAGCGTTCTGGTTTAACATGATTGCAAAATAACCTTTGTTTTCAACTCTAGAGCAATGCTTGCAACTTTCAAATCACTTCTGAGTACTCACCAGCACATTTTGTTCTTGTTTTGAGAGCTGGCCCGGGAGATCCAGTTCCTCCTTCGCCTGGTCTTGTAAGTAACACGCTGATTTCATATTCAGTGTCAGGATCCAGGTGTCCAATCTTATAGCTCGTGGAGTCCACAGGTTGTATGTCATACCAGCTTCCGCTTGAAGTTCGATACTCAACTTCCCTTTGAATAATGGGTCCGTCTCCATTGATAGAATTGGCATTCAACTGTATCCACAAGTAAGTTGCACCAACTGAGGACAGCTGAGGTGGAGCAATAGGAACTGGTGGCTCTGAAACACAGTAAGTCACAAAAAGCAGCTGTGATTATACAGGTATTTTTTTCTAGATTCTAAAATATTCAAACAATGGATTTCACACTATATTAGCGCTGAAGACTGCATAAAAATGCAGCTACGACGAAACTGTTATTACAGATTATCTTACTTGTTTTCCTTAAATTGCAATATGCAAAATCTTCTCCTTAAGCACCTAGAGATTTTAACCTGAAGCTTATGGTCTATGCTGCATACTGTGTGTGCCTTGAGTTCTCCTATTCACTTGATATTAAATGGTATCTTTTAACTTTCAATTTAAAATGAAAGCTGACCTCATGTTTCCTTATCAAAATACAATTCTTACTGGATGTTAATATGAAGCCTACTCAGAAATAACATTTTAAAGTTAAAATATGTATTTTAGTCTATTCTTAAACATAATAGTGACTTCTGTCTGAAAACAAAATTAATTATTTTCATTATTTTTCATGGACTGCAATAACCAGTCTTCAGAATTCTGTGCAAGCACAATAAATACAGTATTTTTTAAGTTCTACATCCTGGTTAAGCAGAAAGAGCTTCTATATGAGAGCTGGGGGAATTCTCAAGTCTACTATTTCATGTAATGGCTTATTTCCACTAACACACAGAAGAAACATTCTGTCTCACTAAGGAAGCATACATGTGATCTTAAGATAGTCTGCATTCAAAAGACATTATAAGTAAAATTTTAAAACTTCTTTTAATTATTATATAATGGACATCTTATTTCAAATTAAGACTACAGAAATAATTTGCAGGCATCATTTCTTTTTAAAGCTAAATAACACATTCACTTTTTCCCTACTGATTAACCACAGAATTACTCTGCTGTCTCAAGCATCACATCTGCATAAAATTCCCTTTTCCAATGGTTAAATACATTCAAGTAGAATGAAATCAAGCTGTTGAAATAAGGCAGTGTTTGATCCAATATTCTTAACATATCTATCAGCAAACACTGCCTCCTTCTTAAGGCTATGAAGAATACTTAATGAAAGCAGAACATTTGTCTTCCCTAAGCTGTAGATTCAGATTTATCCTCCTCTGCTAACCACTTCCCCAAATGTTGAGCTACAGGTAGTCAAACAGAAAAGAAGAACAATTTATATATTTCATCATTCTCCCAAGAACTTTGAAGCCAGACTTAAAGCAAAGAACATAAAAGAATTAAGTGCAGGGGAGAAAGGAACTCTGGAAATAAGAACTAATATTTTCGAATACATAGCAGACATCTATTTTAACAAACACTTAATTGCCCTACAGATGCCACTTTCTTTTTTTTTTTTTTTTTCCCCCACTAACAGAAAAAGCATTAAACTCACAGAGCACTGAGTATTCTGAAGATCACCTATGATCTTCACAGAACAGTGGTGTTTCTAATTAGCGCTGTATATTTTTACATAAACTTTAATCTGTGCAACCTGCTAGCAATTGCTGAAACATGACATCACAAAGTTGCAAACACTACACATTTTCATCTTAATAAAATTAATTGATTATCATCAAGAAGAACACAATACAGTTGGCAACAATCTGAAATGTTTCCAAAGATGTCTACTAATTATGACTGATTGGAATAGAGACAATGACGGATTAAATATGCACTGCACAGAGGCAAAAGGAATCTTGTTTACTTTTTCAGATCACTAAGGAAAACACTGTTACAAGCCAGTAGCAATGTATGGCAAACCGATGCCAGCTTTTGGTTCAACACATATTGCAGCTTCCTTGAAAACAGAGCTCCTAAAGTAAGAAACGATGGCTTCATACAATGACAGTGTGCCTGTGCCTAGAAACCATTCCGACTTGACACAAAATGATTTAGCATCAATTTAAATCATTAGGCTGTTTTGTGAACCAAGACATGAAATGGAACTTTTTATAGAACATCCTAAGGCATTTACTTAGCCATGCTGAAAGAACAGTTAATTACTTTCAAGTTTCAAATGCTACTAAAGGCTGCTGATGTTCCATTCAAAATGCAAACTCAGGAGTTAGGTTGCTAAGGTTAGTGGTTACACCAATTCATTCCAAGTATTACAAGCACTTGCAGTAGTATTTTATCATCTTTTTATCCCTTGGGGTATGTTTTTCATTCCTTTGTGGCCAAAGTGCAAAAGGTTAATTCAAGTTGCATGATTTCAGCAAAGCTTGCGTTGGGTACAGTTTATTTAATACTGGAAGTGTAGTTTAATACTACAAGTAGTCCTTTTATTGGAGATCAAAGTTACACAGAATGAACCTTTCACTATAAATAAGATGCTCCTCATCAAGTGACTGCTTAAAAACATGACCGTACACTTTTATACAAATGGTGTAATATCAAATACAAAGAGCTGGTTCTTCCTTTAGTCAGAATTAGTATTTTTTTAAGGATGCTGAAAAACTTGAATCACATAGAAAAAGTACCAGAATGCATCATCACCACCTTTCAAAGAAAACAGTTTCACTGATGGCCACTGAGGCAGTGTCAAATAAATACCATTGAAAATTGTTTTCCAATTAGTATCTTTACAAACGTGGTTCGATAGACCTGTCACTCTGTAACCATGTACAATCAGGGAAAAATTTCAACTGATTGCTGAAGGTGGAAGATTACAGCAATAGCACTTAAATATGATAGTTTAGTTTAAAGAGTTCTTGTAGATCTCTTTTGTAACAGAAGAACAGATGTAAATAAAGCCATTCAATAAATCCTTTAAAGATAAGTTTTAAAAAGATATTAACTAAGAAAAAAAAAAAAAAAAAAAAAAAGAAGTTTATTCATAAGTTTCCAGAAATTCAATGCTTTCCACACTTTGGACAGGCAAGTGATCTGTTCTTGAATTTTGAGATGAATGTCAATGGGCAAAATCCTTTATAGAAATAAAATACTGGCCACCTTACAAAAAGCCAGATGCGTCAAAAGTCCAATGACTGCAGACACAAAAAATGTTTTAGGCAGACCCTTTTAACGTCACCCTACACTGACTCAATCAAGTAAGAAAAAAAAGACAAAGCCTTATGATAAGGAACAGCCTCTCTCGTACAGAGGATAGAAAACTAAGCCATGATGCACAGAAATCATTTTTTCTTATGCACTTCTACATTAGTTGCAAATATCCTTGTAAGAGCAGCTCTTTTATTTACATTGCTCTGTGCTTTAAATTATACAGAACTTCCAAAACATTTTCTGCAAGATCCTAACATCTTTGTGTTTTGCAGTCCTTTTAAAATTTTAATAGGAAGGGGAAAGATATCACACTGAGATGCCAGTGGAGATAATGTAAATCTCAGAGATTTAACTGATTTATAAAACACACAAAAATAGGCAGTTATTGTCTGGGGCCCAGAAGAACTCCCTTGAAATATGGGAAAATCTACTCTGGTAGTAGCAGTAATTTTATTTATTTTTGAAGTAAGAAATGTGGAGAATAGAGCCATGCTACATTTCGAGGAAAGAAATATCTATCCTGCAAGCTAATTTTAATTCAAGTGACTGTTAGAGAATGACACGATAATCCGAAGCAATATTATTTAGCACATAATGAGTACACGATGTAAATGATGGTAAAACAGGACATCAATCATCTCTGATGCTATTTCCACATTAATAACTTATTACATAATTACAATTCTTATTAAACTAATAATTGTCTTGAAATCAACTAAATCAGCTTTATGTATACAACTATACATACACAACTACATGTGTAGTTATGATTACCTATATATGAGCTGTGCTCATCTTCTGACCAAGCAAACTATACTGGTCAGTCGGAAACAGTGGAGAGCAATGCCACTTTGCAGCACTCAATTGCAAGGTAACACGTTTTCCCATTGAGAAAACAGAAAAGCAGTGATTTTGAAACAACACAATTCTTTGCATAGTACTTGTTCAAAGAAAGTCTTTATGTAACTCCTACCAAAGTATTTAATTATAAAAAAGAATACTGAAATTAAACAACATCTTATAAGCAGTGCGATGAATAACATTAATACATTTTATATCATTCTTTTTTTTGAGAACATTTCAGATGAAAACTTGACCAGAACTAGTACTCTAATGCTATTAAAATTACTTTTAAATTCATCATTTTAGAAAATGTCATTGTTATAATTTATTTTGAAACATTACAGAATGTTTCAGCACCCTTACACAATACAGTTTGCAGGTACTATCTGATTAGCTGGACATTCATAAATAGCCTGCAAAACTGTGTATTGATATTATTCTCCATCCTTAATAAGGCACAGATTGTTCTTTTCCCCACACATGTTTCTTCCAAACCCAATCACTCCAATTACCATCTGTCTGTTTTAAGCCAGCAGCACCTCAACCTTTACTGCTCTCACTTCATCCTCATCTGCCAACCTGATCAGCCTGAAGCCATCCACCCTTTCTGTATTCCACTTGCTCTGCCTTTTTTTTTTTTTCCTCTCTCTCTCCATACTGTGGTCACCATCTTCACATTCCAAATATCTCTGAATTCCCATTCTGATTCGTTGCTTGTTTACTTAGGCTGTACCTAAAAGCTGTGTCTGCTCCTATTCTTCTAACCAAGCTTCTCCCTAACATCTGCTGTTCCCTCCTGCACTTCCATTCTAGGGCTTTCTAGCCAATTTCCTTCTCCTCTGCCTCTGCCTCTAGCATTCCTACACACATATACATGTTTACACACACGCACACACAAGAATTTACATGTCTATATAAGCATGGATAGATATCTCTGTTCCATCGTTAGTTTTCTCTCTCTCCTCCTAGTACTCAGTACTCATGTAGCCCCAATTTTCATTTACCTCCCTCCTCAAAATACCTCTCAGTTTGCCATTCTTTTCAGTCCCAATTCTAACAACCTCATCTAAGTGTGCAGCTCCTTGCTCTTGCATCACTTGTGACCCCTATCATGCACATTTTTGCTTCACAGTACTTTAGGGAAGTGGAGATCTGCACACCAAAAGCATGGGAGTGATAAGCTACCAACTTCGGATTCACGTGCCTGGATTCAGCTCAACCCAGAGGAGCTCAGATCACTACCAGTATTTAAATTTCATCCACAGTATATAGAATGTGAGGGGTAGAAGAGAACTCAGAGAAGTATCCATTGCACATATCTAAATGGATCCATGGATTCCATTTTTGTTTGTTTTTGTTTGTAGATTGTAAATTGATGCAACTTGAAAGAAAGTATTTACAAGAGTGAAAAAACAGAAATATTCTTGATACAATTGCCCTCCTGAAAAATCCTTAGTTCTTGCTTCAAAGCCCAGTGTCTTCAATGCTGTCCTATGGATTTTTTGCTAAAACAGCTGAACTATCTCAACCGTTTTGTTTGGACTCTTTCTCAAAACCTTCAGGCTGAGACACAAACCTATATTGAAAAATATCATCCTAAAGTCAGTTTGCCAAAATTACGAGCATCTGAAAGTAGTACTTCATGACAGGTAAATAACAGTAAAAAGAAATTGTTTTTTTTTTTTTAAATAATAGTACAGGCAAACTGATGGATCCAGAATGAAAGATTCATTAGCAAAAGAGAAAACAGATCTACACATCTGTGTGTATCTAATGTAGGATAGCAGCCAATACCTCAGATAAGCAATTTCTAATATTTACTTCCCTTGTCCTGATCTCAAAATGACTTTGCCCTCCAGAATGCAGACTTTGTTCTACGGGTTCAGATGATCTCCAGTTCTGTTTCTGGTGTTAAATCTTTCATTTGAAAAGATGCAGACATTTAAGCTGCCAACATTACAGATGGCTACCTCTCTATGCCCTCACTTAAAAATCTAACAAAATTCCCTTTAACCAATTTGACACTTAGGTTTACCTTGTTTGAACTCAATAAGCAGTCTGAACTCTGTAATAATCTGGTGTCTGCTCAGACAGGCTCATTCTGTTCTTCTAAATCCAATCTGCATTGGATCTGCCCGCTATTAGAAAAATTCAACATGGGGACTGTATGTAGAAATCTAATTTACTTCAGCAAATACATTTAATCAATTCCACCTTACTATTTTCCTTTTGCTCAGTGTTTGATTACTTTTATGTCACCTATTAGATATAAACTGCTGTTCTTTTTATAATAAGTGGGTGATCTGACAAGACCAATTTCATGTCTCCCATTAGATAAAGTGACATTTCAATCCAGTTCTCTGACAAACTTAGATGAGGATACTGTGTAGTTTGAACACATGCACAAAACAAAGCACTTGTCTTTTCAGCCTTTCCTATCAGAACAAACACTTGGGTAAAACTGAAAATTTCCTATTTGAGATTTATTTAAATAGAGCAATCAATACTTTATTTCACCACTCTCTAAAGGACATAGGAGAACAGAAACAAGTTTTTTTAAAAATCCTTTTTTTTTCCTTCACATTTAGAGCTCAGCTAATTGTTCACTGACAGGGGTTTTGCTCACTAAATAGACAATATTCATGTTTACAGTTCTTTAACAAGATAACATGGGATTAACTGACAGCTTTTTAATTGCTTTCCCCTCCTCCCCCTCATAGCAAATAAACCTTGTTAGAACCATATCTGTTCAGGTAAAAAAAAAAAAAAAAAAAAAAAAAAGAAAGAAAGAAAGAAATAAAAGAAGCTGGCAAATGTTCCTATGTATACATCATCCTCAAAATTAAGATTTAATTCCTATTCCTTTGTGATTTCAGGTTTGCTTTGCAATGTCTGATATTAAAATTCTTCCTGCTGATTTCAAAAGTTCTTGGATCTGGCCTCCAGTCTACATGACATCGTATCAAGGCAACACTGCAGACTTTAAAGATGTTTACATAAGAAAGTATTCAGACTCCACATACAGGAAGTTCCTATTTAGTAGAACTATGCCTACAATGAAGTACTGTGAACACTGTACAAAGTAGTAACCTACTCTACTGTGCACATGTCTTTAGGTCTCTATTTAAAGGCAAAGGCATTTTGGAAGAAAAAAAAAACAACTATTTATTTGTTTATTTTCAATTTGTGTTACAAGTTTAGTGAAGAAAAGGAAAGACAGCACAATAAATGCGATGAGATTTAGAATACTGCATCCTGTTCTGAGCTCCCCAGTTCCAAAAAGACAGGGATCTCCTAGAAGGAGTCCAGTGGAGCACCACAAAGATATAAACGGCCTGGAGCATCTCCCGTATGAGGAAAGGCTGAGTAATCTGGCACTGTTCAGCCTGGGGAAAAAAAGACTGGGAAAGGATCTTATTAATGTTTATATATACCTGAAGGGAGGCGGGAGGCAAATGGATGAGCAAGGCTGTTTTTGGTCATGTGTAGCAACAGGACAAGGAGCAATGGCCTAAAACCTGAACACAGTAAGTTCTGTAACAACATGCATAAGTACTCCTTTACGGTAAGAGTGATGGAGCACTGGAACAGGTTGCCGTGGAGAGGTTACAGAGTCTCCTTCTATGGAGATATTCAAGATCTTGACCCTATTATAGGATACCAGCTTTAGAGAGCAGGTTGGACTTGCTGATCTCTTGAGGTCCCTTCTAACACCTGCACATTCAGTGATTCTGTGAGACGACTCTCTAACTACCAGGTTTGACTCTCCTATCAGCACAGCAATGTAATTCCAGGGAAATTCCACTTAGTCATCTTGGTTACCCCAATGCAAATGAGAAGAAAATTAGATTCTTCTTTTCCAACGAAGTGAGGGGAATAATTACATCACTGTTTCTACACATACTATTATTAAGCCATCAGTAATTCCCAAGTAGACTAAACATTACATGCAATATTGGTATATGTATATTTCTCATTATTTATTGATGGTGATGATCTAAAATATATTTTGCTGCACTTAAATCAATCTATTAGATTTCAATTCTGCCAACTAACATTGCAGAAAAGCTGCTGAAAAAAATAGGAAATACAATTTCTTAATTATACACTATCAGAAAGAAAGCATATTTACTAATTAATAATTAGTTCCTAATGTGGCTATTTAACTATAGTCATCTAAGGTTTTACAGCACAATGCTTGATATGGGCTTTTTTAAGTCAGAAGGAATGACCTACAGGTGCTCTCATAGAAGCTCCAATACAGGCAACAGGGATTACCATAATTACTTTGCCACTCTACAAGTAGTTAATGGGATTACACCCTAAGGCTATCCAATTGCTCAGAGTGCTCAATGCAAATTTTCTGAAAGAATCTGGATAAACACAAGTGCTTTAATGATATGCTTCATAATTTCATCTACTGCACCACCAAAGGAGCACTAATAAATTAAAGCACCCTAAATCAAAGAAATTGAGAACACTTAACTACTTTGGTTTTCTGTATCTCCTGTCACGAATGCAGTCAATCTTTTATCTGTCTCATTCACCCTTATTTATCCCTCTGGTTTGCAATGCTGGAAAGTCTGAAAGATGCCTTATCATTCTTGGTAGGGTGCATACATTTCTTCTTTCTTTCCTAAATTCTATATATCTCTTGCATCTTCTACTAGTGACTAATTACTCTCCAAGCTAACTAACCCATAATCCAAGCTTCTTTTTCACCAATAAACTAAAAAAAAATCCTAATCCTACATTTATTTTATAAACACCGTTCTAGAGATCCCATCTTTCCATTATTCCACTCCCCATTTTTTTCTTAAGTATCTTCCCCCAAGTTTTATTTAATTGAAAAAACTCAAGCATACCTACAGCCTAACCATTAGCCTTCCTACTTTTCCCCCGTGAGAATTCTACTGTCCTCTTCTCTGCCTCACTTTCATTTTTCTTTTGTAACTTTTAAGGTTGATTATTTACTGTTCCTGCTGTTCTTCAAACTTCTCCTTTAATGCTTCTTTCTTGTATACTTACGTATACTTTCTATATTGTCTTCAGAGACAAGATCTATGGTACATTTTCAGATATATAACACTTATTCCATACTTCGCTTATCAACCTACATATAAATTACCTGAACAAAATCAGAAATAATTTGGGAAAAGGATCATATCATTTAAAAGGTCTGAAAAATTATACACTTCTATTAGCATGCAAAATTATTAAAGAGGTAGGGGAAATAAAGGAGTGAATCCAAGATCAATTAATAATAAAGCTCCTTACACGGTCTACTTTTTGTGAGGAGAACCATCCTGAAGTATGTGCTGATTCTTTACTTATAAGACTGTATCATAAGAAATGTATCTTAAATCAAAAGATAAAACCTATAGCAGAATTTGGAAAGCATAGTATCAAAAATACTACACAAGAATTAGATTCTTACTTGTGTTACTCCTTCACCTATACACTTCTTTAATATCATTAGAACAGTTATATGTTCTTATAGCTGTAGAGCCAAAAGAAAAGAATCCTATTCAACAAGGGACATGGTTTCTAAAGTGAGAGAATGCATAGTAGATGCAACTGTGTCCTTCCTAATTCATAGTGGAAAAATCCAGACCTTCAGTGGATTTAATTTCTGTCCTTGCCAACTTGGATCAAATTGTTGTCAGGAAGAGAAAAAGGCCTTCATCTCACTTTTTCTTTTTTAGGCCCAGAACTGACCAGAAAGGGAAGACATAGCACAGTAATGTGGCTCACCAAATTTGGTCCTAGAAAATATCTTTCTTTTTGCCCTAAAAGAACAAAAATAGCACTACATTCCTCCAAAATATTAGTGTAATGAAACAACCAAAATCAATTAATATTAAGATATTGTTTTAGCACCATTTTCTACAAGAAGGACATCCTTATGCCCATTTTATTCACACATAAGAGTTTCCTGATGTTTTTAAAAAATCTCTCTCCATATGTTGGAAAATGCTTTCTTTCACTGTAAAGTTTTCAGATTTTGAACTAAGTATAGTTTTTTAAATGTTATCTCCACCATGGAAGTAAATAGCCAGTATTAGATTCATATCTTCGAAAAAGTCTTATGCTCTGAAAACCAGAAATGCTGTCTGTACACTACATTTGAGAGAAATATTTAAATGAACAATCCTCAACTAACCAGTTAGCTCTGGTTTCTTCTGTCATTTCCTTGCTACAGCGGGATAAACTCCTACAATTTACATGAACAGCCTATCTATTGAACCTTTTATCAGTTGTAAGGAACTATGGGTGACATCCTTAGTAAACTAGCAATTGCAGGTCCTCATTCAATACTCCAGCCACAAAATAGTGATCTGATTGTGAAATACCTTTCACTATTAGTTCTGCATAGTTCGATACTCCAACCCCTCCTTCTGTTCGAATCATGCAGCGATAGTTGCCAGCATCCCGCTTCGTGGCATTTACCACATTAAAAAGAGCTACAAATCGTCGAACATTGAACACTTTTATGTTCTTCAAAGGTGCATCCCTCACGTAAATACCCTAGGCAAAGAAACAAAAGTAAAAAATATTGTTAGTCACACTTAAAATAAAAAAAAAAAAACACAATGCAAAAAAAAAAAAACCTGAAAAACAATTCTATTTCTCTTAAGCTTCCCAAGAGAGGAGGAAAGGTGAAGGCAGAAGACTGCACTATTACTTTTACAGATGTTTACACCGCGTGAGATGCTATTGCCTTCCCATGTGAGTTAAAACATTCATCATCAGTGGGCAACCACTCATGTGGAACAGCTGCTTTCAACTCTTTATAGATTAGCTAATAGAAAAATTGGAGAGCAGTGTAACATTTTACTTGCTTGGCTTACCTTACACAAGTACTTAAAGTTCATTGGTTTTTGCTTTGTTTTGTTTTTCCTAAAGAAGCATAAAACAGCATACACAGTCTCTATTTTCTACTCTCCTCCACATCTGCTATTCAGCTTACGAATTTGGCACAGCATGGAAATCCAAGTGTGTGGTTGTCATATAACAGAACCTACACCTGGGATTATCAGCGAGTCAGGTGGAAGAGACTTGCCAGGTGAATGATTAGCAAGGCTGAAGTTTCTCAATTTCCCAGTTTCTCAGCACAGCACTGGAAATTGGGCAATTTCTACTCCAGTGGAACATCTTGCTCTCAATTCAACATCTTGCAAGCACAGAACAAGAAAATTATCTACAGAAAGCTGAGGAGCACTAGGCCCCTAAATCCTGGCCTGCTGTGTCCTGTCATCCAGTGCATGTCTGGAAGAGGAAAAGAGAAGGGAGTAGATGGAAAAGGACAGAGGTGATGTCTTGCCACATCCTCTGACATGAAGCTGAGAGACAGCTCTTACATCCTCACCACAGCTCATGCTCTAGCGGGCCACAAAATAGTCTGGATCCACTAGGAATGGTCAAAGAAACTTCAGAAAATGTAATAACCTAATTATTACAGATGGTTAAAAAAATTATTCACAAAATCTACTTAAAACAGTTATTCAAATGTGTACTTTCCACACAAACATAAACTTTTCAATAAATTGAAGCCTACTGCCATTATTAAAGCATTATAAGAAACTGTGGAAAACCCCAACAAGCACCTCCCCAGAGATGTTATTTTTGAGAAGGCATATGCAACCTTATGGTATTTAATATACCAATTATTTTTGGTAGTTTTCCTGAATTCAGGAACTTCAGGCAGGGCAAGGATCCTGCTAGCTTCCATAAACCATCAACACAATTGGTGATGTCTGTTTCTCTGCCTTGGAATTTATAGTTTATCCAACAGAATTTAAGACCTATATAGGAAACACTGACTTCAATTTGTTATGGCCTTCACTTGTCAGCATACTGCATGTAACCTTAAAGCACCAGGTAAAACCAGAGAGCTACAAGAAATAGTTGCAGTAAATTAAACGTATCCATAATCACAAAACCAAGTCAAACTTAATCATGCATTGGTGCCAAAGCAGCAGGATAATTAATCATAAGAACTGTTTGCATTCTCTTAACACCATAAGACAAGAATTATTTCCTCTTAAAAAATAAACATGGGTGACACATAGCTTATTAAAAAGAAAAAAGAACACCTATAGGATGCCCAAAGAATGTACTGCCATGCCTTAAAATTTACTCAAGTTATTACCTGACAATTGCTTTAGATTACTGCCAGCTACTAGAATTCCAACTTGCAGATAAACTGACTGCTCTGACATGGTATACATCGAAAACAAAACTTTGAAAGAAGCATCCAAAACAACTGTTGCAAAATTACTGTTTTTAATGATTTTGCCACTGTATTATCATTCAAGCAAAAATGGTAGGAAGTAGCAGGATGCAAGATGAATAGGCTGTGTATGTTTGTGGAGAATTAAGATTATTTAAAGTCATATATATTTTTAAATTCTTAAAACAATGACTGATTAGTCCTAACTATCAGAGCTGCTAAGCAGTCACAGATCATTGCTTTAAAGAGCGTTTCTGCATTTCTCAGACTTCAGACTCGTGCTTATGTTGTATCTACACATGATAGCTTTTTCCTTTCTCTATTTGCAACATCAGGAAGCTCTGCATGGGCTATGGCCTCCTGCCAAGAAATCTGTAAATAACTCTCTAGGAAACAACTTGCCATCACACATAGATTAATTCTAGCACCTACACTAGCTCAGCTGATTTTAAATGCTAACAAGAAGCTCCGCATTCCAGCTGCAGTGCACACCTACCCCTCATGTAGGGCTTCTATAGCCAGAATTTAACAGGATCCTCACAAGTTACAACACAAATGAAGAACTGAACAAATATTTTAAGATTGAGAATAATAGAATCATAGCATTGCTCAGGCTGGAAAAGACCTTCAAGATCATCAACTCCTACTGTAACCACACAATGCTACCCTAAATTTAGGTACCCCAATTTAGTTCTTGCTGTCCTTTTACTTACCTGACAAAGGCTATACGATGCTGTTAAAGGGAGGCAAAGTGAAAAGACTAGGCAATGCCACAAGGCAAGATATTCTCTGTCTTGTTCTGGAAGAGCCAAGCACATGAAGAGAGGAGACCAAGGAAAAGTGTGTCGCATTCCCACTCCCTGCTAGCAGTTTCCTGTCATAAACCTATTAGAACCTCCCATTGCCTGCTACAGATCCTTACCTACACAGCCTAATCTCTTTCACCTTCCGTTTATTCCCAAGCATACCAATCTCACCTGATTTCAAGTATCTTAACTGCTGTTCTAAAACAGCAGACATCTTAATCAAATGGATGTGCTACACACCATATCCACTCACATCTCAATAATTTTGACCGAAAAACAGAGAAGCCTTAGCTTGTTTCACAGAGATGCATCATTTTGTTCAAATAATGAAGTTGCATGAGCACTAAAGAGAACTCAGCTTGGCTTCAAAGAAGATTTGAGGCTTTTTGTCCCCCGCTGGAATTCACATATGAAACAGATCATTATGGGTGCCTTCAAAATTCAAGAAGGAGTTTCATAATAGAAAGCCTTTATTATAATTATTACAACACACCTGCAAAGTATACGTATATTAGTATAAATAAAGATCATGACTGACTTCGCCTAAATGTTACAAACTCACAAAGTGCAATGTGTCTAATGATATATTAGAACTCTAGCAATCCTACAGAAATCACCAGTATGACATTCCTTACCAGAGCTCAAAGGAAAAAAAAGATTTTTTTTTCCAATAGTCTTTCTGTGAAAAATATATTTCCAAGGAAAAAGTAGTGTTTGAAATAGAGAGAGACTAAAAAACATAATTTGTTTACTTTCCACAAGAAATATAGCTCAGGAGAGCATGCCTTTCCTCTCTTCAGCAAATGAGAATAGTCACTTAACTGATATAAGCCCAAGCATAAATTAATGGTAGTCAAAGTAATAAATTCAAGCATAAGAAGAGTTCAATTCACAGCCAATGAGAAAATAAAAATGAAAAGAGTTAAACACAAAATATATAGGAAAGAAAAACCGAACTAAACCTACAAAGCCCTTCCAAAACCAGTTATTTCAGCAACTGCTAAATGCAATAAAGAGCATTTCTTCAGAATCAGTCTTATTTACCATTTCACAAACAAATACAGAAATGTTTCTACTTTAACTGCATCCATACAGCCAGTTTCTCTTTCTTTTTTTTGTGATTCAGTCCTCCTCTCTGACTCACTGCATAGCATCTTCAGGAAGCTGCACAGCTATGACAGTGGGTACCTTTATGGGAGAGTGCATGAACCATATTTCTTTTTCTGTATTAACATATCCCTTTAAGCATACTGTATGATAAACAAGAAGTGCTTTCTCCATGCAAATTGTGAACGGCTATTTCAGAATACCTAAAAATAACATATTAATACCAAATGAACATTTCTTTACTGAATATATTAGAAGACATTTAAAAATTTATTATATTTAGTAGCATTCACAAAAATGATTTTTAAACTCAAATGCAAAACTTGGAAGTTTCACAAATAAAGGAGACCATTTATGTGGTCAATTATCTATTGCTTTAACCATAAAAAGCTTCAATCTCAGCTCTTTTTAGATAGATGCAGAAATTGACTGAATTGCAAATTAATAATCTTTATGTGAGAGTCCTCACAAATACATCATATCTTCATGAAAATAAACAAAAACCAACAGGTAATTGTAATCTACTAGTCTCAGTGCAGAAAATAGTTTCATGATTTTCAATGAAACATGATAGCATTGTATATTAAAGACCATCTAAACAAACCATCAGAGCAACTTTGTAGGGTCTTTCTGGTTTTTGTTCTTTGTGCTACTGTTTCCTATTAAATTCAGCTCACCAGGATAAATACAGTTCTTTTTACTTTGCTCAATAGTTCTGTCGTGCCATGTGAAAGACTGAGGCTTCAATGCACATTAAGCCTGCTGGCTCCTTCTGCCTCTGGGACCTGGAAAACTGCATGAACAGGACGTTTCTTTTGAAAGAGAAAACTGCCTTAATCATTTAATCCTAGGCCTGTTTGGAGTACAAAGGCTGCATCCCTAAGGCAGACCTACCTAACAGCACAGAAGAATTTTGACTGCAAAAAAATGGACCGCAAAATGCTGAGATCCAAAAATGAACATAACAGATTCCCCCGGTTGCTGAGAAACCTCTGTTTTCAAATGTTCGGAGAATGCTTCACCAAAACAAAAAACAACTAAACAAAGCCAAACAAAAATGAATCAAGAATGCCATTTATGCAAAACAATGTATATGATTAATTGGTGAGTCACTGGTAAGAATACATTTTCTATTAAGTAATATGTAATTTAACATACAGGTATTCTGAAAAAATCTTAATTTAATCTTGGGATATAAACAGCTCGAAAATTCATTCTTCTAGTACCACTATATTAAATTCATCCAGAGACAGCAAAAAAACACCCTAAAAATGCACATTATTTTTCCTTTCTAGGTAAGCTAGAGTGAAAAGAAATAGGCTGATGGTTATTTAAATTAGACTTACAGTCTCATTTAGGCAATGAACTGACACTAAGTCTTCTAAATGAACAGCAATTTAGTAGCAACAAGATATATATTAAAGCTTTCAGAAATAGTTTTAAAAAAATGCAGCAGTAATTCAAAGGGATTGAAGTTCTGGGATCTTATATCCATCACTACCACTGCATTAATCATTCTCAAAGAGTGTTTCAACAATTTTGCCAGAAGAGACTTAAAAGGAAGCATCGGTCAGTTACCCTCTGTTCATACAGGTAGATTAAGCAGTTTTTCATACATTTATTAAAAGAAAGGGTTTGCATTATCCACTTTCAAATATGCACATTTATAAAATCCTGATTAGAGTTATGCCGGTGGGATCTCAAATAACATCAGCAGTGCCAGAAATAATTTGGTTTAAAACACGTATTAAATCTAAATCAAATAGCAATTAATACCTCAACAAAATTGCTTCACAGAGTTCATATTTTTCATTCTAATAATTTCGATAGTTGACTTTACCTCTGAATTTCCAGAATTACTTTCATAACCAAGACAACTGCTTGTCAGTCTAGATTATAACCAGTGCAGATCCTGTGATTATCCAGCATTTATTCTATCTGTATAAGTTAACAAGTGTATTTCATTCAAGTAATGAGGCCATGCTGGAAAAAAGATGATTATTGCCCTGTTTGGAATTGCTCTACTGTGAGCCAGAACTGCACTCTGTATGAGTAACTCATGGGCATTCAAGCAAAATGCTATTGTTCTGCCGTTCAGGAAAGATTTCAGGATTCAATATTTTTATGTTTGATTACTTATCCATTTCTTCAAATGACATAGCTCCACATAAATCTCTATTTCTTATGACTAAACCTAAATGACTGTTGTAGCTACAAGG
Source organism: Tetrao urogallus (assembly GCF_951394365.1). Classification (NCBI taxonomy): domain Eukaryota; kingdom Metazoa; phylum Chordata; class Aves; order Galliformes; family Phasianidae; genus Tetrao; species Tetrao urogallus. The sequence continues at coordinate 49,114,275 of NC_136815.1, read as the reverse complement.
TAAAATTGTAAAATATACTGAAGCTACACATCAAGTAGACACATTATTAAATATCAAGCAGCACTATCTATTTGAAGATACAATTAAACATGCAGAAAGTAAACAAAGACATTATTCTATTTTCTGGAGCCACTAAACTTCACTGTAATTTACCCAAGGCAGATACTCAGTACTTACATAATGAATTTCTTCTGTTTCATTCTGACAGAAGCAGATCTCTTATTACTACACAGAGGTTTTCAAAAGGAAAAAAAAAGAAAAAAACACCAACAAAACTGCTAATTTTATATTTTTTACATGAAATGCAAGACTGATTGAGAAATGTTAGTATTCTCTAACAATTTTCCAGTGCTCACAAACATGTAAAAATCTCAAACCTTCTTTCCATTCATCTTTAATGGCACACAACAGAATCCAAAATCATTTGTACAGAATTATGTTCTCAGAAACATCTGGAGAAAACAGAGCACTAGAAAATCTCTCTCTAAAGGATAAGTTTGTTTCATAAAGAAATTATGGCAACTATCCAAGCATATGCTAAGCATTTTGCTGAACCCATAGTTCTATTTATTAGATCATTTAATCTCACTCTGTATCTTAATTCTTTGAAACACTAAACAGTAAGTACTCATCATGCTTTTTCCTGTATTATAAAGCTACAAGAGCTAGGATGAACACCTTGCTTAAAAAAAAAAAATAATAAATGAAGACTATATAAGTGATTTTCAATACTTTGGCTTAGAATTCTGCAGATGCCAGGCACAGGCATATGGAGGGTCTGGGAAAGAGGAGAGCAATGAGGAGAAAGTGAGAAAGGAAAGATCATTAGCATAATTTTCATTTCTACATATGATGGAGAGTGATGTAGGCATTTGTCTGCCTTTTCTCTCAGTTATATAACAGAACAGGTTAAAAAAAAAAAACACAGAAACAACAATTATCTTTATGAAAAGTGTTGGCTTGTTTGGAAAGGAAAAAGGCACGTAAAGAAAGTCTATCATCCAAGTTTGGGAGACAACTTCAAGTTAAAATCTTTGAAAGTTTTAAACAGCCAGAATAACAGTCAAAACTCATTGATGAGTCCTACAAAGTAGCCAAGGAGAACATGCATTTCATGACAAGAAGCTACACCCTGCTCAGGGTGGAAGAGCTGCCTTTTTGGAGTGTGAGGAGGTAAGAGATGTACATCAATGGGCAAAGTATACCTCTCAACAGTGAGGACAGTCATAGCAGTAATAATAACCAATGCACACATTGGTTTATGCAGAAGAGCAACTCACGTAGAGGGGACTGGTTGGAGGTGTTTAATTACTAAGTCAGTCCCATAGTTCAACAACCACCCCCCTAACAGACATTCTCCAATGCTCTGTTTCCCTTCCTATCATCTTTCCTTTGGGTTTAATTTAATTTAGTCTTTACTTCAGTTCTCTTTGCCTCAAACGAGCTTAAACTGCCCTTGGTCTTAAAAAAGAAGCCTCCATATAGCTCCAATTTGAACACTATGCCTCCCAGCAGGAAGTCTGTACATTTTAACTGCAGTACTCATTGTAAAGGTCACTGCTTCTTTCTCCCAAAGGTCCAAGAGCATAGCACAGAAAGCTGATTGAATTTAGTTCATCAGTTGCCTGACTTGTACATGTCCCTAAGCGATTCTTCTGCTGCTGAACAGCACTTCAGATCAAGACAGTCTTCAGGGTCCAGCAACAGGCATTCCTAACACTGCTGAGATGCAAGTTGAATGTTACCTGCCCCAAGTGGCACAGGTCAGCTGTTTCATTATCTCAGGTCTGCCAATCACCATTTACTATATTATTTTACACTCCAGAAAAACTAGAACATTAATGCATCACAGCAAGGCTCTTGAAAAAGAGAACACTATTTTGGTCCCTTCATTTCCAATTCAGACAAGAATATCAATGTTTGAGTACTGAAGTTAATCCCAAAGTAACTTTTCTTATATTTTACTTTACCAAATGAAAATATGTGCACAGACGGATTGAGATAGAGAAGAGGGAAGGACTTGTGCATCCCTTCTAGTTTGCATATGTCCATCGACCTCTTTTGGTCACAGGAGATTACTAAACAGAGGATTACAGGCTTGGATAATTTTTTTTTCTTGGTGATAAAACGGCTATTTTCAAGACAGAAAAAAAAAAAAAAAACAACTTATGTTACAAGTCTTCAGATCCCTTACTCCATATATAAGCAGCAAACATTTAATACACTCTTTCCCTTTATCCCTGATCTTCCCATTTCTAAGCCATTTTTAACTGTGCCCATATGTTTCTCATATGGGGGAGCCCAGAACTGTACCCAGTGTCCTAGATGGTCTTTCCAGAGACCATATTCATATTCTGTCATTTACAGAACTTTTTGTGTCATATATACTAAGATTACAACACAATTAATGAAAAGTAAATAAATTAGAAATGATTAATGGTAACTAATAGAAAAAGAAAAAGATACTGGAAGCAAGAAAGCCACTAAACATACACTGTACTCAAAAGGGGAACACAAAGAAATTTAACAGAAACTGGAAACGATATTAAATGATTACTGGAATCTAAAAAAAGTTTGGCTTTCATTTATGTAGTAAGGCCCTCTTCTCTCCTTCCTACAGGGCACTAATTTTCACTATAACAGTAAAGTCATCTTTGTGGATAACAGGAAAAAACAAACCAGCATGCACATACATCAGGATACATGACAAAATCTTTAGTTTCTACAAGTTGCTGAAACTCTTCTCAAATCAATGGACTTATGAATATTTGCTATGCACAAAGTAGTTTATCAGTCTTAGGAGAGGAAGTTGGAAAAGAGACTTCCTGTACTCCCATAGTACACAAAAGCACCTAGAGATTAGAATCAAACTCTTCATCTAATTTCTGAACATCTTCTATTTGCTCAATTTGGGTTACAAGTTCCATCTTTTCGCATAAATAAGTTGTTAGTAAGTGTAGATTATTTATTTTTAATAGGTAAAATCCTGCTTCATACTAGCACTTCTTAGTACTAGGAAAAGGTTTGAAATGTTTTTTCTCAAGTGTTTCCACATTTACTCGTGAAAATGACAATTAACAAAAACCTCAGAAAGTTCATGCTCTAACAGGAAATTCTTATAAAACTCAAGGACATGGATTCAATTCTTGGGATATTTTATGAGACTTACATAACCAAGCAGAGGCTGTTGTACAGACGCCCATAATACTTTGAATATTCTACATCATTTTCATATTTTGCCAGGAGTTGGTTCTTGCATTGATTCTACATCTTCACAAGGCTGTTTTTGATACCACCCAGATGTGTGCATGTATGTGTATGTATTTTTAAGGAAATAATTTGTTTTCTAGAACTTTTTCTCATTCAGAATTTCTATTTCCTGTTGAATAAATAATGCATTCAGATTTTGCAGTTTTTTACAAAGAGGAATACAATTTTTCATCCTCTTCATACCTTCAGAAGATTATCTGAAATAAATGATAAATTGAAAGACAGCTTTCAGGAGAGAGAAGAAATATCAAATCCCGTATTAACAGGTAATAAACTGTACACATAACAGAAGACTTGCCACAGTGGTCACACTGTTCTTTCTTTCTTGGCTGCAAAGACAGTAGCTTCTGTTCTGTACATATAAACCATGGGTTTGAAAGATTTGATCTTCTCCCCTTCAATCAGAGAACATCCATTAGCATCCTGCTTTTGTTAAGTCTGATGCTGTTACTTTTCATAGTTGTGATATACCTACTAAAAGATCCTATCGTTATTTCAAAAAACTTTTACCCTTAGGTCCACATATCTGCAGTACATGTATCTTAATAATATTTTTAAGTAATTATTTGAATTTCAACCATTTTTAGAAGGAGATCAGGAAAACACATGGAAATGATTAATCTCTTTCACCAAATATAGCTTTCCAATGCATTTTTGAGGAACATTCACCCAAGAAAGGCTGTCTACATTAAGTCAAGGTACAGCTGTCTGAAAAGTGTAATTGCCACATGTTTAGTGATGCTGTAACTAACCTTTATGAATTAATACCAAAGAATTTCATGATACCTGGCTGTTACACGAACTGCAGTTCCCCTGAAATGGCACTCTGTATTGCTTTGGGAGCCAGCAGCACACAGAAGCAACTGAATGAACCAGCTGTAAATTAGGACAAAAGGCAGACAGAGAAGTGTGCAGAATAAAGAGAGGAAGTCAGGTCTGAGAAGCTGAGGAACAATTTACGAACAAGACAATTTAAGAACCTGTGTGATGTAATGAATGTGCCTCTGTCAAAGATGTCATTCAAGTCAGTTAAAACTTTTCCCAGGATTCTTCTAACTGTATACTGATATTTCAGATGCCTGATTTAAGTCTTGCAAGTCAACTCCTAGAAGTGCTGATCACGTGCTATTGCAGCTAGCACCAGTAAACACTGAGCGTGGAAGATGCTATGTATTGCCTCATGTGCAGAAGATCAGGTACAGATAGCTCAGACTCTGTTTCCAGAAGTAAGAGGTAAGTTTTGATTTCCCAGTGGCTATGATCCTCAACTACAAAATGAAGATCCTATTATTCCATCTCAAGTATCTTAATATTGTGTCGTTCTAAGATTAGTGGTAAAAATTCCATGAGAACTTGAACAAGACTTTTTAGCATAGATTTGTACAGTATTTAGTATGCAAAGTGAAGTATATGCCAGTAGGAAGCAAACCAAATATTAAGGAACTATTTATACTGTCCACTATAATAAACGAGATGGGAGTTCTATAGAAAAAAAACCATTAGTATGTAGACTAAAAAATGAATGCTCAAGATATTCAAACTTCTAAGGCTGCTGAGGCACAATTTTTCCCACATATAGACCTGAAAATAATTATAATTTGATATTCAATCAGTTTTCATTTTATAATCATTTCAATTTCAGCTACCATTGAGTATAATATTTTGTGTATGTAAATATGCAATATGTGCAAGTTCACACTTCATCCACCTGCAAAGAAGAAAATCTTTATGTGTATATCTTGGGCTGGCAGTGAAAGATATTTACCAGTTTTTAAGTAAACCCACAATTTTTTGAAACTTCGTTCTTATTTTTAAGCTACTATTTAAATTTGTGGCTCAAAGGATTCCAGTAAAAGTAAGAAAATAAATATTGTTCTTTTTTCATTGCGCTAGGCTACCCTCCAGAAGAAGGCTATTTCCAAAACAGCACAGATTATGCAGTGTTTTTTCTTCTGCCAGTTTACTAAACTCTAACTCACAATTTTCCAAGGACAATGCCTCGGCTTCGTGTGTTCTGCATGCTCTTTTTTTTTTTTTTTCTTCAAATTCTAACTTTGGCTTCCACCTACAAACATATCTTTTTTCCTTTCCTAAGGTGTATTTCCATTGCTTTGGATTCCCATCTTGCTTAGTGCCCAGTACTGTATCTTAATGCTAATGTCAACTTACAAAATTTGAAGTTTCTAATAGGAATTAATTTAAGTTAAATAAAAAAAAAGAAAAAGTTTCAGCAATTGCTATAGTCCTTTCAGCAAGACAGCATATGAAATTTTTGCTCACTCAGTGAGTCACTGCATACTGACAATAACCTGTGTTATCCACAGATGTGATAAAGGAAATGTAAGTAGATGGGACACATCTGTTCATTCTAAACATTCCTTCGTTAGTGTCATAACATTTATTTTTTATGGATGTTTATGTTTAGAATGTAAGTTAATGAGGACATGAATTCATAAATATACAATCTAGCCAAGAATCTTATTAACTGGACATTAGTTACAACAACAAAAACAAACTTGTATGATTCTGTCATGTTCTTAAGCCCTTTTCTTCAACTTGAAATGGTATCACTGACAGTAACCACAACTAGTAGTCAAATTATCTAATGAGCCTGAAGTCATAACTCATGCACTATGGTCCACAGCTGCCCAGTAGTACCAGGAAAATTACGGGTTTTTTGCAAAGTGTTGCACAGTGGAATAGGCAAACAAACTTCTGTCTTCTCTTTCCTGAAACAGTAAACACCAATCAGAAGATAAAGACACATATTCCATGTCTCAGGGACCAAATGTGGGCAGAAAACCTGTGGTAACCTGTCACCATTTCAATTGTAAAATCTTCTATAATACTCCAAACTTCAATGTTCCATAGAGAATAACAGTAGGAAAGGCTTGAAAAGGAAGAGAAGAAAAAAAAAAAAAAAGGTGTGTGTGGGAATAATAAAACATGAATGACTTGCTTCAATGCCTTAGCATTATTAAACTAAGAACATCTATGTTGTTTGCAACAACTACTCAGCAAAGATAAGGAGACAAACCAAGTTACATTCTTTTTTTTTTTCTTTTCTTTTTAAAAGAACTTCTATCTCTAACAATCTATCAGAGTGTAAAGAGTAAATTATTTGTTCGCCAGAAAAACATTTCCTACTACACTTAATGTCTACAGGCTGGGGGCTACTACAATAAAAGAAACAGAAGTACAAAAAGGAAAACCTGACAGCACTGAAAACGATCAGAAATGCCACTGAATGCAGTAGGCTTGTGATTCTACAAACAGTTTACCTGTCCTTCAGATTAGCAATGTGAATCTGGAAAAAAATGACAGATACTGGAAAATTATTGGGAGCAAATTATCTCATGATATTTTGGCATTGCCATGTCCAAATACAATAGCAATAGTGCACGATTTGCATGGGAGAAATGATGAGAAACCGCTAACAAAAATGAAGGGTTCCTTTTGACATCACACAGTTGTTTTTATTTATCTATTGTGGTTTTCCCTGAAGGGTTTTTGAATTTACGAAAACAAACAACAAAAGTATGGTGAAAAGGGCTTCACATTATCAGTGAACAGATCAGAGAGGTTGCACAAACTATTTGCAGTACCACTAAAATCTGAGTACAGGACCAATAGTTCAGTAGAACAGCACTCATTTTATTCTGGCACTGGTGTACATAAGAACCTTTGTTTTTAAGATGTTTTTAACCGAATATTGGTTCTCCTATTAACAGCGATCAGAAGATTTTTAATGTCTATTTAGTCATTCGACACAGAAGAATCTATGTTTTCTGGCAGCTTTAATAGATAGCTTGACTGTACTTTTGGTCCCATGGCAGTGACATGAGGTGTCATGAGCAAGTTTATTCAAAATTCCTCAGTATCACATCATGAAAACACATGTTTTTAAATGACAGATGAAGAACTCCAGGTCTGGGGATCTTTTACACTAAAACACAGCCAGTTCCACTTGGAAGTGTATCTCATAGCCTTGACTTGCAGTATTCCACACGATGAGCTGTCTGACCACTCTAAGCAGACATCTGTGGAAACTGGCAAACAAGTACGAAAATAAATCTACGTAAGCCAGGAGTTCCTGACAACTTTTAAACTGTTCTCACACAAGGGTACACCTGGAATCTGCACAATCTTGGATAAGTTACTAGAGGGAGCTACAACTACACGGGCAGGCTAAATAAACACTAAATAAACACCAAAGGAATATGAAATTATTTGAAAACTAGTTGGCTGATTGTCACTACTTTCTCATCCCTCACATAGAGAAAACATTATTCTTGTAACTATGTATAAGCAAGGAATCGTTTAATTAAGCTCAGCAAAGATATCCTGGAATCACTATCACTGTTTAGAAGAATGATTTTATACTAAATAAAATCCAAAAGGAAATTGAGTTTCTGAAATAAAGAAATGGCATTCCAGCCTTACAAAGAATTTATGTACCAACTAAACTCCATGCAAAAAAAGAAAAACCTGAAGAGAAAATGACACTTCTATGAAACTTAGGGAAAAACTGAATGGAATTTGGATTTTCTTATAATAAATCCTACCTTCAATTTTACAAAATAACATTATGAAAAAGTTCAAAGGCTCTGGAAAGGTTATAACTGACAAAATAACAACCTATTATTTTCTCATACGTGCTAAACTCTTTTCCTGACTGGAAAATCATGCTTTCAAAAGAGCTCGGTGGTTTAGGGAAGACAGGAGTCTAATTTAACAATTCAGCACTCTAATATGGTCTTTAAAGGGCTGGAAGGTTAGAGAAACGTCAGTCACATCAACAAAGTGATTGAAAATACCCATGCAAAACCAAATAAAAACACAGATTTCCAATGCCTTTTTATTGGGCTCTTTCTGTATAGACTTAGCATACATAGACAAACATGTAAGTTCACTTTCAAGTGGATCTATACTTATCTGTGTGCTAGTTTTCCTGAAACTACCAAGCTTTTTAAACTGCCCACATATTTGAATAATTTCCAAACCGCTTGATAAAATTTTGTACTAAGTGCAGGGTGAAAGGCAAACTGTACTGAAAATCTGAAATTGAATAAATTCAATTCAAAAAACTGAGAGGTTCACAGCAATGTCCCACCTGTTACTATTGCCTCTATTTCTGTTACCCCTCCCTCACCCCATACTGCAGTTCCTGTCCTTCTTACAGACAATATCTCAGTTCTAACATGTTTTTTCACACACAGAAAGTATAGGGAACTGAAGATTGGTATATCCCTAATGCTAAATCTAAACAAAAACTACTGTTTGCAGTAAAGAACAGACACCTCTGGAATGGCAGCAGCAAGACAACAATTAGATTTGCACCCCATTACCAAGAGAGATTCTGGAAGATGGATCTTTCTGACACAAGGATAAGGACAGCCTTTAAATTAAGATCTGTTTCTTATCCAGAAGTTACATTACTGAATAAGAAAAAAATTAGACCCAGTGAATACAGGTAAGATTCTTTGGCACTGTAAAACAGAAGGTCAGATTTGACTGCCATAGCAGTTCTTCTATGGTCTTCTCAAAATTTGAAAAGAAAGTTAAGTTTTAGTGGAAAATACTATACTAACAGATATAGAGACAAGCCAACAATGTCACGTGTAATATTACAGTTGGGCAGAGTAGACATTAGGAGAAAGTGACATGGCCTTCCCTGGAGATATTGCATTTATTCATGATCTCCACAGGTAACAAAACCAGAACCAGTTTCTAGAAGACAATACCTAATACATATTAGTTCAAAGGCACTACGCAATTTAAATTAATCAAATAGATGGCTCTAGCATTTTTCATACATTTTACAGTTCTCACAGAAAGGAGAACTCCCATTCCTCCAGATCTTACAGCATTAGGAAGTAAATAAATTACCTGTAACCAAAGTCTGTCACTTGTAGTGAATTTACCATTGGCAGTGCATTGAAAAGTAGCAAATTGTCCTGCATTGACTTCCACACTCTGAAGACGCAAGAAATGGGGAGTTTTTGCTGTTGGAAGAAGGAAAAGGATTCAAATTAAGCAACACAAATACAATGATTATAATTAATACATGGAATACTGTTCCACTTCAAAAGGCTTAAATCACTGAAGATACATTATATTTTAGGTTGTTTTAATTTTATTCTTTTATTCCTCTGTCTCTGAGAAAAAGCATAAATGATGGGTGCTATTTAATTAATCCTGCTATAAATTATCTTAGCTCAGCATCCCTTTTGCAATTAACAATCTGTATTAAGGAAATTGTATTGAAAATAAATTGATACTCAGAATAAAAAATTATTAGCTAGACTACTGACTAGACACAACAGCAAGAAGTTGAGAGATGTTGTCAGGGAAACAGGTCTTCCTCTTAACCAGGTACAGTCAGAGGAGACGCTTTAGAATTGTAGCATGAAACAGCTAAAATGCTAACATAATGCTTCTCGCTACCTACAGCTGCATTCCTTCCATAAAATTAAGTGTTGAACAAAAACAGAACACAAGGCATTCTGCACACTGATGCTTATTTTTAATTTAGAAAGAGAAAATCAAAACAATACAGCATTATTCAATTAGCAATTAGCTAATTCAATTGAATTAGCATTTAACCTAACTAATAATAGATATTCAAATGAGACCCATCTCTACTGCAGAAGGAAAGAGAGCATGTATATTTCCGTTTTACTAGAGAGAACAAAAAACGTGACAGAAAAAGATAGAAATTTGATATAGAAACTCACCCTTGAGAACACATTGTTGCCCAGCAATTCAAATCCTACTGCAGTCAAAGAGAATTTTTGTACTGTCTATACTAGCAGATAAGCCAGGCTCTGAACATTGCTTTCAGTCATGGAACAGCTAATATTAGAATAAACTACAAAACTAAGCATACGCTTTCTAGCAGAGCATCACAACTGTTTAAAATGCTGATGACATTCTCTTAGAAGAGCTTATCACTGGGGCAAACTACAGATTATAACAGAAAATAATCAGCAACCAGATTTGAAGAAAACAAATTTTTTTACAGCCAGCATAAGACAGTATAAGAAGCCAAAGATGGAAGAAAATAGCTCTAGTTAATATCTAATTGCAGGAGGAAATGTTTTCATGACAGCTGTCCTTTTGGCAAATTTACTAGATGTAGCATTTGTCTTTATTTGAACATTTCCCAGTGGAATCAGGGCAGACAGCCTCTATCTTCTTCACCTATGAAATTATTACTGGTTGTCTATTCAGTAAAATTCTCAGGAAGTTTCTCTTATTTTTTTAATATCAAATTTTACCCTTTTACCATACTTGTTTTTTCCCTCGATCTTCCCCAAACACTGCTAAGGTAGCCTCTCTGAACTACAATGCATGGCCTAAGTAGAAAGGGACTTTAGGATTTTTAAATGCACACACACAAACCAACCAATTGCCAAAGATGTCTTTCAGTTCTACACACAATCTTAATTTTCACTTGGCCTTTGTCCACGCTACCCAGACAACTGCCTAAAATGTATGTCATGGTTTCATGGTATTTTTCCTATTTCAATTTTTGTTAAAAGTTAATCATTTAGAAAGTACTTTTTCTAGGAATGTACAGGAAGAAAAGTCGTTATGAGTCTTGCAAGGCATTATATACAAAATCGTTTATTTTCAATTCTCCTTTTTTCTATTTTCTTGTAGACAGTGATGTTTTAATTTCTAACATTTTAGTTACTTTATTGAAAAAGTGTTTCATTTACAGTTTCTAAATTTCAACACTTTAGAATTAGAACTCCACGCATTATGAGATATAACTCAGTACTTGCAGCTTTTGAGAATGAATGCACAGATCAAACTTCTCAAAAACTCTAAGAAAAATCACTATGCTGATAAAGTGCTCCTTTATACTTCACTAGTCAAACCTAAGATATGAATTCAGAACGTAGAAGTGCAAATACTGCCTAACAACGAGAGCCTGCTGTGTTTATTAGAACTAAGTGATTCAGAAATAATAGCTGCTGATTCTGCATAACTGTCTCTGTATTTGAAGAAATGTCTGTGTCTTTTTGCCACTAACACTAAAACGATATTTATGAGGTGTTCTAGCATTAACCAATGAGCCACTTTTTATTTTAAACTGCAGCTCATACTTACAAATCACAAAGAATGCATACAAGTACAATATGTCACAAGAAGCGGATGAACAATTACACAGCATTTGGTATCACAGAATCACAGAATTGTAGGGGTTGGAAGGAACCTCCAGAGATCATCGCGTCCAACCCCCCTGCCAAAGCAGGTATCTTTTTCCTCACTCAGTCATTTGGTCAGTGAGACTACATCCTGCAATTCATTGTATGACTTTAATATGTGTTACTTAACAAATAGCAGATATGTGAAATGATAGTTTCCGTAAGCAATTTGGTTAAAGACACCTGGATTACTATATCCAACTTTTAATTCATGAGGTTGATTTTAATATCGCTCTTAAAAGAACTTAGGGGAGCTAAGTATTGTATGTTCTTAGTAATCACAGAATTGTAGGGGTTGGAAAGGACCTCTGGAGATCATCTTGTCCAATCCACCTGCAAAGTAGGCTTCTTACAGTAGGTTACATAGGAAAGCTTCCAGGTGGATTTGAATATCTCCAGAGAAGGAAACTCCAGAACAACTCTGGCAAGCCTGTTCCAACGTTCTTTCACCCTTAAAATGAGGGTAAGGATTTTTTTTCTCACGTTTATATGGAACTTTTTATGTTCAAGTTTGTGCCCGTTTACCCTCTGTTCTGTCACTGGCTACCACTCAAAAGATACTGGCTCCATCCATTTGACTTTTGTCCTTTAAATATTTATATGCAGTCTCCACCAGCCTGAACAGTCCCAGGTCTCTCAGCTTTTCCTCATAAGATAAATGCTTCAGGCTCCTAACCATCTTTGCAGCTCCCCACTGAACACTCTCTAGAAGTTCCCTGTCTTTCTTTAACTGAGGAGCACAGAACTGGACAGAGTACTCCATATCAGGCCTCACCAGGGCAGAGCAGAGTGGGAGGATCATCTCCTTGGACTTGCTGGCCATGTTTTTTTTTTAATGTAACCCAGGATACCATTGGCTTTCTTGGCCACAAGGGCACACTGCTGGCTCATGGCCAACCTGTTATCCATCAGGACATTCAGGTATTTTTTTGCAGAACTCCCTTCTAGCAGGTCAGTGCCTTGCCACAATGGGATAAAGAAACATATTAGAAAATAAGGCAGTAAAAAAACTTCAAAAATTTAGCCAGGAATGTGAACTTTCTAACTGGGAATTTACCCTGAGCAATCTTATTTGGTAAAGCCACAGCCCTCAACCAGCTGAGTTTTCTACCTTCTAAGAACTAGAAAAGTAGTCATGTCATCAGTTCAGTTCTTGCATTGTCCACCTCCCTCATTAATGCCTCAGCTTGTAGCTGCATTTAATTTTTGATGTTGATAGAAAGACATATAACATGTCTTGATGGTTTTTGTTCTGAAAGAATTGTTAGATGACGCAAGTTCATGCTGTGCAAAAATGGTATATAAAATACATCTCCTAAGCTGGTAAGGTGCAGTGATCAAATGCTAGCAACATTTCATATATACTTAGCGTATTTTTGCAGTAGTGACATTGTTTTCTGACATTTTCTGTATCTTTTCCTTAACATTTACTGAGGGACAGTAGCACATACATTTTAGAAGACTTTCAAATAGTGTGTGGATACTTACTACATGGATGTCCTAAAACTTTCACTTCATCAATGGCCACATATCCAGGGTGACCTGAAGTTACCACTTCAAAAACAACCTGAGAAGTAAAAAGAGAATTTCTGTTAGCAGCCTTATAAAAGAGGAAATATAAAAATACTTTGTTATGGAAAAATATGTCAACTCTTTCAACATTTGAGAGCTCTTTGTAAATGAAGAACAATAAAAAAAACTTCAAAATGAGTTATAAAAAAGAGCCAGAACATAAATCGTATTCTTCATGTTTATACTGTTTCAGAAATTTACTAGAGTGATTATACAAGGCTGATAATGAGAAATACTCCCCCAGTATTTGGCTGCCAAAATAGTTACCTAATAATCTTCTTAAGTATTAAAATCAATAATTTATTTTTAATTATTTTATTTGAATGGAACACAGACCTACTTTTACTAAATAAATGACCACTCTTCAGTATACAGTGTTCTACACAGTATCAGATACAAACAAATCCATTTTTAAGAATGTATTCTCTGTGCTCTTAGTCTTCCAACAAATCCTGTGAATTAAAGAAAAGCAGATCCATATGTCATTGTTTGTTTAATGGCTATAAATAGGTCACATAATAAATGGAGTGCTCTTGTTATTTGAATTAAGCACATTCAGAAGTAAACATCTTCAAACTTTGGCAAGCTTACTTTTAACAGCCCAAGAATGTTTATGTGAAATAGAAGAAAATATGCCAGTAACATTAGCAGGTACATTTCCAAAGCAATGGAAAAGAAGCTCATGCTCAAAGTCAGCCTGTGAAGAAGTTGAAATTTAGAAGCAACTTTTCATATATATGCTACATTTGATCTTTCAATAGATGCAGATGGACACTGCATACAGTGTCCTTAGCAACAATTATTTCGGCAGAAAGAGAATGATACCAAACACAAGCATGTTGTAAGGATAACATACAGCCCCCTAACATTAAACCAAAGTTTTCCATTGCCGAATGAACACTGGTAGAAGACCAATATTGATTTTGACACAGACTTGGAGATACGCAAATTCTTTTCCAGCTCTCACCATTTTTCATCTTTCTCATTTCTTCATCATCACTGGCCAACAACCCTACTCTTTTGTCTCAAATATCACAGTATTCTTCCCAAATTCTGTCCATTTCTCCTCAACATCAGTGGAGTAAAATTGCCATACATATAGTGTTAAGTCCACACAACTGACAAGAAAAATATCTATTTTTCATTCTATTTCTGTCTACTGTCCACAAAAGAATTTCAACCTGCAGGGCTAACATTGCCCCCAGGTGAACATGATAACAAGAGAAAAGCATGAGATGGCCATGAAGAAAGTTCAAAATCCACCAACCAATTTTTGTAGAAACAAATTCTACAAGACAAAGACTGCTCAGTCACAAACCTCAGCTTGTGGACTTCCAAATAGCTGAAGGCACTCTGATGGCACTCATAGTTGATACTGCCCACCCACAGCAACTGAGTGGTCAGGTTATGTATGTGGCTCCTTGTGTTCAGCAGAACCTCTAGACCAAGACCGCTCAAAATTTCAAAGCATCTCTTTTCTACAAAAAACATTTTTTTGGTGGAACTGATCTTAGGAACTACCCTGAGATACATAGCTCTTAAAAGAATAATTTCCTTTCAAAAAACTGAGAGAGGTTTACAAATGATGGTCTCTACTTAGCAGCATTTAAATGGAAATAATTATATAATTTTATATATATATATATATATATATATAATTATATATAATATAAAATCTTAGCAGCATTTAAATGGAAATAGAAACTGGTAACTTGCACAAAGAAACCTCGAGTCTCAATAGCAGAGAAAGACTGAAAAAAGGAAATTGAAAAAGGAGGAGACTGCTCCATTTCTTGGGGTTCTACCAAGACTACTTACAACAGAGCAGGTCTGAAAGACTGTAGGGCATGAAAATGATTGCACAGCGCTGAAAACGTGCAGTAAAGACAGGGATGTTACAACATGGCAGTGAAGAACAGAGAGTAGACAGTTTGGTCTCAGAAATGGTGGAAAGGTTCCTGGGGAAATATGATGCCAGTAAGAAAGCCACTGAGCAAAATGAATCCAAGGTGGAGGTAAAGAACAGCCTGAAAAAATCCAATTTCTCTGATTTCTCTCCTGTATTCTCTAGCTGCTTTGAGTTTCAACTGTTAAGAAGAAAAAAACAAAAACTCTAAGTCTTATTTTTATTGAAATTGATCTCACAAGTTTCTTTAAAGTTTCTTTCAGGCAACTCGCTGTAATAAGGAGATCTGCACAAAGCCATCATGATTCCAACACGCACAGAGAATGTTCTTGTCAGGCTCTTCATTTTCAGATACACTAAAATGTAGAAAAGTACTGGAGATATCTGCATATGCACAACTTTAAAGAAGTCAGCCAAACATTAAGTTTTCTGCTAAAATTATTATTGCCATATAACAGGGATTTAACTAATGTCAGAAAATAGTTGCATAAGAGAGTCTTTTACAAGGAGTGGTCTGACTTTCAAGAAAAACAAATATCTATTTAGAAAATCTCAAAATAATTTTTGTAATCCAAAACTGGGGAGCTTAGCTACAGATTTTCCAACAGGTTTCAAGTAGTTCCTTATCACAATATACTCACAGACAAGTAGGATGTTATATATATCACATATATATATTCACATAGTAGAATGACCATAAGCCAGTTCTATCAGTTTACTGGCAGAAACTACAACCTTGAAATAACTAAATTGGATATACTTATGGAAACAGAGAAAGATGCAATGAGTGATCTAAAATATTTTGCAATATCTCTAGACAATATACCAAAAATACCATCGTCACAAATAAGCCAAGCAATGTATCAAGAAACTACCAGCTAGATGTGTTATTAAATTACAAATGTTGTCACTTAGGAGAGCAAGTTCCAAAGAAAAGTTACGCAAGTTGAAATATAGTCAGTTTAATCACGCATCCATTACATGCAATAGTCAAGCTGATATCAACTTACCTGACCACATATTTTAGTCTTTTTTGACAGAAAAGTCACATTTATTAGTAAACAGAAAGGGACACCATAGCCAGCAGTGATACACTATAGCCAGCAGTGATACACTATAGCCAAACAGACACCACTGATATGCCTTTTCCTTCATATATTCAAGAACATGACACACACTAAAAGTACAGTAATAGAATTTACTCTGTTCACAGTCTGAGAAATACTATCAAATTCTGTATCCAAATCCAGTACAGTTCTATTAATATAAATAAAGATTATAGATCACAGTATTTGCTCAAGTGAGCATGTTCCCTCGTACATTAAAAAAATTCATTTGATTCTACAGATGTCATGGGCCTGCAAATCCCTGTAAGCATACTGCACACTGCATGGGACTGTTCAGGACTGGACCTAGAAACATTTCTGCTAACTTGTTTTTCTTCTAAAAAGCTGACAGGGCTGTCAGGATTTAATGATCTTAGAGGTCTTTTGCAACCTAAATGATTCTATGACAATTCACAGACGTGGATCAGTTTCCCTAATTATTTCTCTTAGAAATAAAACCCCACATCTTGTTTCACACCAAGCTTTCTCCAACATTTCACACTTGAAAAGCTGTGTGTTTTGTGGAATTTCACATTTCTACTTCAGAAGCCAAACTTTGCATTTCCTCCCAGCTGCCACAACACCTGTGGGCAATATGACAGACTCCAGTCAAAACAAAGGCGACATCCAAGCAACAGCAGGCTGGGCAGTCCTTTGATTTGTTAGTCTTATTATTCCATCACCTTATCAGGCAGGAAACAACTGGTTAAAACAGTAAATTCAACTGCTCAGGAAGAGCTGGGCTGATGCTGGCCAGGGAGCTGCCTGACCTCCTGGGTCTGCCAAGCAGGAAGCAGGAAAGTGGCCTAACGCTGCATGTCCCAGAGCCTCCCTGCTTCACTGAAGGGCAAAATTAGCTTCTCATTCCTGCCACTTCCCCTTTCTGTGCATGAACAAAAGAAGGGGGGCTGCTCACCAACGTAAATGCTCACTGCTTAAAATGTGCAGCTCACGATAACTTCTCTGCTCCCCTGAACAATAGGAATAAATAGTTTTTGCTGCCACACAACCTCGCTCTGTAAATTCCTGCCTTTGTTGTTGCAAAATCACAATGCTTTTAGTTGAAAGGTGGGCTGTCCCTCTGCTTCACATGACTTAAAAATAGCAGTCTGCAAAAAACAAGACGGAAAAAGGAGTATTGAGAAAGCTCCTTAACATTAGACTGCTTTTTTTGCTCCCCATAAACTGGGCCAAGACTCCTCCAGCATGCATCCCACCCTGCCAACAGCATTTGTTGCCTTTTCTTCAGCGTCTGCTGCATTTTACTCCAAATTGCTCCTTTCCTTGGTCAAATCAGACACCAGTGGTTACACAAAGGTAAGTTGAGCACTTCTCCCCTTTGGGGCCTGTCCTAGGACTGCCCCTGCTCTTACTGTCTCTTCAAAGCCACAGTAAGGGACATTTCTCTCCTCATCCTTCACAGAAGCCACAAAAACCTACCAGAGCGTATTTACTTGGGCTCTTAGCAGCACTGCCGCACCTAGAACATGGTTAGGCCTCATAGATCAGGAATTTATTGCATGCTATGTGCGTCTCCATCTATCATTCCTACACAACTACTGTCCAACACTCAAATGAGCACTTCAGCACATTAAACAACACCTAGTTTGTGCAGCCAACCTAAGAGTCCAAAGAAACCTTTTCAAAGTGAACAGCACTGAAAACTGAGCTCCAAACTATCAGGCTTACTACATTGTGCTCTTCTTGCTTTGTTTTTAAACCAGATGTGGTTGAACAGTTCCCTTGGTTTAGGAACAAGGGATGGGAGAAAATACTAGACTTTTGTTTAAAAGTATACAAGAATGCATCTGCTTACTCTTGGACATTTATATATTGATGGGTTTTTTTAATTTAGATATGTTGCCTACCCTCACACATCTTTCTCAAAATAAATGCATTCCGAAATCACACAACTCGGTGAAAAAGATTTTGGACCATTCAAAGCCATTCAAGAGGCAATATGTATTTCCAACTTTGAGTTCAAAGCACAGTTCAGTAACCATAAGCATGCAGTTTAATGTAGAGCATGCAATATATGAGAATTTGAGCACTATATTGAGCACAACCCTCAGTGTTCAAAGAGTTCCACTCATTGTCCTAGCTGGTGACTGAAGTACACTGCATGAACCAAACTTCAAGTACAGCCTGTATAAAACAGGTTCTGAAGGAAATGAAAGTTTAAGTAGATTTGAAAAAGCAAATTGGATTTACTGCTTCTTATTCCCTAAACTCCCAATTTACAGAGAAAAGTATCAGACTGGTAAAGGGTAAATCTCATCTTAACGTGAAGTGATACCCTCTATTGCGTCTTCACTGAGAAAAAAAAAAATCAGGAATTAATACCAGGTGCTTACCCATTTACTCATGCTAGTTTCTGAGGAAATTATATTTAAAGAAGGTGCACAGACAGAGTAGCATACTCCAGTAGAAATTATTTTTAATCCTTTCAATTCCAATTTTGGATTTAAACAACATCAGTACTTGTCGGGGTTTTTTTTGTTTGTTTTTGTGTTTTTTTTTAAATCAAGATTTGTTTCAGCTCAGTGCTGCCATGACTGACTTCAAGCAAATTACAAAGGAAATAATTCAAGATATAAAAAGTGACAAGGGGATAGTATGTAACTTGCAACAGTGCTGTGCTAAATTGCTTGCTTGCAGGGTTAGAAATTGGAAACAAAAGCTTTTCATCAGACTCTACTCAGTAGCAGCATTTTGCATACTGTAAAGTTTTAAAACTGGAAACATTTCAGAAATGTAAAATAGATTTCAAATACTACAAACTTGTCTGAGAACCATTAAGTAATCTGGGAAAATAAGAGAACACAACCCTGAAATCAGCATTTTTTCCTTCTACTACAGAATCCAAACCATGGAAAAAAAAATAAAAATAAAAACGTTAAAAGAGACAAAAACAATAACATCGTCTCCCCTCCTCACTAGAGGAGCAGCCTTTTCGGCATTCACTTTTATCTCAAAGCATCAATTTTGAAGCCTCTCAACCTACTGAGGCTGGGTTCCAAGATCCTAAAAACATGCTCACCACTTCTCACAGACACCTACATAGCACATAATTTTTTTTTTTTTTTTTTTTTTTTTTTTTTTTTTTTTGGTTTGTGTACATTTTGTTCAAGTACATAGGAGGGCAAAAGTAATCATGCAGAGCCTTGTTTTGTTTGCAGGCCATCTCCCATGGCATGATAAACTCCTTCTATAACACACAAAAAATAATGCAGAAATACCTAAGTTACTTTGAACTCAGTAACTCAGGGACCAGGAGCCACAGCAGAAAAGAACAAGCTGGGCTGATTATCTCTGACCCTCAAAAGGTGTTTGGGACCGTGAACATGTGTTACTGCAACTATACTGTAATCAGTAGCTGGAATGAAGTGCAGACATACCCTAAAGTCAAAGACAGGTGTTAAACAGTAGCACCTGGAAGACCATTAATTATGGAATTAAATGTGTCTTAATCAACAGAATACTTCACAATTTAAGTTCAAATATGCAGTAATTAGACTACAATTAGTGTTGTTACATGCAGGTTATCATGGTGATTTATATATGTCGCACAGCTTTCATATGGGGTAAAACCTACACAAATAATTACCTAATAAAAAGAATAGTGTATGCTGAGAGAAATTAATTATTTTGTTCAGAAACTGTACTTCCAAAGAGTCAATTCTAAATGGAAACTCAACGTGAAAGGTATTAGGCAGCTTGGATAACTGGTGCTACAATAATAAAACACTTAACTATTAAATCTTTTGAATGCTTTGCGTGTGTGTTAATATGTGGTTTAAGCAAATAAATCTTTAGACATTGGATTAAAATTCACTCCACGCTACAGAATTTAATTTCTACTCAGATACCATTAGTGGGAGTTATTTTGCCTACATTCTTCACGAATCAGTAGCAAAACAGACTAACACCACTGTTTTTATGCATCCTGGGTTATATAAATATTACAACTGTGGAATGTTATCATACAATTTGTCTGTAGTACATCTTGGCTTCATCTGCAGCTAGAAACCTTGTAGGATATCCTATTAATGGAATGGAATTATAGTGCATTCACAGGTATGCAGATGCCCACATGAATATGCAACTTAAGATACAAAAAAGCAAATCAGAGCACTGTGTTGCTTTCTCCCTTCATCTGCTAAAGCAGAGCCTTTTCCTGGACACTACTTTCAAGAAACTACCAGCCTTCATGTGTGAAAAGTTAAAAAGGCCCCTATCGTTCCTTAAACAATATTATCAGAAGACTTTTAGGAAAGAAGTATTTTAGGAAATTCTACTTTTCTGAAAGAGTGGTCAGACACTGGGATGGGTTTCCCAGGGAGGAGGTGGAGTCACCGACCCTGGAGGTGTTCAAGGAACATTTGAATTTTGTGTTGAGGAACATGGTCTAGTGAGTACTATTGGTGATAGGTAGATGGTTGGACTGGATGATCTTGAAGGTCTTTTAGTCTTTTCCAACCTTGGTGATTCTGTGATTCTGTCACCCAGCCACTGATAAATCCTGAGAAAAATTTCTGGAGCTTTTGGATTTTATGTGAAAAAGACATGAGTCTGTGACAAAAAAGCTAAGGATTTTTTTAATCAAAAGAGCAGGAGCTTAAGAAACTGAGCTGTTGCAGGACACCTCTCAGGTGGGTCCTCTGCTTCCTCCCACCACATGTTAAGCAGTCTGAGCTCTCACCTAACTTCAATGCACGTTCTACCAAGATCCACACATAACTTCTCTCCACCTCCATCCCCTCTCCCAGCTGCGTGCAGCTAACCTCTTGCCTATCCCCAGAATAGACTTCACGAAGAGGAAAGAGCCTGCAAACAGATTAAAATAGCACAAAAGAGCCAGTGCAGGACTCTGCACCTGGGACAAGGCAACCTAAGATATATATACAGACTGGGGATGAGAGGCTAGAGAGCTGTCCTTTGGAAAGGGATGTGAGGGTTATGGCTTACAGCAAGTTAAACATGTGTCAGCAGTGTGCCCTGGCAGCCAGAAGGGTCGCTGCCACTGACGGGAAAGGAGGGGTTGTCCTGCTCTTCTCTGTATGGCCTCACCTCCAGCACTAAGTGCAGTTTTGGCCCCGCAAAAGAAGGGCATAAAACTATGATAGAGTGTCCAAAGGAGCACTACAAAGATTGTGAAGGGTCTAGAGAACAAAATGTATGAGGAGCGGCTGAAATCCCTGTGTTTGCTCACCCAGAACAGAGGAGCTGAGGGGAGTTCTGTTGGCAGCTGTAACTCCTCACAGGGAGCGGAGGGCAGCACTGAGCTCTGCTCTGTGTGACAGCGACAGGGCGCAAGGGAACGGCATGGAGCTGAGAAGGGAGGGCAGCTGGGGGTGAGGGACAGGGGCTGCACCAGAAGGTAGTGGGCATGGAATGGGCTGCCCAGTGGTCATGGCCCCAAGTGCTGGAGTCCAAGGAACACTGGGACACTGCTCTCAGACATAGGACTTTAATTTTGTGTGGTCTGTGTGGAGCTGGGAGCTGTACTGGATGATCATTTGGTCTCTTCCAACTCAGGATGCTCTGTAATTCTACGATTCCATGAGAAATAAAGAGAAATTCCATCACTATATCAGTAAGGAAAATGCATTAGAGATTTCTAAGAGAATGGAGGCAAACAAATTGGCAATGGCCATGAAATATGAAGATGGAGAGAGAGCTTCTTCAAGAATAAATTAGTTCATCTGCAACAAAATAGTGAAGCTATACTATTTTAAACTGATTCCTTGGACCTCCATGGATATTGCTATAATACATTTTGGCACATCAACTAAATTGCAATTCTTAAGCAGAAGTAATTTCACAATTTATGCAGCAAATGCAAAGAAAATGACTTAATATAGTCCTCAGTGAAGGAAGGGTAGATTGTGTCAAAATATCTAGGTGTCTATTTTACATAAGGCGATGCACAGTGATTTCCTAAACTGCAGTAACTGATCCAAGCATATAAGGGTTCACCTATGAATAAAGGCGAACAGTCCTGGGTTCAGGTCTTGAGAGAAAGGTTATCTTTCAGTTTCAGTGGCCAAATATCAATATTCCTGAGACATCAGTTAGATGTGTCATATTGTTAGAAATCTGATACAGATCATTATTATTATCAACAACAGATTTTAAACTCTTTCAAATTGCAGCATTTTTATCAGAATTTTAATTTAACTTAAATTTACTTATCAAGAGTCTGTGCTTCTTCTGTTAAAATTCCCCCACAAACATTACTACTTTGTTTCAGAGCTTTAGTGAGGCTTTGAAACACTTTCCTCATCTTCACTGCCTGTTGGTTCGCAGAGCAGTTCTGCTGCATCCAAACCAGACTCTTTTCAGAAGGAATTAAATCTTAAGTTTCTTCCTTAACTCACTCTAAACTCCAGTGTGGACAACCTAGCTCCAGACCAAAGCATAAACAACACAATTGTATGTTCACTCAGCGTCTGCAAAATGTACACACATCATACTACTCTCCTGGACAACCCAGAAAGCTCATAAATACCTCCAGAAGATGTTCTGTTACAAAGCAGCCAGAGTTATAACCCATACCAGCTGTGAAATTCTATGTAGAACGCTCTACTCTTCTATTGCCCATTGAGGTTCATTGTTACAGTCAAGATAGAAAGGCTCTTTGGTATCACTGGAGGGCATTCTCAACACTAGCATGAAATTGGTAATGTGTGGCACACGACCTTGCAGAAAGGTGCCCTTTCACCTTGTGAGAGGTAGAAGTATGGCTAAACCAAGCCTGGACTCTGTGGTCAAGATGCCTCTTTAGAGCATGAGGTTTTAAGTAGTATGCAGATTTTCCTACAATGCTTAGGATAACCTAAACTTTCCTAATAAGCCTGATCTTCTGGAAGAGATGCCAGTATCCTCCACTGAATCAATGGCCCACTTTAGGTGACCCACACCTTGGATTCTTCCAGTGAAGCTTGCTGAGACATCCATAAACTTACCCTGGATGTCCTTCAAGAATCAACACGTGGTCACTCCTGGCACATGCAGAAACAGAAACAAGGTTCTATCATACGTGATAGTAGTGGTCAGGATATTGATGTAGGAATCAAACTGCTGTCACTCTCTGTATAACACACACATAGAAAACACTGTGGAAGGACAACACTGCACTTCCTAGAGATGTCTGCAGTCG
Organism: Tetrao urogallus; assembly: GCF_951394365.1. NCBI lineage: Eukaryota > Metazoa > Chordata > Aves > Galliformes > Phasianidae > Tetrao > Tetrao urogallus. The sequence continues at coordinate 49,091,043 of NC_136815.1, read as the reverse complement.
CCATCTTTGGATAGCCTTCCTCATGAAAGCTTCAAATGATGAGTGAAAAATGTCAGACCAGGGGAACCAAACACAGTGCAAGTGAAAATTATAGGTGCCTAAGCAATACCCTTGGTCTGCTCCTATTAAGGCTTCCATACAGTACTTTCAAGAAACTGGCAAGTGAGATTCTCACTAAATCTTTAGGATGTAATCAGAAGAACATTCCTTTGGTAGCTGTTGTTCCATTTCTGACTGCATTGGTCAACAAGTATTCATCATCTAAATCAAACCTGAAGACTCTAATGCAGTAAAATCTATTGACATTCAATTCCAGCATCCTTAATGAACTGAAAGAATTACTGGATTTATTATCGACAAATTAAAGTGATTGACTGGAATCAATAGAAGAAATTCTTGATTGTTTCAACATGATTATTTCATCCACATTTGTTGAAGTTTAACCAGCAGGTGGCTAAGCACCACATGGTTGTTCACTCACTCTTCCTTCCCAGTGTTGAGAGAATCAAAAAGAAAAATATGAAGTAGAACTCACAGTTTGAGATAAAACTATTTATCAAAGTAGGGGAAAAGATAATAATTATGACAAACGTATAAAGATATATAAATGTATATAGCGAATGATGCACAAACAATTGCTCACCACTCCAGACTGACACCCAGCTAGCCCCTGAGCAGTGGAAGAGAGTGAGATGAACTCCCATCCCCTTCAAAACTCCTTCTTATGATGTCGTATGGTATGGAATATCCTGGTGGCCAGTTTAAGACAGCTGTCCTAATTCTGTTCCCTCCCAGCTCCTTGGACCCTTCTCTGTGAATGGCTTTGGCTCTGTACAACACTGATGAGCAGCAACTATAAACATTGGTGTGTTATCAACATCATTTTTCTCTTAGCAGCAAAACATAGCATCATAACAGACACTCTGAAGAATTATGACCCAACTTACGAAACTAAGACGATATTCATGCCTTATTCCATACCATTTACATCACTGCCCCACAGTTTCTACACATCTAATTACTAATTTCTACACATCTACACAACTAATTACTATCCCTTATCTTCCTTACTGACATATGTACACACTTATTATTCCTCTGGTCTATGGGCCATCCATGTAAATTCTCCATGATATTCATTTAGTTCATAATTTTGGGCTCGCATCTGTCATACATATGAAGTGCGTGCGTGTGTATGAATGCATCTCATATTTCTGTAAATATATGTAAACATTTAAACATAGCTGTATGCATGTAAAAACACTTATCTGCAAAAATGTAAGATAAAGATCAATAAAACATACTGAAAAATATTTTGATTTTTAAGTCAAAATGATAATTTAGAGCCAGGTGCTGACTACGAGAAATATAATTTCATAAAAAACAAAACATACCTGATAAAAATTGGGCCAGAAAGTGCTAATTGCCAGTTCTGCTCTGTTCCAAGTACTAGTAGTAGATGTGTTCCACACTGGGTTACCAATAGGTCCATCGTTAACTTTCACATACACATTCAAAGTGCCAGGGCTAGATCCACTCTTGCTTGAAACATAATAGTGGAAATCAATACAATGCGTATCATTTTCTTTTAGATGGGGCATCAGGAGGTGAGCTTTCTGTCCTGCATATCTCCCAGATGTATTCACCAACATGAAAGAACCTGCAAAACAAAGTCACTATTTCAATTTCTCATTATTTCACCTTCCTTTTCTGTTACAGTAATCTGTAACTAAGGCATCATTAAAAAATAATTTTTTAACTTGCTTCTAGTAACATAGAATCATAGAATCACTCAGGCTGGAAAAGACCTTAAAGATTATCGAGTCCACCCA